>NC_088217.1:54509510-55139510 GCF_036934945.1 Oncorhynchus masou masou
TTTTGTCTTAAAGTGCACGCTGTGTTCATTGAGAAATATGAAAAATATGCTTTATTGTTTTGATTTCTTTTGTCCTTTTTTTCTTTAGCACGTATTGGGTTTAGGTAGTGCATTCCTCAGGCTATGTGGGCCTCCACAAGGGTTCAGCGCAATGATAGCATTGACCCAACTCCACTAACGGGTTAAACGGTTTGTCATCAGAAATGAACTGTCCCCGACCAAATTAAAGTTAGACAAAGACATTTAGGAATATAAGAGAATCCTGGGAATTCACTGTATAGATGACACATTTATCGTTGCAAACTAACGAAAGTCCCACTGCCCTATGCGAGATACTAGATTCTATCCATAGATATAAAACACATGCATCTTTTTATGAATGAAAAGGAGTCACCTTAACTGTATCCCTGCTCAGTCTCTGTCTCTCTCCACCTTGCTCTTCCTGATCTAACGGTCATTACTAGATCACAATACGCTGTTAAATACTACTGAAAGTGAGCCTACTGTACATGTTGACCAAATCATTCATTCTTTTTAGTTTATGTTTTTATCCTGTCAGTTGAATCCTTAATCCTTAACATCATTTTAGAAACTGATGCCAATGATTTGTGTCTCTTGGCAAAATTGAGACTTATTCAAATAATGGGGATAACGTGAATCTATACAGCACACAATCCTTAATCCTTGTCTACTGAACTCGTGAATCAAAGAGAATCTGCAGCGGAGATAATACCTATAAAATGTGTGACTGTTATTATATACATACAGTATGTGTGTATATATATGTATATATACAGGGTTAACACTGTTTCATATATACACACACATATATATATATATATATATATATATATATATATATATATATATATGTATGTGTATATATGTGTGTGTGTATATGAAACAGTGTTAAACCTTTAAACACCAGGGATGTACTCTTATTGACAATGACATGGGGAGAGAACGCTACAGTACAAAGTACACTGTAAAGAAAGGCAGAAAGTGTAAAATATTGATGAGGAAACTGTCTTTTCTGCTGCTAGAAGTTCATTTTGGAGAGCTGGGATATAGCTAACGGGGGGGACATTTTGGGACTGCACTTCCGATAGTGGGATAAAACATTTTAACCATCAGCTCTCCAAATGAAACCCAAGCCTAGCTAAATCAGTAAATGCTTCACCTGAGCCACACCACCCATGCCCACAACACACACACACACACACACACACACACACACACACACACACACACACACTAACAGAGAGAGAAGAGAGCCTGTGTACACAGACACTGGCTCAGTGCATCTGGAAAGACCCAGTTAAATTACCACCATGAAAAGACACAACTAGTGCACATGCTCTTTTAAACTATTGTAGACTGCTTTAGCCAGTTCAACGCCCCAATAAAGTGCAGATAGTACACTATTGTCCGTGTACCCAGCAAACACAATGCATTGTATCTAAATCAGAATGAGATTGTTTACAATACTGTTGTACACATGTCATCTAATTTGAATATGATTATGTAAAAGTACAGTCATTTACATCGTGACCATGGTGTTCACACATAAATTCACGTGAAGCCGCGACAGGATGGTGAATATGTAAAGATGTTTTAACCTTTTATTTGACGTTGTCTTGCATACAGTATGTAGGGGAACCAGTGGTTGTGGGAAAGCCCTTGTGGTCTACAAGTCTGTCTGTTGAGAATAATAGTTCTGTAGTCTTCAAACTGTAGTGCCTGTTCATCTGCATACAACAAAATAAAAGGCTTTATCAGAGCATTGGAACGACTATTGTGATGATAGGTATATGCATTCTGTGGATAGAGGGGTGATATACACACATCCATTTAAAAAAAAAAAAAACGTTTTTTTGTACACTGCGAATTGACCGTTTTTATTACATTGAGGCACGATCAATTTTTGTTGTCGTTGCTAAATTCCTGGTGATTTGACTATTTGTTAACCAAAAATGTTGGTCATAAGCATGTATGAGACTCTATAATGTCTTTTGGCAAGTCATAATAATGAATTATCCTGCAAGCTGTAAATAAAGCCTTACCTAAACACACCACTAGAGGTCATCAGTAAACACAAAGAACTTCAGCTCCTACTCTTTCTGAATCAAATGCCCCTAACAACAATCACTATTTGGGTTGACATCTAATGGGGGAGGAACATCTACAAATACAGGTGCTATGACTTTTTATGTATGAATGAAATTATGGTTGCAGATTTTTTTTTTAAAGAAGTAAATATCATATTTCTTCCCTGAGCGAGA
Organism: Oncorhynchus masou masou; assembly: GCF_036934945.1. Taxonomy (NCBI): domain Eukaryota; kingdom Metazoa; phylum Chordata; class Actinopteri; order Salmoniformes; family Salmonidae; genus Oncorhynchus; species Oncorhynchus masou. Next base: position 54,511,793 of record NC_088217.1, read on the forward strand.
CATTCTGACCTTTCTATCAAGCCGCCATATTCACCTCGAGGTGATATATGTTGGACTTGTTATGACCTTATAGATGAATATCATATTTCAACCAGTATTTAAATAGTGTAGATCTTACGGTGTCTTTTCTTACAGGAACGTTTTTTGGCAGTTGCATTCATAACAACGATGAATTGTGTAGAAAATATTTTAAAAATATGATGATTTTACAAGTCATGGTAATAAAATACCAATTAAAGCCAACAAATAAAATGTAACAAACAATACACCAGTGCACATTTAACATAAAGATACATATTTGAGGATAGCATGATAAAATAGGTATGAACAGACAGGGTAGACAGCAGTATAGAGGCTGGAGGTGGAATATTTTATGGAGAGATGACCCTTGTCCAGGCCCGACTGACTGGTGAAATCTGACATCACATACAGTGCTTTCAGAAAGTATCGCATCCCTTGACTTTTTCCACATTTTGTTGTATTACAGCCTGATTTTAAAATGGATTAAATTGTGTCACTGGCTTTCACACAATTCCCCATAAGTGGAATTATGTTTTTAGATTATTTATTTTATGAATTAGAAATGAAAACCTGAAATGTCTGGCGTCAATAAGTATCCAACACCTTTGTTATGACAAGCCTTCAGGAGTAAAAGTGTGCTTAACAAGTCACACAATAAGTTGCATGGACTAGAGTTTTGAATAACTACCTCATCTCTGTACCCTACACAAACAATAATCTGTACGGTCCCACAGTTAAGCAGTGAATTTCAAACGCAGATTCAACCACAAAGACCGGGGAGGTTTTTCAATGCCTCGCAAAGAAGGCCACCAATTGGTAGATGGATAAAAAATAAGAAGAAGCAGACACTGAATATCCCTTTGAGCATGGTGAAGTTATTGATTACACTTTGGATGGTGTATCAATACACCCAGTCACTACAAAGACACAGGCATCCTTCATAACTCAGCTGAGCTCTGGCCCAGCCAAGACAACGCAGGAGTGACTTCGGGACATGTCTCTGAATGTCCTTGAGCGGCCCAGCCAGAGCCCGGACCTGAACCTAAATTGAACATCTCTGGAGAGACCTGAAGATAGCTGTGCAGCGACGCTCCCCATCCAACCTTACAGAGCATGAGAGAATCTGCGGAGAATGGGAGAAACACCCCAAATACAGGTGTGCCAAGCTTGTAGCGTCATACCCAAGAAGACTTGAGGCTATAATCACTGTTAAAGGTGATTCAACAAAGTACTGAGTAAAGGGTCTAAATACTTATGTGTAAATGTGTAAATGCTAAAAAAAATGTTGCTTTATCATTTTGTGGTATTGTGTGTAGGTTGATGAGGGGGAAAACTATTCAGTCCATTTTAGAATGAGGCTGTAAAGTAACAAAATGTGGAAAATGTCAAGGGGTCTGAAAACTTTTCCGAAGGCACTGTATTGACTCAGGTGTGAATACTTACGTAAATTAGATATTTCTGTATTTCATTCTCAATAAATGTGCAAAAGAAATCTTAAAACATGTTTTTACTTTGTTAATATGGGGTATTGTCAATGTTAAATAGATTTTTGAAGTAAGTCAAGTTGTATGAATACTTTCTGAAGGCACTTCACATCATCTTACAAACATTATGTGCAAAGTGAATCTTTGGTCGCAATCAGTGTTTTAATCTTTCTCATTTAAGTCTTGTTTATACCTGGTGCTAAAATATGTCCTGTGTTCTGATCTTGTCCACCTTCTGATTGTGCCCACATGTTTAGACAGGTGTAGATTACTAAAACACTGTGTTCTGATTGGATCACAATCTTCCTGACCATCTCCGGAGGTAGTCAGGGACCCATTGTCTCTGTAAACAGACCTGGATTTAAATCATAATTATTCCGCCCTGTAAAATCATGGACAGGTAACACCATTGACTAATGGCATCAATAACTGTCTTACTTCTGCCAAATAATTTGCATACAGGGAGGGACCAGAAAATCTGATCACAGTGCAGATTAGGTTGACAGATAAGAGCAGGGGTGCAACTTTCACTGGGGACGGGGGACGGGGGAGCATGACCCCTCCCACATTCTGAAATTGATCCACCCCCCCCCCCCCCTTCCCCAGTTTTATCACTGCATTGTGTTACAAAAAGCAGCATAGGTGTGCTTTAGGACCATGCGGATGCCACAGAGCGGTCAGGTAGGTGGTTTCAGTGGTTTCAGCCGGCTGGATTTAGGACCGTGCAGACACCACAGAGAGTGTGAACTGAGGTAGCTGTTGTCTGTATGTACTGTGCTTTTTCTTTAAGTTGCAAAAGCAAGCACATCAGAAACGGGCTTCTCTTTATTTGACTGATATAGCTGGCCAGGTAACAGCTGTTTGACTCAACAGAAGAAAAAAATATTCCCAGTGCTGAGCTAGTAGTGCAACTGACATGTTAGATAATGTTTCATCCCCTCTAATTCTGTTTGAAAATAATTAACTAGCTAGCCAGCTAGTGTACCACAGTCAGTTCAGCTCTAGCCTCTAGCTATCTGTCAGGTAGCAGTATCTAACAGCTGTTGTGTGTATGGAAATGTTTTGTAGCCTTTGTTTGGTCAACAGAAGTAAATTAACTTGGCTCGTTTATGCCAGTTAATGTACCATTGGAGCTAGTCAAAAGTTGGCTAAGGTTAGATATAATTTTGGCACCAATCACAGTCAGTATAGCATTGATCTGTCAGTTTCCCTAGCTAACTCCCTACTTTTCACACTGACACGGTTTAAACAGCTCTATAGGCTTCACAGGCACGATGCACAGTCAGCACACAACACTATGCTCATCATCTCTTAGCAGGATCAGATGGTGACAGCTGTTGGATCAGGGTCAGACAGCCAGGGAAGAGCAGTCTACAGAGCTCAGGTGAATTTTGCAGTGTATTATAACAATCAGTGAATGGATGACAGGGGTCTCAGCAGGATCAGGCAACCAGGGAAGACCAGTCTGTAACGGCACTGAGGTGAACCTTTGCAGATGCAACACTTTATTCTCTCTGTGCAACAAACAATGGACAAGCCACGAGCTTCACAGATTGAAACTATTTTAAGGCAGATTGACAAACCTCTAAAGTTGATTTCTAAATTGAATAAAGGGTTCAGTAAACTGAATATCAAGCACTCAGAAATGTAATTCCTCTGCTGGAGGTGTAAAACACAAAAGGGGACATACATTATATGTTATGCTCTTGTGAAGGCTGGCTAAATGTTATTTTATCCCAGTATTGACACATTTGCTTGTATGTGTATTAAAGTAGTAAAAAGTGAAGTATTTGGTCCCACATTTATAGCACGCAATGACTACATAAAGGTTGTTACTCTACACATTTGTTGGATACATTTTCTGTTAGTTTTGGTTGTGTTTCAGATTATTTTGTGCCCAATAGAAATGAATGGTAAATAATGTATTGTGTCATTTTGGAGTCACCTTTATTGTAAATAAGAATATAGTATGTTTCTAAACACTTCTATATTAATGTGGATGCTACCATGATTACAGAGAATGCTGAATGAATCTTGAATAATGATGAGTGAGAAAGTTATAGATGCACAAATATCATACCCCCAAAGACATGCTAACCTCTCACCATTACAATAACAGGGGAGGTCAGCATTTTGACATTTGTGCATCTATAACTTTCTCACTCATCATTATTCACAATTTATTCAGGATTATTCATAATCATGGTAGCATCCACATTCATGTAGAAGTATTTAGAAATATATTAACATTATATTCTTATTTTCAATATAAATGACCCCAAAAGGGTCATATAATCGATTTTGTGGAAATGCAGGAAATGACCCCCCACCAGGTTATGTCCCCCCCACTTCTAAAACCAAAGTTGTCCCCCTGTATAAGAGATACATTTTATTACCATTTGCAGACTTAACAGGCCTTAATCAGATAGTGATGGAATCATCATGTTAGATAGCACAAGGTGTGAATGAGGCTTTAGTTTAGACTGGATTGTAATGCTCAGACGAATATATCCAGTTAGCTGGAACTATGCAGGGCACCAAGAATGTGCTTGAGATCGTAATAATACATGGGGACAGAAAGACACGAGCCGAAGTCAGCCACCTACAATTCCCCACATTGCAGCTTCTTGTCATTGTTGGTAGCTGACTGTTCAGAATCATAACACCACACGGCCATCTACCTCATCGATCCGCGCTCATCATTTCCGCGAAGTTGTCAGCCAACCCGTTTATATATGGAACTTGCTTTCTATAAAGAACCATGCTCATAAGGTTCTAAATGGAGCCTGTATGGTGCTCTAAAGAACCCGTTCCTAATGTTTTATAAAGAAGCATAAAAAAAGGTTCTATATAGCATCAAAAAAGGGTTCCGCTATGGTTACATCCCTTTTTGGGGCAATATAGAACCCTTTTTTTATGGTTTCGATATAGAACCTTCACGGAGACTGCTTCTATAAAGACCCTTTCTCAAACTCAGTGGTTCATTGTAGAAACATACATGGGTTTTTATTCTGGATTAAAAGCCATAATATACGGTTAAAATGCAATAGTTTTTATTATTGTGTTTATTAACAAGTTCAATCAGGTGTGGTAGCTCTGGAATGGCTGGGGGTCCCTGAGGAGAGAATTGAGAACTACTGACTTAGTCAACCATTCTCAGTTGACACAAGGCCATACGTGAGTCTTTCACAAGACACTGTCACTGACCATAGTCATACATAACATGTAATAAATAGCGTAACACAACAGATTAGATCAACTGGAAGGACACTCACTCACGGTTGCACAGAAAGAGCTCATTCAAAGTATTTGAATGAGCTGCTGTTGCTACATGTACATTTTTTGAACCTCAAAGAACCATTGAAGGGCTCAAAGGGTTCTTTGGGTCATTATGGTTCCACATAAGTCCAGCACCCTTATCAAAAACCCCTCGGGGAACCCACATTTTTTTATTGTATACTTCATAGAATTCAACAGAATTGGTAATGATCAATTATGAGATTAGTGATGCTGCTTGTTTTCAAGAATTGAACCTGTATTGCAATGGTAATGATGGCGGAGGATACAGTTTTTGATGTAGATATTCCTATCTATATTTTTTTGGTTACATTTCAAATAAAAATTGCTATTACAATTAAACGCAAGCAAAAGGTACAGAGCATATGACATATATGGTAATATACAGTGGTCTGGTGCTTTCTAGATGTTTTCTACGGCAGGGTGGAAAACCAACGGCTTTTACCAGTCAGTTACAGACTTTGACTGCATGAGTTTATTATGAGGTGGTTGTTGCTGCACTCCCATTCGGGTTCAGCGAAATGCTCTATTGTAAAAGCCTTTTGGGAGAGTTCCAAAGTGTGCCATGTGAATAAAACATTTAAAAAAAGAGTGAGCTGTTTGCCTCTCTGGGTGACAGCCAAAGCCAGAGCTGAACCCTATAGCTGAACCCTATAGCTGAACCCTATAGCTGAACCCTAGCTGAACCCTATAGCTGAACCCTATAGCTGAACCCTATAGCTGAACCCTATAGCTGAACCCTAGCTGAACCCTAGCTGATGCAAAATTCCTAACCACATTCCCAGAGGAATGAGTAGAACAGGCTCTGATAAACAAGCACACTCAGACTGTTCTTCGTCCTACACACAGGGACACAGCAGGTACATAATGTTAAAGGTATAACTGTGGGCAATGGCAATTTATCTTCCTTATGTTTGATTCCAATCAAATGTTGTCTTCCGGTGTTTTAAGACACGGGTTATTGATTAAATGATATAATAGGAAAAAGGACAGGCAGATCGTGCAAATGAAAAAGGCAGTTCAAAAGGTTGTTTTTTTTCTTTCTTTGTTGTTTTGTTGTTTTGAAGAGGAATCAGCCCAGAGAAAAAGCACTTTCATTTTAGTCTCAAGTTTCTTCTCTGCATTATAAAAAGCGAAATATTCATTTGCCAACTTTGACTGCTGACACTTACTGGCAAAGGCTGGCAAAGGCTGTGTGTACTTACAGGGGTTGGTCAGTGCATGCTTGTTAGTTTCACCCCTTTTCAGCTTGGTGTTGGTGTAATGTACAAGTGCAAGGTGTGATCGTGTGGCCCTTTGTTTGGAGGCCTCTGTCCTCCTCCGTCCCCTCATACTGGGTGGACAAACTGATAGACCAGTCTCTGGGAGACATCAGGCTTGCGGATGATGCCCTTCTTATAGTACTGCCGTATGGAGCGGCTCAGCTTGTCGTAGTTCATCGCTGGACGGTTCTTCCTCAGTCCCCAGAGTCTCGCCACGTGAGCAGAGTCTTCGATTTTGAAAATACCTGACAGACAGCAGAGTGAGATTAGATATGGATTACTTTATCACTGCATTAAATTGTCATTCTCCGTCTTAAAAAAAAAAATGCTTCTGAACTAATCCCATCCGTTCTTGGCGGTCACACAGTCTGTCCTGCTCACCTTTCTCCTTGTTGAGCCAGCGGATACAGCGTCCGTAGTTGTGGGGTTTGAGGAGCAGCTCTCTGAGGAACTGCCACAAGTGGATGGGCTGGCCTGAGCATGACGAGTCTGCCTCCAACCACAGCTCCTCTCCGCCTGCACAGAGGGATGAGCTATGAACACACACACGCGCGCGCACCCCCCCCCCCACACACACACACACACACATTTTCTAACAAAACTGCACTATACATGACCCTCTGGTCTTCTTCCTAGGAGCTATGAACCCACACAACTGCCACTACTCCTTTCCAAGGGCCATGAACACTCTGGCCCCAGAGAAATGAGATTCATGTCACTTTCTTTCCTAACAAAGCTAATAAAGTAGAGGCTAAACCTACCTGTGATTTTGCTGTCTCCAACGGAACACCTCTCTTTCATCCAGGCAGCTGTAGAGAGGGAAAGAAGGGAGAGAAAGAGAGAGATGTATTGTTGTATTGTTTGAACGGAATGATAAAAGCTTCATTATCCTGAGGAGAAAACAGTGGTAAACTACAGTTTGTGCAGAATGTCTGTCTAAACCAGTCATCGGGGCCAACCTCATGCATAAGCAACAAAAGTGATCACTTGGGGCCCCCGCAAAAAAAACAACATTTGTAATAATCATGGCTGAATACCGACCAGGCTCGCAGAGCATGTGTTTAGGGGACCTGACCTTCAGGGAGCCCCAATTGATTTTGTTAGTTTTTCTCACTCATCTATCATATTAACATGGCATAAGCTTAGGGCCCCCAAAAGTCTAGGGCCCTGTCAGTCATACAGCTATTATAACACACCTGACTTCCAGATGTCCAGGTGGGCGTGCAGGGTGTCTCCACACTGAGGGGACCTCTGCCTGAAGTCCTCTTCACTCATGGCACACAGGTCTTTTCCAGCGAGCTCCTGGAAGGCCTTGCCGGCCTGAGGCAGTCTATACAGGTGCTCTGTCCACAGCAACCACTTCTGGACGTTCCCCGAGCTCCACTCTATGGGGTCTGGGGATAACAGATAAGAACGGTCGCAATAACACTCTATTTTGAATTGTTCCCTATACATCTACTGATGTTGAACAAATTATTAGCAAACTAGCAGTAACATTTACTGTAAATGTCAACTGCATGTCTGTTGGCCTGCAATAGGGAGGGATCTATTCAGGATAGAGGGTTACCAAAACAACCATGAACACAGTGGAGCCCCTAGATGTGTGTGCTCCCCACACTGCAGAATCAGTTTATCTCTGGTCACACACACACACACACACACACACACACACACACACACACACACACACACACACACACACACACACACACACACACACACACACACACACACACACACACACACACACACACACACACACACACACACACACACACACACACACACACACACACGGAGTGCTATCAAATGCTGTCAATCAGAGGCCAATTACTGTCTTCACCATAAAGTGTTTATTTGCCTTGTCTTTTCTCTGTGAGCTTCACTCTGGGTGAACTCTAATTGCAGGCGTGGCCTAGGGAGAATGGTGGTTTGCATAAGGTGGGGTACTGTTCTGTTGTGTACAATCATTTTCATCAGTTGAAACGCACCACGAGACCACATTTTGGATACAGTGGTAGCAGCAGGAGGAGAAAAAGTAGGGTCTCTGTGATGAAAGGGTGTGACTGACAGAAGACATCTTACAGTACACACAGTAATGTATGCCCTTGACCTGCTGTTTGCTTTGCCAGTTGAACAGACCTCACCCATGCACTGTGTACACGGCTGTTGGCAGGCAAGCAGTACCGTCATTCCCACTAGGTCCTGTTGGGTATTTGTTAAACACATGCAAAGGTTGGGATTATACAGATCCTGGAGCAAACAAGCATGACTTGCGTCAGCGAGACATAGTTCATCATTAAGAGCTGTCATCCATCTCATTATCATCTTGCGGCAGGCGGATTCTGCAGATGTGTATGCTCTGAATCAATATATCAATACCTTGTGTCAATACCTGATTGGACAGTATGCATGAATAGGCTAGAATGAATGGCTCTGGTGTTTTTCATGCGCATGAAAGGGAGACAGGATCATGCCGTAGAGGCAGCCATAGATGAAGAATTAGGAAAAAGTGTAAAGGCCCTCAGCCCATGTACTATGGCTCATCAAGCCTAGTGGTTGGAGCATTGGACAAGTAACTGCTGGTTCGAATCCTCAAGCTGACAATATAAATACCCCACCCCCGCACCTATCTGATTCAGAGGAAGACACGTTTCAAAGGCGGAAGACACGTTTCAGTTGTACAGTTGTACTGCATTCGGTTGTACAACTGACGAGGTATCCCCCTTTCCCTTTTCCAAAATATGGACAGCACAGTACGCTGATGTGACAATCCTACATAGAATCGGTACCCACCACAAAACATATCTTTTAAAACAGGAATGTCTATTCTACTAACTCCACTAATTCTTGCACGAGAGTGGCCATTTGCTACTGTAACAGTACCTACCTGGGATGATGTTGAGCAGCTTGCAGGCCGTCTCGATGTCCTTCAGCACCTCCCCAACCACCATGCTTTGGACCTGCTCCAGGGATCGCTCCTCCTCCTGGCCCTCCAGCCCCGGGGAGAGCCCCAGGGCCTGGCTGTCGATGACGGGGCACTGCTCTGGCTCCTCACGGTGCTCGGTCCTGGTTATGGGAAGAGGCACGGGACAAGCCTGACCCGAGGAAGCCTCGGTCACCTTCACCAGCCAGGTGGAGTCCTCGGTGAAGAGCATGTCGAAGCAGGACAGGTGGAGGCCCGGAAGGCCGCGATGCTCAAGAGCCTCCATGCAGGGCTTGGTGTCCTCCATCTCCCAGGCCATACCAGCCTCTGCACCTGTCCTATCTCCCAAGGGGCTTTCAGGCAGACCTAGGCGGGACGGAAACAATGGGCTGCTGCCCTCTGATGATAGACTCTCCCCTGGACTCGACATGGCTGCTGCCTCCTTGTGAGGGAAGAAGAATGGATATTTAGTTTACAATAGTCATAAAGATTTGCCAATTTCAAGAATGTGATAGTACCAACAGTATTTCCTATTTGATATGTTAATATATTGTGTGTGTGGAGATCAGTGGTGTAAAGTACTTAAGTAAAAATACTTAAGTACTACTTAAGTAGTGTTTTGGGGTATCTGTACTTCACTTTACTATTCATATTTTTAGCAACATTTACTTTTACTTCACCTAAAGAAAATGACTTTTTACTCCATACATTTTCCCTTACACCCAAAAGTACTTGTTACATTTCGACAGGAAAAGGTCCAATTCACACACTTATCAAGAGAACATCCCTGGCCATATCTACTGCCTCTGATCTGGCGGACTAGGTAAACACAAATGCTTTGTTTGAAATTATGTCTGAGTGATGGAGTGTGCCCCTGGCTATCTGTCAATAAAAATAATTTTAATTATTTCTACTTTTACTTTTGATACTTAAGTACACTTTAGCAATTCCATTTACAGTTGATACTTAAATATATTTAAAAGCAAATACGTTTTTTTACTTTTACTCAAGTGGTATCTTACTGGATGACTTTCACTTTTACTTGAGTCATTTTATATCAAGGTATCTTTACCTTTACTCAAGTACGACAATTGAGTACTTTTTCCACCACTAGTGGAGATACAGGGCATTGACCACATTCACACAGTTCATGGCGGGATAATGAAAACCAGCCGTTTGCCATCAAACTTGGTATGATCCTGCAACACCTGTGTGCTATGTGGATAATTATCTGACAACTTCCCATAGCCAACTTGTTGACCCAGGGTAAACAAGTTTTTCTTCATTTGTGTGGGAATGAGCAGAATCAAGCTCTAGTTCTCTTTCATATATCCAATTCAGTTTGATGTAAGACTGGAAAACATGAATACTTATTTCACTGAAAACCCTGTAAAGAAAGTGTAACCAGTGACCTACATTAACATCATGATAGCCAAACTGTAATAGCCTCTTGGAATTAGTCAAATTCGACTAAGAAGTATTATTTTTTAAAACAACATTATACAGTAGATGATGTTCTTGCAGTAAATCAAAAGCACAGTACCTTCAAGAAACTATACCTTCGCGCCCAAAGCTCCGGCTGCTAAACGTGCAACAGTTTCGAAAACGTTAAGAAAGCCCATCAGAGGGACTGCGGGTGTGACTCCTCCAGAGTGATGCACAGTGAACAGAACAGAAACTGAGGTGAGAGCATGTTTGCAGAGGCTCTTTAAATGTGTCCTGAGTCAAGTGAAGACACAGGGGGAATGACCCTTTAGAGAGTGCACAGAACCAGCAGGGCAGGCATGGGGCAAAATGGATTGCACTGAGTCTCTTACTTGTGGGTCAGTGGCCCAGAATGGGTGGTGACTTGGGGGTAGGTGACTTGTATTGAGGCCTAAAGCGGTACGACCACCTGCCTTTTCCTTTCAAGGTGCCGTCTCCACAGCCCTCTGGCTCCACTGTCAGCTGGAATTTTTAATCAAATGAAAGATAGTGTCGAGGAGAAGACACCTCAAATGTAGTATGATGGTAGGCCAGTGTTGTTGTCTGCTAAGGAACAGTCCCATAAGGATTTGGAGGAATTTGTACTTCTTGTGTCAATTCACTCTGTTTACGTACACGCTGGTTTCAAGGGTTTTGCCCTGCCTCATGTAAAGCGGCCCAAAGTTATTCCTCACCATGTGACCTGAACAGGAAAAACGCCTTTCCTTAGAAACTTTCCACACAGCTGCAATACGACTGGCATCAGAGTGGCATCCTAAGTCAACATCAGAGGTTGTCAGCTGTACCACTGACCAGTGTAATCTCAGGATGACCTCACTTATGGTTCACAGTGTACCTGGCTACCTGCTGCCACAGGTGGTAAATGGGAAGAAACTTAGCTGTCATAGAGACAGGGGTTATCAGTAGTTGTGCCGTGGTAAAAGACGCCTGCTATCGCACAGCACATGTTCAAGGCGAGACATGGTTTGTTTGCCCAGATAGACTGTAAGCCACTGTATTCATAAAACAGCTATAACACTATTGTACCACACCCAACAACTGCAATCCAAACCATCTATATTTATGTTGATCAATTGTTCCACTTGTTATATGGTTGTTTTTCAAAGAAACTAAGAAAGTGATTGAACTGATCAGACTTTGAATATTCCTCGGGGTGAGGATACGGCTACTTTAGCGTTGCAACAATGATCCTTGCGGGAACACAGTTGACAGACTGTACCAGTCCTATTAACCCTAAAGGGAATTAAGTTATCCTCTCCAAAAGAGCCCTCCTCTCTCTCTCTCTCTATTCTCCACATCTCCAAACCCCTCCCCATTCCTCCTTTTATCTCCCAATTTCCCGCTAAGGGTCTGGGGATAACCCAATGTCTCTTCTCTTCATCAGGAGTCAGATTAAAAAGCGCCAGGCGGTGTACCGGCCAGCCTGCTGTGTGTCCACTCTCCTCTGTAACAGCTTGCGCTAAGCCCATTAGCCTGGCAAATTTAGCCACATTAGCTTTTTCCAAAAGGGGAGGGGACGGGAGAAAGAGGCACAAACATGCTCCCCAGGGGAAGGATTAAGGGCCTGACTGATCTCTAAATGAGTTCGGTCAAGACGGTGATATTCATTTCAGGAGAATTAGGCTTCGCTCCATTTGCTAGCCAGGCCTTAGACACACAGTCAGATGACCCATAGCCAGGAAGGCAGCCATCCTCCCTGGTAACCATTTTTATTTATCTGTCTTATATATTTTTTGACATTCTCTGTATCAAGCGGCAGGGGCGGAAGTGTAGCCTAGTGGTTCGAGCGTTGGACTAGTAATCGGAAGGTTGCAAGTTCAAACCCCCGAGCTGACAAGGTACAAATCTGTCATTCTGCCCCTGAACAGGCAGTTAACCCACTGTTCCTAGGCCGTCATTGAAAATAAGTTTTGTTCTTAACTGACTTGCCTGATTAAATAAAGGTAAAATAAAAAGCCTGCTTGTAATAAAAGCATGGATGAGTCTCTCTGTATCAGACTGAGAAATGAAATGGCAGCACCATGGCAATGTTCCTCAGGTGGTAATATTTTGGTCACATTCCTAACGTGTGATTCAAAATTGTGTTCAGAATCTAAAATAACACCGAGGTTTTTTACCTGGTGTTTTATTTTTATTGCCAGTGAATTAAAATGTGCGGCTCGATTCCCTCGCTGTGCTTTGGCTCCAACAATAAGTACATCGGTCTCGTCTCAATTTAGCTGGAGGAAGTTGTGAGCCATCCACGTATTGAAATCACACTAATACTAATAACTGATCCGTGGAGCTAAAATCCTCTGGTGACGAAGAAATGTAAAGTTGTGTATCGTCTGTGTAGCAGTGAAAATCAATGCTGTGCTTTCTGATAACACTGCCATTTTTTCAGGAACAGTTGAATACTACTCTGACTGCTATATATTCTGTAAAACAACTCTTGAAACAAAAGAGTGCATCAGTAATAGATATAGGGAGACACAACAGTCACCAGATTTCACTTGTTGAGTCCTCTCCCTGTGCACTTCCAAAGAAAGGGCTCCCTTGTTTGATTTTGGAGTTAAAGAAGTATATACAGTCAGGTGTGACTGTTTGCTGTGTGTGTTTGGTTTAAAGAGAGATTTGGGGCTCTATTCAATCAGATCTGCTTTAGTCGACATCTGCATAGCGGCTGCAACAGCTGTCAAATCCACAAGAGGCTCCTGGCATTATACCTAAAGTGGGCATTGCCATTAGCAGCACGGAGTCGCATTATGAGAAATCCCATGCAGCCTTGTTCACAAGTTCAACGTTTGAACACTACACTAAACTGAGATGTAGGATTATCTACACCTCCATTAGGCTGATGGAAACATTGTTTTGTATCCCCTTCTTCTCCCCAATTTTGTGATATTCAATTGGGATCCAATTATGATCTTGTCTCATCGCTGCAACTCCCCAACGGGCTCGGGAGATGGCGAAGGTCGAGTAATGCATCCTCCGAAACATGACCCGCCAAGCAGCGCTTTATAACACCCGCCCGCTTAACCCGGAAACCAGCCACACCAGTGCTACAGCACCTATTTAAATGTGTCTACCATGTCCACAGTGTGTCCGGATTCCCTTTTCCTGCGGTACATTCAAATGCCAGTATGCATTCTACAAATGGTGGAATAGGCAAAACATGATAATAACGCAACAACAACTGATGGGAGTAGCTAAATACTGTAGCTAACTAACTTGGGGTCCCAAGTGGCACAGTGGTCTAAAGCACTGCATCAAGGTGTCACTATAGAAACGCTGCTTCGAATTCAGGCTGTATTGGGTGTCCCATAGGACGGTGCACAATTGGCCCAGCGTTGTCCGGGTTTGGCTGGTATAGGCGGTCATTATAAATAAGAATTTGTTCTTAACTGACTTGCCTAGTCAAAGGTTAAATAAAAACATTTAAAATATGTAAACGAGCCAGCTGACATCTGTAGCAAGAAATGCTAAAGGGATTGCAAACGGGTTAGCATAACTCTAGCCAAACAATTTTAGGAACGTATTTCCTCCATTCGGTTGCAAAACACCGTCTTCTGCAGACTAGTGGGAGTAGTGCTGATGACATCATCCCCTGTATGGGCTTTCCGATTGTGTCCAGACTGAGAAGAAAACCGAACACAATGCATACCTGACAGCCTCATGAAGTGGCCAGCCAGCTCTAAACACAATCAGACCACAAAGTGACTTTTGTGCGTCTAGACCCGTCTTTTCAATGCGTTCTTCGTATTCTGATAGCGGAAGTCGTGTGTAAGTGTCAAGTGTAGACATGACCTCAGTGAACGGTTTCTTTGTGTGCCTCACTGTTTTGCAGTTGTTGTAACATGGGACCATTTTCACCTGTAATGCAGGTGCATTGGCATCAGGCCAGGTTCTTCAGAGAGGTACACCCTTTTGAGTGGGTGGCTACAGTTACCTATAGGGGTGTGCCAACCTGAAAATACTGGTATTCATAATCGTAGGACTATTAGTAATTGACAGTTAATAGTTGGATCGGATGATACTTGTGATCGGAAAACACACAAGTGTTTTAATATGCCTAAAATAGATGTTGGCAAAATACCAATCTCTCTGCGAAATAAACTGCAGATTATGAGCAGCGCGTGGAGGGGTTTGTGTCCTCAATTTGCAGCAAGCAGTTTGCTGTCACTCATTCAGAATGCGCATCCACGTTTAATCTTTTCTCCGTACCCTCGCCCCGCTTCAGTTAGATACAGTACACTGCACATTCATAGCTTGAGCAAACGTCCTACCCATTTGATTTATCATAGCAGCAGGAAGCAGCAAGAAATTATCAGACCGAAACATGCAAGGAGAAGTGGTTAGTTGAAAATAAGAAGGCGAATCCAGTGGATTTAGAAATACAGCTTAGCTCTATCCAATCAGAGCAGCTAGATCAACGTACAGCCCGCCCTTCTAATTTACAGACAGCCATACTAACCAGTTGAGTTATTTAGACCACGAAGCACCTTGTATTTATTGAAAGATCTGAACCGTGTCTGGCAACCGAAACTTACTTTTTCCACGATCACGGATAGGCTAATAACAAAAAATTATTAGCCAACCCATTGCCCATATCTGTTCAAATACTTGTTTTGTCCGATTAGGCTACTCGGCACACCATACTTTTGACCTTTTCCAAATGCTCACACAACACTCAATCTTGACAGAATATTATCCTTACAGAACTACACACGCACGTTTTGAGTGTTTAGTGCTATTGAGCAGCTGTACCCTTAATATTTCCTATCTCTAAAGAGGCCGTTGCTACATGCTCAAGTGCTGTGGTGTTATGGTTTGGGTAGCAGCCAAACCAAACCATTGTCACTTTTCTGATAAATGTACAGTGCCTTCAGAAAGCATTCACACCCCCTTAACCTTTTTCACATTTTGTTGTGTTGACAGCCTGAATTTAAAATTGATTACATTTAGATGTTTTTGTCACTGGCCTACACACACAACCACATAATATCAAAGTGGAATTATGCTTTTGTCTACATTTTTTACAAGTTTATAAAAATGTTTAATCTGAAATATCTTGAGTCAATAGTATTCAACACCTTTGTTACGGCAAGCCTGAATAAGTTGAGTAAAAATGTGCTTAAAAACTGTTAGGATCCGCCCCTTTTTTAAATTTTCGCCTAAAATGACATACCCAAATCTAACTGCCTGCAACTCAGGCCATGAAGCAAGGATATGCATATTCTAGGTACCATTTGAAAGGAAACACTTTGACGTTTGTGGAAATGTGAAAGGAATGTAGGAGAATATAACACAATAGATCTGGTAAAAGATAATACAAAAAAACAACAAAAAATGTTATTTTGTATTTTTTTTGTACCATCATCTTTGAAATGCAAGTGAAAAGCCATAATGTATTATTCCAGCCCAGCTGCAATTTAGATGTTGATGACAGCAGTGTATGTGCAAACTTTTAGACTGATCCAATGAACCATTGCATTTATGTTCAAAATGTTGTCTCAAGACTGCTCAAATGTGCCTAATTTGTTTATTATTATCTTTTCAAGTTCAAAACTGCACTATCCTCAAACACCAAGGACGTGAAAAAGAAAGCCAAGTTAACAAACAGATTCCCGACCATTTCGAATCCCATCGTACCTTCTCCACTATGCAATCTGGTTTCAGATCTGGTCATGGGTGCACCTCAGCCACGCTCAAGGTCCTAAATGATATCATAACCGTCATCGATAAGAGACATTACTGTGCAGCCGTATTCATCGACCTGGCCAAGGCTTTCGACTCTGTTGAGCACCACATTCTTATTGGCAGACTCAACAGCCTTGGTTTCTCAAATGATTGCCTCGCCTTGTTCACCAACTACTTCTCTGATAGAGTTCAGTGTGTCAAGTCTGAGGGTCTGTTGTCCGGACCTCTGGTAGTCTGTATGGGGGTGCCAGAAGGTTCAATTCTTGGGCCGACTCTCTTCTCTGTGTACATCAATGATATCGCTCTTGCTGCTGGTGATTCTCTGATCCACCTCTACGCAGACGACACCATTCTGTATACTTCCGGCCCTTCTTTGGACACTGTGTTAACTAACCTCCAGACGAGCTCCAATGCCATACAACTCTCCCGTGGCCTCCAACTAATCTTAAATGCAAGTAAAACTAAATGCATGCTCTTCACCCGATCACTGCACGTACCTGCTCGCCCGTCCAGCATCACTACTCTGGACAGCTCCGACTTAGAATATGTGGATAACTAAAAATACCTAGGTGTCTGGTTAGACTGTAAACTCTCCTTCCAGACTCACATTAAGCATCTCCTATCCAAAACTAAATCGAGAATCAACTTCCTATTTCGCAACAAAGCATCCTTCACTCATGCTGCCAAACGTACCCTCGTAAAACTGACCATCCTACCGATCCTCGACTTCGGCGATGTCATTTATAAAATAGCCTCCAACACTCTACTCAACAAATTGGATGCAGTCTATCACAGTGCCATCCGTTTTGTCACCAAAGCCCCATATACTACCCACAACTGCGACCTGTACGCTCTCGTTGGCTGGCCCTTGCTTCATACTCTTCACCAAACCCACTGACTCCAGGTCATCTACAACTCTCTGCTAGGTAAAGCCCCGCCTTATCTCAGCTCACTGGTCACCATAGCAGCACCCACTCATAGCATGCCCTCCAGCAGGTATATTTCACTGGTCACCCCCAAAGCCAATTCCTCCTTTGGCCGCCTTTCCTTCCTGTTCTCTGCTGCCAATGACTGGAACAAACTGCAAAAATCACTGAAGCTGGAGACTCATATCTCCCTCACTAGCTTTAAGCACCAGCTGTCTGAGCAGCTCACAGATCACTGCACCTGTACATAGCCCATCTGTAAACAGCCCATCCAACTCCCTCATCCCCATACTGTATTTATTTATCTTGCTCCTTTGCACCCCCGTATCTCTACTTGCACATTCATCTTCTGTACATCTACCATTCCAGTGTTTAATTGCTATAGTGTAATTACTTCGCCACCATAGCCTATTTATTGCCTTATCTTACCTCATTTGCACTCACTGTATCTAGACTTTTTGTTTTCTTTTTTTCTACTGTATTATTGACTGTATGTTTTGTTTATTCCATGTGTAACTCTGTGTTGTTGTATGTGTCGAACTGCTATGCTTTATCTTGGCCAGGTCGCAGTTCCAAATGAGAACTTGTTCTCAACTAGTCTACCTGTTAAGGTGAAAAACAAAAACAAAAACAAAACAAAAAACAATAGCATGGTATTCTTTCACTGTAATAGCTACTGTAAATTGAACAGTACAGTTAGATTAACAAGAATTTAAGCTTTCTGACAATATCAGATATGTCTATGTCCTGGGAAATTGTATTGTTAGTTACAACCTCATGCTAATCGCATTAGCCTACATTAGCTCAACCGTCCCGTGGAAGGTACACTGATCCCGAAGAAGTTTTAAGAAGTGGCATGGACTCACTTTGTGTGCAATAATGGCGTTTAACATGATTTTTGAATGACTACCCCATCTCTGTACCCCACACGTACAATTATCTGTAAGGTCCCTATGTCGAGCAGTGAATTTCAAACACAGATTCAACCACAAAGACCAGGGAGGTTTTTCAATACCTCGCAAAAAGATGGGTAAAATTTAAAAACAAACATTGAATACCCCTTTGGGCATAGTGGTCATTAACTACACGTTGGATCGTGTATCAATACACCCAGTCACTTCAAAGATACAGGTGTCCTTGCTAACTCAGTTGCCGGAGAGGAAGGAAACCGCTCAGGGATTTCACCATGACGTAAATTGTGACTTTAAAACAGTCACAGAGTGTAATGGCTGTGATGGGATAAAACTGAGGATATAGTTACTTCACAATACTAACCTAATTGACAGAGTGAAAAGAAGGAAGTCGCTACAGAATAGAAATATTCCCAAACCTGTTTGCAACAAGGTACTAAAGTAGTACTGCAAACAATGTGGTATAGCAATTCACTTTTTGTCCTGAATACAAAGTGTTAAATTTGGTGCCAATCCAATACAACAGATTACTGAGTACCACTCTCCATATCTTCAAGCACTGTGGTGGCTGCATCATGTTATGGAGATGCTTGAAATCGTTAAGGACTGTTTTTCAGGATAAAAAATAAACGGAATGGAGCTAAGCACAGGCATAATCCTAGAGGAAAACATGGTTCAGTCTGCTAGTAGATTAATTCACCTTTCAGCAGGACAATAACCTAAAACACCAAATCTGCACTGGAGACAGTGATTGTTCCTGGGTGGCCAAGTTACAGTTTGGACTTAAATCTGCTTGATCTTGCAAGATCTGAAAATAGTTGTCTAGCAATGATAAACAAACAATTTGACAGAGCTTAACGCATTTTGAAAAGAATAAAGGGAAAATATTGTGCAATCCAGGTGTGGAAAGCTCTTAGAAAGAAAGACTCACAGCTGTCATCGCTGCCAAATGTAATTCTAACATGCATTGACTGAGGGGTTTGAATACTCAAGATACATTGGTGTTTTATTTTTCATGTGTTTTTTATAAATGTTAGAATATTTCTTCCACTTGGACATTACAAAGTATTTTGTGTAGATCGTTGACAAAAAAAATCACAATTTAATCTATTTTAATCCCACTTTGTAACACAATAAAATGTGGAAAGAGTCAAGGGGTGTGAATACATTCTGAAGGGACTGTAAATCCATCAGTCACCTGTGCCATTCTGGTCGTCCACCAGGGGAGGGTTTTGGATAATGCCATATTTCTCGTTTTTATTACCTCAGGGAATCCTTCACTATCTATAATTGGCAAGATACCTTTCATGTAATGGCAGATAAATTGGTCTGTGGTCACATTTGTGATCAGTCCCCTCCTTTATTCCCTGTACTCCCTGTTCCCTCAAGGCCAGGCACGACTCCAACACCATCATTGGGGCGGCAGGGTAGCCTAGTGGTTAGAGTGTTGGACTAGTAACTGGTAGGTTGCAAGTTCAAACCCCCCCGAGCTGACAAGGTATAAATCTGTCATTCCCCTGAACAGGCAGTTAACCCATTGTTCCTAGGCCGTCATTGAAAATAAGAATTTGTTCTTAACTGACTTGCCTAGTTAAATAAAGGTAAAAATAAAATTAAGTTTGCGGATGACACAGCATTGGTAGGCCTGATCACTGACAATGACGAGACAGCCTATAGGGAGGAGGTCAGAGACCTGGACATGTGGTGCCACCAGGACAACAATCTATATGGCAACTGCACGGCCTTCGCAAGGCACTACAGAGGGTAGTGCGAACGGCCCACTAATCACTGGGGCCAAGATTTCTGCCATCCAGGACCTCTATACCGGGTGGTGTCAGAGGAAGGCCCTAAAAATTGTCAAAGACACCAGCCACCCTAGTCATAGACTGTCCTCTCTGCTACCGCACAGCAAGTGGTACCGGAGCACCAAGTCTCGGTCCTAGAGGCTTCTAAACAGCTTCTACCCCCAAGCCATAAGACTCCTGGACACCTAATCAGACTATTTGTATTGCACCCCCCCTCTCCCCTTCTTTTACACCGCTGCTACTTTGTTGTTATCATCTATGCATAGTGTCACTTTAATAACTCTACCTACATGCACATATTACCTCAACTAACCGGTGTCCCCGCACATTGACTCTGTACAGGTACCCGCCTGGATATATTCTCACTATTGTTACTTTACTGATGATTTTTAATTACTTCTTACTTCTATTTCTTATTCTTATCTGTATTTTTTTTAACTGCATTGTTGTTAGGGGCTCATAAGTAAGCATTTCGCTGTCAGGTCTTCTAATCCAATTTGAAATTGATTGACAAACATCAGAAGTACTCAGACAGGTGCAATGTTGCAGAGTTGGAGCATACAGATTCTCTAGTACCTTTATGTTGAATAAAATACAATAAAATGAAATACCAAATCATGCTGTATGACAGGAAATTATAATATTTTATCAGCATAAGAGCTGCATCTTTATAAAATGTAACCCCATATACCTTTGAAGTTATCTTATTGGGTAAAGTAATTTTCTTTCAGAAACGTTAAATTACCGGTAAGACCAATGCAGAGCGAACAGCACCTGATAAATTACTGATAAGAACACACCTTGGAGACAATTCTGTGGCTTTTTCACCCATACACACAGACTCCACAAAAAGTACATCCTGTCTACCTGTCCGACTCCTTACCTGGGCCAAGGTGTGCTGGCCTCTGGGTGGTCTCAGGCAGGGCTGAGACTGGTGCTGAGTGTAGACAATACAGGACCCCAACAGGTATAAGGTAGACTTGTGTTGATGATTACCTCTAATCCAGTTAGCTCAAATTCCAGTCTCTTCTGTCAGTCTGCAGGTGTCTGGTGTTTTATGATGGGCCAGGAGATGCGCCAGGCAGGCGAGCAGACTGACAGCAGGTAGGGAAAGCAGGCCTATAAGTAACCCAGAAGGCTGATGAAGAATCCTCTACCTGGGGGCCTGAGGCAGTCTACTAGTCTCTGCTGGATCTTAAAAGGCGCAGACTTATAAAGGCGCAGCCCAAAAGCACACTAAGGCTAACTAATGCTATCAGTGACAATGTACCTGCTGTGGGTGTGACAGAGGGAGAGTGAGAGTGTGTGAAGGAATTCCAGTACCATTGACTGCAGGTCATATTTATACTAGGGCAGCCTTGTTTACCTAAGCACACACAGTCTGTGTGTATGTGTGTGTGTGTAACACACATAACACAAGGTAATTTCTCAACCCTGTTAGTACAATGGCATCTGATCTTTGTTCAAAGTATGTGGGTGTCTGAGTGTCCATGACAGCTTCCTGTTTAATCTGGAAGATTCTGTACAGGTTAAGTGAAATTTCTTGGGGAAATAGACTGTACGTCAGTTTGGAAAATGATTCAGGTGCTTAGAAAATGATACTTGAAAATAGTTATTTTGATGTAAAAAAAATGCAGTTGTCATCTTTACTTGAATGTAGTTAGTACTTTACTCTACTTCACATGTCCAACCATCTTAGGAAATGAATTCAACATAGATATTACACTGAACAAAATATAAACGTAACATGTAAAGGCCCATGTTTCATTAGCCAAAATAAAATATCCCAGAAATGTTCCAAACATTTCTCAAAAACATTTGGCACAACATTTGTGCCAAAATATTTTATCCCACTTTGTAACACAACAACATTTGTGCTAAAACGTTGACACACAAAAATGTGTGCAATTGTTTTGGGAGAAATAAGCTTTTTGTGAGTATGGAACATTTCTGGGATCTTTTAATGTGTGTTTTACCCCTGTTTTAGTGATCATTTCTCCTTTGCCAAGATAATCCATCCACCTGACAGGTGTGGCATATCAAGAAGCTGATTAAACAGCATGATCATTACACATGTGCACCTTGTTCTGTGACAAATAAAAAGTCCACTCTAAAATGGACAGTTTTGTCGCACAACACAATGCCACAGATGTCTCAAGTTTTGAAGGAGCGTGCAATTGGCATGCTGACTGCAGGAATGTCCATCAGAGCTGTTGCCAGAGAATTTAATGTTCATTTCTCTACCATAAGCCACCTCCAAAGTCATTTTAGAGAATTTGATAGAATACCATAACCCATCGTGACATGGGTTATGGTATGGGCAGGCATAAACTATGGACAATGAACACAATTGTCTTTTATCAGTGGCAATTGAAATGCACAGATCCTGAGGCCCATTGTCGTACCATTCATCACCATGTTTCAGCATGATAATGCATGTCGCAATGAATCTGTGTCGCTGACAAAATGCAACACTATACCTTAAAGATGCAGTCTGGGATCTTAAGCACAAATGTGTAACATATTCTATGAATTGGATTAGTATCATATCAAACGAATTGCAACAACAAAAAAAGCAGATAGTAACATATCATACAAAATGGATGACGTAGTACACAATTTAATGACGTAGTACACACAAAACGGGGAACCGTTTTGGCTCGTGAGCACCACTTTCAAAACTACTGTCTGAAATTATACAAAAGTTCTGGAGCATCACTTTAATGACTGTACAATCTTCAGTGGATTAAGCTGTTTGTGCTGATACGGAGGATGCATCCGGTTTCCTTTCACTTTCACAAAACCACTGAGGAATGTGTGAAAGTGTGTCATTTTCACTACATGAATTATTACTTCCCTTCACTTGCTGGCATCAATATCTCAGGTGCCACCTACTGCTGACTGTGTATATTGGAGGTGTTGGGGGGAAAAGCAAAAGACAAATTCTTCTTCTTCTTCTTCTCCTGGGACCTGGACCCTTTATTCATAAAGTGTCTCAGAATAGGAGTGCTGCTCTAGTATCGGTTTCACCTTTTAAATCAAAAGGAATAAGATAACAAGGAGAAGGGGGGACCTGATTCTAGAACAACACTCCTACTCTGAGACGCTTTATGAATACGGTGCCTGATCAGAAAAAAAGAGGTGGCCCTAATCCCGCAAATTGTAATGTAAAGAAAGTGAATGACGACAGGTGGACTAACGTAGAAATCTTCCCCTTTGGCAATACATTATGCATTCTCCCCCAAATGACATTAGAGTATTGCTATTTCCCCCCATTCATAACGTTGTATTTGCACTGTAAGCCATTAATGAATAGTTATCAGGATTACCAGATGTTAAAAAAATGCCACAATGCTGCTCCCTTAGCTATGGGGCTTTTGTGTTTAAGGAACAATAGGGTAACAGGACATAATTTGGTTTCATGTGTGAAAAAACCTGTGGGAAAGGGTTTGGTATATGAAGCTTGCATCCATTCTATATACACTACACATATCGACACAGATGATAAACAGCTCAAACGAAAAAAATCTAGTGAATGATCAACTGTGCCTTTTCATCCGTAAGAGTTCGTTTTCTTTTTTTTTAATAACGAGAGCGTGAGTTAGATATCATTACGCATGCAGTGTTTGAATGGAGTAATTGTGAGATTGGGAGAGGGAGTGCTGCTAGCTGAGTCACAGGATAGACACGAGGCCTTTAAAGAGACTGATCCTGGCGTGTGTTTACTGTTAAACAGACACACCAATACAAACCCACACTAACCCTGCTATTTTACATCTGCAATAATCACAGGAATCACGAAAGACGGCCTCCTCTCTCTGGACCTGTTATAATGGACCCAAGGCTGGTGTGTGTGTGTGTGTGTGTGTGTGTGTGTGTGTGTGTGTGTGTGTGTGTGTGTGTGTGTGTGTGTGTGTGTGTGTGTGTGTGTGTGTGTGTGTGTGTGTGTGTGTGTGTGTGTGTGTGTGTGTGTATGTGTGGCTTATTGAATCATGAAGCAGTTAAGTGTGTGAATGAAGACTATTGGAATACTATACAGTATATCCAGACTGAACTTGCCTGCAAAAAGTATGAAATATCACGCATTGGAGCTACACTTTAAATTGGCAAATAATCCTAACCACGTTCATTCAACGTTACCACAATGAGTCAAATGACATAAAAAAAAAAGAATCTCAGTTGAGCTGAGTGGTACAGGTATCACTTTCTTCTGTTTGTTTTTGGATTTGCCGACATCCCATATGAAAAAATTTGCATGGCAGTTACTTGAACCATGGGAAGAAAAGGTGTTGCTCTTAAAGCGTTTAGAAAACTTTGCTTTAGAATAACGTTCTCATGGTTGAGGCAAGTATTTTGGAGAGTTAAGAATTCATCAAGTTGTCACAGTTCCAATTTACAAACGTGAACCTTGATGTTATTTAACACACTGTAACCTCCCTCTGTGACTTCCAGGGTTGGAGCCGGTGTTTTTGGTATGAATAATACATTCAGTTACGGGTTGATGGACTGTTCTGGCTCCTTGACTTATTTTATATGCATAGGTATTGACAATCTTCTATCAGTTGATAGAGTGAAATTAATGGGATTATGTCCTCAAATCACTTTGACTAAATGTGGTGCAACAAATTAGCCAACTAAACTGTGTTGACAAGAATGAAAACTTAATTTGGAGAATGTTTATGGTAAATACATTGTTGGGGGTATTAATAACATTTCAACAATATATACTGCTATGTTATGGATAAAAGCCTACCCGTTAATCCAGGTAATCCATCTTTAATTGATGTGGTTGTCAGTCAGGCACACGGCTGCCAACTTTGTGAATTTCATTGCCTCCTGGCACAACCGCTAGAAGGGGGATTAGGGGTCCTCCTGCAGGAACATTTTACTGTTTTAAATCTAATTTCCTGCAATTCTATGTATTTTGAAATAGCTTAGGCCATTGGCCAGGGTGGAAAATAAAACAATTCAGGTATATATGCTTTGAACATTAAATGAACACTCAAAATTAGACAACTTTGTTAATTTAAAGTATGTAAAAAATAAAAATAAAGTTTTTTTAGGTGATTTTGACACACAGGAGATAGGGTTAATGTTAGAAACAGTTGGAAGGAGGGATTGATCCTTGTTCTCAGGTAGAAAGTTATATGTGACACACAGGACATTGTAATATTAATGGTTGATGGCAGTGGGTAACAAAATCATAGATTGCAGTCTCCTTGTCCATACACTACTTTCAAGGTAAGGACGCAAACATTTTGTATTTTGTAATTTGGGTAAACTATCTCTTTAAAATAGGGCTAATTTCGCCAAATCAGCCAAACTTCAACAAAAATCTAAAGAATATCAATATTCAAGTAGTTTATGCCTACTAGTCAAAGATCCTTGCTATCATCTTACTCTACATAGACAAAATAGGATGTGATTATGAGTTGTGAGTACCCCTACAATCTCTGCCTAGCATGTGCAGATGGTTTGATTCTTGGAGAATTTAATATCCAATGCTTATTTGCCAAAATTGTCCATGAATTTCTGCAGAAAATACATAGCCTCGTATAGTTCATTTTCAAAAGGCACAATTAGGTATATCAGATTTCAAATGTGATTACAACGGCAAAATTGGGAAGAAGTGGAACAATAAAATAACTGTGGGGAATAACAGTAGTTTTCTTGCTGCCAAGCACAGTAACAACCCTATATTTTAGCCCATTGTTAAGAATGAGAGTTGTTCCTCTGTTCAAACTAAATAAAGTAAATAGATAACTAAATCTCCTGAAGGAAAGATTATATACATCTCCCCCTATACCCTAACCAAACCAAATTAAACCAAACCAAACCCTAACCAAATGAATGTCTAGAATCAAATGTACAAATGTGGGTTCACAATCTGAAATCATTTTACATAGTTACAAATTAGGTCACCCTACCAAACTTCCCTGCTAAAACATACTGTAGGTCTGTCTGCTGCCTTTTTGTTGTCACAGCCTAAATCACCAAACAAGGGGCCTAACACAAGTGGGGATTAAATAGACTTTAGTAAATGCTTTCAAAAAAGATGCTTTCTGCATCAGGGATAGGGAGTAACAGCCACCTAATTTTGTTGACAACATTGTACAGTAAACTGTGCTGCCACTGTGTTATCTTTCTAGTTTTTACAGTTTTATAAACTCGAGAATGCCTTCTCTCTCCATTCATCTCCACTCTCATCTTGAGGTGCGTAAAAATGGTGCACCCATTCCAGTTGATCCCTTACATAACTAGACCAATCATAGGCTTCACAGTGCAGCAGTTCACAGTGTTGTGGCAAGACATGACAAAGACAGAGGTTTAAATGCAGGTGCAAGGTGCTCCGATTTCAAAATGATTTGCTGCACAGGTGAAAAGTGAATGCACTGACGATACAATGGACTAATTAAAAACGTAAAAGCAGGGCTTTTCAATGTGTGAGATGTAAGAGGTGTACAGCGAGAAGAGGGTGAAATGCTTGTGTCTCACAGCCAATGCGTTGGCAGCTCTGAAGGCATAAAGGTGGAAAACACTCCCAAGAAATGTTTTTCTTATGAAATATTATTTTCGGGTTTCTGTACACAGAGGACGCAAGATGAAATGACCACAGAGAACATGTTTATCTTTGTGTTAAAGTAAAAATATATATATATTGTTTTACATTGGACAAGCATGTGTCACATTCTGACCTTAGTTCCTTTGTTTTGTCTTTGTTTTAGTATGGTCAGGGCGTGAATTGGGGTGTGCAGTCTATGTTGGTTTCTGTGTTCGGCCTAGTATGGTTCTCAATCAGAGGCAGGTGTCGTTAGTTGTCTCTGATTGAGAATCATACTTAGGTAGCCTTTTTCCACCTGTGTTTCGTGGGTGTTTATTTTCTGTCTTTGTGTATGCCGCCAGGCAGGACTGTTTCGTTTTTCGTTTATTGTTTTGTTCTAGTGTTCTGTTCAGTTTTGATTCATTAAATATTACATCATGAACACTTACCACTCTGCAAATTGGTCCTCCGATCCTTCTCGCTATTCCTCCTCAGAAGTGGAGGACGAGATCCGTTACAGCATGCTTTCTTCAAGGACAAACATCATCCATGTTTAACCTCTGACTTCCATTCAACACAATGCACTTTCTTCCAAATAATAAAAGCAACCACCCACTTCACTGCCTTGACCTCCTTGTTGAACCAATGCCTATCTCCTTGATCTGATATTTGCTCTTGAGCCATTTCCTTAGTGTTTGGAACAACAGCTGTGAAGTGTGTCAAGCTGTCAGCCTGTAAATGGACATTGCATTACATGGACAAGCCCTATCCTGCAAACATACGACCAAAGTGTGCACGCACTGGCGGATGGAAGGCCATCAACCAGTTGTTTACACATGACGTAGCAATTCAGAAGCATGGAGGCCAATACATTTTCTGAAGTGTAAATACACTAAGAGTGGTTGGTGATAAGTTGAATGAAATTCTAGTGCAAGTTGTTAGCTTGTCCTTTATGAGGTCTTCAGGGGAACCCACGCCCAGACTGATGTTGTCTCTTGAGCTGTTATCACTGAGGCTTACCGAGCTCTCTACCAACCATATGCCATATGGTAGTACATGCCCGCCGCCATGTTTCATCGTGTCCCTGTTGTGTCAATGAGGGAGCTGTAGGCCTACATCGGCGTCCAGCATGCAGAACCCAGAAGACACACTGACTGGCACCACTTTATCACAGGACTATAGGGCTTCAGGGTCAAAAACAAAATCAAGGCTATTCTGAGATTTCAATTCATATTGCTTTTGTTTTAGGTGAACTGTGATGTAATTATTCACTTCTTTATAGACAATTTAGAAAGTATACCTTTATACTTTTGTTTGATTAGGTCGATATTTATGTGTAACGCTCGTCGAAATGGGTAGACCAAGGCGCAGCGTGATTTGGGTTCATCATAATTTATTTGAATGTGAACCAGCAACATAAACAATAAAGAGAAACAAACGATCGTACAGCCTTGAAGGACTCAAAAGCAACAATACAAAAACAAGATCCCACGGACAACAGGTGGGAAAAGGCTACCTAAATATGATCCCCAATCAGAGACAACGATAGACAGCTGCCTCTGATTGGGAACCATGCCAGGCCAACATAGAAATACCAAAACTAGACTACACATAGAAATAATAAACTAGAACAGCCCCCATTCACGCCCTGACCTACTACACCATAGAAAATAAAGGCTTTCTATGGTCAGGACGTAACATTATGGATGCGACCCAGACCCCTAACACATGACCTCTGCAGCCAAAATAACAGCAAAGAAGTTGCATTTGCATTAGTTCTGCCTGGCATAGCTAGAAAGGTTTGCCTTCTCATCAAGACACTCAACACTTTTCCTTATGAGGAGATTGCATTGCATATCAAACACACTATGCTAGAAGCTAGCTAAATAGTTTGTTGCTAGCAAACCTGCCAATATGGCAACTGAATTCAAAAATACCAGTTGCTGAAAACAGCTGGTCAAACTAGAAACACGTGGGAGGATTTGACATCATAGTGCCACTTGTGTCATGACTGCAACATAGGGGCCGAAGAAATTCATGTTCATCAATCACCGCATTAGGTCATCAGATGCTCCAAAGAAATATGTCTCTGTAAAAGTAAATCAGATAGTTAGCTAGCTACGTTTTTCCTCATTGAACCTGTATTTCCAATGTATCCAATTTCGGTTTGTGTGGTTGTTGATTTAGCTTTCTGTAACTTCGGTCAGCATGTGTAGGTAGGCACACACTGTATCATGACACCTTGCGTCATGATTGCAAGGTGTCCCGATATTTTTTCCAACTGTCCCATTATCTAGTTTCAATTTTCATTCTAGAATACCCTTGTAACCAATCAGAAATTAGTATTCAACAATGCTGTTGAATAACATACAATAACACTAAAAACAGGACAGGTCAAAGTAAAATGGACAATATGGAAAATCAGGCTACTCGGCTACTCGGAGTTTCACCCTGCTAAATTGTCATAATAATCAGTGATTTCAAGTTTGTATTCGTACATTTTTGATGAGCTGCATCATAGCATAAATGAAAGACTTCTGCTTTTCCTGCTGTGACCACATGTGGATTCTCATTGCAAATAGGTAGGCCTTACACATGGATGAGTGTTCATACAATTCCATTGCGAGCCAACACTGTAGGCTACACTATTGTAGTTTTGCAGGTGAGGAGAGTAGCATTTTTTTTGTCTCTACTAAGGATCGCAGAACAGCCAGGACCGTGCCTGGCAACATGGTTGCTTTATCCAGATCAATCAAGTTCATATTCAATGTTCTCATCTGTTAGACCTTTACACCAAATGAAAATGATGGACATATTAAAGTCAAACAAAATAATATAGTCCAGGCGTACGTAGCAGCTCCTCTTCAACCTCAGGAGGCTGAAGAAATTTGGCTTGTCACCAAAAACACTCACAGACTTTTACAGATGCACATTCGAGAGCATTTTGTCGGGCTGTATCACTGCCTGGTACGGCAACTGCTCCGCCCACAACCGTAAGGCTCTTCAGGACACCTACACCACCCAATGTCACAGGAAGGCCAAAAAGATCATCAAGGACAACAACCACCCGAGCCACGTTATCATCCAGAAGGCGAGGTCAGTGTAGGTGCATCAAAGCAGGGACCAAGAGACTGAAAAACAGCTTCTATCTCAAGGCCATCAGACTGTTAAACAGCCATCACTAACATTGAGAGGCTGCTGCCAACATACTAACTCATCTCTAGCCACGTTAATAGCGAAAAAAATGATGTAATATATGTATCAATAGCCACTTTAAACAATGCCACTTTATATAATGTTTACACACCCTACATTACTCATCTCATGTGTATATACTGTACTCAATACCATCTACTGCATCTTGCCTATACCGTTCAGCCATCGCTCATTCATATATTTTTATGTACATATTTTTATTAATTCATTTACACTTGTGTGTACAAGGTAGTTGTGAAATTCTTAGTTTAGATTACTTGTTAGATATTACTGCATGGTCGGAACTAGAAGCACCAGCATTTCGCTACACTCACATTAACGTCTGCTAACCATGTGTATGTGACAAATGCAATTTGATTTGATTTGATGTGAAAATGGAGGACATTCATTAATGGGAGCCAAGGTCTTAAGTCAAGTAAGTCAAGTAAGATAGGTAAAAATAATGTTCACACTTTCATAAAACCATGAAACTTGGTATACTTATACAGTTTAGGGTCATGAACATTTTTTAGAGATGGACACATCGCAAAAACGCCCTCTGGCGGCCATGGTGGGCATTTTTCTATTCCGCCATAACTGGACAATATATTTTCCTTCATATCTAATCATTCTGTTGACTTAAATGCACTTGCAGATCCCAGATATGATAAGCAACAGTTTGTCTTTCTTATTTAAGTTGCTCAATGTACAGCAGAGAGTTAAAGTCAATATTTGTCCTCATTTGTTCTATTCACACCATGTCTGCACAGTCCCACTCAAATGATCACATATTATTTTATTCATAAACCGTTATGGTCCCTGTCCATCATAAAGTCAGAGAGACCCTTTCTATTTTTCTGTGTACAGTCAGGTCTGTGTTTTGTATATCCTATTTTTATATATCATTATTAATGAATTGTACCTCTATAACTTTTTAGCTGAAACATCATCTTACTGATCTTAACATAAAAACATTTTAACTTTCTCAAAAACTATCATCAGAACTATTATGGAGCATAACATTGTTGTCATCTATTGCTGCTAGGTGCCCTTGGAGAGTAACTCAATGAGCTTGACACATTGATAAGCTCATTTCATGATGATGTCTCACCGCTCTTCTTACTGAGCGACTTCAACCTTTTAACGTCTGCCTTCGATGAATTCCTTTCCAACGCTCTCTTTCCCCTCTTTGCCTCTTTTGGCCTCACCCTTTCCCAATCCCCTCCAACTCACAAGGCAGACAATGCGCTTGACCTCATCTTTACTAGAGGCTGTTTGCCTACCAATCTCACTGCAACCCCATCCAGGTTTCTGATTATTACTTTGCTTCCATTTTAGTCTCCCTTTCCTCCAACCCTAGCCACCCTAGCCCTACCCAGATGGTCATGCGCCATTGCAATCTTCACTCTCTCTCTCCCAATACTCTCTCATCTTCTATCCTATCTACTTTCCCTTCTTCTAAATCCTTCTCCCTCCTGTCAAATTGTCTGTGTCTGCAACAGTACTCTCATTACTGGTGTCCCCCAGGGCTTGGTTCTAGGCCCTCTCCTCTTCTCTCTATACACCAAGTGACTCGGCTCCGTCATATCCTCACATGGTCTCACCTATCATTGCTATGCGGATGACACTCAAATACTTTTCTCCTTCCCCCCTTTTGACACCCAGGTCGCGACATGCATCTTTGCAGGCCTGGCAGATATCTCAGCTTGGATGTCGACCCACCACCTCAAGCTCAATTTCACAATTGAATATTAATGGATGATGACACTGGGCAACAAAATCATAGATTGCAGTCTCCTTGTCCATAAACTGCTTTCAAGGTAAGAACCCAAACCCAAATGTTGAATTTGAGGTGAACTGTCACTTTAAAATAGGGCTAATTTCGTAAAATCGGATGAATTTCGTAAAAATTGGATGAATATTAAAATGCAGGTAGTTTCTGCCTGCCTACTAGTTGGAGATCCTTGCCATCATATTACTCTACATACAGTACCAGTACAACATTTGGATAATTCAAGGGTTTTTCTAGATTTTTACTATTTTCTACATTTACATTTACATTTACATTTACATTTAAGTCATTTAGCAGACGCTCTTATCCAGAGCGACTTACAAATTGGTGAATTCACCTTCTGACATCCAGTGGAACAGCCACTTACAATAGTGCATCTAAATCATTTAAGGGGGGGGGTGAGAAGGATTACTTATCCTATCCTAGGTATTCCTTGAAGAGGTGGGGTTTCAGGTGTCTCCGGAAGGTGGTGATTGACTCTGCTGTCCTGGCGTCGTGAGGGAGTTTGTTCCACCATTGGGGGGCCAGAGCAGCGAACAGTTTTGACTGGGCTGGGCGGGAACTGTACTTCCTCAGTGGTAGGGAGGCGAGCAGGCCAGAGGTGGATGAACGCAGTGCCCTTGTTTGGGTGTAGGGCCTGATCAGAGCCTGGAGGTACTGCGGTGCCGTTCCCCTCACAGCTCCGTAGGCAAGCACCATGGTCTTGTAGCGGATGCGAGCTTCAACTGGAAGCCAGTGGAGAGAGCGGAGGAGCGGGGTGACGTGAGAGAACTTGGGAAGGTTGAACACCAGACGGGCTGCGGCGTTCTGGATGAGTTGTAGGGGTTTAATGGCACAGGCAGGGAGCCCAGCCAACAGCGAGTTGCAGTAATCCAGACGGGAGATGACAAGTGCCTGGATTAGGACCTGCGCCGCTTCCTGTGTGAGGCAGGGTCGTACTCTGCGGATGTTGTAGAGCATGAACCTACAGGAACGGGCCACCGCCATGATGTTGGTTGAGAACGACAGGGTGTTGTCCAGGATCCCGCCAAGGTTCTTAGCGCTCTGGGAGGAGGACACAATGGAGTTGTCAACCGTGATGGCGAGATCATGGAACGGGCAGTCCTTCCCCGGGAGGAAGAGCAGCTCCGTCTTGCCGAGGTTCAGCTTGAGGTGGTGATCCGTCATCCACACTGATATGTCTGCCAGACATGCAGAGATGCGATTCGCCACCTGGTCATCAGAAGGGGGAAAGGAGAAGATTAATTGTGTGTCGTCTGCATAGCAATGATAGGAGAGACCATGTGAGGTTATGACAGAGCCAAGTGACTTGGTGTATAGCGAGAATAGGAGAGGGCCTAGAACAGAGCCCTGGGGGACACCAGTGGTGAGAGCGCGTGGTGAGGAGACAGATTCTCGCCACGCCACCTGGTAGGAGCGACCTGTCAGGTAGGACGCAATCCAAGCGTGGGCCGCGCCGGAGATGCCCAACTCGGAGAGGGTGGAGAGGAGGATCTGATGGTTCACAGTATCGAAGGCAGCCGATAGGTCTAGAAGGATGAGAGCAGAGGAGAGAGAGTTAGCTTTAGCAGTGCGGAGCGCCTCCGTGATACAGAGAAGAGCAGTCTCAGTTGAATGACTAGTCTTGAAACCTGACTGATTTGGATCAAGAAGGTCATTCTGAGAGAGATAGCGGGAGAGCTGGCCAAGGACGGCACGTTCAAGAGTTTTGGAGAGAAAAGAAAGAAGGGATACTGGTCTGTAGTTGTTGACATCGGAGGGATCGAGTGTAGGTTTTTTCAGAAGGGGTGCAACTCTCGCTCTCTTGAAGACGGAAGGGACGTAGCCAGCGGTCAGGGATGAGTTGATGAGCAAGGTGAGGTAAGGTAAGGGAGAAGGTTATTACATAGAGAGTCAAAAGATGCAGAAAGGGAAGAGAGGAGGGTTGAGGAGGCAAAATCAGGAGATAGGTTGGAGAAGGTATGAGCAGAGGGAAGAGATGATAGGATGGAAGAGGAGAGAGTAGCGGGGGAGAGAGAGCGAAGGTTGGGACGGCGCGATACCATCCGAGTAGGGGCAGTGTGGGAAGTGTTGGATGAGAGCGAGAGGGAAAAGGATACAAGGTAGTGGTCAGAGACTTGGAGGGGAGTTGCAATGAGGTTAGTGGAAGAACAGCATCTAGTAAAGATGAGGTCGAGCGTATTGCCTGCCTTGTGAGTAGGGGGGGAAGGTGAGAGGGTGAGGTCAAAAGAGGAGAGGAGTGGAAAGAAGGAGGCAGAGAGGAATGAGTCAAAGGTAGACGTGGGGAGGTTAAAGTCGCCCAGGACTGTGAGAGGTGAGCCGTCCTCAGGAAAGGAGCTTATCAAGGCATCAAGCTCATTGATGAACTCTCCGAGTGAACCTGGAGGGCGATAAATGATAAGGATGTTAAGCTTGAAAGGGCTGGTAACTGTGACAGCTTGGAATTCAAAGGAGGCGATAGACAGATGGGTAAGGGGAGAAAGAGAGAATGACCACTTGGGAGAGATGAGGATCCCGGTGCCACCACCCCGCTGACCAGAAGCTCTCGGGGTGTGCGAGAACACGTGGGCGGACGAAGAGAGAGCAGTAGGAGTAGCAGTGTTATCTGTGGTGATCCATGTTTCCGTCAGTGCCAAGAAGTCGAGGGACTGGAGGGAGGCATAGGCTGAGATGAACTCTGCCTTGTTGGCCGCAGATCGGCAGTTCCAGAGGCTACCGGAGACCTGGAACTCCACGTGGGTCATGCGCGCTGGGACCACCAGATTAGGGTGGCCGCGGCCACGCGGTGTGGAGCGTTTGTATGGTCTGTGCAGAGAGGAGAGAACAGGGATAGATAGACACATAGTTGACAGGCTACAGAAGAGGCTATGCTAATGCAAAGGAGATTGGAATGACAAGTGGACTACACGTCTCGAATGTTCAGAAAGTTAAGCTTACGTAGCAAGAATCTTATAGACTAAAATGATTGAAATGATACAGTACTGCTGGAGTAGGCTAGCTGGCAGTGGCTGCGATGTTGACACTACACTAATCAAGTCGTTCCGTCGAGTGTAATAGTTTCTACAGTGCTGCTATTTGGGGCTAGCTAGCAGTGTTGATTGCGTTACGTTACGTTAAAAGAACGACAATAGCTGGCTAGCTAACCTAGAAAATCGCTCTAGACTACACAATTGTCTTAGAAACAAAGACGGCTATGTAGCTAGCTACGATCAAACAAATCAAACCGTTGTACTGTAATAGTTTCTACAGTGCTGCTAGTCGGGGGCTAGCTGGCTAGCTAGCAGTGTTGATTGCGTTACGTTACGTTAAAAGAACGACAATAGCTGGCTAGCTAACCTAGAAAATCGCTCTAGACTACACAATTGTCTTAGATACAAAGACGGCTATGTAGCTAGCTAGCTACGATCAAACAAATCAAACCGTTGTACTGTAATAGTTTCTACAGTGCTGCTATTCGGGGGCTAGCTGGCTAGCTAGCAGTGTTGATTGCGTTACGTTACGTTAAAAGAACGACAATAGCTGGCTAGCTAACCTAGAAAGTTGCTTAGCTAGCTGCTGGGCAGATAGCAGTGTAGACTACGTTAGGACGACGAAATACGATAATTACGCAAATATCTTTGATACAAAGACGGCTATGTAGCTAGCTAAGAAGAAATTGCTAAGATTAGACAAATCAAACCGTTGTACTATAATGAAATGTAATGAAAATGTAATGAAAGGTTATACTACCTGCGGACCAAAGTGTAGATGCGACCGCTCGCTCCAACCCGGAACCGGAAACTGTAGAATAATAGGGAAGACATCAAAACGATGAAATAATACATATGGAATCATGTACAGTAGTAACCAAAAGTTTTAAACAAATCAAAATAGATTTTATATTTGAGATTCTTGAAAGTAGCCAACCTTTGCCTTGATGACAGCTTTGCTCATTCTTGACATTCATTCAACCAGCTTCATGAGGTAGTCATCTGGAATGCATTTGTGTGCCTTGTTAAAAGTTATTTGTAGAATTTCTTTCATTCTTTATGTTTTTCTTTATATATATATATTTTAAATTTGACCCCCCTTTCTACCCAATTTCGTGGTATCCAATTGTTAGTAGTTACTATCTTGTCTCATCGCTAAACTCCCGTATGGGCTCGGGAGAAACGAAGGTGGAAAGCCATGCGTCCTCCAAAACACAACCCAACAATGCTTCTTAACACAGCGCGCATCCAACCCAGAAGCCAGCCGCACCAATGTGTTGGAGGAAACACTGTGCACCTGGCAACCTAGTTAGCGTGCACTGCGCCCAGCCCGCCACAGGAGTCACTAGTGGGCGATGAGACAAGGATATGCCTACCGGCCAAATCCGGACGAGGCTAGGCCAATTGTGCGTTGCCCCACGGACCTCCTGGTCACGGACGGCTGCGACAGAGCCTGGGCACAAACCCAGAGTCTCAGGTGGCACAGCTAGCACTACGATGCAGTGCCCTAGACAACTGCGCCAACCGGGAGGCACCTTCTTTATAAGTTTGAGCCAATCAGTTGTGCTGTGACAAGGTAGAGGTGGTATACAGAAGATAGTCCTATTTTGGTAAATGACCAAGTCCATATTATGGAAAGAACAGCTCAAATAAGCAAAGAGAAATCATTCCATCATTACTTTAAGACATGAAGGTCAATCAATCCAGAACATTTCAAGAATTTTGAAAATATCTTCAAGGGCAGACGCAAAAACCAACAAGCGCTATGATGAAACTGGCTCTCATGAGGACAGCCACATGAAAGGAAGACCCAGAGTTACCTCTGCTGCAGAGGATACATGTTCATTAGAGTTACCATCCTCAGAAATTACAGCCCCAATAAATACTTCACAGAGTTCAAGTAACAGACACAGCTCAACATCAACTGTTTAATGCAGACTGCAAGAACCAGGCCTTTATGGTTGAATTGCTGCATCAACAAAAAAGCATTACTAAAGGACACCAATAACAAGATTAAACTTGCTTGGGCCAAGTAACACGAGCAATGGACATTAGACCAGTGGAAATCTGTCCTTTGGTCTGATGAGTCCAACTGGTGTGTCTTTGTGAGAAACAGAGTAGGTGAACGGAAAATCTCTACATGTGTGGCTCCCACCATGAAGCATGGAGGAGGAGGTGTGATGGTGTGGATGCTTTGCTGGTAACACTGAGCGATGGAGTGCTGCATCAGATGACCTGGCCTCCAGAATCACCCAACCTCAACCCAATTGAGATGGTTTGGGATGAGTTGTACCGCAGAGTGAAGGAAATGTTAAATTGCAGGTGCAGATACTTCGATTAAAGCACAGTTGAAAAGTGAACACGCGGACTACACAATGGGCTAATTAGAAAAATAAAAGCAGTACTTTTCAATGCGTGAGTTATAAGAGGTGTACTGTGAGAGGGGGGTCATATGCGTGTGTCTCACAGCCAATGTGTGATAGTTGGCAGCTCTGAAGGCATAAAGGTGGAAAACACTCCCAAGAAATGTTTTTCTTATGAAATATTATTTTCGGGTTTCTGTACTCAGAGGACGCAAGATGAAATGACCACAAAGTCTTTGTGTTAAAGAAAAAAATATATTGTTTTACATTGTACAAGCATGCTTTCTTCAAGGACAAACATCATCCATGTTTAACCTCTGACTTCCATACAACACAATGCACTTTCCTCCAAATAATAAAAGCAACCACCCACTTCACTGCCTTGACCTCCTTGTTGAACCAATGCCTATCTCTTTGATCTGATATTTGCTCTTGAGCCATTTCCTTAATGTTTGGAACAACAGCTGTGAAGTGTGTCAAGCCGTCAGCCTGTAAATGGACATTTCATTACATGGACAAGCCCTATCCTGCAAACATACGACCAAAGTGTGCACGCACTGGCGGATGGAAGGCCATCAACCAGTTGTTTACACATGACGTAGCAATTCAGAAGCATGGAGGCCAATACATTTTCTGAAGTGTAAATACACTAAGAGTGGTTGGTGATAAGTTGAATGAAATTCTAGTGCAAGTTGTTAGCTTGTCCTTTATGAGGTCTTCAGGGGGACCTACGCCCAGACTGATGTTGTCTCTTGAGCTGTTATCACTGAGGCTTACCGAGCTCTCTACCAACCATATGACATATGGTAGTACATGCCCGCCGCCTTGTTTCATTGTGTCCCTGTTGTGTCAATGAGGGAGCTGTAGGCCTACATCGGCGTCCAGCATGCAGAACCCAGAACACACACGGACTTCAGGGTCATAAACAAAATCAAGGCTTTTCTGAGATTTCAATTCATATTGCTTTTGTTTTAGGTGAACTGTGATGTAATTATTCACCTCTTTATAGACGATTTAGAAAGAATACCTTTACTTTAACACACACACAAAGACCATGTTGCAACATGCAGGGCCAGCCCACCCTTTAGGCAGGAATAGGCAGTCGCCTAGGGCAACAGATTGACAAGGGCGGAATTTCCCAAGCTAACCTTTTGTTTTTGGTGAACTGTGATTTAATCATTCGCCTCTTATTTTTCTTTTTTTTTCTTTTTGTATTTTACCTCCCTTTTTCTCCCCAATTTTGATCTTGTCTCATTGCTGCAACTCTCCAACGGGCTCAGGAGAGATGAAGGTGGAGTCATCCGTCCTCTGAAACATGACCCACCTAATGTTGCAACTTAACACACGCCAGCTTAACCCGGAACCAATGTGCACCAATGTGTCGCCTAACCAGGACTGCCCTGGGTCAGTTGTGCGCAATCCTATGGGACTCCCGGCCGGTTGTGGCACAGCCCAGGAATGAACTCGGGTCTGTAGTAACGCCTTAGACCGCTGCGCCACTCGGGAGGTCCTATCATTCACACACACACAAAGACCATGTTGTAACATGCAGGGCCAGCCCACCCTTTAGGCAGGAATAGGCAGCCGCCTAGGGCAACAGATTGACAAGGACAGAATTTCCCGAGCTAAACTGACCAAAATGCTCCTCCAACAACACATACAGTTCATTATTTTGTTACGTTACAGCATTATTCTAAAATGGATTCCATAAATAGAAAATCCTCATCAATCTGCAGACAATACCCCATAACGACGAAGTGAAAACAGGTTGGTAGAAATTTTTACAAATGTATAAAAATTAAAAACTTAACTTAAAGTATTCAGACCAGTTGCTATGAGACTCGAAATTGAGCTCAGGCGCATCCTGTTTCCATTGATCATCCTGATCATGTTTCTTCGACTTGATTGGAGTCCACCTGTTGTAAATTAAATTGATTGGACATGATTTGGCAAGGCACACGTGTCTATATAAGGTCCCACAGTTGACAGTGCATGCCAGAGCAAAAACCAAGCCATAAGGTCAAAGGAATTGTCTGTAGAGCTCCGAGACAGGATTGTGTCAAGGCACAGATCTGGGGAAGGGTACCAAAACAATTATGCAGCATTGAAGGTCCCCAAGAACACAGTGGCCTTGATCATTCTTAAATGGAACAAGTTCGGAACCACCAAGACTCTTCCTAGAGCTGGCCAACCGGCCAAACTGAGCAATCGGGGTGGGAGAACCTTCCAGAAGGACAACCACCTCTGCAACCTTCTACCAATCAGGCCTTTATAGTAGAGTGGCCAGACGGAAGCCACTCCTCAGTGAAAGGCACATTACAGCTAGGGTTGCAAAGGTTCTGAAACTTACCGGTAAATTTCCGGACATTTTCTGTAAATTTTCCGTAAATTTTCCATGGGAAGTTAAGCCTGGGAATTTGGGGAATTTTGCTAAAATTCATTAAAAAATGTAGCTTATAATAGTGAACCTATTTTGTGGAACACCCATAAGGCAATTCTCGGTCTTGTGGCATATTTTGGTTAAACTATCCCCAATTCAATGGAATTGCAACCCTCTGCATGCACAGTGCATTCTTCCATCACATGTGCAGTGTACTCTTCCATCACATGTACAGCTGATTCTCAAGATCTTGCACACTAATGAGATTCTATTGAGCCCACACTACTACACTGTCTGAGCCAAGGATTACATGCTTTCTGGAAAGTTTTGATTACAATAATTGGTGACATGAATATATTTTCTATGACATGCAGGATTTTTTGTTAACTAGTAAATAATAGCCTACAGCAAAGTGTGTTTAAATAATTTCTAACTTGTCAACAATTTCTGCTAGTTAGTTTTTGCTACCATGTTTTAGCTTACTTGAGCCTGCTAACTGAGTGTTAATTCACCTGTTTCCATACGTTTCATTTTAAAACATTTATCTTACAAAGGAGTTGTTTAATCTAACTGCTTAACTATTTATCTGTACATGTTATTTTTTATATATATTTTTTTACTAATTTCTTTCTTATCTTTACAGGAAAATACCATTGGGCACTATCTGATGTGTGGATACATTTCACTGCCACTAATGTAGAAGGGAAAACTGTGTACATTTGCAAATACTGTGCCAAATCATATGTGAAGAATGCTACAAAGATGCAGAATCATCTGGCCAAATGCATAAAGTTCCCTCAGCGCTCACAACCAGCAACCTCTGACAAAAGTCCCTCTACTTCTATTCGAGGTGAAAATGATTAAACAGACACCTTATCGATAGCAACAGCTCATGGTCCTCCTGGATCCCACGTTTTTTTGACTCAAGGGAGGAACGTCGTCAGAGAAATGCTGATAAATGACTTTCTCGAGCTGTGTATGCAACTGGTTCAACTCTGATGCTCACAGGCAATGTCTATTGGAAGAGATTTCTGAATGTTCTTCACCCAGCATAGACCCCTCCAACCAGACATGCTTCATCTACTAATTTACTGGATGCAGAGTTCAAGTGAAGGTCAAGCAAATCATAGAGAAAGCAGACTGTATTGCAATCATCTCTGATGGGTGGTCGAATGTTCGTGGGCAAGGAATAATTAAGAACATCATCTCCACCCCTCAACCAGTATTCTACAAGAGCACAGACAAAAGGGACAACAGACACACCGGTCTCTACATTGCAGATGAGCTGAATACAGTCATCAATGACCTTGGACCACAGAAGGTATTTGCACTGGTGACAGACAATGCTGCGAACATGAAGGCTGCTTGGTCTAAAGTGGAGAAGTCCTACCCTCACATCACATCATGTGCTGCTCATGCATTGAATCTTATCCTCGAGGATATCATGGCACTGAAAACAATAGATACACTCTACAAGAGAGCCAAGGAAATGGTTAGGTATGTGAAGGGTCATCAAGTTATAGCAGCAATCTACCTCACCAAGCAGAATGAGAAGAATAAGAGCACCACATTGAAGCTGCCCTTGCAAAACCCATTGGGGTGGTGTTGTCATCATGTTTGACAGTCTCCTGGAGGGGAAGGAGTCTCTCCAAGAAATTGAAGTAATCCTTCTCACCCCCCCCCCCTTAAATGATTTAGATGCACTATTGTAAAGTGGCTGTTCCACTGGATGTCAGAAGGTGAATTCACCAATTTGTAAGTCGCTCTGGATAAGAGCGTCTGCTAAATGACTTAAATGTAAATGTAAATGTAAGAAATGGCCATATCACAGTCTGCCGATATGGACAGCCCCATCAAGAGGATCCTCCTGGATGATGTATTTTGGGAGAGAGTGGTGTCGTGTCTTTACTATCATTAACTGAAGACTGATAGTTTTCTGATTCTCTGTAATTAGTTCTTACGCGATTAGACTGATGAATCATGTAACCATAATTACTCAGAAGTCTAGGCACCAAGGAAAAATATTCAGATTACAAAGTCATCATTTCCTGAAATAACTTTTCAGATATTTTATCTGATCAATTGGTCTTCGAATTAATGAATTATTTACTTTACCTCACGTTAGTCTTATTCCAAACGTTGTAAATTGTTGGTTATCTGCATGAACCCAGTCTTCACTATGAGTCATCCATACATCAATTGTCTTAAATCATTTATTTATTACTAACTAAGTAATTCACAGAAATGCATAAACAAACAAACAAACAAGGTAAATGTGGTTACATGAAATGATTGGAGAATGTGCACTAGTGGGCTAAACCGGCATATGCGGTTTGTTAGACAAAAGGGGAAGTGGGGGTCGACTAAGAAGTCACTACAGAGTGATAATTATAACAATTGAAATGCTAATCCTTTGCACATGAACGCTCACTCATTCGAGAACAATTGCAATCAATATATATATATATATATATTTACGCTCAGTGTGTCGTCTTGATCGCTGGTGAAAAGTTCATTTATTGTGTAGAATTGTCCGTCTCTCTCCCTCTCTCTCTCGGTTGTGGTTAGAGGGGATAGTTCAGAGTGACATTTGTTATAGAATGGATGTTTTGGGCGGTTGTCGTTCTTCGCGTTCAATGATGCCGAATTCCTAGCTGCAGACTAGTAATTAATATCAAAGACTTGTTCTCATTCTGTCGGTATCGATAGTCTAAGAGTTTAACCACGTGGTATGGTTAAAAGATTCAGCAATGGTCTGCAACCTTTTTGTCCTCCCTTGATTGAGAGAATCATGGTCTACAACCTTTAGCCATCTCGTAATTGAGGTAAGCTCGGTCTGCTGATCGAAAACCCGAGTGGGTTTTTTATTTGGAATGGCAGAAAAGGCTGTCCCAGGATGTCTGACCCTAACTGGGCTCAGGGGCGGTCCTCTGATTTAGTTCAAATCCAATTCCCTTTTTGAGTTTTCCTTCATTAAACAGTCCAAAATCACATTGTAAAATTGTGTAAACAGTATCATACTCATTCATCTTATACAACAATTACATGTAAACCTCATATCTGGGGCTATTATATAAACAGCGTTATGGTAATGTGGCCACACCGTCTCCCATGAGCTTCCCCAAGTTGTGACAAACGGACCAGTTTGTAGCTGGATTCTTCACCGATCTTTTATACTTTCTCCGGAACATGAAAGTTGTTCGTACCTCAAGTTCTGTGAGGTGGAAGGATTTCCTTTGTTCTCCATGAAAATCTACTCTCTATACTGTGTGTCCATGAGAAGATCCTCAGGATTTTACGACCTCTCTGACCACAGCAACCTAGTTGAAGGAGGCAAGGGGGAGGCAGGGAGAGGGTGATGGGGCTTACTATACCCAAAGAGGCCAATGTCATGACAGTGGTAAGTAGCCTGAAACCTATAGCAGTAGCTGTTGCACGGATTGATGGAGACAATGCCATCCTGACTGATGTTTAGACTTGGCTTGTAGATGTAAGAGAAGAAATCCGTACTGCCCTGCCCACTTCACTGTTGCTCCAAGCAGAGGAAACTGCAGTTCTGAAATATATCAAAAAGCGTGAAGACTTCTGTCTGAAGCCCATACACACAGCAGCGTACATGTTGGACTCCAACTATGATGACAAGAGCATCCTGTCTGGTGCAGAGATCAACAAGGCCTATGGTGTCATTACTACCATGTCTCGCCACCTTGGCCTGGATGAGGGCAAGGTTCTTGGCAGTCTGGCGAAGTATACTTCCAAGCAAGGGCTTTGGGATGGAGTTGTAATATGGCAGTCGTGCCAACATATCTCATCAGCCACCTGATGGAAGTGACTTTGTGGATCTAAGGCTCTTTCCCCTGTTGCCTCCATCATCCTCCAAATCCCACCAACATCAGCCACCTCAGAGTGCAACTGGTCCTTGTTTGGGAACACACACACCAAAGCAAGCAACAGGCTGACCAATTCAAGGGTTGGAAAATTGGTGGCCATCCAGGCAAATTTGAGGCTTTTTGAGTCTCTGACAACAAGCCATCCTCAACAAGGTTGGAAGGTGACAGTGAAGATGAGGCCTCAGAGTCTGATGTTCAAGATGTAGACATTGAGGATGTCCAGGGAGAAGACATGGAAGCCTGAGAGGAAGACAACCAAAGCTTTAGTTTCTAGACTAACATTTTACAGATGAATGTTGACAACGTTTTTGGAAGATGCAATGGAACATTGCGGATCATTCAATATTCCCTTTCTTT
The DNA here is from genome assembly GCF_036934945.1 of Oncorhynchus masou masou. Lineage (NCBI taxonomy): Eukaryota > Metazoa > Chordata > Actinopteri > Salmoniformes > Salmonidae > Oncorhynchus > Oncorhynchus masou. The sequence goes on from NC_088217.1 coordinate 54,555,076, forward strand.
TGTTGTTCAGTGAAATCATCCCATGTGAATAGTCAACTCATTTAATTAAAGTTAAATTCGTAACTAAATTGTTTTTTTTATTTCTATTGGAAGGATTTAATCATTTGCAATTATGTCTACTTATGATAAGGTAAAATGTTTATGTTTCTGTCTCCATATGATATGGTAAATATATCCATTGCAAAAAACATCTACATTTAAATCGTATTAATATTAATTTGCATATATCTCCATTAATTCCCATATATTCTCGTTAATTCCCATATATTCCTGTTAATTCCAATGTAAAGTTTCCATCTCTGAATATTCTCCAAATTGTGCAACCCTAATTACAGCCCGCTTGGAGTTTGCCAAAAGGCACCTAAAAGATTCTCAAACCATCAGAAAGAAGATTCTCTGGTCTGATGAAACCAAGATTGAACTCTTTAGCTGAATACCAAGCATCACGTCTGGAGGAAACTTGCTACCATCCCTACGTTGAAGCATGGTGGTGGCAGCATCATGCTGGGGGGGATGTTTTTCAGAGGCAGGGACTGGGAGACAAGTCAGGATCGAGGGAAAGATAAACGGTGCAAAGTACAGAGAGATCCTTGATGAAAACCTGCTCCAGAGAGCTCAGGACCTCAGACTGGGGTGAAGGTTCACTTTCCAGGACAACAACCCTACGCACACAAACAAGACAACGCAGGAGTGGCTTCGGGACAAGTCTCTGAATGTCCTTGAGTGGCCCAGCCAGAGCCCGGCTTTGAACCCGATCGAACATCTCTGGAGAGACTTGAAAATAGTTGTTCAGCGACGCTCCTCATCCAACCTGATATATCTTGAGAGGATCTGAACAGAAGATTTGGAAAAAGTCTCCAAATACAGGTATGGCACGCTTGTAGCTTCATACCCAAGAAGACTTGAGGTTGTAATCGCTGGCAAAGGTGATTCAACAAAGTACTGAGTAAAGGGCCTAAATACTTATGTAAATGTGTCATGATGGGGTATTGTGTGTAGATTTATTAGATTAGATTTATTAGATTTACCAGCAGTATACCACTCTGCTGACAGTAACCAAATAACCATCCAACTTTTATATGCAAGTAAATTACGTTGTGTCGTGACAGGCCTTATGTAAAACAGAAAATTTGTCGGTTAACTTTCCAAATGACAAAACAAAATATGCTAGACAAGGTGGGATCTTTTTGTGTCTGTAAAAGTAATTGTGTGAGAAATGGCGGTGGAAACACTTTTATGCACAAATGTTTATATAAATAGCCATCACACGTGATGATATGTTGTGTGGTCATCCCACCATGAAGTAAGCAGTTAATTTATTTAACATGTAGCTTAATAATGATGAACTTCACAATGTGGTGAAAGTGCACAGTGATGAGTTTGATGCTCCTTTCTTATAAAGGATCTTGAGGATCTTATTCTGGTGATATGATGATTGATGCTTGGCTGCTGTTTGACAAATAAAGATTATCTTGTCTTTTGTCCATAATAGTCTCATCATGTAGGCAAGCCCCACTGTGTCTGCGAGCTGTTGGCTAGAGCGCACTTGATAATACATGAATGGGCACATTCTCTATATAACACATTTTTGTGACAAAATCTTCAGTAGAATTTATCGCAAAAGTTAATTGTATGTGTACTACGCCATCACGCACAGCCTTTTATCAATTTGATGGAAACATTGCTGGTGGGAAAATGTGCTTTTATGCAGATTTTATCATAATTGCATGAAAATCTGTCGCAAATTGGATGGAAACCCAGCTCGTGTCATGAGCCAGACACTTTTTACATAATGCAAGTTTCCTCCGATCAAATAGTCTAACCTAAATGGTACCCGATCAATAAAAAAATATGCTTCGATGTGAATATGACATGTTAAGTAAGGGATAAACGCCGATGTTCTGTACATTATCTTGGACATAATGGACGATGCAGTGAGACTAGGCAGAGTAAATAATTCTAAGGTAATGTACAGAACGTATGCGTTTATTCCACAGTTGCCAAAGAAAACAATACTAAAGCACACATATACCGGTCGAAAAATATATATAAAATAGTTGATATTTTACATTTTATAAGAGAATTCATCCTTTTTCATCTTTTGGTTACTAGAGACGCAACCCAGTCGTTTGTTTGATTAGTTTGATATTTATGGACGCGACCCAGTTGTTTGTTTCATATGTTCCATAGCTCGCTCGCTGGAAACGTTTTTCATACATCCATAATAATGAGCTGATTATGCCTGATTTTGCCTGACATAGCAAGAAAAGTTTGCCTTCTCGTCAGGACACGCAACAATGTTAATTACGAGGAGAATGCATTGCATATCAAACACACTACGCTAGAAGCTAGCTAAATAGTATGTTGCTAGCAAACCTGCCAATATGACAACTGAATTGAAAAATACCTGTTTCTGAAAACAGCTGGTCAAACTACCCAGGTAGCACAAAACGTTCCTGGAACCTAAACCAACGTTGGACTTAGGTTGGGAAAAGTTGTATATTGGTGACGCAAAAACAAACGTTGTAACATAGTTCTCTTAACATTCATGAATAAATGTTTAAAAATAAATGTATTTGTATTTAAATGTATTTGAATGTTGCCAATAGGTTGAGATGTGGTACTGCTTGACTCGTATGAAAGGCAACGCTTGGCCAATGTTTCTAAACGTTGTCAGGAGGTTTCAAAATGAACATTTCAAAATAAATGTATTTGAAACCTATTCCAACGTATTGACACGTACGAGAAGAAACTATTGGCCACCGTTTATAAACGTTATCAATAGGTTTCAAAATAAATGTATTTGAAACATATTCCAACGTAGCCAAGGTTGGGATTTGTTACTGTTTGACATTTACAAAAGGGAACGCTTGGCCAACGTTTATAAACATTGTCACTAGGTTTCAAAATGAACTTCTGCTACACTCCCATTGTCATAGAAAAACACAGTTCAATCAACTTTTTTGCGGAATGCAAGTGTGGTCGCGACCACTTGAATGCAGACAAGACACTCTTTTCTAACTGTCACTTAAGTGAATTACTGCAGTAACGTCGTCGGGTCACTTGGTCATTTTAATATGTGGTAACATTAGCTTTTAATTATGTAATCAGTGTTGATGTTAGATTATTAAACAACTGAATGCCTGGAGTTAGCAAGCTAACATTAAGTTTAGTAAGTTATTAACGTTTTAGAACAAGGTAATGTTAGCTAATGTTAGCTTACCTAACTCAGTTCACTTAACATAACGTTAACTAAGTTGACTAATGTTAGAGTAAACTAGGCTTATTAACACTATCCAACTTTACCGTTCTGCCAGTTAACCAGTCAGCTGACCAGCCGTAACGTTACGTTACCCCCTTGCCTTGAGTTCTTCGGATCATCATTCTCCTTTGGCCAAGTAAATTACTTTAAAAGACCGGGGTGTGTTCGCTGACACTGACACAGATGTTTCAATGTAACTTAGATCAAGTCACCTTGCATTGAAACATGGCAATCTCTGTTTTCTGTCTACAGCTGCAGCCCATAATAACTTACTCATTGTAGGAGTCTTCCTCTTCCTCCTGCCACCTAACGTAAGGTGATTATCTGAATTATTGAAATTAATTAACCCACCCAATTACTCAACTAAGCACCCCACTAGCCATTGTGTATATATCTCAATGACACGATCAATACATTTATTTCAGGATATAATGGATAGAGCGAGAGAATGCTGCTATAACAGGAAATGGATTGCCTCAAGGGGAAAACTACTAAAGGACTGTAGCTTAAATAGGCCAGGGCAAGAAAGGAATATTGATCCTGCGGGGTCAGAAATTGTAATGGAATGCACATCAGGTCCTTATGATTTAGACACATCAAACAAAATCAGAGAAATTGACAATCATGGAGCCAACAATGAGGATGATGGGGAAATCAGTGAAGGGGACATTCATGGAGCCGATGATGATGATGGAGAAATCAGTCAAAGGAATATTTATGGGGACTCAGACAATGACACAGTGATGAAATCCATTCCAAGAGAAGAGTTAGCCTCTTGGCTGGTTGTGAATAATATAAAGCACACTGCAGCAGATGGTTTTCTCAAGATACTGAAAAAACATGGTGTTGATGATCTGCCATGTACTGCACGTAGTACACTGTTAAAAACTGATAAACATGTGCAGGTCGAAATGAGGTCTGGCATTGACTATGTGTTTTTGGGAGTAGAGAACATGCTGAAGAAGAACCTAGACAAGTGTCCCAATTGCTTCACAGATGAGACTGAGTATTTGAATGTGTCTGAATGTTGATGGACTACCCCTATTCACAAGCTCAAAAACCGTTACCAGGTCCGTGTTGTGTGGTCTCAACACCCCACCGATAGTTTTCCCAGTTGCGCAGTTGTGGAAATTCTGAACCGAATGACCTCAACTTTCTTAATGATACCATACAAGAGATGAAGAAGCTTCAAGATGAGGGAATGGTGTATAGGGGCAGGCAAGTAAAAATCCTTCTGACATGTGATCATGTCTGAAGGAGGGTTCAAACAATTCTCAGGATACTACGGATGTGAGAGATGCACCCAGAAGGGAGTCTGGCTTGGGTGAGTTACATATCAGGCTGTAGAAGACCTAGAGGCATGCACTGACAAGTCATTTAGACAGAAACATCACTAACAGTTGTCTCTATTCATAGAGTTGGACATTGACATGGTGAAGGCCTTTCCAGTCGACTATATGCATGAGGTTTGTCTGGGGGTCACAAAGAAGTTGATTCTGACTTGGATGCATGGAAAGAGGGAAACAAGAATGTCTAGGAGTCATATTGCAAATATCGGTGCACGCATGTTGGAGCTGAAACCGGCAGTGCCCAACATATTTGCTTGTAAGCCCAGGAGTCTAAATGAAATCGAAAGATGGAAAGCCACTGAATTCCACCAATTCATGCTGTACACGGGCAAAATAAATGTTTACCCCTTTTTTCTCACAAAATTTCATGGTATCCAATTGGTTGTAGTTACAGTCTTGTCTCATCGCTGCAACTCCCATATGGATTCGGGAGAGGCGAAGGTCAAGAGCCATGTGTCCTCTGAAACACAACCCAACCAACCCACACTGCTTCTTGACACAATGCACATCCAACCCGGAAGCCAGCCACACCAATGTGTCGAAGGAAACACCGTACACCTGGCGACCTGGTCAGCGTGCACTGTGCACGGCCCGCCACAGGAGTCGCTAGTGCGCGATGAGACAAGGATATCCTTGCCGGCCAAACCCTCCCTAACCAGGACGACGCTGGGCCAATTGTGTGCCACCCCATCCCAGTCACGGGCAAACTTGTACTTAAGGGTATCCTACAACCTATATATAAAAAATAGCTACTCAGTGGCTATGTGCATTCTTGTCTGTCCAGACCTCATTGAGCAGCACTATGACTATGCAAAAGAACTGCTGACCTATTTTGTCAAGAAGGCCAGGGAGCTGTACGGCACAGAGTTTGCTATTTACAATTTGCATAGCATGCTCCACATTGCAGATGATGCAATGCAATTTCATGGACAGGACAACTGTTCTGGCTTTCCATTTGAAAACTACAATCGCTCTGGACACATGGTTCGCTCTGGACACCATCCCTTGGCCCAGATTGTCAAACGTCTCTCTGAGACTGTCGCTGTGGTTAAAAGACCTGTGTTTGCCAATGAACAAAAAAGTGTGAAATGCAGGAGGCCTGACAATGTATTCCAGACAGGGAACAAGATCTGCGAGGTGTGCGAGGAAGTGTCACAAGGGCGGTGGGTTCCTCTGCAGGGTGTACCATGACCTTGAGTCATTCTTTTCTGAGCCCTGTGACACAAGATTGATTGGAGTGTACCATGGTAGGACAGGGTGTCAATAAGTGTCCTTCCACTGGCAAGCCTAAACAAACCAGTTGTAATGGTCAAGGCGAGTGAGGACTCTGCTATATTTCTTAGAATTCTTCACAAGATGTAACAAGTTGTAAGTGTAATACTGAAATAACAGTGTAATGATGTCATCAGAGTAGCCCAATCAACGGAGTTCTCTGATGTGTCACTCAACCGCTCAATTAATAAAAGCTTTCATGGACCGTGAACACTAAGAAGGTGCTAACTTCTTTAGAAGCTGTGAAATAGAACCATAACATGAAACTAATTCATACTTGGCCTGTACTGCGCTGTTAATGCCCATGGATGACAATCATGTACTTTATCCTTTCAGGGTGTTATGAACTTGAGTGAAGACCCAAACGCGGTTTTAACAGAAAACAGAGTTCTTTAATAAAAAACAGGAATGGCATAAATCCTCTTCCAACGTAGTCAATGGAACAAAAGAACGTAGTATAATGCAGGTTGCACCTGCCATGCATGCAGACTCCGACAGGACAGGACAAGGTGGAAGCAAACGAGACGACAGCTTGCTTCTGGCATCAAAAAACACAAACAAGAATCAGACACCGAAAGTAGCAGGAACAGAGAAAGAAATAGAGACCTAATCAGAGGGGAAGAGAGAACAGGTGGGGAAAGAGAGAATGAGCTAGTTAGGGCAGATGTAGAACAGCTGAGGAATGAGAGACAGAGAAGGTAACCTAAAAATACCAGCAGAGAGAGAGAATGAAGAGAAAGGACAGGAACAGACATAACAAGACATGACAGTACCCCCCACTCACCGAGCGCCTCCTGGCGCACTCGAGGAGGAAACCTGGCGGCAACGGAGGAAATCATCGATCAGCGAACGGTCCAGCACGTCCCGAGAGGGAACCCAACTCCTCTCCTCAGGACCGTACCCCTCCCAATCCACTAGGTACTGATGACCACGGCCCCGAGGGCGCATGTCCAAAATCTTACGAACCCTGTAGATGGGTGCGCCCTCGACAAGGATGGGGGGAGGGACGAGCGGGGGCGCGAAGAACGGGCTTAACACAGGAGACATGGAAGACCGGGTGAACGCGACGAAGATAGCGGGAGAAGAAGTCGCACTGCGACAGGATTAATGACCTGGGAAATACGGAACGGACCAATGAACCGCGGGGCCAACTTGCGAGAAGCTGTCTTAAGGGAAGGTTCTGAGTGGAGAGCCATACTCTCTGACCTCAACAATATCTAGGACTCTTGGTCCTACGCTTATTAGCGGCCCTCACAGTCTGCGCCCTATTACGGCAAAGTGCCGACCTGACCCCCTTCCAGGTGCGCTGCAACGCTGGACAAAAGCCTGAGCGGAGGGGACGCAGGACTCGGCGAGCTGAGATGAGAACAGCGGAGGCTGGTACCCGAGGCTACACTGAAAAGGGGATAGACCGGTAGCAGACGAGGAAGCGAGTTGTGGGCGTACTCTGCCCAGGGGAGCTGTTCTGACCAAGACGCAGGGTTACGAAAAGAAAGACTGCGTAAATGCGACCAACAGTCTGATTGGCCCGTTCGGCTTGACCGTTAGACTGGGGATGAAAGCCGGACGAGAGACTGACGGAAGCCCCAATCAAACGGCAAAACTCCCTCCAAAATTGAGACGTGAACTGCGGACCTCTGTCGGAAACGACGTCAGACGGAAGGCCATGAATTCGGAAAACATTCTCGATAATGATCTGAGCCGTCTCCTTAGCAGAAGGGAGCTTATCGAGAGGAATGAAATGAGCCGCCTTAGAGAATCTATCGACAACCGTAAGAATAACTGTCTTCCCCGCTGATGAAGGCAGTCCGGTGATAAAATCTAAAGCGATGTGAGACCACGGTCGAGAGGGAATGGGAAGCGGTCTGAGACGGCCGGCAGGAGGAGAGTTCCCAGATTTAGTCTGCGCGCAGACCGAACAAGCGGCGACAAATCGACGCGCGTCACGTTCCCGAGTGGGCCACCAGAAACGCTGGCGAATGGAAGCGAGCGTACCCGAAGGCCGGGGTGGCCGGCTAACTTGGCAGAGTGGGCCCACTGAAGAACGGCCGGACGAGTAGGAACGGGAACGAACAGAAGGTTCCTAGGACAAGCTCGCGGCGACGGAGTGTGAGCGAGTGCTTGCTTTACCTGCCTCTCAATTCCCCAGACAGTCAACCCGACAACACGCCCCTCAGGGAGAATCCCATCGGGGTCGGTGGAGACCTCAGAAGAACTGAAGAGACGAGATAAAGCATCAGGTTTGGTGTTTTTGAGCCCGGACGATAAGAAATAACAAACTCGAAACGAGCGAAAAACAGAGCCCAACGAGCCTGACGCGCATTAAGTCGTTTGGCTGAACGGATGTACTCAAGGTTCCTATGGTCAGTCCAAACGACAAAAGGAACGGTCGCCCCCTCCAACCACTGTCGCCATTCGCCTAGGGCTAAGCGGATGGCGAGCAGTTCCGATTACCAACATCATAGTTACGTTCTGACGGCGATAAGCGATGAGAGAAAAACGCGCAAGGATGGACCTTGCCGTCAGAGAGAGAGCGCTGAGAAAGAATGGCTCCCACGCCCACCTCTGACGCGTCAACCTCAACAACAAACTGTCTAGAGATGTCAGGTGTAACAAGAATAGGTGCGGATGTAAAACGATTCTTAAGAAGATCAAAAGCTCCCTGGGCGGAAACGGACCACTTAAAGCACGTCTTAACAGAAGTAAGGGCTGTGAGAGGAGCTGCCACCTGACCGAAATTACGGATGAAACGACGGTAGAAATTAGCGAAGCCCAGAAAGCGCTGCAGCTCGACGCGTGACTTAGGAACGGGCCAATCAATGACAGCCTGGACCTTAGCGGGATCCATCTTAATGCCCTCAGCGGAAATAACGGAACCGAGAAAAGGGACAGAGGCGGCATGAAAAGTGCACTTCTCAGCCTTCACATAAAGACAGTTCTCCAAAAGGCGCTGGAGGACGCGTCGCACGTGCTGAACATGAATCGAGAGAGACGGTGAAAAAATCAGGATATCATCCATGTAAACGAAAACAAAAATGTTCAGCATGTCTCTCAGGACGTCGTTAACTAGTGCCTGAAAGACAGCTGGAGCGTTAACGAGGCCGAAAGGAAGAACCCGGTATTCAAAGTGCCCTAACGGAGTGTTAAACGCCGTCTTCCACTCGTCCCCCTCCCTGATGCGCACGAGATGGTAGGCGTTACGAAGGTCCAATTTGGTGAAAAACCTGGCTCCCTGCAGGATCTCGAAGGCTGAAGACATAAGAGGAAGCGGATAACGATTCTTAACTGTTATGTCATTCAGCCCTCGATAATCCACGCATGGGCGTAGGGACCCGTCCTTCTTCTGAACAAAAAAGAACCCCGCGCCGGCGGGGGAGGAGGAGGAGACTATGGTACCGGCGTCGAGCGAAACCGACAAATAATCCTCAAGAGCCTTACGTTCGGGAGCCGACAGAGAGTATAATCTACCCCGGGGGAGTAGTTCCCGGAAGGAGATCAATACTACAGTCATACGACCGGTGTGGAGGGAGAGAAGTGGCCTTGGAACGACTGAACACCGTGCGCAGATCGTGATACTCCTCCGGCACCCCTGTCAAATCGCCAGGCTCCTCCTGTGAAGAAGAGACAGAGGAAACAGGAGGGATAGCAGACATTAAACAGGTTACATGACAAGAAACATTCCAGGATAGGATAGTATTACTAGACCAATTAATAGAAGGGTTATGGCGCACTAGCCAGGGATGACCCAAAACAACAGGTGTAAAAGGTGAACGAAAAATTAAAAAAGAAATGGTTTCGCTATGATTACCAGAGACAGTGAGGGTTAAAGGCAGCGTCTCACGCTGAATCTTGGGGAGAGAACTACCATCTAAAGCGAACAAGGCCCTGGGCTCCCTAACTGTCTGAGAGGAATGTCATGTTCCCGAGCCCAGGTCTCGTCCATAAAACAGCCCTCCGCCCCAGAGTCTATCAAGGCACTGCAGGAAGCAGATGAACCGGGCCAGCGGAGATGGACCGGAAAGGTAGTGCGTGATCCAGAAGGAGAGGCCTGAGTAGTTGCGCTCACCAGTAGCCCTCCTCTTACTGATGAGCTCTGGCCTTTTACTGGACATGAGGTGACAAAATGACCAGCGGAGCCGCAGTAGAGACAGAGGCGATTGGTGATTCTCCGTTCCCTCTCCTTGGCCGAGATGCGAATACCCCCAGCTGCATAGGCTCAGCATCCGAGCCGGCGGGGGAGGGTGGCAGTGATGCGGCAGGTGGCAGTGATGTGGAGAGGGGAGCAACGGAGAACGTGAGCTCCTTTCCACGAGCTCGGCGACGAAGATCAAACCGTCGCTCTATGCGAATAGCGAGAGCTATTAAGGAGTCCAGACTGGAAGGAACCTCCCGGGAGAGGATCTCATCCTTAACCTCGACGTGGAGACCCTCCAGAAAACGAGCGAGCAAAGCCGGCTCATTCCAGTCACTAGAGGCAGCGAGAGTGCGAAACTCAATAGAATAATCCGTTATGGATCTATTCCCCTGACATAGGGAAGACAGGGCCCTGGAAGCCTCCTCGCCAAAAACAGAACGGTCAAAAACCCGTATCATCTCCTCCTTAAAGTCCTGATACTGGTTAATACACTCAGCCCTCGCCTCCCAGACTGCCGTGCCCCACTCACGCGCCCGTCCGGTAAGGAGAGAAATGACGTAGGCGAACTGCGCTCCTGGAGTAAGTGTTGGGCTGGAGAGAGAACACCACATCACACTGAGTGAGGAATGAGCGGCACTCAGTGGGCTCCCCAGAGTAACACGGCGGGTTGTTGATCCTGGGCTCCGGAGACTCGGAAACCCTGGAAGTGGGCGGTGGATCGAGGTGGAGTTGGTGAACCCGTCTTGTGAGGTCGGAGACTTGGACGGCCAGGGTCTCAACGGCATGTTGAGCAGCAGACAATTCCTCCTCGTGTCTGCCTAGCATCGCTCCCTGGATCTCGACGGCGGAGTGAAAAGGGTCCGGAGCCGCTGGGTCCATTCGTGGTCTGATTCTTCTGTTATGAACTTGAGTGAAGACCCAAACGCGGTTTTAACAGAAAACAGAGTTCTTTAATAAAAAACAGGAATGGCATAAATCCTCTTCCAACGTAGTCAATGGAACAAAAGAACGTAGTATAATGCAGGTTGCACCTGCCATGCATGCAGACTCCGACAGGACAGGACAAGGTGGAAGCAAACGAGACGACAGCTTGCTTCTGGCATCAAAAAACACAAACAAGAATCAGACACCGAAAGTAGCAGGAACAGAGAAAGAAATAGAGACCTAATCAGAGGGGGAAGAGAGAACAGGTGGGGAAAGAGAGAATGAGCTAGTTAGGGCAGATGTAGAACAGCTGAGGAATGAGAGACAGAGAAGGTAACCTAAAAAGACCAGCAGAGAGAGAGAATGAAGAGAAAGGACAGGAACAGACATAACAAGACATGACACAGGGATTCCTGTGCTACTGGCCATCAACAGGCTACGGCAAGAAGCTGAAGAGAGGTGACACTCCAGACAAGAAGAGGTGTATAGCATCCGTGTCCTCCCTCACACAACAACTGGTAAAAGTGTACCACCAATGTAGTTTGTCCTTAATTAACCAAAAGTCACTTTGTCACCGTTACGTTCCTGTTCTCCCAAATGTAATCCTATTTGTCCAAATTTCTCAAATGGCTCCTGCAAAGCATGCCACTTTACAAAAAAGTTCATTAAAAAACCTTCAATGTGGAAAGCACTAGCGAAATAGAGGCACGACCAAACACCATCCCAGCTCGTTACCAGACTGGTTGTTCTGATGACAGCAGAAGTAAGATGAGTATATTAATATATGTGTAGATCCGATGCTTATGACATGTTTTCTGTTTTGTTTTTGTAACTAGCAACTGATATAGATGAGTTTTGAATGGAACCCTGCTTTCCAGAGAAAACTTTACGTTTACCTCTACTGCCCGATATCAAATCAAACTTTATTTGTCACATGCGCCGAATACAACAAGTTTAGACTTTACCGTGAAATGATTACTTATAAGCCCTTAACCAACAGTGCAGTTCAATAAGAGTTAAGAAAATATTTACCAAATAGACTAAAAAATAAAAAATAATAAAAAGTAACACAAAAAGAATAACAATAATGAGGTTATATACAGGGGGCATCAGTACCGAGTCAGTGTGCGTGGGTACAGGCTAGTTGAGGTAATCTGTACATGTCGGTGGGGTTGAAGTGACTATGCATAGATAACAAACAGCAAGTAGCAGCAGTGTACAAAAGGGGAGGTACACGTCTTGGTAATCCATCTGGCCCAGCGGTTTTGTGAATGTTGACCTGCTTAAAGCTTTTGTTCACATCGGCTACCGAGAGCGTTATCACACAGTCATCCAGAACAGCTGGTGCTCTCGTGCATGCTTCAGTGTTACTAGCCTCGAAGCGAGCATAAAAGGCATTTAGCTCGTCTGGTAGGCTCGTGTCACTGGGCAGCTCGCGTCTGGGTTTCCCTTTGTAGTCTGTAATAGTTTTCAAGCCCAGCCACAATTACGAGCGTCAGAGCCGGTGTAGTAGGATTCAATCTTAATCCTGTATTGACGCTTTGCTTGTTTGATTGTTTATCAGGGCATAGTGAGATTTCTTATAATTGTCTGGATTAGTGTACAGCTCGTTGAAAGCGGCAGCTCTAGCCTTTAGCTCGTCGTGGATGTTAACTGAAATCCATGGCTTCTTGTTGGGATATGTACGTACAGTCACTGTGGTGATGACGTCGTCGATGCACTTATTGATGAAGCCGATGACTGATGTGATGTACTCCTCAATGCCATTGGATGAATCCCAGAACATATTCCAGTCTGTGCTAGCAACAGTCCTGTAGTGTAGCATCCGCATCCTCTGACCACTTCCATATAGAGCGAGTCACTGGTACTTCCTGCTTTAGTTTTTGCTTGTAAGCAGGAATCAGGAGGATAGAATTATGGTCAGATTTGCCAAATGGAGGGTGGGGGTGAGCTTTGTATGCATCTCTGTGTGTGGAGTAAAGGTGGTCTTTCTTTCTCTGGATGCACATTTGACATGCTGGTAAAAATTTGGTAAAACTGATTTAAGTTTGCCTGCATTAAAGTCCCCAGCCACTAGGAGCGCGACTTCTGGGTGAGCATTTTCTTCTTTGCTTATGGCCTTATAGAGTTGGTTGAGAGTGGTCTTAGTGCCAGGTTCGTTCTTTGGTGGTAAATAGACGGCTATGAATAATATATATGAGAACTCTCTTGGTAGATAGTGTGGTCTACAGCTTATCATAAGGTACTCTACCTCAGGCGAGAAATACCTTGAGACTTCTTTAATATTAGACATCGTGCAACAGCTGTTATTGACAAATAGACACACACCCCCTCCCATCGTCTTACCAGAGGTAGCGTCTCTGTTCTGCCGGTGTATGGAAAATCCCACTAGCTCTATATTGTCCATATCGTCGTTCAGCCACGTCTCGGTGAAACATAAGAGGTTACAGTCTTTAATGTCCCATTGGTAGGATAATCTTAATCGTAGGTCATCAATTTTATTTTCCAATGATTGCACGTTGGCAAGAAGAACGGATGGCAGTGGGAGTTTATTCACTCACCTACTGATTCTCAGAAGGCTGCCCGATCTGCGGCCCCTTTTCCAGCGTCTTTTCTTCACACAAAGACGTGGATGTGGGCCTGTTCCAGTGAAAGCAGGATATCCTTCTCGTTGGACTCGTTAAAGGAAAAAGTTTATGTCAGTCCGCGGTGACTAATCGCTTTTCTGATGTCCAGAAGTTATTTTCGGTCATAAGATACTGTAGCAGCAACATTATGTACACAATAAGTAAAAAAAATAAGTTACACAAAATGCAAAAATGTTTTACAAAATAGCACAATTGGTTGGGAGAATGTAAAACTTCAGCCATGTTCTTCAGCACCATCTTTTTACTTTTTCAGGACACAAATGAAGGTGTCTTATGTGGAGAAATTATTTATGATTGCACAACTAACAGAATTTTGGCCCAATGCAATGCGAAATAAAACATGCTTCTTATGATTTGTAATTACCCAAAGATATCCCGCAAAAAGGAAAGGCCTCCAAAGTGTCCAATGAACCACAAACTGTGTTACTGTCCATTTATCTTTGGTGTTGACTGTAATAGCATATTGAATTCACATACCTGAGCTTTATCTGAAGAGGATAATTTTCACAAACAATTGGTATGTTCTCACTGCAAGTACTTCTTCGCCACAAAAAGATAAACACCGGCCGGTAAAGTATTAGAGGGATACTCTTGTAGGTCACATCTTCTTCATTGTTTCAGTCAGAAATACCAGGAATCAAATTCTCAATTACTTTGGTATTGTCCATATGTAGCTCGTTTTTGTTCACAGGTCCAGGAATGGCTGAAGAATTGCAACATTTACCTAGAACTAACGCTGCAGATAGCAATACTGGGTGATTTGAAAAGCCATAGACAATCAATCAATAATATAATAATTATTTTAGCAAAAATTATCATTTTTCATTTACAATCTGTAGAAGCTATGAGAATAGAAAGGTTCAGTACTTTTGTGAAGCATCACAGCACAGTTGAAAAATATATGGCAAATATAAATCCAAAATGGAAGTGGAATGGGAGGGGTTGAATGGATCTGAAGGGTGGGACTAATAACAAGATAACCAATGTAAAATGGAATGAAAGGGGTTGAATGGATCTGAAGGGTGGGACTAATAACAAGATAACCAATGTAAAATGGAATGAAAGGGGTTGAATGGATCTGAAGGGTGGGACTAATAACAAGATAACCAATGTAAAATGGAATGAAAGGGGTTGAATGGAGCTGAAGGGTGGGACTAATAACAAGATAACCAATGTAAAATGGAATGGGAGGGGTTGAATGGAGCTTTAGGGTGGGACTAATAACAAGATAACCAATGTAAAACATACGGGGTCTGTAAAATGTATATGGGTTCAGAAATGTTGTGAAATAGCACAGTTACAAATAGAAATCAAACTGGATGGACATCAGAAATAGAGGAATGGCTAAAAACAAACAAAATATAACTATTGTAAAATAGATTGTCTGTAAAATGTGTATAAGATGTATAAACTGAAAGTAGAAGCCTAAGTGTTTATTAGTTTACTCCAATTGGGGGAAGGGTGGTAGGGTTTGCGGGGAATAATAAAGGTATATTATTTAAAAAGTATGTATATCTATATAGGTATGTGTATGTATATATGTGTGTATGTATGCATGCGTGTATGTATATGGTTATATATATTAACCCAAAAAATATATGGGAGATTGGAAATGATGCAGACAATTACATTGATGGAAGCAACCATCTTTCCTCAATATTTAGCTGTCAGAGCAGCTCACAGATCACTGCAACTGTTCATAGCCCATCTGTATACAGCCCATCTATCTACCTCATCCCCATACTGTATTTATTTATTTTGCTCCTTTAGCACCACAGTATCTCTACTTGCACATCCATCTTTTGCACATCTACCATTCCAGTGTTTAATTGCCATATTGTAATTACTTTGCCACCATGGCCTATGTATTGACTTAACTCCCTAATTTGACCTAACTTGCACTCACTGTATATAGACTTTGTTTTATTTTTTTCTACTGTATTATTGACTGTATGTTTGTTCATTCCATGTGTAACTCTGTGTTGTTCTATGTGTCGAACTGCTATGATTTATCTTGGCCAGGTCGCAGTTGCAAATGAGAACTTGTTCTCAACTAGCTTACCTGGTTAAATAAAGGTGATTTTAAAAAATAAATATTTTTTTAATGAAGCTGATCCACCTCTTAATAAAAATAAATAAATAATTCATACAATTCTCAATTACTCCACTAGACATTCTATCTCAGTATGTATGGGTCCAACATAGTAGGGAAGACTGTGAGGAGGATGATAGTGCACATTGGGACCAACAGACTGTTGTCCCAGTTCAGTATAAAAGGGAGAAAAAAGTTGGCATTCGAAGACCTGCCTCTTTTAATAAGAGTAATGACAAGTAGGTGCACATTCATACCAGATACCCTAATAGAACCTTTATTATTTATAGCTCAGAAGACAACCAGCATCTATTTACCCAGAATCGATTGGCCTCCTTGTCCAAGATCTACAATAAAATACCATATTGTGCTGCTTTACTACTAATTAAACTGAATTATGATGTGTTTCAATCTCATTCAGAGGCCTGCAGCAGATGCCACAAATAGGCCAAAATCACTGTGTGAGACCGAAATAGGTGCCTGAAGCATGCGTCATTTAAGGAAGGGGGCAACAAATACAGATCGAATGTAGGACAGGTGGAGTTCCACATCAGATATTTTGTGTTCATTAACCATTAACAGTACGCAACAGCAGGACAAGTGTTTTACTTACAAGAAAATGTTGTTCTTTGTAATTTATCTGAATAATTCAGTTGTATGATCGACTCCCTCGTAAGCTCGCTAACACAACAGCTGGATGTTTAGCGTAGTCGAGCTAAATACCGTAGTAATCCATGAAGCAAACATTAGCGAAGTAACAGCAGTAGCTACGACTTACCACATGCAAGTTATGCCTAACTGTACATTAGTAATTATACAACCTATTAAGCTGTCGACAGGTCTACTACATGGGTACAGCCATGTTTGTTTAATTCACCACTATCCCATAAAGCTAGGTCACGTTCTTATTCTGTAATGTTACTTGTACATTAGTAATTATACAACCTATTAAGCTGTCGATAGGTCTACTTCATGGGTACAGCCATGTTTGTTTAATTCACCACTATCCCATAAAGCTAGGTCACGTTCTTATTCTGTAACGTTGCTTGTCAAAATTGACACATCAAATCAAATGTATTTATATAGCCCTTCGTACATCAGCTGATATCTCAAAGTGCTGTACAGAAACCCAGCCTAAAACCCCAAACAGCAAGCAATGCAGGTGTAGAAGCACGGTGGCTAGGAAAAACTCCCTAGAAAGGCCAAAACCTAGGAAGAAACCTAGAGAGAAACCAGGCTGTGGGGTGGCCAGTCCTCTTCTGGCTGTGTTGGGTGGAGATTATAACAGAACATGGCCAAGATGTTCAAATGTTCATAAATGACCAGCATGGTCGAATAATAATAAGGCAGAACAGTTGAAACTGGAGCAGCAGCACGGTCAGGTGGACTGGGGACAGCAAGGAGTCATCATGTCAGGTAGTCCTGGGGCATGGTCCTAGGGCTCAGGTCCTCCGAGAGAGAGAAAGAAAGAGAATTAGAGAGAGCATATGTGGGGTGGCCAGTCCTTTTCTGGCTGTGCCGGGTGGAGATTATAATAGAACATGGCCAAGATGTTCAAATGTTCATAAATGACCAGCATGGTTGAATAATAATAAGGCAGAACAGTTGAAACTGGAGCAGCAGCACGGCCAGGTGGACTGGGGACAGCAAGGAGTCATCATGTCAGGTAGTCCTGGGGCATGGTCCTAGGGCTCAGGTCCCCCGAGAGAGAGAAAGAGAGAGAGGAGAGAATTAGAGAACGCACACTTAGATTCACACAGGACATCGAATAGGACAGGAGAAATACTCCAGATATAACAAACTGACCCTAGCCTCCCGACACATAAACTACTGCAGCGTAAATACTGGAGGCTGAGACAGAAGGGGTCAGGAGACACTGTGGCCACACATCTGTCTCCAGAGAAGAAGAGAGTCGCAGATAAACAGAAAGAGCTCTGTGTGCCCATGTAACGGATGTGAAACGGCTAGCTAGTTAGCGGTAGTGCGTGCTAAATAGCGTTTCAATCGGTGACGTCACCTAGACCCCACACATTTACTCCACCCAAAAGTCCTTTTTTGTACGTAGGTCCATGAGAGAGGGTCGAATTGCAGGAGGCTTATTTGATCAAATACAAGTTTGGTCATGTTTTGGCTATTATCAATGTACTGATATACACTACCGAAAGAAAAGCACATTTTTTGTCCATTAAAATATCACCAAATTGATCAGAAATACAGTATAGACATTGTTTATGTTGTAAATGACTATTGTAGCTGGAAATGGCTTATTTATTTATGGAATATTTACACAGCCATTCAGAGGTCCATTATCAGCAAACATCACTCCTGTGTTCCAATGGCACGTTGTGTAAGCTAATCCAAGTTTATGATTTGAAAAGGCTAATTGATTATTAAAAAACCCTTTTGCAATTATGTTAGCACAGCTGAAATCTGTTGTTCTGATTAAAGAAGCAATACAACTGGCCCTCTTTAGACTAGTTGAGTATCTGGAGCAGCTTCATTATATAGTACCCGCAAAACACCAGTCTCAATGTCAACAGTGAAGAGGCGACTCCGGGATGCTGGCCTTCTAGGCAGAGGTCCTCTGTCCAGTGTCTGTGTTATTTTGCCCATCTTAATCTTTTCTTTTTATTTGGCAGTCTGAGATATGGCTTTTTCTTTGCAACTCTGCCTGGAAGGCCAGTATCCCGGAGTCACCTCTTTACTGTTGATGTTCAGACTGGTGTTTTGCAGGTACTATTTAATCAGGCTGCCAGTAGAGGACTTGAGGCGTCTGTTTCTCAAACTAGACACTAATGTACTTGACTGTGTCTTTAAATAGTTTGGAAAATTCCAGAAAGTGATGTCATGACTTTAGAAGCTTCTGATAGGCTAATTGACATCATTTGAGTCAATTTGAGGTGTACCTGTGGATGTATTTCAAGGCCTACCTTCAAACTCAGTTCCTCTTTGCTTGACATCATGGGGAAATCAAAAGAAAAGAGCCAAGATTTCAGAAAACAATTGTAGACCTCCACAAGTCTGGTTCATCCTTGGGAGCAATTTCCACATGCCTGAAGGTACCACATTCATCTATACAAACAATAGTACGCAAATATAAACACCATGGGATCACGCAGCCGTCATACCGTTCAGGGAGGGGACGCATTCTATCTCCTAGAGATGAATCAATCCCAGACAACAGCAAAGGACCTTGTGAAGATGCTGAAGGAAACAGGTACAAAAGTATCTATATCCACAGTAAAATGAGTCCTAGACCGACATAATCATAAAGGCTGCTCAGCAAGGAAGAAGCCACTGCTCCAAAACCGCCATAAAGAAGCCAGACTACGGTTTGAAACTGCACATGGCGACAAAGATCATACTTTTCTGGAGAAATGTCCTCTGGTCTGATGAGATAAAAATAGAACTGTTTGGCCATAATGACCATCGTTATGTTTGGAGGAAAAAGGGGGAGGCTTGCAAGCCGAAGAACACCATCCCAACCGTGAAGCACGGGGGTGGCAGCATCATGTTGTGGGTGTACTTTTCTGCAAGAGGGACTGGTGCACTGAACAAAATAGATGGCATCATGAGGGAAGAAAATTATGGGGATAATCTGAAGCAACATCTCAAGACATCAGCCAGGAAGTTAAAGCTTGGTCGCAAATGGGTCTTCCAAATGGACAATGACCCCATGCATACTTCCAAAGTTGTGGCAAAATGGCCTAAGGACATTAAGGTATTGGAGTGGCCATCACAAAGCCTTGACCTCAATCCTATAGAAAATGTGTGAGCAGAACTGAAAAAGTGTGTGCGAGCAAGGAGGCCTACAAACCTGATTCAGTTACACCAGCTCTGTCAGGAGGAATGGGCCAAAATTCACCCAATTTATTGTGGGAAGCTTGTGGGAGGTTACCCAAAACTTTTGACCCAAGTTAAACCATTTAAAGGCAATGCTATCAAATACTAATTGAGTGTATGTTATCTTCTGACCCACTGGCATGTGATGAAAAAAAATAAAAGCTGAAATAAATAATTCCCTCTACTATTATTTTGACATTTCACATTCTTAAAATAAAGTGGTGATCCTAACTGACCTAAAATAGTTTTTTTTACTAGGATTAAATGTCAGGAATGGTGAAAAACTGAGTTTAAATGTATTTGGCTAAGGTGTAAGTAAACTTCCAACTTCAACTGTATGTTGATATGCCATTAAAAACCAGCCAATTCCAGCTACAATAGTCATTTACATGAACAATGTCTACTTTGTATTTCTGATACATTTTGTTATTTTAAATGGACAAAAAAGTAGCTTTTCTTTCAAAAACAAGGACATTTCTAAGTGACCCCAAACTTTTGAACGGTAGTGTATGTGAATGCATGTATCATTCCAGCAATATTGAGAAGAACTACTTGGTTGTGCCTGTTGTTCACACATGTATGCCCTCTCATTGCCTCGAAAGGCCCCACCTGATTTCATCTGCCTTTGAGGACAAGTATTTACATTGTTTGAGTGTTCACTCGGCTATTTTGTCAGCTATTTTGTCAGTATAACAGATCTTTCTAGAAAACACTGCTATGCTACTGGATCCATAAGCTCAAAGGCACCACCTATTCAGGTGTCAATGAGGCCAGAGTTGACCCCTTTCCTACACACTCAGGTATGGTCTATTTAGAATAATCTTTAGTTTTTCATCATCCATACTCTTATCTCCAACACAAATTTGGATTATTTAAGAATAAATAAGTAGCATCTCCTTTTGAGGCACTACATCTTGAATTATGAATAATGCTTGTGATGAAATGTACATTATATTGTCAGTCTGCAAGAAGAGATGGGTTGTTTAATGAGAATGAAACATTTACAGCCATTTTCCTACTGTAAAACATGCTGTGGGATTATACTTTAATCATGATGACACCACTTACAGTAAGTCAGTGTACAGTAAGATTGCTTATAACAGAACTGTTACCCTGGACTGAAGAGCCCACTGTGAGGAAACATCATACCTACAGCTTATACCGGGGCGGCAGGGTAGCCTAGTGGTTAGAGTGTTGGACTAGTAACCGAAAGGTTACAAGTTCAAATCCCGAGCTGACAAGGTACATATCTGTCGTTCTGCCCCAGAACAGGCAGTTAACCCACTGTCCCTAGGCCGTCATTGAAAATAAGAATTAGTTCTTAACTGACTTGCCTGGTTAAATAAAAACCAACAGCCACACCATTAATGTGGGAAGCAGCCCCTCCGTCTCAAATACCGCTTAACTTTCACAAATAGACTTGCAGTTTCTCTTGGACCCAAAGCCTATTTTTTTTTGTAATTTGGGGACCACAGCCTCATCCTGGCAAAATAGGACATACAACTGTGCTGTGGTCAATGCCAACACAGTGTATTACATGAGTCAGTGAGTCAATCAACAAAAAAAAACTAAAACACACACGGTGCCACATTATTTGTGTCAGTGTTAATTTAATCATACAAATCTTAATTTATACATACAGGAAATATGCTTGAATTTGATATTTTTTCTTCTCATAAATGTTCTATCATAAGACTATGCAAACTCTCCAGTCATCCACTCACCATGCCACACCGCTTAAAAAAAGAAAATAATTAAAAACTCCCCATCGAACACAAACACAAGCAAAGCAGACAGCAAGGTACTCTGATAAAAAAAAGTAGTAGTATAAAAAAAAAAAAAAGTTTGGGAAGACTAACAGTATGACCTTGAGAAATACAGAAATATGAAAGGCTTGTGTGAAAACACCATGCCCACAAGAAAACAGACACCGTACATCAGAATAAACCATAAAAGACTATTGTACGGCCATCTACAACAGCTTTAGTCGATGAATAACAATTGTCACAAAATTCCTTTTTTCTTTTTACTCAACCTTTTGGAACATAGGAAGCAGACAAATCAGGATTGCTTGAAGGGTGCGATAGAAAAAGGGTTAAAAACGACAACATTCCAAATGGTAAACAAATTGCAGAACATGATGTTAACTCAGTTTGGTTGATATTTGTAAACAATGATTAATATAACAAAACCTCACACAGCAATTTATGCAGAGTACAATGAATTCCAGGGTTGACCCGGTGTTATTTTGAATATAAGTAGTACCAAATCTACTTAATTTTCAATGTTGCGTACAAGTTTGGAAGAAAAATAAAACAAGGAGTATATATGAAAACAAAATACGCTCTAGATCCTGATAGTACATCGAATCACCACTTGCAAACATCTGAAGTGGCATCGTGCAAACTGCAGAAACTGCAGAAATAAAACAATGGTGTTGATATTGCTGATGGCTTGAGAAGTCACAAATCCAGAAGTCTATCTTTCTATGATGTTGTCTGTTGTGACGTGTCAGAGACAATTTGGTTTGGTAGTTTAATTAATAGCACCATCTGCTTGCTCTAAAGAACAAGCTTTACCACTGAACTATGCATCTCTGTGTTAGAACAGTACAGCAAAGCTTTACTTACTGGGCTGCTCATTCACAGGCCTGTATCCTAAATTCTGAAACATCAGTGGAGGAATTGCTTTAGAATGAGTATTAGATTTATAGGTCACCACTTTCTTACCGATGTAGTAACCACCATTTCATGTTTAGTAAAATCCAGAAGGAAACCATACACATATAGTAACAGTCCAACGTTTGGACACACCTACTCATTCAAGGTTCTCTTTATATTTGACTATTTTCTACATTGTATAATAATAGTGAAGACATCAAAACGATGAAATAACACATATGGAATCATGTAGCAACCAAGAAAAAGTGTTAAATCAAAAAATATATTTTATATTTAGGAATCTTCAAAGTAACCAACCTTTGTTTTGATGACAGCTTTGCACACTCTTGGCATTCTCTCAACCATCTTTGCGTAGAATGCTTCTCCAACAGTCTTGAAGGAGTTCCCACATGTGGTAAGGGTAGGCCGCCCCAGGTGGTAAGGGTAGGCAACATAACATCTGCCACACTGATCCTCAACACTGGGGCCCCTCAAGGATGAGTGCTTAGTCCCCTCTTGTATTTCCTGTTCACCCACGACTGTGTGGCCAGCACGACTCCAAAACCACCATTAAGTTCTGACGACACCAACAAAGATGAGACAGCCTATAGGGAGGTGGTCAGGGACCTGGTAGTTTGGTGCCAGGACAACAACCTTTCAATGTGAGCAAGACAAAAGGAGCTGATCGTGGACTGTAGGAAGTCCGAACAGGCCCACATTAACATTGACGGGACTGAAGTGGAGCGGGTCGAGAGTTAAGTTCCTTGGTGTCAACATCAAACTATCATGGTTCAAACACACGAAGGCAGTTGTGAAGAGGGCACAGCAACACCTTTTCCACCGCAGGAGACTGAAAAGACTTGGCATGGGTCCACCTCCCCCTCCCTTTGTCTTTACACTGCTGCTACTCGCTGTTTATTTTCTATGCATAGTCACTTTACAAATTACCTCGACTAACCTGTACCCCCACACATTGACTCAATGCTGGTACCCCCAGCAAATAGCCTCGTTATCGTCTTATTTTGATTGATTAGATTTTTTTTACTTGAGTTAATTTAGTAAATATTTCATTAACACTACTTCTTGAACTACATTGTTGGTTAAGGGCTTTTAAGTACGCATTTCACGGTAAGGTCTACACCTGTTGTATTTGGCACACATGACAAATACAATTTGAAATGCTGAGCTCGTTGGCTGCTCTCCTTCACTCCGCGGACCAACTCATCCCAAACCATCTTAAATTGGGATGAGGTCGGGTGATTGTGGAGGCCAGGTCATCTGATGTAGTACTCCATAAATCTCCTTCTTGGTCAAATAGCCCTAACACAGCCTGGAGGTGTGTTTTGGGTCATTGTCCTGTTGAAAAACAAATGACAGTGGGACTGAGTGTAAACCAGATGGGATGGGGTATCGCTGTAGAATACTGTGGTAGCCAAGCAGGTTAAGTGTGCCTTGAATTCAAATAAATCACAGACAAGGTCACCAGCAAAGCACCCACACACCATCACACCTCCATGCTTCACGGTGGGAACCACACATGCAGAGATCATCTGTTCACCTACGCCGTGTCTCACAAAAGAACCAAAAATCTCAAATTTGGACTCATCAGACCAAAGGACAGAATTCCACCGGTCTAATGTCCATTGCTCGTGTTTCTTCTCGTGTTTCTTTGCCCAAGCAAGTCTCTTCTTTTTGGTGTCCTTTAGTAGTGGTTTAACTAGGAACAGTGGGTTAACTGCCTTGTTCAGGGGCAGAACGACAGATTTGTACCTTGTCAGCTTGGGGATTTGATCTTGCAACCTTTCGGTTACTAGTCCAACGCTCTAACCACTAGGCTACACTGCCGCCCCGCTGACGTTTCTTTGGAGCAATTCGACCAAGAAGGTCTGATTCACAGTCTCCTCTGAAAAGATGATATTGAGATGTGTCTGTTACTTGAACTCTGAATTATTTATTTGGGCTGCAATTTCTGAGGCTGGTAACCCTAATGAACAGCAGAGGTAACTCTGGGTCTTCCTTTCTGTGGTGGTCCTCATGAGAGCCAGTTTCATCATAGCGCTTGGTTTTTGCAACTGCACTTAAACTTCCAAAGTTCTTTACATTTTCCGGATTGTGTTAAAGTAATGATGGACTGTCGTTTCTCTTTTCGTATTTGAGTTGATCTTGCCATAATAAAGACTTGGTATTTTACCAAATAGATTTATCTTCTGTATACCAACCCTACCTTAACACAACTGATTGGCTCATACGCATTGAGGACATGAATTCCACAAATTAACAAGGCACACCTGTTAATTGTATTCCAGGTGACTATCTCATTAAGCTGGTTGAGAGAATGCCAAGTGTGCAAAGCTGTTGTCAAGGCAAAGGGTGGCTACATTAAATAAATCAAAATATATTTGAGATTCTTCAACACTTTTTCTGTTACTACATGATTCCTTCCATGTGTTATTTCATAGTTTTGATATCTTCACTATTATTCTACAATGTAGAAAATAGGAAAAATAAAGAACATTGGAACTTTTGACTGGTACATATGCAGACATTGATTTAAAACCTAAAGTTGGAAGTTTACATACACCTTAGCCAAATGCATATAAACTACATTTTTCACAATTCCTGACATTTAATCCTAGTAAAAATTCTCTGTCTTAGGTCAGTTAGGATCACCACTTTAAATTTTAAGAATGTGAAATTTCTTTCATCACATTCCCAGTGGGTCAGAAGTTTACACACACTCAATTAGTATTTGTTAGCATTGCCTTTTAAATTGTTTAACTTGGGTCAAACGTGTCAGGTAGCCTTCCACAAGCTTCCCACAATATGTTGGGTGAATTTTGGCCCATTCCTCCTGACAGAGCTGGTGTAAAACTGAGTCAGGATTGTAGGCCTCCTTGCTCGCACACGCTTTTTCAGTTCTGCCCACAATTTTAATAGGCTTGAGGTCAGGGCTTTGTGATGGCCACTCCAATACCTTGACTTTGTTGTCCTTAAGCCATTTTGCCACAACTTTGGAAGTATGCTTGGGGTCATTGTCCATTTGGAAGACCCATTTGCGACCAAGCTTTAACTTCCTGACTGATGTCTTGAGATGTTGCTTCACTATATCCCCATAATGTTCCTTCCACATGATGCCATCTATTTTGTTAAGTACACCAGTCCCTCCTGCAGCAAAGAACCCCCACAACATGATGCTGCCACCCCTGTGCTTCACGGTTGTGATGGTGTTCTTCGGCTTGCAAGCGTTCCCCTTTATCCTCCAAACATAGCGATGGTCATTATGGCCAAACAGTTCTATTTTTGTCTCATCAGACCAGAGGACATTTCTCCAAAAAGTACGATATTTGTCCCCATGTGCAGTTGCAAACTGTAGTCTGGCTTTTTTTAATGCCGGTTTTTGAGCAGTGGCTTCTTCCTTGCTGAGCGGTCTTTCATGTTATGTCGATATAGGACTCGTTTTACTGTGTATATATACACTTTTGTACCCGTTTCCTCCAGCATCTTCACAAGGTCATTTGCTGTTGTTCTGGGATTGATTTGCACTTTTCGCACCAAGTACGTTCATCTCTAGGAGACAGAACAAGTCTCCTTCCTGAGCGGTATGACAGCTGCGTGGTCCTATGGTGTTTATACTTACATACTCTTCTTTGTACAGATGAACGTGGTACCTTCAGGCATTTGTAAATTACTCCCAAGGATGAACCAGACTTGTGGAGGTCTACAATTTTTTGGCTGATTTATTTTGATTTCCCCATGATGTCAAGTAAAGAGGCACTGAGTTTGAAGGTGGGCCTTGAAATACATCCACAGATACACCTCCAATTGACTCAAATGATGTCAATTAGCAATCAGCCATGACATCATTTTCTGGAATTTTCCATGCTGTTTAAATGCGTCAACTTTGTGTATGTAAACTTCTGACCCACTGGAATTGTGATACAGTGAATTGTAAGTGAAATAATCTGTCTGTAAACCATTTTTGGAAAAATGACTTGTGTCACGCAAAGTAGATGTCCTAACTAACTTGCCAAAAGAAATTTGTGGAGTGGTTAAAAAACGAGTTTGAATGACTCCAACCTAAGTGTAGGTAAACTTCGACTTCAACTGTACAATTGCTCAACAGGCAAAATAGTTTTAATGGCTTTTTTCACTCACACGTCATTTGCTCAAACTCACACGCATCCATCCCTTTGCTAAACTCATCCAGCAGTCCTTACTCACTGAGGTGTGTTGACAGCTAAAAAATAAGAAAGAAAACTAAAAACAGCTGTGTAGTAGTATGACAACTTTTTTTAGGATTTATAGCACTCATTATGTAGCATTTACACATACATATCTCAGGAAGGTGCTGATGATGTTGGTAGGGGGTTATTCGCTAGGGTAGGTACATCCTTGTTCTCTCTGTAGCTTGTGTTTTGGTGGATTGGGGGCAAGGAAGAGGGTTGTCTGGAGTCTGTATGAAATGTGTCACTCCCCTCTCCGGTGCCCCTGCCTCAACATACCCAGGTCAGTTCAGCACCGCCTGGATCTCCATCTTTTTAACTCTGGCCAAATGGATAGGGGCCATGAATACCCTGGGGAGAGACACAGAACACAGTGCACAATTTTACGCTGAACGGCGCATGCCTCTTGCGGAGTCGGTGTGCTTACGCCCAGGTTTTCATTGAATTTAATAGGAGTTTGAGGTTTGCAAAAGTTACGTTTCCTGTGTCACAGGCCAGTAAGGAAGCAGCACACTCCTGAACAGGGCAGGCCCTTACATAAAGCACATGTGTATTCCTCAGAAAGATAAGCTCAGCAGTACCTCAGTCCATTATTGAGCCAATAAAAGCTGTGAATGAGCAACAGAGGCATGGGTTTCTGAACAGTCAGGTGTACCCAGCCAGGAGTGGCAGTACATTTACAGTCTGGAATAAAATAAATAAAAAAGGCCAGCCATAACAGAACTATGAGGTGATTTAGAGGGTTATCATATATATACAGGTAAATCCATAAAAACAAAAATGACTTGCATCATTAAGGGCAATAAACTTGGCAAAGCAGGTGGTGTACAGCAGCTGTAGTGGTGGATGTTGTTGCTCAGTGAGGATATTTTAACCATGAACTGACATATAGGGCTGGTATTCCAGACACAGATTATGAATACAAGGAGAACCTCCACCGAGAATGCTTTAGTCCAAGACTTTAAAAAAAAGGGCCAATGCAGCCGTGTTTATCTCAATATCAAATCATTTCTCAGTAACAATTAAGTACTATGGATGAATATTTTCCCCAAAATCTACCCGCATTTCAATACCAAGAATAATTCATATTTATACCGAGATTGTAACGAGTGTGCACTGAGAGTCGGGAAGCAAGTTCAGAGAGTGAGTGTTTTTATGAATAAAATAAACAATGAACACGAAACAACGCACCGACATGAAAACAGAGTCAATAACACCCGAGGAAAGAACAAAAGGGGAGTGAGATGTAGGGAAGATAATCAAGGAGGGATGGAGTCCAGGTGAGTGTCATGAGGCGCAGGTGCGCGAGACGACGGTGACAGGGGTGCGGGATAATCATCAGCCTGATGACCTAGAGGCCGGAGAGGGAGTATACATTGCAGAGAGTCCCGGGAAATACCACAAAAAAATCTTTAAAACAAAGATATGGTTACTTTGCCAGAGTTCTCCCAAAATATACAAAGATTTCGCCAAAAGTGAAACTGATATTTAGTAATGATACAGTAACTTTGAAAAGTCAAAATGCTCAAAGTTGACAGAATATCTCCTATTTGGCAACATCAATATTATTATTATTATAATAATAATAATAATAATAATACAGATCATCTCATGAAATAATAATAATAATCCACCTGAGCGCTCATATGGGCAGCAATAAGAGACAGTGCAGAGAAGCAGAATAAACGTTATAGCTGTATTTTGACATGCATAGGCGAGACATGTTTTGATAATGCAACCTATGGATTAGTTAGGAATTTTAATGTGAGACAGGAGTCAGGATTTTGGGTTTCGGTGGGATTGGCACAATAGGAAAATAGCCTTTTTTTAATATCAAGCCTAGGCTACAATGCAAGTCAATATAGAAATATACACTGGATTTAGGCTACATTATTGCACACTAAATGTTTCTGATCAGTGATAGCTCATTTATTTTTTTGCTCATCTACCACATGTCCTGCCAGAGATCAAATAACCAAATAGAGATTCAGTGACACAAAATCACATTGATTGATTATCAGACAAGTCACAGGCTTTTGGTTGAGAGTAGGACAGGCTACTACACGAGTGAAGAGCAAGCGGACTTGTTCAAAAATGTTATCAGCTAATATACAGTGGCAAGAAAAGTATGTGAATTACCTGGATTTCTGCCTAAATTGGTCATCAAATTTGATCTGATCTTCCTCTAAGTCACAACAATAGACAAACATAGTGTGCATAAACTAATAACACACAAATTATAGAATGTTTCATTCTCTATATTGAATACATAATTTAAAAATGCACAGTGTAGGTTGGAAAAAGTATGTGAACCCTTAGGCTAATGACTTCTCAAATAGCTAACTGGAGTCAGGAGTCAGCTAACCTGGAGTCCAATCAATGGGACGAGATTGGAGATGTTGTTTAGAGCTGCTTTGACCTATAAAAACAAAACAAATAAATAAATAAAAAAATGTAAAAAAACAAATTTGAGTTCGCTATTCACAAGAAGCATTGCCTGATGTGAACCATGCGAACAAAAGATCTCAGAAGACCTAAGAATTGTTGACTTGCATAAAGCTGGAAAGGATTACAAAAGTATATCTCTAAAAGCCTTGATTTTCATCATTCCACGAATTATCTAGAAATGGAGGAAGTTCAGCACTGTTGCTACTCTCCCTATGAGTGACCATCCTGCAAAGATGACTGCAAGAGCACAGAATGCTCAATGAGGTTAAGAAGAATCCTGGAGTCTCAGCTAAAGACATCTCTGGAACATGCTAACATCTCTGTTGAGGAGTCTACGATATGGAAAACACCAAACAAGAATGGTGTTCATGGGAGGACATCATGGAAGGAGCCACTGCTGTCCAAAAAAAACAACATTGCTGCACGTCTGAAGTTTGCAAAAGTGCACTTGGATGTTCCACAGCGCTACTGGCAAAATATTCTGTGGACAGATGACACTACAGTTGAGTTGTTTGGAAGGCACACACAACACTGTGTGGAGAGAACAAAAAGGCACAGCACACCAACATCAAAACCTCATCCCAACTGTAAAGTATGGTGGAGGGAACATCATGGTTTGGAGCTGTTTTGTTGCCTCAGGGCCTGGACAGCTTGCTATAGTCAGCGGAAAAATGAATTCAAGTTGATCAAGACATTTTTCAGGAGAATTTTAGGCTGTCTGCCTGCCAATTGAAGCTCAACAGAAGTTGGGTGACGCAACCGGACAACGACCCAAAACACAGAAGTAAAATCAACAACAGAATGGCTTAAACAGAATAAAATACACCTTCTGGAATGACCCAGTCCTGACCTCAACCTGATTGAGATGCTGTGGCATGACCTCAAGAGAGCAGTTCACACCAGACATCCCAAGAATATTGCTGAATTGAAACAGTTTTGTAGAGGGGAATGGTACAAAATTCCTCCTGACCGTTGTGCAGGTCTGATCTGCAACTACAGAAAATATTTGGTTGAGGTTATTGCTGCCAAAGGAGGGTCAACCAGTTATCAAATCCAAGGGTTCACATACATTATCCACCCTGCACTGTGAATGTTTACACAGTGTTTTCAATAAAGACAAACGTAGAATTGTTTGCGTGTTATTAGTTTAAGCAGACTGTTGGTCTATTATTGTGACCTAGATGAAGATCAGATAACGTTTTATGACCAATTTATGCATAAATCCAGGCATTTCCAAAGGGTTCACATACTTATTCTTGCCAATGTATGAGCAAACTAGAATAAATATGATCATTACTACTTAGCTAATATTTCCCCAGCCTAATTGTGACCAAATATCCAAACAGAGATTCAGTGAAAAATCTATAAGTCCCCCACGCTTGTCAAAGCAGCACTGTCCCATCAAAACAGTGCTAAAATTATAATCTAGGTGACCACACACACACACACACAACGATTGCTTTAAATTAGTATAACGGTTGGATTCAACTTTAGGAGTTTCAGTATAAGCAAGAATTTGATAGATGCCTTCAATTGCATTAGCCTACTTTATTCCAATATTTTCATCATTCAGTTGCTCATATCTAAAAGGTTAGTTTTCCATTCTCTGCGCTTTTTCTGGGCCCAATGGCTGTTCCCTCACTCCATTGCCGCCCGCCTTCACCGTGTTGTTCTCAACACCAGTTAAATCAATATAGCCTACTGTTTACTAGAAGTCTGGCTTTTCATTTTTTCCCCCAGGTTCATACTCATTTAATTTCTGTGATGGTGGAACAGACCTGGGTTGGGGCTTCTGCTCACCGGGCCTGGATCAGAATCAAATTTTCAGGTCTAATTAGAACTCTAAAATTGCATTTGGGTCTTGTGTGCAGTCCGGCAGTTTCAATTACGCATGTGCTTTGAATTTATGGCGACTTTGTGTGAACTAAATCCACGAGGCTAAAGGCATCCATGTGACAACCTGTTTAGATAATGTGCCATTACATTTTTAGCCTATCTGCTGCGGCGCATGTTGTGTATTTTGTGGAATTGCATTAGTGCCACATTGGGGGAAATGTTGTAATTTCCCAGGTCTGGTCATAAAAACAAAATAATCAACAAACAAAAAAAATCTGAAAATGTGAAGTGGTTATGGGATCCAGGTTACTGGTGTTAATACCTTTTAAGTACACACACTCATATGTTTGGGTCACTTAGAAATGTCCTTGTTTTTGAAAGAAAAGCACTTTTTGTCCATTAAAATAACATCAAATTGATCAGAAATACAGTATAGACATTGTTAAAGTTGTAAAGACTATTGTAGCTGGAAATATCTAATGGAATATCTACATGGGCCTCTGTACACCTATTATCAGCAACCACCACTCTGTGTTCCAATGGCATGTTGTGTTAGCTAATCCAATTTTATCATTTTAAAAGGCTAATTGATCATTCGAAAACCCTTTTGCAATTATGTTAGCACAGCTGAAAACTGTTGTTCTGATTAAAGAAGCAATAAAACTTGCCTTCTTTAGACTAGTTGAGTATCTGGAGCATCAGCATTCGTGGGTTTGATTACAGGCTCAAAATGGCCAGAAACAAAAATCTTTCTTCTGAAACTCAGTCTATTTTTGTTCTGAGAAATGAAGGCTATTCCATGCGAGCAATTGCTAAGAAACTGAAGATCTCATACAACGCTGTGTACTACTCCATTTCCAGCTAGAATAGTCATTTACAACATTAACAATGTCTACACTGTATTTCTGATCAATTAGATGTTGTTATTTCAATGGACAAAAAAAACAAAAAAAAGGTGTGCATTTCTTTCAAGAACAAGGACATTTCTAAGTGACGCAAAACTTTTGAACGGTAGTGTATATACACAGAAAAGTATGTTGAAACCCCTTCAAATTAGTGGATTCGGATATTTTAGCCACAAATCAGGACATAATAAAAAAATAAAAAATTGAGCACACAGCCATGCAAACTCCAAAGACAAACATTGGCAGTAAAATGGCCTTACTGAAGAGATCAGCGACTTTCAACGTGGCACTGTCATAGGTTGCCACCTTTCCAACAAGTCAGTTTGTCAGATCTGCTCTGCTAGAGCTGTCCCGGTCAAATGTAAGTGCTGTTATTGTGAAGTGGAAACGTCTAGGAGCAGCAACAGCTCAGCCACGAAGTGGTAGGCCACACAAGCTCACAGAACGGGACCGCCGAGTGCTGAACTGTGTAATCATGTAAAAATAGCATGTCCTGAGTTACACTCACTACCGAGTTCCAAACTGCCTCTGGAAGCAACACCAGCACAATAACTGTTGTCAGGAGCTTCATGAAATGGGTTTCCATAGCCGAGCAGCCGCACACAAGCCTAAGATCACCATGCGCAATGCAAAGCTTTGGCTGGAGTGGTGTAAAGCTCTAGAGAACGCAATAGAAATGCGTTCTCTAGAGTGATGAATCATGCTTCAACATCTGGGAGGCGACGGAAGAATCTGAGTTTGGCAGATTTGACCCTTTCCTGTTTCAGCATGACAATGCCACCGTACACAAAACGAGGTCCATACAGAAATAGTTTGTTGAGATCGGTGTGGAAGAATTTGACTGGCCGGAAACAGAGCCCTGCCCTCAACCCCATCGAACACCTTTGGGATGAATTGGAACACCGACTGCGAGCCAGGCCTTATCGCCAACATCAGTGCGCGATCTCACTAATACCCTTGTGCTGAATGGAAGCAAATTCCTCAGCAATGTTCCAACATCCAGTGGAAAGCCTTCCCAGAAGAGTGGAAGCTGTTATAGCAGGAAAGGGGGACCAACTCCATATTAATGCCCATGATTGTTTTTAATGAGATGTTCGCCCGGGCAGGTGTCCACATACATTTCGCAATGTAATTGTTTTTAATAGCAGAGAAGCATAAATATGGAGCCCCCATGCACTTACCACAAATACCTTGTTTGCGGTATTGTACATTCCTCTCAGCTAATGACGTTACATTATCTACATTTTTGCTCCAAGACGCTGGCAATTTGAAAAAAACTGTAGCGCTGTAGTTTCAAAACTCTGGATAGTGCTAAAAAAAAAATGGTCAAAAAGAAACACAAAATGGCTTCTTAGCAAAGGGCAATTTCTCAAGCAAGAATTTTGCTAGGACTGTCTGGGAGTGGTCTGAGAGGGAAACTGAAAATGAGTTGCGCTCTAGCCAACAGCTTGCAGATACAATGCCCGTTAGACTACATAATGAGATTATTATGGACAAAAAGAGTGAAATTATTTGTCAAACGGCAACCAAGCATCGATCTCTGTGTCACCAGGTTAAGACCCTCGATAATTATTGGAAAGGCGCATCAAGCTCATCTCTGTGCACTTTCACCACCCTGTGAAGCTCATCATAACTTACTTAATCTGTAGCCTAATAACTTCAGTTTCATACACATGCTACGTTAGGTTATGTTAAATACCGTACCCCTGAAAACCAGAAACATCCACTTTCTGACAACGGCTAGTAGCCTAATAAACTGCATGCTTTCCCGAACAATCGGTCTGTGCTACAATTCAGAGCAGAGATCTATTGTGTTTTCTACACTACCAAACACACATTCTTTAACTGTACAGTAGTGGCAACGCCTGGAAAATCGGAGAACTTCACTAACACTGTACTTTCGTGACAACAAAAAACACTATATTGAATCGGAGGTTTCAAAGTCAGCCATGAAGAGAGATGTTCTTATCCACATCCAAACGTGGCACTGAAAAAAAAATACATAAAAACCTCAAGAAATATTGTAATAACTACTCACTTCTCACACAAGAGGCCCGATGTTTAAGCAGATAACAATGAGGAGTGGACGTCACCATGTTTTGAGTCAAGCCAAACTTGGTTCATTAATTCATACATACCTGACTGTAAGTCACTACTGATAGATTGCTTTGGAGCCCATTCGATGCTCTATTTACAGCATTGTGAGACAGTCCGTTTTGATCTTGCTGGATGGCGTCCTGCGTGCCCTCCCAGGCTCCTCCGGGGTCTTTCAAGTTGTTGTGGTCTCCGGAGTTGTGTTTGCTCTTCTGTGGCGAGGCGAAGGGGTTGAAGTCTCCCTCCACGTTGCGGTGTGGCTGCGTGTTGAACTCTGTCTCGAAGGAGGACAGCTGCTGTGTCACGCCCAAAAGGCCCCCCACCTCTACACTGAGGATCACCCAGATCACGTCTGTGTGGACAGAGAGAGTGACACCCACCAGGAGTTAGGGGTGACGTGTTCTGTCCAGGAGACAGAGTGCTGTGAGTTAAATACCCCAATGCTCAGTAAATCAAGGATAAAAAGTCAAGTTGACCAATTTCAAGACATTGATTGACCACTTAAAAATCTTGAAAAAGGACTACACAGCAAAACAGTTGCACACAAACGTATAAAATGATTAAAATAAAAACTAAAAACTGCAGAGGTTAACGTGTCTGGATAATTTCTAGAATGAATTACACCCTTATGGGGAAAAAAACATGTCCACAAAACAGTGCATCCGCACTGTTTGGGACCTACCTCCGTAAAACAGTCCTGTGGCTGTGCACATCCTCCATTGGCCCTGGTACATGCCAGGTGACACAGGGCTGTGCATCTGCACACTGACGTCTGAGATCTCCTGGGGGTCTAGACAGCGCACCATCACCATGTTGATGTGGCCAAACTGGTCCCCTCCAATGTACTTCAGACATACCCCGGGTGGCCATGACTCTGCACCTGTGAAACAGACAGACAAAGATATTTGATACACATTTTTAAGACACAAAGCTCCCTTGCCAAACATCCAGTCAGTTACCTTACCTGCACCACACACAGCCACACGTTTACAGGCCAGTGGTTTCCGTGTCATACATTGCAGTGAAGGTTTTTCTTCTTTTGTGACTGAATCATACGTATGGTGATATGAACTGGATGAATAAAAGGTAACCCCCACCTGTATTCTGTATCCTCCAGGTCTTTGTGAACGGTGTGTCGGGGGGAACAGACTCTCCCTCACCAATCGTCACATCCTCCAAAAAGGACATGGATGGTGTGTTGCTGCTGGGACTCTCAACGTCATAATACGCACCGATGGCTGCCTGTAGATTCCTGTTTTAATGGCAAAAGACATTGAGGAGAGTGGGTGAGTCAATGTCATGTTTAAACTAGGAAGTATTCAACATGATCTAGCTCCTGAAACTACTGCACAACAACCATTTAAAAATATATATTTAATAAGTATCGTGCTGATAATGATTTTCCCTGGCAAAAATACGAGTCAAGGTCATTTCAGGGTTGTTTTATTTTGTTCAGTGATAAAGTCGTGATCACTAGCCTACCTTAGCTCACTACCAATCAAATTACGTCATCATATCACAAACACTCACTAGCTAAGTGTTCAAAAATGTACTCCTAGAGCTTGCACATGGTTGTTTCGCTGAACCACAAAAAAATACAAGTTAAATGCAATGGAAACCCATTTTCAGCTCTGAAGTTTAAATTTTTTTTTTTTTTATATATTTAAAAAAAATGTTTTATAGGGAGTGTGCCTACTACGGTATTGGCAAGTGTTAGCTACATGGCATGTATAGCCTGCATGATGAAATTATTATGGACCAAAGAGCAAGATCATTTTTATTTGTCAAACAGCTGCCAAGCATCGATGATCATGTCACCAGAATTAGACCCTCAATATTTGTTGGAAAGGAGCATCAACCTCATCACTTGCGCCACCTTGTGAAGTTCATCTTAATTTGTTCAATCTGTAGCCTAATAAACTGCATGCATTCCTGGCGAGTGGTTCATGACTCCCAAGTTCACTTCAATATGATGGTTATTATATCAATATTTGCACATAAAAGCATTTCCACCAGCATTTCTCACATAATTCACTAACAACAAAAAGATTCCACCTTGTCTATCATGTTTTGTTGACAATCGGAAAGTTCATTAAAAAAAAAGTTGTTTTTTTTAAATGCTGTTTCCATCAGACATGTCATGACATTTTTTTATCCAACATGTACTTTACTGGCATAAAAATGTTCTATGGAAACCTGGTTACCGCTGCCTTGTTATTTTTCATACGATATGACTTTACTCACATAAAAGCTGGATGGAAGTGTGGTTATTGAGGTGATTTGATGAATCTGGTCCAGGGAAAATGTTCACTACATTAGTTTTGGAGCCAGGTGCCCCCGTTCAAATCAAATCGACTTCCGATAGTGTGTTCAAGACAACTGGGTACTTGAAGGGGGAGAGGAGCAGCTGGGAAAAATAGTTTTGAACGGGGTCATCCAACTCAGAATTCCAAGTCAGAACCTCTGGCATCTCTCTAGAAGTCCGACTTGCAGATCAATGACCCCATGATGTTACCTAATTATTTTCCAAATTCCCGAGGTGCTTTCAAGACAACTGGGAACTCTGAAAAATACGAGGTCAAGGTCAAGTCATGACTTCAGTGCTCTTCAGGTCAGAAAGTCAGAGCTCTAGAAAGAGGCCAAAGTTCCTGAGTTGGAATTCCGAGTTGGATGACAGTTAACATCGATGTTTTCCCAGTTGGAGCTCGTTTTTTCACGTTCCCAGTTGTCTTAAACGCACTGACGTCAGACGCAAGAGATTTCAGAGTTCCCAGTTGTTTTGAACACAGCATAATGAGTAGTATTCTGTGTTTACACATGCAAACGTGATTGCTTTTGACAATAACGTTGAATCTGCCTTCCCAATGAACACTTGTTTTAAAATACATTCTAACACACACACACAATGGACAAGATATGTTGTATGCACCATGCTGCCTTGTTGACAACATGACCGAGCAGCACATATTACTGTTTATTTGAGAAAGGCGCTCCTCCCTCACCACTTTTGCCCGTTCACGGTCGTGGTCCATAGACCGGTGCCCCGCAGCATAATCGAATCAGCACTATTTATCTGGCGTTAGCTACAGTTTAACATAACTAACGTAACTATTGCCGCGTTCACATACTAATCGAAACTAGGAAACTCGGAAAAGTCTGACTCGTTATACATGTGCAGCGTTCACCGCATAAGCAAATCGGAAATGTTCGAGTTTCGACTAGCACACGAACACGGCATAATTCCCAGCAATGACATAGCCAAATGCAAAGTATCGGCACAAGTAGATATAGCTATAACTACATGAAAGAGAACGAGAGAGACACACACAACCACAATAAATAACAGCTAGCTCGCTTTGGCACTAGTCCAAATGTAGCTAGCTACTAGCCAAGTTAGGCCCCACATCCACGAACTCACCAGTTGGTCATGTCAAGGAAGAAGGCGCATCCTGCCGGGTTGAGTTGGAACCCCAGCAGTCTTTGGAACTCTGAGATGAGGACATCCTTGTCAGTGGTGCCCATACAGTTGAATTTCTGCATGAGCTCCGGGTCCAGGTCTATGTCCATGCCCTCCATCGGCAGGTCTACCGTGGCAGCGACGGCGGGGTCTCCTAATTTAAACCGAGGCCTTGTCCAGTCATAACAACCACTCCAACAACAATACATTTAATACGCATGGTGGAGGGCAACGTTTGACGTCGGTGCAATTAAACGTCACCTTGCGTCGCGGTGTGTGAGCCAAGGTGTGGACACAGAGTTTTTTAAACCCAGAGACGCAAAAGCGCAAGCGTTCGAAGCAGACTAAAAGTAGACCAGGCCAGGGTTTTGGGTTGGAGAAGTAAATGGAAGAAGTTAAAAAATATTACTTATTTGTTCATTTTCTAAAGGCAATACCTAGATTCGAGACAATGTCTTCAATGGATTAACGTGTTATTACTCGAAATTCGTCAAAAAAACACTATCGAAGCAGTGCCTTTTGCGTTGACGGCCTGCACTTGCGCGGTTCATCGCGAGGCGACCGTTAGACCAATGACATTCTCCGCGCATGCGTTTAGCTAGCCAACGTTGCCATGACATCGCCTTCAAGCGTGATCGGGGATATCTATTGGAGAAGCTGTTTATGCACAGATAGAACAACGAGACAGATATTTCACTAGATGTATAAAATGTGAAGAATCCGCTTGGCGTTTCTACTCACTACCAAATATGGCCGGCAGTGGGAGACGATGGAAGGAGATGGATTTTGGCTGAAATTCAGCCAATTTTCTAATCAATGAAACATTAGATCTCAATACAGTTTTCTGTTCCCCAAGCTAGAAACCGTTATGAACAAATTTGACTACGTTTTTCAGACTTAACCTTTGCCAAAGTTGCAAAAAATTGCGTTGTTTAGGAGTGCAAATGCAAATTGAGTTATTGCACACGCGGAAATATGCAGATATATGCAAGAAGGATCTAGGCTAATTGGATCTCACTGGCTCGTGTTTGGATCTGCCCACCTCCTTGCTTGTTCTGCCCACTATGACTAATGTATTCCAATTAGAAACGACAGGCTGTGGTCTCTTAGTTTTTTTTAAAATTATTAATATCAAATCAATACATAAAGCACATGAGGGAACACAAGCATACATAGATTACAAACAATAGACAATCGAGCTAGGGGGTACAATATCACATTACAATTACACAATGACCTTAAGGGACATGCATATACTTACAATTCTAACAGCTTTTTTGTTAGTAGAGCATTTAACCGTCTTAAAATACAGTTCGATTTCTTTTTGTAGGGTACGAAAATGTGGTTTTCTGTTTGTAAATTTACATTTATGTATATGAAATTTGGCCAAAAGAATAATGAAATTAATTACATAAAAATGATTCTGCTTATTTCTATTGTATGTAAAGAATCCAAACAGTACATCTCTCCACAATAGTGTAAAATCTTCATAAATGTGTTCAATTGCAAACCTACTGATTGATGTCTTGAAATCATGATTGAAATCATAATTTGTGATGAGAAAAAGTATGTAAATTATTAGGCGGAACTATTTATGGGCAACCTTTGAATTTTCGAACAATTGAGAGTGGGAACACAGGCATGGTTGCCATGTCCAAATTTTCCTAAAATTGGTTACTAAGAAAAACGATATCACCGGTTAAAATGTATTGGTTGCGAGGTTTGGGCTATTTCTAAATTGCATCGCGGCCGCCATGGCATTTCTCCTATGTAAAAAAAAAAAAATTCTCACTGTGACCTTGCTGATGCTGACTATCAGGCTGTGAGTGAGTAAGTGAATGAATAATGGGGAGGACCGGAGGGGTGTCTGTGTGTGTTGAGAGCACTGGTTGAGAGAGCTCTGCAGCAGGCAGCTGAGTCAAGGAGACAGAGCACCTTGTGACAACTTTTTGCCAGTTGTCGGTAGGCTACTTCGATTGGTCATTATGGAGCCACCTATTTCCAATCCCTTTTCCATAAAATATATTACCAACGTAATTAAAGCAGTAAAAATACATGTTTTGACATACCCGTGGTATACGTTCTGATATGCCACGGGCTGTCAGCCAATCAGCATTCAGGGCTCGAACCAACCAGCTTAATCATAGCAGCCAGAACAAGTGAAATTGAAAATGATCTGGCTAGTTTAATAAAGGAGATTTATATTTTCTCTTGCAAAGCTCTCAATAATTATTATTTTAATGAAAACCGAATTAAATGAAGTCTATATTATTTCCTAATTCCCTCGAGGTCGTTATGGGAAAGGGTTTATTGGAAAAAAGTGGAAACTAATATTGCTGCTGGTTTTCAGGCCTTATGACCAATTTACATTTGCGAAGGCCTGGCAACCCTCAACACAGGAAATGATCTCACTGAGAGTCTCGTGAAGAACACAAAAATATGCCTAAGTAAGTTGCGAAATCCCTCAATTCAAGTGTTATTTCCAAGTATTTTATCGCTGCGTCACCTGCAATATTTACATGTTTCAATGTTTTAAAACTTATGTTTGGGAACGATTATTTTTAAATCGAGATTGTGTATATTTTGTGTCTGTCCCTCAATAGTAAACGTTAGCATACGACCTTTAGCGTTTCCATTTTGCTCATTATTCATTCCCATCTAGCCAGTTCGCTGTTTTGATACTAAGCTATTTGTTCTCATTTAGCTATGCCATATCGTGGTAATGATCTAATTTGCCTTAACTAAAGTTCAATTGTGTATGTGAAATATGTTTTATCTAGACTAGCTAGCTAACCCATTCATAGACGCTAACTGCTTTAGCGCCTGACGATAGTATATTTTTGTAAAGATAAAAAGACAGTTAAAACGCATCGCGTGGGGTACTGAATGCATCTTTCATATCAGCGAGGAATAACTTTCAATAAACAAAAGGTTAAACGCTCACACCAGTAGAAATCCACTTTTTCATCCTGAAAGACGATGGCCAGAGCTTACCCATGATGTTGCACAACAATGTAGCTAAGTCATAATTTTAGTCAAAGTATGATATACTTCGTCTTGAAGTGCCAAATTCGAATGTGTCACCTCGGATGTTTTCGTGAGTCTTAACTTCTTATGGCTGAGATCCCGTGTCTTTTCCAGTGGCAATTTTAGCATGTAAATCTTGGTGGGGCATTTACATGCCAGCAAAGCCACTACACAACACGAAACAATGCATTAATTTCACTATAACTGTGAGATTGCCCACAATCTGTTAGGGCCTACATAAAGCTGTCCCAACACCTTACCACTGCGACACCTTGCTATCAGCGGAGCTTTTTCTGGCTGTGAAACGGGTCATTTAGCCTCATTTACTGTCTTTTAAAAAACATGTTTTAAATGTTTTTATTTCACCTTTATTTAACCAGGTAAGCTAGTTGAGAACCAGTTCTCATTTGCAACTGCGACCTGGCCAAGATAAAGCAAAGCAGTGTGACACAGACAACAACACAGAGTTACACATGGAGTAAACAATGAACAAGCCAATAACACAATAAACAAGTCAATGACACAGTAGGAAAAAAAGTCAGTGTGTGCAAAAGGCATGAAGAGGTAGGCAATAAATAGGCCATAGGAGCGAATAATAAAAATTTAACAGATTAACACTGGAGTGATAAATGAGCTAGATGATGATGTGCAAGTAGAGATACTGGTGTGCAAAAGAGCCGAAAAGTAAATAAAATAAAAACAGTATAGGGGAAGGTAGATTAGGTGGGCTATTTACAGATGGACTATGTACTAGAGGTCGACCAATTATGATTTTTCAACGCCGATACCGATTATTGGAGGACCAAAAAAGCCGATACTGATTAACCGGGCGATTTTAAAAATAAAATAAAAATGTTTTAATCCATATGTAATAATGACAATTACAACAATACTGAATGAACACTTATTTTAACTTAATATAATACATCAATCAAATCAATTTAGCCTCAAATAAATAATGAAACATGTTCAATTTGGTTTAAATATTGCAAAAACAAAGTGTTGGAGAAGAAAGTAAAATGTGCCAATATGCAATATGTGCCATGTAAAATATGTGCCATGTAAAAAAGATAACATTTAAGTTCCTTGCTCAGAACATGAGAACATATGAAAGTTGGTGGTTCCTTTTAACATGAGACTTCAATATTCCAAGGTAAGAGGTTTTAGGTTGTAGTTAATATAGTATTTATAGGACTATTTCTCTCGTATACCTTTGACTATTGGATGTTCTTATAGGCACTACAGTATTGTCATTGTAACAGCATAGCTTCCGTCCCTCTCCTCGCCCCTACCTGGTCTCGAACCAGGAACACATCAACAGCAGCCACACTCGAAGCAGCGTTACCCATCGCTCTACAAAAGCCGCAGCTCTTGCAGCGCAAAGGGAATAAATACTCCAAATCTCAAAGCGAGTGACGTTTGAAACAGTATTAGCGCACACCCAACTAACCAGCGAGCCATTTCACATCGGTTACACCAGGTATTAGGCTAATAGGCTTGAAGTCATAAACAGCGCTGTGCTTGCGAAGAGCTGCTGGCAAAATGCACGAAAGTGCTGTTTGAATGAATGATTGCGGGCCTGCTGCTGCTCAGTCAGACTG
This sequence comes from Oncorhynchus masou masou, assembly GCF_036934945.1. Lineage (NCBI taxonomy): Eukaryota > Metazoa > Chordata > Actinopteri > Salmoniformes > Salmonidae > Oncorhynchus > Oncorhynchus masou. The sequence continues at coordinate 54,596,852 of NC_088217.1, forward strand.
CTCTATCAAATCAGACTTAATTATAACATAATAACACACAGAAATGCAAGCCTTTGGTCATTAATATGATCGAATCCGGAAACTATCATTTCGAAAACAAAACGTTTACTATTTCAGTGAAATACGGAACCGTTCGGTATTTTATCTAACGGGTGGCATCCCTAAGTCTAAATATTCTTGTTACATTGCACAACCTTCAATGTTATGTCATATTTACGTAGAATTCTAGCAAATTATTTCGCAATGAGCCAGGCAGCCCAAACTGTTGCATATACCCTCAATCTGTGTGCAATGAACGCAAGAGAAATGACACAATTTCACCTGGTTATTATTGCCTGCTAAACTGGATTAGTAGTTATAACTAGTGATTATGATTGATTGTTTTTTATAATATAAGTTTAATGCTAGCTAGAAATTGACCTTGGCTTCTACTGCATTCGCGTAACAGGCAGGCTCCTCGTGGCGTGTAATGGTTAGAGCGTTGGACGAGATCCCCTGAGCTGAAAAGGTGAAAATCTGTTGTTCTGCCACTGAACAAGGCAGTTAACCCACTGTTCCTAGGCCGTCATTGAAAATAAGAATGTGTTTTTAATTGACTTGCCTAGTTAAATAAAGGTATAAAAATCGGAAATCGGTGTTTTTGGGCACCGATTTCCGATTTTTATACCTTTATTTAACTAGATTTATAGTTGTCCACATATTCTAGGTCGGAACCGTCCTGGGTGGTGATGCTAGGCGGACGGGCGGGTGCGGAAGGAGTGTTGTATGGCATTGAAGCTCGTTTGGAGGTTAGTTAGCACAGTGTCCAAGGAAGGGCCAGAAGTATACAGAATGGTGTCATCTGCATAGAGGTGGATCAGGGAATCGCCCGCAGCAAGAGCGGCGACATTGATATATACAGAGAACAGATTCGGCCCGAGAATTGAACCCTGTGGTACCCCCATAGAGACTGCTAGAGGTCCGGACAACATGCCCTCCGATTTGACACACTAAACTCTGCCTGCAAAGTAGTTGGTGAACCAGGCGAGGCAGTCATTAGAAAAACCAAGGCTATTGAGTGTGCCAATAAGAATACGGTGATTGACAGAGTCGAAAGCCTTGGCCAGGTCGATGAAGACGGCTGCACAGTACTGTCTTTTATCGATGGCGGTTATGATATCGTTTAGTACCTTGAGCGTGGCTGAGGTGCACCCGTGGCCGGCTCGGAAGCCGGATTGCACAGCGGAGAAGGTACGGTGGGATTCGAAATGGTCAGTGATCTGTTTATTAACTTGGCTTTCGAAGACTAGATAGGCAGGGCAGGCTGGTCTGTAACAGTTTGGGTCTAGGGTGTCACCCCCTTTTAAGAGGGGGAGGACCGCGGCAGCTTTCCAATCTTTAGGGATCTCGGAGGATATGAAAGAGAGGTTAAACAGGCTGGTAATAGGGGTTGCAACAATGGCGGCGGATAGTTTTAGAAAGTGAGGGTCCAGATTGTCTAACCCAGCTGATTTGTACGGGTCCAGGTTTTGCAGCTCTTTCAGAACATCTGCTGTCAGGATTTGGGTGAAGGAGAAGCTGGGGAGGCATGGGCGAGTAGCTGCGGGGGAGGCAGAGCTGTTGGCCGGGGTTGGAGTAGCCAGGAGGAAGGCATGGCCAGCCGTTGAGAAATGCTTATTGAAATGTTATTTTATCATGGATTTATCAGTGATGACCGTGTTACCTAGCCTCAGTGCAGTGGGCAGCTGGGAGGAGGTGCTCTTGTTCTCCATGGACTTTACAGTGTCCCAAACTTTTTGGAGTTAGAGCTACAGGATGCAAATTTCTGCTTGAAAAAGCATGCCTTTGCTTTCCTGACTGACTGCGTGTATTGGTTCCTGACTTCCCTGAACAGGTGCATATCATGGGGACTATTCGATGCTATTGCAGTCCGCAACAGGATGTTTTTGTGCTGGTCAAGGGCAGTCAGGTCTTGAGTGAACCAAGGGCTATATCTCTTCTTGGTTCTGCATTTTTTGAATGGAGCATGCGTAATTTCCTCACTATCTAAGATGGTGAGGAAATTACTTTTAAAGAATGACCAGGCATCCTCGACTGACGGGATGAGGTCAATATCCTACCAGGATACCCGGGCCAGGTCGATTAGAAAGGCCTGCTCGCTGAAGTGTTTTAGGGAGCATTTGATAGTGATGAGGGGTGGTCGTTTGACCGCGCGCCCATAGTGGATACAGGCAATGAGACAGTGATCGCTGAGATCCTGATTGAAAATAGCGGATGTGTATTTGGAGGGCAATTTGGTCAGGATAATGTCTATGAGGGTGCCCATGTTTACGGATTTAGGGTTGTACCTGGTGGGTTCCTTGATGATTTGTGTAAGATTGAGGGCATCTAGCTTAGATTGTAGGACTGCCGGAGTGTTAAGCATATCCCAGTTTAGGTCACCTAACAGAACGAACTCTGAAGCTAGATGGGGGGTGATCAATTCATAAATGGTGTCCAGGGCACAGCTGTGAGCGGAGGGGGGTCGATAGCAGGCGGCAACAGTGAGAGACTTATTTATGGAGAGGTTAATTTTTAAAATTTGTAGTTCAAACTGTTTGGGTATAGACCTGGAAAGTATGACAGAACTTTGCAGGCTATCTCTGCGGTAGATTGCAACCCCTTTGGCAGTTCTATCTTGACAGAAAATGTTGTAGCTGGGTAGGAAATCTCAGAATTGTTGGTTGCCTTCCTAAGCCAGGATTCAGACACGGCAAGTTCATCAGGGTTGGGGGAGTGTGCTAAAGCAGTGAGAAAAACAAACTTAGGGAGGAGGCTTCTGATGTTGACATGCATGAAACCAAGTTTTTTTAGATCACAGAAGTCAACAAATGAGGTTGCCTGGTGACACGCAGGGCCTGGGTTTACCTCCACATCACCCAAGGAACAGAGGAGGAGTAGGATGAGGGTACGGCTAAAGGCTATCAAAACTGGTCGCCTAGAGCGTTGTGGACAAAGAATAAAAGGAGCAGATTTCTGGGCGTGGTAGAATAGATTCAGGGCATAATGTGCAGACAGGGGTATGGTGGGGTGCGGGTACAGCGGAGGTAAGCCCAGGCACTGAGTGATGATAAGGTAGGTTGTATCTCTGGATAAGCTGGTTATAATGGGTGAGGTCACCGCATGTGTGGGAGGTGGGACAAAGGAGGTATCAGAGGTTTAATGAGTGAAATTAGGGGCTCCATTGTAAACTAAAACAATGATAACTAACCTAAACAACAGTATTCAAGGCATATTGACATATGAGAGAGACATACAGCGAGGCATAAAGCAATCACAGGTGTTGATTTGGAGAGCTAGCTAAGACAACAATGGGTGAGACAACAACAGCTAATCAGCTAAAACAACAACAGGTAAAATGGCGATGAATGGGCAGAGAGGGTCGGTTAACTACGCACAGAGCCTGAGTTCGCGGCTGGGGCCGACAGATAAACAACCATTTTTTTAACAAAAGAAATGTACAAACTAGTGATGTACCGATATTAAATTTTTGGCCGATACCAATATGCAATATTTTCCTTGCCAAAAAAATGGTACCGAAAGAAAAAAAAATTAGCGGCCTTTTAAGCATTCTAGTACAGTTATAGTTAACACGCACACATGGATGCAGCGGTCTAAGGCACTGCATCTCAGTGCAAGAGGTGCCTCTACAGTTCTTGGTTTGAATCCAGGCTGTATCACATCTGGCCGTGATTGGAAGTCCCATAGGGCGGCTTCATATTGGCCCAGCATCGTCCGGGTTTGGCCAGGGTAGGCCGTCATTATAAATAAGAATTTGTTATGAACTGACTTACCTGGTTAAATAAAGGTTACAAATATACACACCACACTGACCAAAAAGTAATTTTGTTGTTATTTACGTATGTCCCCGTTACCAGTAAAACATCATCAAAACCTATTTCTTTTACTCACTTGCTGTGCTGTTTCGTTGTTCATTTGTTCAGTCATTTCATTCTCAACCAGGATTTCTATGGAACGCTGTTTGGGTCTGCGTGTCAAAAAAGATACGTCAAAACATTATTTCATGTGTCAAATAACACTATTTGACGTGACATGGACCTGACATGACAGCACATCAAATAATAATTTAATACGTTCATGTATTTTTTATGTAGTTATTACACATAGTATAATCAATCACTTGTATTTCATATTTCGCTACGATTCATCGATACGTATGCTATGATGCTGGTAAAGTTGTCTCGCGCACCTACAGTGCTGGTCTTTAAAAAAAAGCTAGCTAGCTCATGGATGCAAATAATGTTCCCCCAAAACATAGCAAAACGACCCTAATCATCTAAAATAAACCTAATTTATAAGACAGTTCTTAGTTGATTAATGGTGGTCGGACCCATCTATGTGAAGCTAGCCACAATAAGGATTAGCCGCAATAGTGGACTTTGCGGTTAGCTTTCAAAATAAAAGTATGTCATTGACAGTGATGCAAATTAATACAAATTGTAGAATTGATTGAATAGATCATGCTAAACGAGGTTGGAATGTTGTCTTTCTACTCAGTGACACCCAGAGAACATTAGCATCATAGCTCTTATTGCGGGACTCTGAAACAACTGAATTGAGCCACGTTTATTGTCAACCTATGTGTATTGAACACTATTCTTGAGGAAAAACAATACTGCATGGATGTTTTGGAGTCTGATAACTGAGGAGGACGTTGGGGAAAAATACCTTGGTATTGATTGATCCTCAATCGTTAGGTAAAGTTGTACAGTGCAACATGAATGAATGTCAATACACACAATAGGCTGGCTGGGGAGGTGATTTCACACAGTCAGTGTGAGAGCTACAACGCTAATATTTGTGTAAATTCTTCAGAGTTGTGTTCTGTGGGTGTTACCGAGTAGACTGATACCTCATTTCATTGCTTCACATTCCCACCTTGTTTATCATTATCTCGTCTAAATATGGCATAATTACCACCAATTGTAACCTTCTGCATCACTTTCAAATGTACTTTTATTTTGAAGGCTAACCACAAATTCCACTATTGTGCCTAATCCTTATTGTGGCTAGCTTCACAACACAACCCGGTCCGGTCGAGCCTCACTAGCCAGATGAAGCTCGCTGGCTGCTTATAACCTTCGCTTTGGGCAACAGGGTTAAGTAGCTTGCTAGATAAGTTCAATTTCAATAGGCAAACAACAAGTGGCTGCCTCGCTAATACTTATTCTCAAGGATTCCTAAATCATTGTTAAGAATAATGAAAATGACTGCAGTTTCTATTGGTCATTATTTTCAGGCTGGTTGTATTGATGCTAGCTAGGCACCAAGCTAAAGCTAGTTACCCCAGAAGTTGCGGTCATACAAAAAATGCTTTATTACCAACACCGTATTGTAAACACATCGTTCGTGGCCGGTGTTTGCAGTCTTTTTGTTGAACAAACAAGGTCGACTCATGATGACGTCAGTGATCTTCAGGTCGGAGCTCTAGAAAGAGGCCTGAGTTCCCGACTTACAATTACAAGTTGGATGAACCTTCAAAACGTATTTTCCTAGTCGGAGCTTGTTTTTCCAGAGTTCCCAGTTGTCTTGAACTCACTGAAGCCAGATTTCCCATTTCTGAGTTTCCTGTTGTTTTGAGCGTGTCAGAAGTCATGCTGGATTGACAGCATGGCCAATGTTGAATGTTTATCCTTTTAAGCTTGGAAAAAAGACCCTTAAACCCAGACTTGAGACCACACACCCACTCTACTGAATAGCAGGGTAGTGATTGCTTTGCAATGCTTGCAGGTAGCCACTGATTCCTTACAAACCACTCATTGTTGAATTTGCGATTTTCAAGTTGTTGTGTCATGTTTATGGTCGATGAGCACCGATACGTTTTATCTATCATTTCTCTTCATTATTTCTCTTCATATGACAAGGATGAAAAAGGATTTGGCAGTAGATTGTCGACTTTGATTCATGATAATAACTGCTAGCTGAGATTTCGAATGTATGATGTTGACCTGATCAGTCCAATCAAACTTCTGTCCGTATAGCGTGATTTTACCAAATTTTATCTGTGGCCAATGGACTTGAGCCTTTTTGGATGGGCACTTCTAATATCACTCTCTGGCAGCACTCAAAAAGCTTGAATTTGTGAGTTCTACCCTTTGATTTGGTGGTGGCATAGTGTCCGTCCCCATGAGTGACAGAACACTGAGCCTATCACTGCGTAAATGGAGAACATTACCAACCCCTGTGCTCCGTTTTTGTTTTCACTGTCTGCCCCACCACCACGGAATGCACAGAGCGAGGCTGAAACACTTGCATTTTGGAGCTGCCTTACTCAAGAAAGCAAAAAAGAAACCATGTTTGTACGTGGGTTTATTAACTCAATGATTTTACAACAAAAAAAACCTATGTAACACATATTAATGCCAAAATAACATGCAAAACAGGCAACCCCCTCCCCAAAAACAATATATACATTACCAGTCAAAGGTTTGGACACACCTACTCATTCCAGGGATTTTCTTTATTTGTACTATTTTCTACAGACCTCAAAACTATGAACTATATATAAGATGGCGCCCGGAGAACAAGACTGACCTTTTATGTATTCCTAACTGTGGTTTATGTTCATTTCTTTGCTTTGTTTAAGTTATTTTGTACATAATGTTTCTGCTACCGCCTCTCATGACCAAAAATAACTTCTGAACATCAGGACTGCGATAATAAACCCCCACTTCCTTCCATTCTACTAGCAAACGTGCAATCTTTGGAAAATAAAATCAATGACCTACGCGGAAGATTAAACTACCAACGGGATATTCAAAACTGTAATATCTAATGCTTCATGCTGGCTGGTTATAAGCTGTATCGACGGGACAGAACAGCGGCGTCTGTTAAGACAAGGAGCAGTGGACTATGTATTTTTCTAAATAACAGCTGGTGCACGATATCTAAGGAAGTCTCGAGGGTTTGCCTCAAGGTAGAGCATCTCATGATAAGCTGTAGACCACACTATCTACTTAGAGAGTTTCATCTGTATTTTTCATAGCTGTCTATATACCGCAACAGACTGATGCTGGCACTAAGACCGCACTGAATGAGCTGTATTCCGCCATAAACAAACATGAACATTTTCCCCACAGTTGATAGGTAGGTACATACCCCAACCAGAAGCCATGGAATACAGGTAGCATCCGCACTGAGCTAAAGACTAGAGCTACTGCTTTCAAGGAGCGGGACTCTTACCCGGAAGCTTATAAGAAATCCCGCTATACCCTCGGACGACCCATTAAACAGGCAAAGCATCAATACAGGACTAAATCGAATCGTACTACACCGGCTCTGACGCTCATCGGATGTGGCAGGGCTTGCAAACCATTACAGACTACAAAGGGAACCACAGCAGAGAGCTGCCCAGTGACACAAGCCTACCAGATGAGCTAAACTACTTCTATGCTCGCTTCGAGGCAAATAACACTGAAACATGCATGAGAGCACCAGCTGTTCCGGAAGACTGTGTGAGCACGCTCTCAGCAGCCGATGTGATTAAGAGCTTTAATCAGGTCAACATTCACAAGGCCGCAGGGCCAGACAGATTACCAGGATGTGTACTGCGAGCATGCGCTGACCAACTGGCAAGTGTCTTCACTGACATTTTCAACCTCTCCCTGTCCGAGTCTATGATATCAACATGTTTTTAGCAGACCACCATAGTCCCTGTTCCCAAGAACACTAAGGTAACCTGCCTGAATTACCTCCTGTACCTCCTGTAGCCATGAAGTGCTTTGAAAGGCTGGTCATGGTTCACATCAACACCATTATCCCAGAAACCCTAGACCCACTCCAATTTGCACACCGCCCCAACAGATCCACAGATGATGCAATCTCTATTGCACTCCACACTGCCCTTTCCCACCTGGACAAAAGGAACACCTATGTGAGGATACTATTCACTGACTACGGCTCAGTGTTAAACACCATATTGCCAAAGCTCATCATTAAGCTAAGGACTTTGGGACTAAACACCTCCCTCTGCAACTGGATCCTGGACTTACTGATGGGCTGCCCCCAGGTGGATCCGGGTAGTTAACAACACATCCGCCTTGCTGATCCTTAACACGGAGGCCCCTCAGGGGTACGTGCTCAGTCCCCTCCTGTATTCCCTGTTCACTCATGACTGCACGGCCAGGCACGACTCCAACACCATCATTAAGTTTGCCGATGACACAACAGTGGTAGGCCTGATCAACGACGAGACAGCCTATAGGGAGGAGGTCAAAGACTTGGCCGTGTGGTGCCAGCACAAGAACCTCTCCCTCAATGTGATCAAGACAAAGGAGATGATTGTGGATTACAGGAAAAAGGGGACCGAGCACCCCCCCCCCCCATTCTCATCGATGGGGCTGTAGTGGAGCAGGTTGAGTGCTTCAAGTTCCTCTATACCGGGCGGTGTCAGAGGAAGGCCCTAAAAATTTGTTGGACTCCAGCCACCCTAGTCATAGACCGGTCTCTCTGCTACTGCAGGGTAAGTGGTACCAAAGCGTCAAGTCTAGGTCCAAGAGGCTTCTAAACAGCTTCTGGCTACCCAGACTATTTGCATTGCCCCCCCCCCCCATTTTTCTATACCGCTGATACTCTCTGTTGTTATCATCTATGCATAGTCACTTTAATAACTCTACCTACATGTACATATTACCTCAACTAACCGGTGACCCCACACATTGACTCTGTACCGGTACTCACCTGTGTATAGTCTTGCTATTGTTATTTTACTGCTGCTCTTTAATTACTTGTTACTTTTATTTCTTATTCTCACTCATTTTTTGGGGTATTTATAATTTTTTAACTGCATTGTTTGTTAGGTGCTTGCTTGTATGTAAGCATTTCACTGTAAGGTGAACAGGTGAAAACCTGTTGTTTTCGGCTCATGTGACTAATAAAATTTGATTTTAAATAACACATATGGAATCATGTAGTAACCAAAAAGTGTTAAATCTAAATCTAGTATATCTAGATTTGTTTTTCAAAGTAACCATCCTTTGCCTTGATGACAGCTATATATAAGTGAAATAATCTGTCTGTAAACAATTGTTGGAAAATTGACTTGTCATATACAAAAATCTAGTTTGTTAACAAGAAATTAGTGGAGTGGTTGAAAAATGAGTTTTAATGACTGTAACCTAAGTGTATTTAAACTTCCGACTTCAACTGTATGTATGTGTTTGTGAGAGTCTCATCAATATTTGAAGCAATTGGTGATATTATCTCTCTAGGAGTTTATCCGTCATCAGTAATGTAGAATAATTCTAATGTTTGGGAGAACGCTGATCCGATACAGAGAGCAGTGTTGCCTTTTTTTTAGATCCTGTCAGTATTGACAAATGCCTCAATGATGCACTCGGTGAATGTGTTCTCTGCGTGGTGTTATGGGAAAAGCATGTTACAATTCGAACTGTTGCATCGGTAAAACATGAATAAGTCAAAGTTCCAACCGGGCCAAGATGTTTTTGGAATCCAGCTGTGTTAGTTTCTGCTGAGCTATCATGTCACCACATATGGATACTGATCATCTTCCATACTCATTTGCGTAGCTGTGCTCCACCTTAATGACATTGAATAGTTGAACGTTTCTCCTCTAATTCGTTTTACACAAGCTACTGTATGTTAAAGTAATTTCGGAGTGAGGTTGGGTTTATGTAGGCCACGTTCAATGTGGTACATTGACATTCAATGTAGTACATTGACAACATTTCTATTTTATACAAGGGGTCTGAATACTTTCCGAATGCACTGTGTATGCATTAATTTCAATGTTTTTACTGAGTTACAGTTCATATAAGGAAATCAGTCAATTTAAATTAATTAATTAGGCACTAATCTATGGATTTCACATATCTGGGCAGGGACGCAGCCATGGGAGGCCATAGGCCCACCCACTTGGGAGCCAGACCCACCCATTTTGGAGCCAGCCTCAGCCAATAAGAATGAGTTTTTCCCCACAAAAGGGCTTTATTACAGACAGAAATACTCCTGTTTCATCAGCTGTCTGGGTGGCTGGTCTCGGATGATCCCGCAGGTGAAGAAGCCAGATGTGAAGGTCCTGGGCCGGCGTAGTCACATCTGGTCTGCGGTTGCAAGGCTCGTTGGACATACTGCCATATTCTCTAAAACAACGTTGGAGGCAGTTTATGGTAGAGAAATTAAACATTTAAATTCTGGCTACCAACTGGTGGACATTCCTGCAGTCATCATGCCAATTGCACGCTCCATCAAAACATTTGTGGAATTGTGTTATGTGACACAACTGCACGTTTTATAGTGTTCTTTTGTTGGCCCCAGCACAAGGTGCGCCTGTGTAATGATCAAACACCTGTGTAATGATCAGCTTCTTGATATGCCACACCTGTCAGGTGGATGGAGTATCTTGGCAAAGGAGAAATGCTCACTAACAGGGATGTAAACATCTCTGCACAAAATTTGAGAGAAATTATATATTTTTTGCGTCTGGAACATTTCTAGGATCTTTTTTTTTCTGCTCATGAAACATGGGAACAACACTTTACATGTTATATTTTTGTTCTGTATAGAAACTTCAAAAATGAGCTTCAGTGTTTTTTTGTTTTGGAACTATACTATTCACGTAATCTATTCAATAGTTTAGCTATAATGAATCCGGTCTAATGAATGTCATTTGACCCAATAATTTGGCCATAGATTAGAAAATTTAACTGTGATTATATGTTAGATTTTAAAACCGTTGTAATTGTACAATTATTTTTGAATGGTCCGAGTCATGGTTTTGCATAAGGAAAATGTAAGATTCTTCCATTCATTTAAAATAGTTTTATTTTTGAAACATTTTATATAGAATAAATTATAGTTATTTTAGTCGTTCTACCATTTATCAACATATTGTTCAATGATTCGACCCAATGGTTAATCCGTGACTAGCTAATACGCTTTCTTTTTTGCCCTGTGTTATCGTTTTAGTACTGAGTACCGTGATATTAAACCTGGTATCAAAGTCAAATTCTGCTATCTTGACAACACTAAACAGCGCACAGATGTTTATAGTGTACTTCACTGTGGAAAAAAGGCCGCAATGTTGATATGATTTTGAGTTTGCGTCCATATGGTTTCACATTCGTCTCCAAGGATCATAAGGAAATATCCTAAAACTATTGCTTTGTTTATTTACAATCCCGTTATCCAAACTGATTACTCATTTTACCTATCTCTTTAACAATTTATAAATTACAGTGCATGGAGAATGGTGTTATTATTTTTCCACTTGGAACCTGTAGGTTCGCTCAACCTTATTCATGGTTTCCTTCCGCGTAAAAGTGGTAATGGTCAGAATACAGTGTATCTGCCTCCCGAGTGACGCGGCGGTCTAAGGCATTACATCGCAGTGCTAGTTGCGTCACTACAGATCCTGGTTCGATCCCAGGCTGTGTCGCAGTCGGCCGCGCCCGGGAGACCCATGAGGCAGCGCACATTTGGCCCAGAGTCGTCGGGGTTAGGGGAGGGTTTGGCCGGCCGGGTTGTCCTTGTCTCGTCATGCTCTAGGGACTCCTGTGGCGGGCCAAGCGGAATGCACGCTGACACGGTCGCTAGGTGTACGGTGTTTCCTCTGACATATTAGTGCGGCTGGCTTCCGGGTTAAACAAGCATTGTGCCAAGAAGCAGTGCGGCTTGGCAGGGTCATGTTTCGGAGGACGCACGGCTCTCACCCTTCGCCTCTCCCGAGTCCGTACTAGAGTTGCAGTGATGGGGCAAGACTAACTTCCAATTGGATATCACGAAATTGGGGAGGAAAAAAACAAACAAAAAATACACACCCCTGCCACACCTTAATTTCGCTGACATCCACCCCAAACTAACAGCTGGTGAATAGCATAAGTTCAAGGTTAGAATACAAAGAGAGAGAAGAGCATAAAAGGGAATTACAGTCCATTCGTGTGCACTTAACTTGGGTCGGAATTTCCCCCATGGAGCCAACTGTCGGGAAATGTACCTGCTGAAAACCCAACATACTAAGAAGGGTTTTCGAGAGCTACTAGCTAGCGTCTTCTTCACTCTCCCAGCCAGAGCATTCTATTTGCATAGTAAAAAATATAAGGCACTGCTCCAAGCTAGTTTGTTCTGGTCCATGGCCCAGCTAAAGTATTTTTATTTTTTTGATTTCGGTGAATTGGTTAACTTGCTTTTTTGTATCCCCCAGATTTTATTGTGACTACTGTGATACGTACCTTACACATGACTCGGTAAGCCAGACTAATTTTCAGTCTCTGCACCCTTTAACAATAGCGAGCACATCATAAATTGCACCCTGTATTAACATTAAATTGAACATGATATATTTTTACAGCCATCGGTGAGAAAGACTCACTGTAGTGGACGAAAGCATAAAGAAAATGTGAAAGACTACTACCAGAAATGGATGGAGGAGCAGGCACAGAGCCTCATCGATAAAACAAGTAAGCAGATATGAAGGGGGTAGCTAAACATTCAGCCGATTCTATGCGGTTTCGTTTATAAGCAACAGTTTGTGCAGATACAAAACATACACAAGCCCCACACACCCATACTTGCATAATAAGTGTGTAGCGTTCGAATTCGGGGGTAGCACTGACCTGGATTCGAACTCGGGTCCAGCGACTGTCAACCCAACACCTTAGCCGTTACTCCAAGAGATCCGAACATCTTTTAAGGTCGCTACACTACCGCCTTGCGTGTCCCCATGCTTCTCTATACGAAGTCCCTCACGTGAACACGTGCATCTCCGATGGCCTCATGGGTGCCATCCCACGTCGGACACTGACATAGTGAATTCAGGGGTAGCGCCCTGGTCCAGCGACGGTCAACTCTACAATAGGTTAACATGTTGCCTTGTGTTTTCCTCCTCAGCGGCTGCCTTCCAGTCCGGTAAGATCCCTCCTACCCCATTCCCTGGAGCCCCTCCCCCAGGCGGAGCCATGCTCCCACCTCCAAACATCGGTACGTAGACTGTGGAACAACCACAACAGTGCTAGTCTAGTATTTTGAGAATTATTTATATTTAAATGAGATACTGATAACTTGGTGTGTTGGGGACTGAGCTTTAAATTGTAATTTGTGAACCCCAGGTGGCCCTCCACGCCCAGGCATGCTACCAGTGCCCGGGCCCCCTATGGGTGGACATGGTCCTCATATGATGCAAATGATGGGGCCCCCACCACATGGAATGATGCCTGGAGGTGAGATTATTGTCCCAACACCTACATCATGTATTGTTGATGTAAACAATGTGTGTGTGAGTGTGTCTAAAAAATGTTTATTTTCGATGGGCATTGAATTAAAGATCTGCAAGTTCTCACCCAAAATGTATCTGCTGCTGCTCACAAATCTTCACTGAACAAGAACAGTTCATGCCTGGTCAAAGTCATAGCTTTGAGATATATTTTTCACCAAGACTTGATGTGATGTATTCATAATAGTCCATAAGGGACATGTATACTGGACCATGATTAGGGTACAATGTGAAAACCAAGTAAAATCAGATATGATGCTGTCCTGTATGTCCAGGTATGCGACCACCAATGGGCCACATGCAGATGATGCCTGGCCCACATATGATGCGCCACCATCGGCCAATGATGCTTATCAGACCGGGTATGATCCGGCCGGACAGATGAGACCCAAAATCAAGAGGCGCTCCTGTGTTCTACACTGCCATATATGTGATCTTTGGAGGACACTGCACCAAATGCATTGTTTGGGTTTTTTGAAATGGCCACCTATTGTCTCCACCTTAAAACCCATTTGGTAGAGTTCCACATCATCCCTCTTTATCGCCACAACCATTTTGACAGGCTATTTATTGTGGTTTCACATAACCAAAACTTCTGGGGTTTTTTTGTGTTTAGTGTATATGTCATATTTTTGTTTTGATGCATAGTTGTATTGTTTACACAAGTAGGTTTCTGTTTCCCCCTGCTGCTCTAATAAGAATACAGCTGTGGAGGCTTAACGTGGCACCAGTTGCACAGAAGCACATGCATGTCAGAAAGAGCAGGTATTATTTTGTCACTGTTCTGATGTAAATGACTCATCACGTGATTTGTTTTTCAAAGTAAAATATGATTATTTTTTGGGCCCACAGTCTTTTTTTATTTTTGAAAGAAATAAAATGAGTAGACTTGAAAGTGTATGTTGGTCTTCAATCATTTTTTTTGAGTAATAGATTTATGAGGCTTCTACCTTCGTAAAATGAACAAGGACTCCTGTTAAGAAATGGTCTGTGTACTTTATTCAATTTACCTCTACTTTATTCGACTATATGACATTTGAGTGTTTTCTATAGAAAGAAGTCTACTTTTCAGACTGACTCTTTTTCTCCGCAGGTCTCTTGTACATCCTTTTCTTGTCAGTATGCTGCATGTGGTTCGTAAGGACATTGTCCGACTGAAGTATTTGCCACAATCATTGTAGCTAAATGGTTTCTCCCCGGTGTGTAGCTGCAAACGTGTCCTTGCCCGTGTGAAGTCTCAGGTGTGTTCTTTTTAAAGTACCTACCGCAACAAAGCCTTTGTTACATAGGACATGTAAATGTTTTCTCTCCTGCATGACTCATCATATGCATAAGACTTTTCTCCTTCTTGAGGAATTTGTCAAATACACTACATTGCCAAAGGTATGTGGACACCCCTTCAAATGAGTGGATTTGGCTATTTCAGCCACACTTGTTGCTAACAGGTGTATAACATTGAACACACAGCCATGCGATCTCCATAGACAAACATTGGCAGTAGAATGGCCCATACTGAAGAGCTCTGACATTCATAGTGGATGCCACCTTTTCAACAAGTCCGTATGTCAAATTTCTGCCCTGTTAAAGCTGCCCTGGTCAACTGAAAAAGGCTGTTATTGTGAAGTGGACTTCTAAGAGCAACAACGGCTCAGCAGCGAAGTGGTAGGTCACACAAGCTCACAGAATGGGACAGCCGAGTGCTGAAGCGCGTCTGCCCTCTGCAACACGCTACTGAGTTCCAAGCTGGCTCTGAGCTTCATGAAATGGGTTTCTATGGCCGAACAGCCACACTCAAGCCTAAGTTCACCATGTGCAATGGAAATCATTGGCTGGAGGGGTGTAAAGCTCGCTGCAATTGGACTCTGGAGCAGTGGAAACTCGTTCTCTGGAGAGATGAATCACGCTTCACCATCTGGGAGTCAGACGGGCAAATCTGGATTTGGCGGCTGCCAGGAAAACGCTACCTGCCCAAATGTATAGTTCAATTGTAAAGTTTGGTGGAGGAGGAATAATGGTCTGGGGCTGTTTTTCATGGTTCGTTCTTAGTCCCTTCGTTCCAGTGAAGGGAAATCTTAACGCTACAACATACATTGACATTTTAGACGATTCTGTGCTTTCAACTTTCCTGTTTCAGCATGACAATTCCTCTGTGCACAAAGCAAAGTCCATACAGAAATAGTTTGTTGAGATCGGTGTGGAAGAACTTGACTGACCTGCACAGAGCCCTGACCTCAAACCAATCAAACACCTTTTGGAATTAATTGGAACGCCGACTGCAAGTAAGGCCTAATCGCCCAACATCAGTGCCCAACCTCACCAATGTTGTTGTGGCTGAATGGATGCAAGTCTCCGCAGCAATGTTCCAACATCTAGTAGAAAGCCTTCCCAGAAGAGTGGAAGCTGTTATAGCTGCAAAGGGGGGGATCAACTCCATATTAATGCCCATGATTTTGGAATGAGATGTTCGATGAGCAGGTGTCCACATCATATTGGTCATGTCATGTATGTCATTGTCCTCCGACAGTAGGCTATTTAGGCCAGTATCAAAAAATGTTCAAGAATGTTTAACAAGGTATTCTCTCTGCTCTGGCAGGGATGCATAGCCACCTAATATTTACTGGTAGAATTTCAATTGCATATCCTTCATTCCTCGCCTCCCCTCTCGTCACCTTCTCAAAACCCATTGGATGAAAAGGTCTGAGGTCCATCCCCTCTATACTTTCATCCGATGGGTTTTGAGAAGGAGGCAAGAGGATGTGAGGAATCAATTAAATCAAAATGAGATTATTCCACTGTCACTGCGGAGGCTAGCTTTTTTGTTGGCGGTACCACATGAGACCATGGCGTAGACATAACACTTCAATCATCTAGGTTTGTTTTTCATTAACTTTATTTTATGCATAATGAACTTGGCTATTATGATATTCAGTGGCCTAAATAGACTACTTGTTGGAGTTTAATGACATTAGTTTTGGTCATCAAGCTGAAATAATTATTCACTCTGAATCAGTCATACTGCACAGCAGGTTGCGATAAAAACTAGACTGTGGATATAGATCAGTTTATTTGCATTTGGGAGCAGAAATGTAATGAATATGGTTGATTCTGTGGATGAATAGATTAACGTTATTTATCTGAAAATGTCCAAACTGGAGCTGGAAAGTCTGCAAACTAGCTGCACTAAATTTCATTCTACCTATTTTCTATTGATGTTTATTTTTATATATCCATAAAATTTACACTGATTCATGATTTCGACTGGCTGAGAAAAGCTGCCTGCCTGTTAAATGCGTTTCTCACTGAGCGATTAGAACAGCAGCGGCTGTTAGGATATTTGGGGCAGGAAGAAATCTCCCCTTCGTCTACAGAGGCTTCTGGATATCGTCGTTAGTCTCATCAGCTATACCTGCACTGTAGACTATCTGCGAGGGGTTGGCTTTTATACAGTGCCTTCAGAAAATATTCACACACCTTGAATTTTTCCACATTTTGTTGTCATAGCCTGAAGTTAAAATGGATGACATTGAGATTTTTGGTCATTGGCTAACAAGTGCAATTATGTTTTTTGAAATCTTTGTAAATTCATAAAAAAATGAAAAGCTGAAATGTCTTGAGTCAATAAGTATTCAATCCCTTTGTTATAGCAAGCCAAAATAAGTTCAAAAGTAAATAATTTGAATGGATGTCTACCTCATCTCTGTATTCCGCACATATAATTATCTGTAAGGTCCCTCAGTTGAGCAGTGCATTTCAAACACAGATTGACATAACATTGAATATCCCTTTGAGCATGATGAAGTTATTAATTACACTTTGGATGGTGTATCAATGCACCCAGTCACTACAACGATACAGGTGTCCTTGCTAACTCAGTTGCCGGAGAGGAAGGAAACCGCTCATGGATTTCACCATAAGACCAATGATGACATTAAAACAGTTAAGGAGTTTAACGGCTGTGATAGGAGAAAACTGAGGATGGATCAACAACATTATGTAACATTATATTTACTCCACAATACTATATATATATAATTGACAGAGTGAAAAGAAGAAAGCCTGTACAGAATAAAAAATATTCCAAAACATGCATTCTGTTTGCAACAAGGCACTAAAGTAATACTGCAAAAAAAGTGGTTCAGTGCGCATTCCACAAGAACCTGGGAGATGAATTCATCTTTCAGCAGGACAATAACCTTAAACAAAAGGACAAATCTAGACTGCTTACCAAGTGACAAGTGAATGTTCCTGAGTGACTGAGTTACAGTTTTGACTTAAATCTACTTGAGAATTATTACGGATACAGGTATCCTGTGTGTGTGTGTGTGTGTGTGTGTATATATCCTGTGTTACTTTCTCTCCTTCTCTCCTTACAGGTGAAAATCATCACTCCCCAATCAGTCACCAATCAATCATCAATCAGAAGACACACCACCTCCTGTTTCCTACCCAATCACAGTTCCTTTCCCTTGGTTTAAAAACCCTGTCAGTTGTTTGCTCTTGAGCTCAATCTCTCTGTAAATGCCATATGTCTGTAGATTGTGCTGTTTCACCCTCTCCCATATGTCTTGATCTCTCTTTATGTATTGAGCTATCTTTTGTTTGAGCACCTCCATATCACTTTGTCCTAACCTGTGAGTATTGTTTTTGGGTATGGTGTTTGTGTTTGTTTGCTGGTGGGAAAAGGGGGAACCAAGACAAGTCGCCCATGGGCATACACTACCAGTAGGTAAACTTTGTTAAAAACACTAGTTAGAAATGGGCGGACCACCCACTGTATTTTTGGTTGGTTAGTTAGCTGTTGTTGAAGCTTAGGGGTGTTTTTGAATACTTATTATTTCTTTCCTTGGGTCCAGCTCAGCCCCCTTTCCTGCTTCCCCCCCATTACCGTGTGTTTTCTAATAAACCATGTGTTAGACGGTAGTTTAGTTGTCTGTTATTTTGTTCTCACTTTTTCACTATTATAATTTGCATGAGTTATGTTACCATCTCCCCTAGACTGTCGGGCCAAAAGGGATTCGTAACAAGAATATATGGCAAGATTTGAAAATGGTTGATTAGCAATGATCAACAACTGATTTGACAGAGCTTGAAGAATTTTTTTAATGAATAATTGGCAAATGTTGCACATTCCAGTTGTGGAAAGCGCTTAGACACTTACCAGAAACTAACAGCTGTAATCGCTGCCAAAGGTGCTTCTACAAAGTATTGGGTTGTGAATACATGTGTAAATTAGATATTTGTGTATTTCATTTTCAATAAATTTGGCAAATAATTTAAACATGTTTTCACTTTGTCATTATAAAGTGTTGCATATAGATGGGTGAGAAACATATTTAATCCATCTTGAATTTGGGCTTTAACATAAAATGTTGAATAAATTTAGGGGTATGAATATTTTCTGAAGGCACTGTATTTTGAATGCCTACATTATACAGTTCTACATTTTACGTCAGCCAAGCAACAACATTCTGTCTCGGCTACGTCTTGCCAATGTGCAAATGCTCTCCAAACAAAATATTCCCTATGCATTTTGATACGTCGGCCAGTATACTGGGTCAGTTTTCATTTGAATCCTTCACTTGTTTTTAACAATTGACAACTTTGTATTTAGTCAACTTCGTTCTGAAGTTACCGGCGGTTACAGACAGATGAACATCTTGAGGCAAAAAAATCATCTAATGATGCACTTAGCTGTTCTTTGATTGGGCTAAGGCAGTCGGTAAGGGAGGAAACTTAATTTATAATAGTTACTTGGAGAAAATTTGACCTCTCTGAAATGAAAATAGATTGCCCTCCCTTCAGCAGAACATGTTTTACCTAATACATGTTGAAAACAAGTGACCTTACCCTACACCCAGTGGTCAAAATCTGTTTGGTATGTCATTTTCTGACCACCATACAACCAGTTGGTCATAATTCTGAGCACTGTATTATGTGCTATATTACTGGTCATACTTAAGACCTCATCATAACCTGGTAATGATCACCTGGCTACAGCCTATTACCTACTGTATAGCAGAGGATAACGTTGAATATTGAAAACATTGTTCATTACATTTCTATTTGTTTCCATAGCCACCAATTAAAGTTTAAATCTGCAACAGATTTTTATTTAGCAAAGATTATGCAATGGCAAAAACAAATCTACATCACAATTTTCTGCACATCTGCATACAGTAATTGTTTCATAATTCACCCACATCAATTACATGCAGAGAAAGACTGGGACACAGCTTATATAAAGGCAGATTGTTTTATTTTATTAATTATTAATAAAAGTGATGTGATGGTTCAGATCTGCAGTGAAGAGAATCAGTGCATTACAACTTTATCAATTTGAGATTTCAAAAGGACATTCCTGAAGAAACGTTGTGGACTCAGCTGGATAAAAGTATTTCCATGGGACTAGTTGAAGTTGGCGGCCGTTATCTTAAATGTTTAAAAAAAGAGCAACTTGCAAAAGAGTAAATACATTATGCTCATACATACTTACGGTATACTAAAAACGACGAATAAGGCACTTTTATTGGAACACAAACACGCCCAATGTTATTCTTTGTAAGGAAGACAACAATGAAGGCAATACGAGTGCCAGCCAGAAAATGTGCTAGTGGAAAAACCTTGTGCTAGACTACGCAAATGTCTGCGTACTTGATCTGGAGGAATACTGGGAAGGTGCTTGGGCTCTCATCAAAGAGAGAAGTTTTTCCGGTTCAGTAAAACCTCAAATATAAATTGTCCACAACAGTAAAATGGGCTACTTCTATGTGAATTAATGAGGAGGCGGAACACAACTCAATTCAGTGTTATAAAATAATATTTCTTAGAAAATAATTTCAAATTGACAAGTTGAAATATAGCCTATAAATAATTAGCAGGCAATGTGTGTCTTGGTTTGAGGCCAGAGCAGGTTAACTGTCCTGTCCTTTTGGTGTATTGCTGCCACCTACTGTACAGGGTATTGAAATAAAACCAAAATAATATATTCCATTGTGGGGCGGGAGGGCCCAAGATAATACAAAATGCACAAATAAATCAAACAACCATTCCACTCTCTCAGTCACATTCAAATCACATCCCTACACAGGCTCAGGTGCCTGTGAGGACAGAGCATTCATCGACAGGTTTCCTTGTAATGCCTCTGCAGAAAAGTTCCTGAGTCCCAAAAGAACGCTCAGCCGCACTCACAATGATGCCTATTTTTCTCTAATTTCCTCTCTGTTTGCACTGTGAAGTCGATAACCAAAGTAATAAACACTACAAAGTCCACCTTCTTAACATGCAACATGTCAGGATCCCCCTGTTGACAAGGAACATCATCTTGTGTCTCTACCTCGACCATTACTTCTTCAACTTCAAGTCTTTCTTCCACTCTTCTCAATGCCTCCGGATAGGAGACATTCTGGACAACCCTTATTCTTGCCACCTCCGCCTCCTTCACCCTAACAGGACACATAACCAAATAATTGACATTTCTCACACTGCGTGGGTTTGGGCACGAAGGCCCTCACAGGGAATCTCATATAACCCAGATACACGTGAGAAGGGAGAGAGTCGTTGCGCACCAACCACTTGATCCAATTCTTTGCATGTATCCTTTGGATTTACTTCGAGCACCACCCCAGAGATAACACCCTTGGTAGGCGCCCTGTTTCGAAGATCTACACAAGGGACATTCTAATCCGACATCTTCTTGAGAAGCAAAGCATGCTCCTTCTGTTCCATAGAAACACAACAAAACGGATTCAGCCAACTTATCGTTTTTTTCCCCTTCATCGACGCCACCTCATCCAACGCATCTACAATTTTAATAGAGACTTCAAACGGATCTCCCAGGTAACAACATCAATCCAAAACCCTTGTTCCTACCGTTTTCCTACAAGATTCCACTACCACTTTACTGCTCTTATTTCCTTTTGCATTCGCCACTGTAATCCTGTTCTCATCTCCACTTGACACACGTCATCCGATTCAAACAGAACATCCCCTTCCAATATTTTCCCTGAGACTAACTGTCCTGTTGCGTAACAATCACATTTTGGAATAGCGAGGGCATTCTGACCTCACTCGCATAACAAAACAAAAATCATGTTTTTACTCGCGCTGGGGTGACCGTTAGAGATATTTGGAACTTATGAGTGAAAAGGTTAGTGACAATAAAATACTATATTTTTCAAAAGTGATGTCTGTCATATCACTGCTGCAACGAACATTGTTAGAAATGGGTGTAATTGGCAAATATCTTACTCTTCTCTGAATCTACACATGTGTGAGTTTGAGTGAGCGACAGGGAGAATGAGTGAGAGAAATGGGAGAAACTTTACATAACTCACCAGTCTGTTGAATCAGGACACAAGGGTCTTGTCAGTGAAAAGCATCTAACATTTGTGTGAAGATAATGTGTTTTGAGTATAATTTAAAATGTTGCAACAAGAAGAAGGGGATAGGTGTTTGGCGAAGACATGGAGTGTCTCAGAATGCATGCACTCAGCTCTCCAGAATGTGCTCAGCTGTCTCCCGCCAATTCTTGCGCATTCATTGTTTCATTCTGGGAATTGTTTGCCCTTTAATCGTTTATTTTTTATCAATTGCCCATTGTGTATGTAACCAGTAGGTGTCACGCCTTGGTCTTAGTATTTTGTGTTTTAGATCATTAATTGGTCAGGCCAGGGTGTGACATGGGTTTATGTTATTGTGTTGTCGTATTGGGTTTTTTGTAGGCATTGGGATTGTGGTTGATTAGGGGTGTGTTTAGTTTAGGTTTGGCTGCCTGAGGCGGTTCTCAATCAGAGTCAGGTGATTCTTGTTGTCTCTGATAGGGAACCGTATTTAGGTAGCCTGGGTTTCACTGTGTATTTCGTGGGTGATTGTTCCTGTCTCTGTGTAGTTTCACCAGATAGGCTGTAATTAGGTTTCACGTTCCGTTTTGTTGTTTTGTATTTGTATCATTTGTTTCATTAAAAACATGAGTAACCAACACGCTGCATTTTGGTCCGACTCTCTTTCGACAAACAAAGAACGTCATTACAGAATCACCCACCACACACGGACCGAGCAGCGTGTTAACAGGCAGGTGCCACAGAAGAGGCAACAGAAGCAGCTTCAGTGGGAGAGGCTGCACCACTTGGAGAATTGGACATGGGAGGAAGAACTGGACGGAAAAGGACCCTGGGCTCAGCCTGGTGAATATCGCTGCCCCAAGGAGGAACTATAGAGGCGGATAAAGCGGAGAGGCGCTGGTATGAGGAGGCAGCACGGCGACGTGGATGGAAGCCCGGGAATCAGCCCCAAAAATTTATTGGGGGGGGCTTTCAGGGAGTATGGCTACGCCAGGTAGGAGACCTGCGCAAACTCCCTGTGCTTACCGGGGGGCTAGAGAGACCGGGCAGGCACCGTGTTATGCAGTGGTGCGCACGGTGTCCCCAGTGCGGGTGCATAGCCCGGTGCGGTATATTTCAGCTCCGCGTATCGGCCGGGCAAGATTGAGCGTCGAGCCAAATGCCATGAAGCCGGCTCTACGCATCTGGTCCCCAGTGCGTCTCCTTGGGCCGGCTTACATGGCACCAGCCTTGCGCTCGGTGTCTCCGGTTCGCCTACATAGCCCAGTGTGGGCTATTCCACCTCGCAGCACTGGCAGGGTGACCGAGAGTATTCAACCGGGTAAGGTTGGGCAGGCTCGGTGCTCAAGAGCTCCAGTGTGCCTGCACGGTCCGGTCTATCCAGTACCACCTCCACACCCCAGCCCTCTGGTAGCAGCTCCCCGCACCAGGCTTCCTGTGTGTGTCTTCGGCCCAATACCAGCAGTGCCAGCACCACGCATCAGGCCTACAGTGCGCCTCGCCTCTCCTGCGCTGTCGGAGTCTCCCGCCTGGTCAGCGCGTAATGTAAATGTTCTAGAGCCTTCCTCCTCTACAGCACTGCCGGAGCCTCCTGCCTGTTCAGAGCAGCCTGAGCTGCCAGTCTGCATGGAGCAGCTAGAGCTGCCAGTCTGCATGGAGCAGCCAGAGCTGCCAGTCTGCATGGAGCAGCTAGAGCTGCCAGTCTGCATGGAGCAGCTAGAGCTGCCAGTCTGCATGGAGCAGCCAGACCTGTCAGTCTGCTTGGAGCAGCCAGAGCTGCCAGTCTGCATGGAGCTGCAAGTCTGCATGGAGCTGCCAGTCTGCAAGGAGCTGCCAGTCTGCAAGGAGCTGCCAGTCTGCATGGAGCAGCTAGAGCTGCCAGTCTGCATGGAACAGCCAGAACTGCCAGTCTGCATGGAGCTGCCAGTCTGCATGGAGCTGCCAGTCTGCAAGGAGCTGTCAGTCTGCAAGGAGCTGCCAGTCTGCAAGGAGCTGCCAGTCTGCAAGGAGCTGCCAGTCGGAAAGGAGCTGCCAAAGCTGTTAGTCTGCATGGAACAGTCAGAGCTGTCAGTCTGCAAGAAGCCGCCAGAGCTGTCAATCAGCATGGAGCAGCCAGAGCCGTCAGTCAGCATGAAGCAGCCAGAGCCGTCAGTCTTCCAGATCTGCCAGTCAGCCAGACTCTTCCAGATCTGGCAGTCAACCAGACTCTTCCAGATCTGCCAGTCAGCTAGACTCTTCCAGATCTGCCAGTCAGCCAGACTCTTCCAGATCCGCCAGTCAGCCAGACTCTTTCAGATCTGCCAGTCAGCCAGACTCTTCCAGATCTGCCAGTCAACCAGACTCTTCCAGATCTGCCAGTCAACCAGACTCTTCCAGATCTGCTAGTCAACCAGACTCTTCCAGATCTGCTAGTCAACCAGACTCTTCCAGATCTGCTAGTCAACCAGACTCTTCCAGATCTGCCAGTCAGCCAGGATCTGCCAGAACTGCCAGCCAGCCAGGATCTGCCGGATTCAACTGCCTGGCTGGGCTTTCTCTCAGTGCTGGGCTGCCCCTCAGTCCCGAGCTGCCCCTCAGTCCCGAGCTGCTTCAGTCCTGAGCTGCCCCTCAGTCCCGAGCTGCTTCAGTCCTGAGCTGCCCCTCAGTCCCGAGCTGCCCCTCAGTCACGAGCTACTCCTCAGTTCAGTGGGGTTCTGGGTGAGGACTATTAGGCCATGGTTGGCGGCGAGGGTGGATTATCCCAGGACGCGAAGGGGAGGAACCATGACATTTATGGAGTGGGGTCCACGTCCCGAGCCGGAACCGCCACCATGGACAGACACCCACCCGGACCCTCCCTATGGTTTTGAGGTGCGTCCGGGAGTCCGCACCTTAGGAGGGGGGGGGGGGGGTTCTGTCACACCTTGGTCTTAGTATTTTGTGTTTTAGATAATTAGTTGGTCAGGCCAGGGTGTGACATGGGTTTATGTTATTGTGTTGTCATATTGTTTTTTTTGTAGGCATTGGGATTGTGGTTGATTAGGGGTGTGATTAGTTTAGGTTTGGCTGCCTGAGGCGGTTCTCAATCAGAGTCAGGTGATTCTTGTTGTCTCTGATAGGGAACCATATTTAGGTAGCACTGTGTATTTCGTGGGTGATTGTTCCTGTCTCTGTGTAGTTTCACCAGATAGGCTGTAATTAGGTTTCACATTCCGTTTTGTTGTTTTGTATTTGTATCGTCATTTGTTTCATTAAAAAAACATGAGTAACCAACACGCTGCATTTCGGTCCGACTCTCTTTCGACAAACGAAGAACGTCGTTACAGTAGGCCTAGTAAATGTACCGTAAATCCCCCGTCATTTGGTTACATTCATTTCTGTTAGTCCATGTATTTATTTTTACAAAAATATTAGCAGGTAGATCATCTTTAATATTGCAGATAGATTGTGGCTTCCATCAATGTAATAGTCTGCATCATTTCCAATCACCCATATATATTTCTTTGGTAAATATACTCTATCTATCTATATATACAGTGGGGAGAACAAGTATTTGATAACCTGCAAAATCGGCAGTGTTTCCTACTTACAAAGCATGCAGAGGTCTGTATTTTTTAATCATTGGTACACTTCAACTGTGAGAGACGGAATCTAAAACAAAAATCCAGAAAATCACATTGTATGATTTTTAAGTAATTAATTTGCATTTTATTGCATGACTTAAGTATTTGATGCATCAGAAAAGCATAACTTAATATTTGGTACAGAAACCTTTGTTTGCAATTACAGAGATCATACATTTCCTGTAGTTCTTGACCAGGTTTGCACACACTGCAGCAGGGATTTTGGCCCACTCCTCCATACAGACCTTCTCCAGATCCTTCAGGTTTCAGGGCTGTCGCTGGGCAATACGGACTTTCAGCTCCCTCCAAATATTTTCTATTGGGTTCAGGTCTGGAGACTGGGTAGGCCACTCCAGGACCTTGAGATGCTTCTTACGGAGCCACTCCTAAGTTGCCCTGGCTGTGTGTTTCGGGGCGTTGTCATGCCGGAAGACCCAGCCACGACCCATCTTCAAGGGGGTTGTTGGCGAAGATCTCGCGATACATGGCCCCTGCATGTAATTCACTGTAAAAGACCCAAGTGCAGTTAAAATGGGGTTTTCCTATGTTTTATATCATATTGTACTACAGCTGATGAAACTAACATGGTAAGTGTTATTTCCTTGTAGTTGCTGGTTGAAATTACAATCTACACAGGACCTTTTAATCAGCAGGTTTGGTTTACATGGGCGAGAGTTTTGTCTTTCCATGGTGACATCACCATGCTGTAAATTGGTTAATAGACCAATAACAAAGAGAGTTCCAAACCTCTCTGCCAATAACAGCTAGTTTACATTTTTTTCTCTCACCACTTAGACCACTCCCAGATAGCCCTAACAAAATTCTTGCTTGAGAAATAGTTGATAGCCAAAAAGGTATTTTTGCAAATGGTTCTAGAAATCTATTACAAGTACTTGCTTTTTACCCAGAAATGATTTGATATTGATTTAAAAATGACCGTTAAACTTCCACACTCATCTTCCATTTTGATAGATTGCAATGGACACCTTTGAGCCAACTTGGGTTTATTTTGTCCAAACACATAGCCTACAGATAAATGAGACGTACATAACAATAGGTTCCTAGAAAATGTTTACAATTTTGCCCATGAGAGTAGCGTACTGTTGTATGCAAATGTATTTTCTAGCCACAGGCATGATGCATATCACAGTAAATTGTTGATGTGATTCTGGCAATTTGAACTGCTTTTTAAATAGTTCAATGACAATATAATGTTTTAACTGGAAAACTATTGAAGACCCACCTTGTAAGAAGAATACACATTTGAGAAATTAAAAACACCAAATAAAATTTACAAAACCAGAATTCACATACAGTATTATTTTCACAAAAGCTCGCAATAAGACAAGGTCTTGAAAACACATCCTCTGCAGGTCTGAAACATCAGAATGTAACCAATTGCGTATCCAACAAAGATTAGTTAATTACATAATAGTATATACTGCATATACTGCATACCCTTTACGGTATGTACCATTTAGGGTATGGATATTCAAATTAAACTTCTTTATCCAATATACCAGAATTTATAGTACTGACAAGGAACTAAATAGTTTTTTGTGCTTTTATCAGTTTGAATTTCATTCAAGAGTACATCATTATTAGTTTATTTTTCACTTGCAATGCCAGATAAGTGGTTCATGTCTCAGGATTAGTCTCCTCCAAAGTTGTTTCCAAATACACCAGATGATGCTGAGCTGAGAAGTATTGGATCTACCAGGCTTGGACAACCACTGCCTGAGTCCAGCAATGCCAGAGTGGACGACCATATCAAGTCCAGGCAACATGACCATGTCCTTCAGTATGGGAGGTTGCTTTTTATCTAGAGTTGAGTCAGTCAATCAGTCGGTCTGCCAGGCATCAGGGGTCTCAGTCGGAGCCCCTGCACAGTCATTCTCTGACAACTACAGAAACGGTCTATACTCCTAGTGGTGGAGACTGAGGTGGATCCTGGGAAACAGTGTCCTACAAGCTGTTTTTCTCAGTGGCGGTGGAGCCGGTGGCATCGGTGCATTCTGCAGTGTCTGAGCTGCGAGGGAAGTAGACAGTAGTTTTGTGCTCTTCGTAAGTGTCGATGTGTTTGAGGTGCACCACCATGTGCAGAGCGTAGGCCAGGACCAGGAGGAGGATGAGGGAGGTGATCAGACCCATGAGGATTGCCGGAGTGAAGAACGTAGCGCAGTCGCTGGCTGAGGCAAACTTGTTGGACAGCACGTTGAACGATTGTAACTGTTGGGCAAAGAGAAATATGAGATATGAGATGTTCAAGTAAAGTAAACAAGGCAAAGATTACAAACATAACACATAAAGGTTATTACATCAAAACTATTCTTGTGGGTTTCTATATTATGTAACTCTTTAAAAAAATAAACATGAATATTTCTGGGTTCATACACAAACACAATTAAATACAATACATTAACAATGTAGTGTAATGGTATAACAATGGCGGTATGGCGGTATGACTAGAAACTGTCCTGTATTATAGAGGGTTAAGTAAAGCCACACACAAGTTGGAGTCCTGTTTACCAATCATTCATTATTATTTTACAGCAATTTTCACAAATCATGGTTTTAACAAACAGTACAAGTTATCCATTACATTTCAACAGGAGTAGCTACAGAGGTACTGACAGAACCATTAGAACGTGCTCCTCTACCAAAACATCACTCCCCTCCTGCCATAAAAATGTCGCCTTCCCGCAAAAACAATGCATGCCAACCTGGAAGTCTGTGAATGTGATGTGCCAGTTTGCGGAGTTGTCTGTGATGGAGCTTGGTACAAGCAGCGTGTCGTACTTCTGCAGACTGCTGACGTGTTGACAGTGGTAGGAGTAGGTACTAGGAGCGTACACGTCGCTGGCATTGAACGTAGCCTCGTGGGTCCAGTTGTAGTGGATGTGTACGCTGTCCAGAGTAAACCAGTTCTGCCCTGCCGACTCATAGAATGTGTTGGACATCTGTAGCCTGTCGGAAGAGTTCATACATTGAATATACATTTACATTTGAGTCATTTAGCAGATGCTCTTGTCAAGAGAGACACAGTTAGTGTACAGTACACAGAATATATAAATATCAAGTATCACAACCAAACTGTAACACACACGATATACTTCAGACCAGCATGTGACCTGCCAGGAAAACCCTGGGCCAATCTATCATTTTTATACTGGTCTTTCAAGCATAAAATTGGCTGTAAAAATTAATGAAGAATTAAACCTTATGGCAAGTCCTCTCAAGTCCTCCACATCTCCAAATCGTAGAACAAGCCTGGTGGAGAAAAACAAAATCAATAGCACTGTCATTACGTCATCCAAAATGTCAGGAGGGCGAGGAAGAGTCATGTACCTTGAACTGCAGCAGGAATATCTACAGCCGCTAAGCAGACTTACGTAGCTTTATCTTTGCTGCACATAGAGCCTTTGGTGTCAACCGGGGCGTCGGGGCCGAATGCCTTCTCTGTGAGATCCACTGAAGTGCTGTTCCTGAACCTTATAGCAATCTTCCTGGCCCTAAACAGGATACATGTTTTTCCATTGTAAACCACGCTCAGAGGAGAGTAAGGAAGAGTGCTCGATGTCTGCAGTAGCCTCCTTTTGGTTCTGTGTGGGGAGTCCAGCTGCCACCCATAAAGCTGATGGCGGGAAAGAGAGGATGAAACAGGATGGGTTGAAAGAAGGAGAGAGGGAAAAGAAGAGAAGGAGAAGGGGAGAGAGAAATAGATAAGATGGTGGCTCATTGATTGACAACCAACAGTAATCTGAAGTACTATTACAGATTGCTTTTCATCTCATTGTGGGCGCTGCGACGGGCGTTCATTGACCAATAAGACATTGTGTAAGGGTGCTGTTGTTGGGAATAATCTAATCTGTTTATTAATTTCCTTGATGACAATATATCTAATGGTTTACCTCACTGAGATTATGCCTTCTGTCTGGGATTAATATCAAATGGCTGGGAATAAAACCTATTCTCAATGTACAAGGTCCTTTTCGATAACTAAAAACTTGTCTGGTGTAGTCACGCACACAGTAGTCTACACTGAGTATACCAAACATTCGGAACACCTTCCAAATATTAAGTAGCAAATCTTTCGTCTTGCCCATTCACAATCTGAATGGTACATATTACACAATCCATGTCTAAATTGTCTCAATGGTGAAAAAATAATGATTTAACCTGTCTCCTTCTCTTCATCTACACTGATTGAAGTAGATTTAACAAGTGACAATAAGGGATAATAGCTTCCACCTGGATTCACTTGGTCAGTCTGTGCCATGGAAAGAGCAGGTGTTCTTAATGTTTTGTACATCCAGTGTATTTCTCCATTCCACTGAAGTGTGCACTCGTTCACTATGCTTTCCGTAAATATGAAAGCATTGGATTGATGGAGGCATGGGCTAGTGGGAGTTTCCAACATATTTCTTCTACCAGTCATTTCCTTTCAGGGTCAGTGAAGTGAAGTGAACAAGTGCACACTTTGAGAGTGAGGAAAGATAATTGGGACATAGTACCTGCAGCACTCTTCTGAGAGGGTGCTCCACCACAAGCAAAGGACTGTCCCCATCGGCAGCAGCACTATGGCTCTGGGAAGCCAATCCATCTGTATACAAGGAGAGAGAGAGAGAAATACAATTCATTTTAAAAAGATGAATGCTGTATTAACAACGTTAATACAGCGTTGCTACGGGAGTTATTGCAGTGTTACTACTACACAGGTACACGAGCAACGTGGAGTGAAGTTGTAACGACGTTCTTCTGTTGAAGGAGGAGCGGACCAAAATGCAGCGTGGTGGTTACTCATGTTTAATGATGGAAAATGACTTGACATGAAAATACTGAAATGTACAAAAACAACAGATGGAAAAGGGAAAAAACTATGCTGCCTAAATATGGCTGCCTAAATATGGTTCCCAATCAGAGACAACGATAATCACCTGACTCTGATTGAGAACCGCCTCAGGCAGCCATAGACTACGCTAGACACCCCACAAAACCCCAAGACAAAAACACACCACAATAACCCATGTCACACCCTGGCCTGACTGAATAAATGAAGAATAAACATAATATATTTCAACCAGGGCGTGACAGAACCCCCCCCCCCCCCCTAAGGTGCGGACTCCCGGACGCATATCAAAACAATAGGGAGGGTCCGGGTGGACGACTGTCCATGGTGGCGGCTCAGGCTCCGGCGCGGGACGTGGAACCAACTCTATAAATGTCTTAGTCCCCCCTCCTCGCGTCCTAGGATAGGCCACCCTCGCCGCCAACCATGGCCTAGTAGTCCTCACCCAGAACCCCACTGGACTGAGGGGCAGCTCGGAACTGAGGGGCAGCTCGGGACTGAGGGGCAGCTCGGGACTGAGGGGCAGCTCGGCACTGAGGGGAAGCTCGGGACTAAGAGGAAGCCCAGCACTGAGAGGAAGCCCAGCACTGAGAGGAAGCTCAGCCAGGTAGTTGGATCCGGCAGATCCTGGCTGGCTGACGGTTCTGGCAGATCCTGGCTGACTGGCAGATCTGGAAGAGTCTGGTTGACTGGCAGATCTGGAAGAATCTGGCTGACTGGCAGATCTGGAAGAGTCTGGCTGACTGGCAGATCTGGAAGAGTCTGGCTGACTGGCAGATCTGGAAGAGTCTGGCTGACAGGCAGATCTGGAAGAATCTGGCTGACTCGCAGATCTGGAAGAGTCTGGCTGACTGGCGGATCCTGGCAGACTGACGGATCTGGCTGCTCCATGCTGACTGGCGGCTCTGACTGCTCCATGTAGACTGACAGCTCTGGCGGCTTCTTGCAAACTGGCAGATTCTTGCAGACTGGCAGCCCCTTACAGACTGGCATCTCCTTGCAGACTGGCAGCTCTGGCTGCTCCATGCAGACTGGCATCTCTGGCTGCTCCATGCAGACTGACAGCTCCTTGCAGACTGGCAGCTCCTTGCAGACTGACAGCTCCTTGCAGACTGGCATCTCCGGCTGCTCCATGCAGACTGACAGCTCTGGCTGCTCCATGCAGACTGACAGCTCTGGCTGCTCCATGCAGACTGACAGCTCTGGCTGCTCCATGCAGACTGACAGCTCTGGCTGCTCCATGCAGACTGACAGCTCGGGCTGCGCAAAACAGGCGGGAGACTCCAGCAGCGCTGTAGAGGAGGAAGGCTCTGGCTGCGCTGAACAGGCGGGAGACTCCGGCAGCGCAGGAGAGGAGAAAGGCTCTGGCTGCGCTAAACAGGCGGGAGACTCTGGTAGCGCTTTAGAGGAGAAAGACTCCGGCAGCGCTGGAGAGGCGAGGCGCACAGTAGGTCTGATGCGTGGTGCTGGCACTGGTGGTACTGAGCCGAGGACACGCACAGGAAGCCTGGGGCAGGGAGCTGCCATCGGAGGACTGGTGTGTGAAGGTGGCACAGGATGGGCTAGACCGTGAAGGCGTACTGGAGATCTTGAGAGCAGTGTTGGCACAGGACGTGCAAGGCTAGGGATGTGCACAGGAGGCCTGGTGCGTGAGGCTGGCACCAACTTCACCAGCCGACTAACACGCACCTCAGGACGAGTATGGAGCGCTGACCCAGGTGCCATCAAATCCCTGACACGTTCCGTCGGGCGAATTCCATGCAAAAAGCACCAACACAGCAACTCCCTCATTTCTCTCTCCTCCAATTTCCCCATTAACTCATTCACAGTCTCTGCTTCGCTCACCTCCAACACCGGCTCTGGTTCTGTTCTCCTCCTTGGCTCCTCACGATAAACAGGGAGAGTGGGCTCAGGTCTGACTCCTGACTTTGCCACACTCTCCCTGAGCCCCCCCCAATAAATTTTTGGGGCTGACTCTCAGGCTTCCTAGCCAACCGTGTTCCCTCGTATCGCCGGCTCCTCTCTCCGGCTGCCTCTGTTCTCCTAAGTGCCTCCACCTGATCCCATGGGAGGCGATCTCTTCCAGCCAGTAACTCCTCCCAAGTGTAACAACCCTTGCCTTCCAAAACGTCTTCCCATGTCCATTCCTCCTTTCGTTGCTCCTGCTGCCGCTGCATTTCACCACGCCGCTTGGTCCTGTTGTGGTGGGTGATTCTGTAACGACGTTCTTCTGTTGAAGGAGGAGTGGACCAAAATGCAGCGTGGTGGTTACTCATGTTTAATGATGGAAAATGACTTGACATGAAAATACTGAAATGTACAAAAACAACAGACGGAAAAGTGAAAAAACTATATAGCCTATCTAGTGAAACTAAACACAGAGACAGGAACAATCACCCACAAAACACTCAAAGAATATGGCTGCCTAAATATGGTTCCCAATCAGAGACAACGATAATCACCTGACTCTGATTGAGAACCGCCTCAGGCAGCCATAGACTACGCTAGACACCCCACAAAACCCCAAGACAAAAACACACCACAATAACCCATGTCACACCCTGGCCTGACCGAATAAATTAAGAATAAACATAATATATTTCAACCAGGGCGTGACAGAAGTGTTACCAGTGAATTTAGTGTATTTGTTTTTATACGCATCTCAAAATAGAATTAAAAAGTTAGCATAATCAGCATAATCAGTAAGGGAAAATAACTCACTGTTTTGAACCCTGATATCTTGGGATGTGGGTCCACCTAAACTGTAAATATAAGACAATAAATCATTATTTCAGATGGTAGGCTGTAAGGTACTGGCTACAGGACATCAACATAAATCTTGCTTATATGATTACTAGGACAGGAGATATAGGGATAATGGTAGGATGAATATCAGGTTTATACTATATACAATCAAATCCATTTCCAGCATCGGGTTTGATAAAGTTTATTCCATACAGTGGCAAGAAAAGGTATGTGAACCCTTTGGAATCACCTGGATTTCTGTTAAAATTGGTGATCAAATCAAAAGTCACAACAATAGACAAAAATAAATGTGCTTAAACTAATAACACACAAATTATTGTATTTTTCTTGTCGGTTGGGAAACGTATGTGAACCCCTTGGCTAATGACTTCTCAAAAAGCTAACTGGAGTCAGGAGTCGGCTAACCTGGAGTCCAATCAATGAGACGAGATTGGAGATGTTGGTTAGAGCTGCCTTGCCCTATAAAAACACTCACAAAATTTGAGTTTGCTATTCACAAGAAGCATTGCCTGATGTGAACCATGCCTTGAACAAAAGAGTTCACAGAAGACCTAAGATTAAGGATTGTTGACTTGCAAAAAGATGGAAAGGGTTACATAAGTATTTCTAAAAGCCTTGGTGTTCATCAGTCCACAATAAGACGAATTGTCTATAAATGGAGAAAGTTCAGCACTGTTGCTACTCTCCATACGAGTGGCCGTCCTGCAAAGATGACTGCAAGAGCACAGCGCAGAATGCTCACTGAGGTTAAGAAGAATCCTAGAGTGTCAGCTAAAGACTCACAGAATTCTCTGGAACATGCTAACATCTCTGTTGACGATTCTACGATACGTAAAACACTAAACAAGAATGGTGTTCATGGGAGGACACCAAGGAAGAAGCCACTGCTGTCCAAAAAAACAATGCTGCATCTTTGAAGTTTGCAAAAGTGCATCTGGATTTTCCACAGCGCTACTGGCAAAATATTCTGTGGACAGATTAAACTACAGTTGAGTTGTTTAGAAGGAACACACAACATGATGTGTGGAGAAAAAAAGGTACAGCACACCAACGTCAAAACCTCATCCCAACTGTAAAGTATGGTGGAGGGAGCATCATGGTTTGGGGCTGCTTTGCTGCCTCAGGGCCTGGACAGCTTGCTATCATCGACGGAAAAATTAATTCCCAAGTTTATCAATACATTTTGCAGGAGAATGTTAGGCTATCTGTCCGCCAATTGAAGCTCAACATAATTTGGGTGATTCAACAGGATAACGACCCAAAATACATACTTTTCTCACCCTGGACCGTGAATGTTTACATGGTGTGTTCAATAAAGACATGAAAATGTATAATTGTTTGTGTGTTATTAGTTTAAGCAGACTGTGTTTGTCTGTTGTTGTGACCTAGATGAAGATCAGATAAAATTGTATAACCCATTTATGCAGAAATCCAGTTATTTCCAAAGGGTTCACATACTTTTCTTGCCACTGTGTATATATACAGTACCAGTCAAAGGTTTGGACACGCTGTGACCGGGAGGCCCATGGGGTGGCGCAAAATTGGCCTAGCGTCGTCCAGGATAGGGAGGGTTTGGCCGTCAGGGATATCCTTGTCTCATCGCGCACTAGCAACCGCTGTGGCGGGGCGGGCGCAGTGCACGCTGACCAGGTCGCTAGGTATACGGTGTTTCCTCCGACACATTGGTGCGGCTGGCTTCCGGGTTGGATGCACGCTGTGTTAAGAAGCAGTGTGGCTTGGTTGGGTTGTGTTTCGGAGGACGCATGTCTCTCAACCTTCACCTCTCCTGAGTCCGTACGGGAGTTGCAGCAATGAGACAAGACAGTAACTACTAACAATTTGATACCATGAATTTGGGGAGAAAAGGGGGGTAAAAAACGTTTTAAAAAGTTTGGACACACCTACTCATTCAAGGGCTTTTCTTTATTTTTACTTTTTTTTACATTGTATAATAATAGTGAAGACATCAAAACTATGAAATAACACATGGATCATGTAGTAACCAAAAAAGTGCTAAACAAATCGAAAATATATTTTACATTCTTCAAAGTAGCCACCCTTTGCCTTGATGACAGCTTTGCACACTCTTGACATTCTCTCAACCAGCTTCACCTGGAATGCTTTTCTAACAATCTTGAAGTAGTTCCCACATATGATGAGCACTTGTTGGCTGCTTTTCCTTCACTCTGTTGTCCAACTCATCCCAACCATCAGAATGCTGTGGTAGCTGTACTGGTTAAGTGTGCCTTAACTACTAAATAAATCACTGACAGTGTCACCAGCAAAGCACCCCCACACATCACACCTCCTCCTCCATGCTTCACGGTGAGAAACACACATACGAAGATCATCCATTCACCTACTCTGCTTCTCACAAAGACACGGCTGTTGGAACCAAAAATCTCAAATTTGGATTCATCAGACCAAAGGACAGATACCGTTCTAATGTCCATTTCTCATGTTTCTTGGCCCAAACAAGTCTCTTCATCGTATTGGCATTCTTTAGTAGTGGTTTCTTTGCAGCAATTCGACCATGAAGGCCTGATTCATGCAGTCTCCTCTGAACAGTTGATGTTGAGGTGTTTCTGTTACTTGAACTCTGTGAAGCATTTATTTGGGCTGCAATTTCTGAGGCTAGTAATTCTAATAAACTTATCTTCTGCAGCAGAAGCAACTCTGGGTCTTCTTTTCCTGTGAAGGTCCTCGTGTGAACCAGTTTCATCATAGCGCTTGATGGTTTTTGCGACAGCACTTGAAGAAACTTTCAAAGTTCTTTAAATGTTCTGGATTGAATGTCGTTTCTCTTTGGGGCGGCAGGATAGCCTAGTGGTTAGAGTGTTGGACTAGTAACCGAAAGTTTGCAAGTTCAAATCCCCGAGCTGACAAGGTACAAATCTGTCGTTCTGCCCCTGAACAGGAAGTTAACCCACTGTTCCTAGGCCGTCATTGAAAATAAGAATTTGTTCTTAACTGACTTGCCTAATAAAATAAAGGTCAAATAATTTTTTATTTTTTGAATGTGCTTATTTGAGCTGTTCTTGCCATAATATGGACTTGGTCTTTTATCAAATAGGGCTATCTTCTATATACCACTCTTACTTTGTCACAACACAACTGATTGGCTCAAACACATTAAGAAGGAAGGAAATTGCACAAATTAACTTTTAACAAGGCACACCTGTTAATTGAAAGGCATTCCAGGTGACTACCTCATGAAGTTGGTTGAGAGAATGCCAAGAGTGTGCAAAGCTGTCATCAAGGCAAAGTGTGGCTACTTTGAAGAATCTCAAATATAAAATATATTTGGATTTGTTTTTCTGGTTACTAAATGATTCCATATGTGTTATAGCATAGTTGTGATGTCTTCATTATTAATCTACAATATAGAAAATAGTAAAAATAAAGAAAAACCTTTGAATGAATAGGTGTGTCCAAACTTTTGAGTGGTACTGTATTTTAAAAAACAACACTGGAACCATTGGTTGGCCAAGCAGACATTGTGAGATGGTACCTTCTACATGGAAAACAAAATGTATAATAGTGTTTTAGAAATTTGGACGTGACTAAAAAAGAGACAACACTTTCCCTAATAATGTATTTGGCCTAGTTTGCTCTTATTGTGTTTTCCTCAACAGTGCAAGAGATTATCCTGTGACTAACTGTTTAAGCATCTAATCACTGCCATAATGCCAGATTAAATGAGCTTTGGGGAAACGCTAAAACCTGATTAAGGTTCTGCTCGATTAATCCTCCCAGACCATGGTGTCCTTACTGGGACTTAGGGGGGCTAACAGCCAGACCATGGTATCCTTATTAGGGCTCAGGAGGTTTAGTGTAGCTAGCAGACTGCCCACCAGATCTGAGGCGGCTACCGAGGACTGGCAGGCAGCAGGGTTGTGGTCCTCAGGCAGTAAACTGAAATTCCAATTCCATTCTTCTTCATTGCTTCTCAATTAGGTACATTGGAATTTCAGTTAGTTTCCTTAAAATTAAAATGGAATTGACCCTAACCATGAATGGCAGACATTTGATGTGTCTATGCACTTTAATATCAATGCAAATTTCAGTAATTTAATTTGAAAAGCTTTCTACAGCTTTCGTCTTCGGGTGTCCAGTAGATTTCTCCATTGGCGCACTACTGGTCTATCTGAGCAGTGGGTGGTGAGCATCTGTAGTCATACACTGTGCTTATATTCTGCATGAATCATAATCCCTTATCTGATATGTTTATTATTAAAAGCTTGAGGGCAACATTTGGGTTGACCCTGTAATAAGGCACTATGTTATTGCGTTGTTTGTGGTGATTTGTTTAATACTATTAGAGGCAGTCATATACTACTGTTAAATAATGTATTATTATCTGTAACAGGAATAGATCATATTCAGTGTACATCAGTGTAAAAGTGTAATTCTCTGACATTTGTTATTGAAATCCCATCTGTGGGTGTATCTGTGTTGGGCTTGCTCAGTGATGTAACAAGACATTTGGGAGTTGACGAGGAGTGAGTGCTCTGTGTTCTTGTTTGCCAGCAGATGCCATTCTTACATAATAAAAAGTGACAAAACAATGAGTAATAATTTATCTGAACACAAGTGTCAAACTGAATTTGCTACACAGACCCACACGTCCTCACCAACATCCCTAACCCAAGCAAAAATTGAGCTTTAATTCAAAATTCAAAATCCTCCTCCCTTCTCCTCCCTCTATCCCAACCCCACCCTAACAGCAGCTTACAAATCCACTCTGTTCTCTGCCCTGCTGCCATCACTGACTGGCTGTACCTGAGCATGTTATGGACCAGCCATTATATAATCAATATGATCCGCTGGTCATCTCTCTCTTTCACTTCACAATGCCTGTCATGTCATGTATTCTGTGAGGGTAAGAGGGAATATTGCGGTGGACGCGCTGCTTTTAGACTGCCCCCTGTGCTCAGCTCAGCACGCTCATGCCTAGCTAAATCAAATCTGCTCTAAGACTAAAGCCCGTACTGCCCTACATGTTGCCACAAAGTCCCATCTGTGCAGGCGCGAATGCAGACGGGCTAAATAGCCTAATGCCCTTGAGGCAATATGTTGCCAATTACACATTTGTTTTTTTAAATGTATTAAGTCAGATATTCACTAACAGATGAGCCCAAAGCACATATGTGTTACAGGTGCTGGGACACAGGGAGGCGAATAATTACTTTGGTAAACAAGGAGGGGAACAAATCTTTGATTCATATGTTAAAATGTTAAGTAGTATTGTCCACGTTTTGGCCTAAATGCACAAAAGACAGACACTGTGACAATTGAAATGAGGCTGAAATTGTTTCGTTGATGTTTCTTCATTGTTGCAATTGGAATGATCCTCACCTCTTGGATCATCAGTTGACTTTGTTTACTGTATTCTGTGTATTCATCGCCTGATTTAATCACAATATCACACTGCTCTCCTACAGAAAGCATCAGAAGCCCCTGCTGTCTATTAAGGACAGGTTCACAGGAGGTTGTAGCCTAGGCAGCTGAATAGAAATATTACTAAGAATATGATGTGGAATTTTTGGGGGGCAGTACATTCCCACAATACTGCCGGAAATGTCAGGACATGTTGACAGGGGGCTATTGTAGCCTATGCAGTAGCTGAGGTAAGTGTCAGGGTCATGACCACATGCCACATGTCAAAACAATATGATTAAAAAGTAAGCAGGGGTCAGAAGGTAGGACATCAAGGCACCAGGCATCTACTGGAGTCATCTACCTGGCAATCTGACATCTCATCTTTCAGTCCAAATATGGCTCCCTACTGTATTCATTAAAGTTATATAAAACGCAATTCATGGGATACTATATCCATGCTACTGAAATAACATAAACTGCAATTACATTGTCGATCAAAATAACCAAAATCAATTAATTGATGTCCAATGAAACACTACAAACAAATAAACGAAGTAACTGAAGTAACAAATCTGTAGTTAACATATTGTATTTAATATATATTATATATATATATATATATATATATATATATATATATATATATTCAGTAAAACTCGTGAAAATAGCTGTTACAGAAATGACAAAATGTCTGTTGTTATATTATTTATTTTTACATTTTGATTACTAGATTGACAGCAGTGCAAGAGCTGAATAGAATAGAAATACTCAATCTAGCATATTTGGATCTGTACTCAAATAGTGTAATTCTCAGAGGAAGGACGGCTCTGCGATATATAGCATGTGAGCATACAGAATATGACTCCATCTCATCCCTGATGTAACAGCTTTCATTCCTGCCTATTTTTGTAGTGCATATATGGATTTGCCCTGTAAACTGATGCCTTCAGAGCAACACCAATGGATTTTCTCTTGTGTTTCACTGGCAAATTCCTAGAACAGTAGTACAGTACAGTACAGTGCAGAACACAAGGTAAGAGGGGAATCACTACCACAATTGTTACAGATAAAAATAGATAATGATTTTGCAGATTCACAAGTGCATTTTAAAACTGTCTGTTTCTCCTCATTCCCACGATCTCAATCACACTATGAAAGAACCTCATTCTCCCCCCACCCCCCTGCACATCCATCCATCCCCCTGCCTGACTCCAGCCTAGAGTTGAAATACCTCCTTTCATGCCTACCTTTTCTCCACAACAGCAGGCACTTGATCAAAAGACAAAGAAAGCTGCAGAAAAACGACAGAAAATAAATGCAAATACATAAAGAGGTCTTGTTTTGCCATGGAGCCGGCCAGATGAGACTACGACTGATGATGACTGCTTCCTAATCTGCTTCGAAAACAGCCGAAGCCTAAGCCTACTGGTTGACAAGGACAGCAGCCAATAGAAATCTAGATGGACTGGTAATTATGTGTCACGGTCACACCCACTCTCACAACACACACACTCACACACAAAGCCCAGCAGCTGTCCTCAAGAAAAATGATTCATAAATACACTGTTAAACATTCAGAATGTTCAAGGTCAGTATGCTTGCTGTTTTTTTCCCACAGTGAACGTGCCCCCTTGATTAAATGACCTAGATACCAGGCTGTCTCTATTGGAATTAATTTAAAGTATAAACCAGGGTTATCTGAAGAATAAAAAAAAGCTCTGCATGAGAATGAGATCATGGGTTAATGAAGCAGTATGAAAATGAACTATGACGAAAGACACGTTCATTCAATGGAATTACATCCTCGTCATTGGCATAGAGTTGACACTGGATGGATCTATTCTCTTTCCTAGACTGGCCTACCCTTCTGTCTGTACATCAGTAACCTATGAATATTGAGATTGTACTACAATTTAAAAGTGGGCTAAAAAACAACAACAATTGAATTGTTTCATATTCTAATAATCAAAATAGTGATATAAGAATAAAATAGTGCAAAAGCATCCTAATATACTGTAAACTGAACAAAAATATAAACATAACATGTGAAGGGGTTGGTCCCATGTTTCATAAGCTGAAATAAAAGATCCCAGAAATGTTCCATAAGCACAAAAGGCGTATTTCTCTCAAATTTTGTTCACAAATATGTTTACATCCCTGCTAGTAAGCATTTCTCCAAGACAATCCATCCACCTGGCAGGTGTGGCATATCAAGAAGCTGATTAAACAGAATGATCATTACACCGGTGCACCTTGTGCTGGGGACAATAATAGGCCACTATAAAATATAAAGTTTTGTCACACAACTCAATGCCACAAATGTCTCAAGTTTTGAGGGAGACTGAAATTGGCATGCTGATTGCAGGAATGTCCACAGTATGTATGGTCATTTCTCTACCATAAGCCGCCTCCAATGTGGTTTTAGTAAATTTGACAGTACGTTCAACCGGCCTGACAACCGCAGACCACATGAGACCAGCCACCCAGACAGCTGATGAAACTGATGAGTATTTCTGTCTGTAATAAAAAATTCATTCTGATTGGCTGGGCCTGGCTTTCCTGAGGGTGGGCCCCAGCCCAGTCATGTGAAATCCATGAATTAGGGCCTAACAAATGTATTTAAATTGACTGTTTTCCTTATATGACCTGTAACTCAGCAAAATCGTTAAAATTGTTGCATGTTGTGTTTATATTTTTGTTCAATATAATAGCAAATGCTCATGATATGTGTCATTTGAAAAAAACATTAAGAGGTGGTGGCACCTGTCAACTTAAAATAAGTCAAGAGGTTTAATTATAGTGCCTGCTGCTGCTTACCTCAAATAATGTACATCCCATTGGGTTTACTGACATCAAGCCTATGACTCCTTGAATTATGTAGCTCTGTAGTTTTTTTTTAATTAGACCACTAATAATGCAAGATGGCTTTTAGAGTTTGTCTTATCAAATTAGTCTAGTGACGGGCGGTCCAGTAGACTGGGACAGGCATAATCCACTGTCATCTAGGCTACTGCTAAAAAACTATTTTAAAAGAATCTCATTTACTTCACCAGTGGTGAAGAGCATGTTACTAGTTGCAGTAGAGGCTAATATTGTGGTAGAGATTTGGGATTTCACCCAATCATCTTCACCCAAGATTGTTTGGACTTTTCCTCTCTGTTACAATCAGTAACATCCGCATTGACCCTATCTTGCACTAACTCTATGCACACTCACAATACTACACTCACTCACATATACTACACTGACACTCTCACACAAAATCCCCACACACATATACACAACACACACGCATACCGACGCCACACACACATACTCACTCATCATATGCTGCTGCTAATCTTTTTCTTTACTTTACTCTTATTATTATCTATACTGATGTCTAGTCATTTTATCCCTGACTTTATGTACATACTTACCTCAAATACCTCGTATTCCTACAAAATGATACAGTACTGGTACTTCTTGTGATTCTACAGAAGTGGTGCAAATTGCAGTCCCACCCCCAAAAAAACGATTTAAAAAAGCAATCAAGCCTCCAAAAATGTTTTTACATCATGATATGTTTTATTTCTCTCACACCCTGATCTGTTTCACCTGTCTTTGTGCTTGTCTCCACCCCCCTCCAGGTGTCGCCCATCTTAAATTATCCCCTGTGTATTTATACCTGTGTTCTCGGTTTGTCTGTTGCCATTTCGTTTTGTTTGTGAGACCTACCAGTGTTTGTTCCCCTGCTCCTTTCTGTTTCTTGCTCATGCCTGCTGTTCTATACCTTTCCCCACCTCATTGAATTATTGACCCCTTCCTGCACTGACCCTGAGACTGCCTGCCGTTCTGGACCCTTTGCACCTTCTCTAGATTACTGACCCCTGCCTGCCTTTGACCTGTCGTTTGCCTGCCCCAGTATTAGAAATAAACTTTTGTTTCTTCGACACTGTCTGCCTCTGGGTCATACCTGAAATGTGATAATTTCAATTCAAGTAAATAACAAACATATTGTTATATTAATATATTACAAAAGTTTAGTTTTTTTAACGGAAAGGTGGTGCATATGTATTCACCACCTTTGATATGAAGCCCCTAAATAAGATCTGGTGCAACCAATTTCCTTCAGAAGTCACATAATTAGTTAAATAAAGTCCACCTGCGTGCAATCTAAGTGTCACATAATCTGTCGCATTATCTCAGTATACCTGTTCTGAAAGGCCCCAGAGTCTGCAACACCACTAAG
This sequence comes from Oncorhynchus masou masou, assembly GCF_036934945.1. Classification (NCBI taxonomy): domain Eukaryota; kingdom Metazoa; phylum Chordata; class Actinopteri; order Salmoniformes; family Salmonidae; genus Oncorhynchus; species Oncorhynchus masou. Next base: position 54,639,288 of record NC_088217.1, read on the forward strand.
CAAAGGGAACCACCAAGCAAGCAGCACAATGAAGACCAAGGAGCTCTCCAAACAGGTCAGGGACAAAGTTGTGGAGAAGTACAGATCAGGGTTGGGTTATAAAAAATATCTGAAACTTTGAACTTTGATCCCATTAATCCCACCAAAACTCACGGACCAGGCAAGGATGGCATTCATCAGAGAGGCAACAAAGAGACCAAAGATAACCCTGAAGGAGCTGCAAAGCTCCACAGCGGAGATTGGAGTATCTGTCCATAGGACCACTTTCAGCCTAACACTCCACGGAGTTGGGCTTTTTGTGTTTGCCAAAAGGCATGTGGGAGACACCCCAAACATATAGAAGAAGGTACTCTGGTCAGAGACTAAAATGTAGCTTTTTGACCATCAAGGAAAAAACTCTATGTCTGCCGCAAACCCAACACCTCTCATCACCGCGAGAACATCATCCACACAGTGAAGCATGGTGGTGGCAGCATCATGCTGTGGGATGTTTTTAATTGGTAGGGACTGGGAAACTGGTCAGAATTGAAGGAATGATGGAAGGCGCTACATACAGGGGAATTCTTGAGGGAAACCTGTTTCAGTCTTCCAGAGATTTAAGACTGGGACGGGGGTTCACCTTCCAGCAGGACAATGACCCGAAGCATACTGCTAAAGCAACACTTGAGTGGTTTAAGGGGAAACATGTAAATGTCTTGGAATGGCCTAGTCAAAGCCCAGACCTCAATCCAATTGAGAATCTGTGATATGATGTAAAGATTGCTGTATACCAGCGGAACCCATCCAACTTGAAGGAGCTGGAGCAGTTTTACGTTGAAGAATGGGCAAAAATCTTAGAGGCTAGATCTTCCAAGCTTATAGAGACATACCCCAAGAGACTTTCAGCTGTAAATGCTACAAAAGGTGGCTCTGAAAAGTATTGACTTTGGGGGAGTGAATAGTTATGCACGCTCAAGTTTTCAGCTTTTTGTCTTATTTCTTGTTTGTTTCACAATATAAAATATTTTTTATCTTCAAAGTGGTAGGCATGTTGTGTAAATCAAATGATACAAACCGCCCAAAAATACATTTTAGTTTGAGGTTGTAAGGCAACAAAATAGGAAAAATGCCGGGGTGGGGTGGGGTGGGGGGGGGGGTGAATAGCCACTGTACTTCCCCAAATAAAATGTTAAGGTTTTAAAAATCAGGAGTCATGTCTTTACTGTTTTGTTAATTTGGCATGCAAATAGTTTTTCTAAAATGTATCTGTAATAGAAGGTTAATCAAAATGATCATTTCTGTGCATAAAGGGTAATTTCTACCTTTATTGCAACTTTTTCACTGTTTCAATAGTGACAAATTTAGTGGTATGGTAAGGAATTCAGGTAAATAGTATTTCAAATATGCAATACAAACAAAGTGTGTGAGTAGTATATTATTATTTGATATATGTTTGAAGACGTGTGTGCTGAAATTTTGGGAAAAATAAGATACAAATGCATTATTTTCCAACACCCAGTTTGCACAAAACATTATTCTCCATTGGGGACAAGCTAGCTACAATTTGCTAATATACTTTCTACTGAGCACTACATTACTTGATGTAAATACAAACATGAATTGTGTTATCAGCTAGTAATATTTCCCTCATGGAACTCAGTGGCTAGAGGTCCGTGTATGGAGGTTCTGAGTACTTGCTATTTTTCTTATTGCACCCACCTGGTGTCCCATCTCTACCAGTCCCTGATGGGGAAGGATGGACATCTTTATATCTTTCATTTCATATACTAACTGGCCACCAGACTACAGAAACTAAAGCAATGAAACTGAAGTAATGGAATAGCAATAACTATAATCTTAGCAATGAGAATGTGGCATGAGAGAGAATATGACTGCTTAGATTTCATTTCTATATTTTTTTCCTTAAAAAAAAATAAAAACAACAAATAACTGGAACTCTTAAAAAGAGTGGAACCATTGCTCTCCTAATATAAAGTAGAAGTCTCTCCACCCCATCCTCTCCCCTTTTTCTCTTCTCTCTAGTGTCTCCTCTCTCCTCTTTTGTCTCCTCAACCACCCCCCTCCTCCCTTCCTTTCCACTTCCTTCAATTTTTAAAAATCTTCTTTCTCTTCTCCTTAAAAAGAAAAAAATTGTGTCTGTAGATGGATAAGTTAGACCTAACCCTTATGCACTTGTAGATATGTTTGGATAGGTGTAAGTATTATGATAATGGATGATACAACCCTAACCCTTGTTTGATTGGTTAGTCTGTAGTCCTAGATTTGTTGTATCTGCTTTGTTGTTTGTTTTTGTTTTTTCACCATTATTTTGTGCGGTGTTTTGTATGTTAGGATGTGTTATGTATTTTTAGATGTGTGTTTGTGTTAACTCCTATTGATCTTATTCCCAGCATCTGGGTTCTTGTGTTTTTCTCCAAAGCCTTCTGTTCTGTGAGAGACAAACCACACCACAATGAGTACATTTTCTTTGTCAGAGGCCATATTGTAGAATGGAAATGTTAAATGTCCCGTAGATTAAGAGTTACCTGTCTAACAGAACACAGAGGGTGTTCTTTAATGGAAGCTTCTCCAACATAATCAAGGTAGAATCAAGAATTCCCCAGGGCAGCTGTCTAGGCCCCTTACTTTTTTTCAAACTTTACTAACGACATGCCACTGGCTTTGTGTAAAGCCAGTATGTCTATGTATGTGGATAACTCAACACAAAACATGTCAGCTACTACAGCGACTGAAATGACTGCAACATGTTTTAAAAACAAAACAATGATTTAACAAGGCAAGTCAGTTAAGAACAAATTCTTATTTACAATGACGGCCTACACCGGCCAACCCCGACGACGCTGGGCCAATAGTGTGCCACCCTACGGGACTCCCAATCATGGCCGGTTGTGATACAGCCTGGATTCGAACCAGGGTGTCTGTAGTGATGCCTCAAGCACTGAGATGCGGTGCCTTGGATATATTATATTGTAGCGACCCGCACAGACAGCTGTGTGTTATGTGTTAGGCTAGGAGGTGGTTGTGTTGTACTGACCAGTACCCGGTGTTCGCGGGGTCCGACATGTCAATCAACCTGCTATCTGCCAATCACGGGAATGCCTGGAATGTTCTGATGCCGGGCATCCTGGTGGTTGGCGGAGTGGCGTGGAGGGGGGGGTGGGCAGGGGGTGGAGCATTGGAAGTTAAGACCAGGTTCAGCCTTTGTTCTCTCTCTCTTACGTCTGGGCTTCCCAAGAGAAGGTCACGATTGGCTTGTGGGTTATCTGTCATCTTTTTGGCGTGTGCTACGGCCCAAACAGTAGCCTGTGTAAAGTTGGTTTAATAAACCGTCAATTCGCAAACTCAAGCCTCTGTCTGGACAATTGTTCATTTATGATCTAGTCAGGTCATTACAATATTTTGCATTGTAGATATGTGGTGGTGGAGTAGTGACCTGGGTCCACACACTTAATGCGTTGTGAAATATGTTGTGAATGTTATAAATTATTTTATATTTATAATGAGCATGCTTTTTTTATGGATCTCCTTGGCAGCAGCTACTCTTCCTGGGTTCCAGCAAAATTAAGTCAGTTAAACAATGTTTTTGTTTTTTAAATTGTTTAACTGACTTAATTTTGCTGGACCCCAGGAAGAGTAGCTGCTGCCAAGGGGATCCATAATACATACAATTACAAAACAATCTTTATTTTGATAGCATTCTGGAATAATCTCATTGTCTACAGTATGGGCTGGTTTCCCGGACTCAGATTACACCTCATCCTGGACAAAAAAAAGCATGCTCAATATGAATGTAAAATAATTTATTTGTCCAGGACTAGGCATAAGACTGGAGATGACATAGGAGGAGAGGAAGAGGGTGAGGTGGAATGTACAGTATGGGCCAGGCACGTCGTAGAAAAATACAAAAGAAGGGGGTTAGTGGGAGCATGCCGATAAAACAGATAAAACCCAGTACACCAGATGAGACAAGCTGACCATGGCCCCATGGCAAATAAACACTACTGTCGTATAAACACTGGAGACGGGGACAGGGAGATCGAGAGACAATGTGGCTCCGTCCAAACCCACCCCTGAGTGCAACAAGCCATGCACTCAGCACCCGTAATCGAGTCAGTGGTATGAAATTCTAGTTGAGAGTGGGGAGCCGACCAAGCAGAGACAGAAAGGATGGTTTATCAATCCAGTAGTTTTGGACCTGATGACTCTCTGCTTGGCTCTCAGCATTAATGAATTAAGGAACTAACGCCCTGTCCATTTTCAGACTTGTTTGACTGCACTTTAAATCAGGCATTTAAAACACCACCTTGTTATTACACTTACTTAATCAAACATAGCTATTCATATAGTATACATGTGATATTTCCTTAAATTGTGTATTTTAAACGGGTTGCTTAAAATGGAGCTATATTTAAATTGTATTTTTTTTTTTAAAGACCGAGCTCAAACAGGCACTTTATTACCCACCTCTGGGGTCCTGAGAAGGGACATTGCCGCGGAGGAGTCTGGGATTCTTCCTTTCTAGCCTGGGCTCGTAATCTGCAAACATGGGTACGATCATTTTCCCTTTTTAACGGAACGATTACTAGATATAGTCATATTCCTTACATTTATATGGAATAAGGATGTCCTCTTACCAACTTCCAGTATAATCGTGGAAAAACGGGCTGTTATTTGTAGCCATATTTTCTCAATTTTACGGACAAATAGCGCGAGTTTCGCAACGTGGAGAGGGCCAGTAGCATGGCATGGGGTTCGGCAAGCACTTCCCCTCTCTGCCTTAGGTTTCAGTCACCAAGCATTTTCGAAGCCTGCTGGCTAGTTACAAAGTGATCGAACTGCATCCATTTGACTAATTGGCGAAAATATTTATCAATGAACTAGCTAAATTGTTAGCTGCCGGATTGTCCGCATTTAACGTTAGTCATATGCGTTAATAAGCTACTGTAACTGGTCGTCTATTCTAGCCAAGGTTAGTCAGGTTCTCTAGACTCCATTTGTAGGTATGTATCGACCTATGTTTTGTTAGTCGACTTAGTTCACGCCATGATTTTAAGTTTACCGTTCTATTTCCCCAGGAAAGTGTCGCGGTCTGCGTACAGCCAGGAAGCTGCGTAACCATCGTCGTGAACAGAGATGGCATGATAAACAGTACAAGAAGGCCCATCTCGGCACTGCCCTGAAGGCTAACCCCTTCGGAGGCGCTTCCCACGCTAAGGGAATCGTACTTGAGAAAGTGTAAGTAGTTAGCTAAGGTTACATCACAACGCCCCTAATGAGTGTTCACTAATAACCATGCAAACTTTAATCCAGTGAAAGCTATGTGAATGCTGTATGATCAACTATGTACAGTGCACTGGATGCCATCTTTCATATACTGTCAGTGCAATGTGTCAAACTCCTCTCCCCAATTCTTCTTACAGAGGTGTTGAAGCTAAGCAGCCCAACTCTGCCATTAGGAAGTGTGTCAGGGTCCAACTCATCAAGAATGGCAAGAAGATCACTGCCTTTGTCCCAAATGATGGTTGCTTGAATTTCATTGAGGTAAGAGTCAAACCCAACATTGCATCAATCTTACCAAAGAACAGTGTACCGGTAACTATTTCTAGAATGTTGTGGATTGCCTCAGAATAAGAAGAGGTTGATAAATTCCTAGAACATTAGCTAACTTGACAGATATTTTAGGATCTGACGGACATAGTTGGGTAGCCATATAAACCAGTATCTTATACTCTGCCTGATATCCACTATAATGACAATTGTAAGACTCCCCATAAGTAATCTAAGAATATGTACGTGTTCAGGGACAATAATTTTGATATTCAAAGTTGACTGGTGCGTATTGTCTGGTGTCCTGTGTATTTAGTTTGTTTCCTTTGGTCTTTCAGGAAAACGACGAGGTTCTGGTGGCAGGATTCGGTCGTAAGGGACATGCCGTCGGTGATATCCCCGGTGTCCGTTTCAAGGTGGTCAAAGTGGCTAACGTCTCCCTGCTGGCCCTTTACAAAGGCAAGAAGGAGAGACCCAGATCTTAAACAGTTCTTACTGTGAAATCAATAAATTATGTTTTCACAATTTGTCGGTTTGTTGTGCTTTTTGTGTTCTCCCATATACATATTTTAGTTGCAGAGATGGGTAACTGATCCTGAGGGCTGTATGTATGGTGTTTTTTGTATTTTTTCCAAATCTGTGTGTTCTTTAGACCTGGGATACATACCACTTGTGCACTTGAAAGAACTGGCTGTGACACTGTCCCCAGAGGACTTAAGTTGCCCATCCTTGTACCAGTTTTGTTTGAGCGGCTTCTCTGATTCACTTGTACATGTCCCAAGTTGATGGAAAACTTTTTTCATTTGAAGATCAACAAGTTAATGGTTTTAGGATTGAGGTTGTGAGAAAGCATTTCTTTTGGCTCGTATGTTTAACGTTGGATCATGCCTGATTGCTTTGTGTGGGTTCAGGCATTTGCTGCTACACTTATGCTCCATTGGAAGTTTTATTTATAGTTTGTCTGGAGGGATTGTAATGGTTTGACATTGTTTGGTGTCTTGGTTGTTCATAGAACAGATGCATTTTATACTCAGTCAAGTTGTCATGTACCCCCCCCAGGTAATTTGATGTGCAGTCTCATTTTGATTCATGCCATGCAGTCGTCGAATTCAGGCATGGCTGCCACAGACTGCTGCCAATTTACCTATTGTGCGTTTGTGTTTGATGAGCCAGATGCCTTTTTGATTTTGCTCAACCGTGACTTATATCCCCTTTCTGCACAAACTTGCCAGTTCCTAATTTAGCCACACCTGTCGACATTTCTTATTTCTGCAATTTTTTAGCTAGGATAAAAGCCTTCCGTCAACTGATTGTGATCTTAATTTTGTTGTGAAGTGCTATAGCAAATATGATTTTAAAGTTGGGAGCATATTGCGTTGGGTGGAACCTTTCACGTTGAGGTTTGTTCAGCTAATAGGAAAAAAGGGGATTTTAGGACATTTTACACAATCTTACAAATCCCATCTGTTCCTGCATGTAACAACCTCTCCTTTCATCCAAATAATTCATAAGATTACATTTTGATGCGTGATGCCATGACTTGTCTGGACATTATACATTAAGGAGACATGCAGTGTTATCCTGAATGACAATTGGTATTGGGGTGGAAGAGGATTTGCTGCAGATTAGGGAAGTGACATGGTTGGGAAAATAGACAGGATATGTACAGTTTGAATCAAATGAATCACCCAGATTAGTGGTCTGCTGCTAGAATGACAAATGAAGAAGTTCTTTTAGTACTTGGCCACAGACAACGAATGTGCTGTCAGATGATTTTGATCTGTCATGACAATCTGTACTGTACTTTTTAGACTGATGACTGTATTTTACATTGCCACCTAGTGGAGTTGCTGCCTAACTCAAACCCTTGTTTTGGCATGAATCTCTGCTCTCAGTGGTCAAACCAAGTAACATTGAATTACGGACAAAAACTGACACTAACACATTTCAATATGTGATTGTCATATTTTGTGTAAATCATTTCAAGTGCAACTTGGCTGCTGTATACTTCTTGTAAGGTTATCAGGATCAATGAGACAGGCCATGGTTGCTGCCAAGAGTGATCTTACGGTTCTCTCCTTCACAGCCTTCCTTCAAGAGGAGGCAGCGAGGATGATATTGAATTGAATCCCTTCAGAGGTGGAGTCTGATGGGTGATAGTGACAGGAAACCAGCAGCCACAGCCTGTGCAGGGCAGCAACACATCCATCCTCTCCACAGGCCACAGCATTGTGACCAGACAACTGGAATGTCATAGGGAAACAGTTGATGATAGTAACACTCCCTGGGTGATGCCGTGTTTGAGTAATGATGTACAGGCACTTGTCATTACACTGGACATGTTCACATAAGGGTGGTGATTCAATGGCCTTATTTACAACGATGCACACAGAATACACTGAGAAGGTATTGCATGTATTATTTCCACTTTCAAATCTGTTCAATTGTGACTCTTAAAGGAATGTTCATGCGCTTTCTTATTCACATTCCCCAGTCTATGATCCTTTTAGCATGACTTCAGTCATAATGGTACATCTGTTTGTGTCTGTCAATTGCATCATGGTAAAATGCAGGAGCAGGGAAAGTGTCAGTGAGTGTTGTTCAGGGTGCCAGAGGTAAAGAGTAGTAACCCTGGTCGCTGGTTCATTTCATGATCAGGGCTCAGTTTCCCAAAAGTTCATAAGGTTAAGTTCATCGTTAGAACCTTCGTAGGAGCATCGTTAAATTTCAGAGCTGTTTCCTAAAACCTTCGTTATCAACGTCACACTTGAAATCGTTCGTAATTTAACTCCTGTATGGAACGATTTTAGTGCCAACAGAAATTGTATTTGCATTTTGTTTAATTTGTATATTAGGATATTGTATTTAATGTTTTTGAATGTTTAATGCACAAATTTAATCATTGAATTAATAAATGGAACTTGTATTTCATGACTTGAAACTGAATTGAATGAATATGGTTTCATTATGGTAGATATTGCATTAATTGTTTGTGTATCAAACCATAATTTCAAAGTTTCATATATTTAAACATCTCAGATGCATTCAGATTCAGTTTTCAAATTCAGTTCTTTAAATTCAGATTCAAAACCAACATCCGAGTACTCTTCCAGACTGGAAACGTAGAGGAGAACAGATAAAAACAAATGCTCTCTGTGGTAAACAGAAGCTTCTGGCAGTTTCTGAAGCCAATGTGGCATGTTGAATTTATTTTCTTCCTATGAATTTGGCTCCAGTGTTTGAACCAATTTTGCTATAAGCTATTGACCCCATTCCTGAAAGCTAATATACTCTGGAACATGGACGTGCTTTCTGTTCTATGATTATCACAGGCTGCATTAGAAGAGTGTCACAAAATTTGACCCACATTAACATATACTGAATTTAAAAATTTCAATAATTTCAAAGATTTTACTGAGTTACAGTTCATATAAGGAAATCAGTCAACTGAAAACTGCTGTTCACAAATGCTCTCCATCCAACCTCACTGAGCTCGAGCTGTTTTGCAAGGAGGAATGGGAAAAATGTCAGTCTCTCGATGTGCAAAACTGATAGAGACATACCCCAAGCGACTTACAGCTGTAATCGCAGCAAAAGGTGGCGCTACAAAGTATTAACTTAAGGGGGCTGAATAATTCAGTTTTTGATTTGTTAAAAAAGTTTGAAATATCCAATAAATGTCGTTCCACTTCATGATTGTGTACCACCTGTTGTTGATTCTTCACAAAAAAATACAGTTTGCTATTTTAAAAGTGTGACCTTTATTTTTTTGAGCAGTATATATATACAGTGGGGCAAAAAAGTATTTAGTCAGCCACCGATTGTGCAAGTTCTCCCACTTAAAAAGATGCGAGAGGCATTAAAAATCCTACAATGTGATTTTCTGGATTTTTTTTTTTCATTTTGTCTCTCATAGTTGAAGTATACCTATGATGAAAATTACAGGCCTTTCTCATCTTTTTAAGTGGGAGAACTTGCACAATTGGTGGCTGACTATATACTTTTTTCCCCACTGTGTGTGTGTGTATGTACGTACAGTGCCTTGCGAAAGTATTCGGCCCCCTTGAACTTTGCGACCTTTTGCCACATTTCAGGCTTCAAACATAAAGATATAAAACTGTATATTTTGTGAAGAATCAACAACAAGTGGGACACAATCATGAAGTGGAACGACATTTATTGGATATTTCAAACTTTTTTAACAAATCAAAAACTGAATTATTCAGCCCCCTTAAGTTAATACCTTGTAGCGCCACCTTTTGCTGCGATTACAGCTGTAAGTCGCTTGGGGTATGTCTCTATCAGTTTTGCACATCGAGAGACTGACATTTTTTCCCCTTCCTCCTTGCAAAACAGCTCGAGCTCAGTGAGGTTGGATGGAGAGCATTTGTGAACAGCAGTTTTCAGTTCTTTCCACAGATTCTTGATTGGATTCAGGACTGGACTTTGACTTGGCCATTCTAACACCTGGATATGTTTATTTTTGAACCATTCCATTGTAGATTTTGCTTTATGTTTTGGATCATTGTCTTGTTGGAAGACAAATCTCCGTCCCAGTCTCAGGTCTTTTGCAGACTCCATCAGGTTTTCTTCCAGAATGGTCCTGTATTTGGCTCCATCCATCTTCCCATCAATTTTAACCATCTTCCCTGTCCCTGCTGAAGAAATGCAGGCCCAAACCATGATGCTGCCACCACCATGTTTGACAGTGGGGATGGTGTGTTGTAGTTGATGAGCTGTGTTGCTTTTACGCCAAACATAACGTTTTGCATTGTTGCCAAAAAGTTCCATTTTGGTTTCATCTGACCAGAGCACCTTCTTCCACATGTTTGGTATGTCTCCCAGGTGGCTTGTGGCAAACTTTAAACAACACTTTTTATGGATATCTTTAAGAAATGGCTTTCTTCTTGCCACTCTTCCATAAAGGCCAGATTTGTGCAATATACGACTGATTGTTGTCCTATGGACAGAGTCTCCCACCTCAGCTGTAGATCTCTGCAGTTCATCCAGAGTGATCATGGGCCTCTTGGCTGCATCTCTGATCAGTCTTCTCCTTGTATGAGCTGAAAGTTTAGAGGGACGGCCAGGTCTTGGTAGATTTGCAGTGGTCTGATACTCCTTCCATTTCAATATTATCGCTTGCACAGTGCTCCTTGGGATGTTTAAAGCTTGGGAAATATTTTTGTATCCAAATCCGGATTTAAACTTCTTCACAACAGTATCTCGGACCTGCCTGGTGTGTTCCTTGTTCTTCATGATGCTCTCTGCGCTTTTAACGGACCTCTGAGACTATCACAGTGCAGGTGCATTTATACGGAGACTTGATTACACACAGGTGGATTGTATTTATCATCATTAGTCATTTAGGTCAACATTGGATCATTCAGAGATCCTCACTGAACTTCTGGAGAGAGTTTGCTGCACTGAAAGTAAAGGGGCTGAATAATTTTGCATGGCCAATTTTTCAGTTTTTGATTTGTTAAAAAAGTTTGAAATATCCAATAAATGTCATTCCACTTCATGATTGTGTCCCACCTGTTGTTGATTCTTCACAAAAAAATACAGTTTTATATCTTTATGTTTGAAGCCTGAAATGTGGCAAAAGGTTCCAAAGTTCAAGGGGGCCGAATACTTTCGCAAGGCACTGTATATATACACTGATAATGAGCTCGCATCGTGCTTGGAGCTCATTATCAGTTTATACTTTAGAAAGTTAGCCAGCTAAATGCTAAGCGCTAGTGGGACATTTAAGCCCTAAACAATGCTTGACAGGCAACTTCCACCCAGGCTGTATGCCACCCCCAAGACCACAGCCAATTGCATGCAAGCAACAACGCAACTACCTTGGCTAGTCTTGTGAGCTAGCTAGCTGTCTGGTTAATAGCTTGCGTAACTAATATGTGTATAATTGTAAGGGACACGTCATGTTTTATGGATAATATTTACAGAGTAGGTGAGCTTCATTCCTGACAAACTGATCAGATTAAAAAATTTTCCTCAGAGCTTGATCAGATTCAATAGCAGCCTAAGAGGTTGATAAGTCAGGATGATGCCCTGTATGCTGTTTTATAGGTAATGCACCTTGCATGCAGATTAGCAGACAGTGCATTATGTATATGATCAAGAGTGGGTGTGCTCTATTCATGCCAGGCTGATCAGATTCAATAGCAGCTTCAATGGCTGATTAGTCAGGGTGCTGTATTGTAGGCTGTCTGCAAGGAGCCTTACACATGAAAGAGCCTTCAAGGCAGCTTCCTGACTTATTGAAACTGATCAGCCTGTCACCCATTGTAAATGTGAATATTATCGACAAAACATGGTGTCCCTTATAATTATACACATCAGTTATGCAAGCTGACCACCATCATAGATAACAATCTAGCAAGACTAAGTAGCTAACTAGCTAGCTCACAAGACTTGCCAACTTACTGTGATGTTCCTTGCATGTGATCTTGGGTACGGCACGCAGCCTGGGAGACAGTGTATGTTCAGGGCTTAAATGGCACATGAGCGCATTGCGATTAACGAATGGCTCCGTGATGAGGTAGGTGGTTATTTTAGGGCTCCCGAGTGGCGCAGCGGTCTAAGGCACTGTATCTCAGTGCTAGTGGCGTCACTACAGACCCTGGTTTGATTCCAGGCTGCATCACAACTGGCTGTGATTGGGAGTCCCATAGGGCGGAATACGTCGTCCGGGTTTGCCCGGGGTAGGCCATCATTGTAAGTAATTAACTGACTTGTCTAGTTAAATAAAGCTTAAATAAAAAATGTTTAAAAATTATTGTATAAATGAATGATGCATGGTACTTTTGTTATTCTCAATAAAACTGTTATGTTGCGATCGTGATCTTAAAGTAATGAGGGAATCGTTTTTTAAATTATTCATATGTCCTCTCTGGACTTCCCTAGTAAGGAGAAAGTTGATTGAAGAGCAGCATTTCCTTTCTTTAGATCCTATCAGTATCGACACATCCTCAAACGCTGCACTTGTTAATTGTCTGTTAATTGTCTGTTAATTGTCTCTGCATGTTTTGGGAAAGGTATGTTACATTTTCGGAGGTTGTAGGAAAGAAGCATGTTAAAACACTGGTAAGCCTAAGTTCCATCACTATCGGGAAACCAGGCCCATGTATTTGTAGCAGGGGAGGTATAAATAGAAGTGGCGAAGCATTATTCATGACAGAAATCGACCGACCGGCCCGCCACAAGGAGTCGGTAGAGCACGATGAGACAAGGATAACCTGTTTTGAGGCCCACCTGATAAGCTTAAAAAATATAAATCCTGTTCTGCATGTTATTTTGGCATTAATACGTGTCACATATCAGTTTCCCAAACAATGTACACTTTTTTGCAACTCATAGAGTTCATAAAGCCGCATACAAACGTGGTCTCTTTTTTTGCTTTCTTGAGTAAGGCAGCTCCAAAATGCAGATGTTTCAGCCAAGCTCAGTGCTTTCTGTGGTGGTGAGGCAGCCAGTGGTTAATACGGAGCGCAGGGGTTGGTAATGTTCTCTAGTTGCGCTGTGATTGGCTCAGTGTTCTGTCACTCATGGGGACACAACGTCACCGCAAAATCTACGGGTAGAGCTAACAAATTAAGCCCCTTGGGTGCTGCCATAGACTTACATTAGAAGTGCCCATCCAAGAAGGCTCAAGGGGGCCAGAAACGTTTGAATACATTGGCAATGCTGTCAATCCAGGATGACTTCTGCTGCGTAAAAGAAAAGAAGGAAACTCGGGATATGGGAAATCTCAGACTTCAGTGAGTTCAAGACAACTGGGAACTTGGAAGTGCCCATCCAAGAAGACTCAAGGTAATTTGCCACAGACAAAATTACATCAAATCACGTTATATCTAACTTAGCTTTGATTGAACTGATCATGCCAACATGAATCTTTCAAAATCTTAGTTAGCAAGCTAGACAAGTCACCATAACTGCATCAAGTTGACAATCTACTGGCAAATCCCTGTCATATGAAGAGAAATAAAGAGATAAAACATATCAGTGCTCATCGGCCATTGGACATAAACATCACACAACAAGTTTAAAATCGCAAATTCAACAATGAGTGCTGAGGCGCGACAGCAGCCTTGGGATTCGATCCAAGACTGTGTCACAGCCGGCCGTGACCGGGAGACCCATGGCCCAGCACAATTGGCCCAGCGTCGTCCGGGTTAGGGGAGGGTTTGGCCGGCCGGAATGTCCTTGTCTCATCGTGCTCAGCGACTCCTTGTGGCGGGCCGTTCGGTGGACTACGGTCGTCAGTTCGACAGTGTTTCCTCCGACAGATTGGTGTGGCTGGCTTCCGGATTAAGCGAGCAGTGTATCAAGAAGCAGTGCACCTTGACTCTCGACCTTCGCCAAGTCCGTAGGGAAAATGCAGCAATGAGACAAGATCGTAACTACCAATTGGATATCGTGAAAGGGGGTAATGCCACGGGCCAGAAAAGTTTGAATACATTGGCAATGCTGTCAATCCAGGATGAATTCTGCCACATTCAAAAAAACTGTGAACTCGGATATGGGAAATCTCAGACTTCAGTGAGTTCAAGACAACTGGGAACTTGGATAAAACTAGCTCCGATTGGGAAAATAATTTAGAATAATAATTTAGATTTTGGGCCTCTTTCGCTACAAGGTTGGCACACCTGTATTTTGGGAGTTTCTCTCATTCTTCTCTGCAGATCCTCTCAAGTTCTGTCAGGTTATATGGGGAGCATTTCTTCACAGCTATTTTCAGGTCTCTCCTGAGATGTTCGATCAGGTTCAAAGTCCGGGCTCTGGTTGGGCCGCTCAAGGATATTCAGAGACTTGTCCCGAAGCCACTCCTGCGTCGTCTTGGCTGTGTGCTTAGGGTTGTTGTCCTGTTGGAAGGTGAACCTTCACCCCAGTCTGAGGTCCTGGGTGCTCTGGAGTAGGTTTTCTTCAAGGATCTCCCTGTACTTTGCTCCGTTCATCTTTTCCTTGATCCTGACTTGTCTCACAGTCCTTGTCGCTGAAAAACATCCCCACAGCATGATGCTTCCACTACCATGCTTCACCATAGGGATATTGCCAGGTTTCCTCCAGACGTGACGCTTAGCATTCAGGCCAAAGAGTTCAGTCTTGGTTTCATCAGACCAGAGAATCTTGTTTCTCATGGTCTGAGAGTCTTATGGTCCCTTTTGGCAAACTCCAAGCGGGCTGTCATGTGCCTTTTACTGAGGAGTGGCTTCCGGGAAGAGCCTAGGAAGAGTCTTGGTGGTTCCAAACTTCTTCCATGTAAGGATGATGGAGGCTACTGTGTTCTTGGGGATCTTCAATGGTGCAGACATTCTTTGGTACCCTTCCTCAGATCTGTGCCTCGGCACAATCCTGTCTCGGAGCTCTACACACAATTATTTCGAACTCATGGCTTGGTTTTTGCTCTGACATGCACTGTCAACTGTGGGACCTTATATACACAGGTGTGAGCCTTTCCAAATCATGTCCAAACAATTAAATGTACCACAGGTGGACTCCAATCAAGTTGTAGAAACATCTCAAGGATGATCAATGGAAACAGGATGCACCTGAGCTCAATTTCCTAGTCTCAAAGTGTTTGAATACTTATGTAAAAAAGGTATTTCTATTTGTTTTTTCTTTCAAAAATGTATAAAAAACTGTTTTTGCTTTGTCATTATGGGGTATTGTTTGTAGATTCCTGAGGATTTTCTTTCATTTATAACACATTTTAGAATAAGACTGTAACGTAACAAAATGTGGAAAAAGTAAAGGGGTCAGAATACTTTCCTAAAGCAATGTATATTATTTGAATTGTTTGTATATTTAAGTATACTTTAGTATATTTGTAATATATTAAAATATTATTTTTCCCCCCTTGCTTGGGCAGATATATGCCTCATTACAATCTCAGAAATCTACAGATAGTTCCTTGGACTTCATGGTATAGTTTCTGCTCTGACATGCACTTCTTCGGTGGAGTTTAACTGGCGGTTGGCATCCAATATTTTGCATTAGCGCCCCCAACTGAACTATAGAATAAATCCATTACACTTTGTGATACAAAATGGGAAAAGGGAAAAACAAAATAAAAATATTTAATCACCCTAACAACTAACCCTACACTCATTAAAACCTACAAACCTTTTCCACTACTTAATCCTATCTGAACCTACCCCAGGCCAATGACCTGAGAGGACGGGACACTACCCCTCAACACATCCTATTACTCTTCTGAAGTCAAATCTCTTCCCCCAATTATTTTTCTGATGCTGCCACCACATCTATTTTCTGTGACTCACGATCCATCTCTGCGGTATAGTTGATAACCATTGCTATGAAAGCTAAGAATCCAACCTTACTGAAACATATCACTCATTGGCCTCACCCTCTGTTCTGGCACAGATCTACTATTCAGAAGGATCCTCTCAGAATCCCTCACCTTTGATCCACCCTTCTCTACTTTTTTCACTGCCTCAGCATATGACATCTTCTGCACAACTCTGACCCTGGCCACCTCAACCTGCCCCTCTCACACCGGATACCTCCAATCCCCAGCAGCATGGGCACCCCTACAGTTAACACACACAACTTTTTCCACCAAAACTACACATTCCTCTGTCCCATGTCCTCCTGCACTCCACCCACATCTTGAAATCTCCCTCCTACACACTGCTGCCCATAAACGTGACACCTATAACACCGCAGTGTATTCGGTACAAAAGCTCTAACAGCATAACTCATGTATCCTAACATTACTTTGTCAGGTAAAGACTCTGAATCAAAGCTTGAAAGAACAGACTGCCAAAGCCTTTAACATATACTTACCTCTTTGTTGATTGATATTCATTGAATTTTAAAACGGAGAAAGTGTCAAACAACACAGCCATTTGCAGAAATATGAAAAAGTAGATGGTATCATTATAAAATTGAACAATCACCTCAGTTTAACAGCACCTGCTGTTGTCTCAAATTCACATTTTTCAGTTGGGCAATTAGGTTCCTGCAAGAACCTGCATAATCTAAGGAGGTTCCTCAATGAATCTCAACTCATATTTTTTAATTTTACTAGGCAAGTCAGTTAAGAACAAATTCTTATTTTCAATGAAGGCCTAGGTTAACTGCCTTGTTCAGGGGCAGAATGACAGATTTTTACCTTGTCAGCTCAGGGATTCGATCTTGCAACCTTTCAGTTACTAGTCCAACGCTCTAACCACTACGCTACCTGCCACCCGTGGTACCTGAAATAAACTTTTGGGGGCATTTTTCAGTGCCAAGAACCATAAGGTTCTTCGAGGAACTTGGCGGATCTTAGAAGAACCCTTGTTGAACCCCACTTTTTTTGTGGACTGACAACAGATCAGCTCCTAGAGAGATGTTACCACTTACGGGTGCGCACGTTAGGCTACACATCATTAAATATATTGAGACAAATTACAGACATTAGCCTACAAGTAGCAACATAGAATTCAATAGATTGAACATGAACTGTATTTCAATATGATTGAAATAGGCCTGTAGCCTACTGTTTATATTTTAATGCAGTCATCTCGGTTTTCTCGAACTGAGTTGTAAAACAGTATTACAATTGTTGACATTATACTGCAAAAACAGGACTCGGGCTGGTCTTCATACTGTACTGTATAGCAATGCTATGAACTTGTCACTGTGAATTAATTTGCTATTGTATGTACTGTTTTTGTCCCTTGAAATACATTTTAAACACGAATGACGATGTGATATTGATTGTAATTCAACATGTTTGCTAAGACTTATCTTATCCCTTATCTCACCTCATTTGCACACATTGTATATAGACTTATTGTTCTACTGTATTATTGACTGTATGTTTGTTTTACTCCATGTGTAACTCTGTGTTGTTGTATGTGTCGAACTGCTTTGCTTTATCTTGGCCAGGTCGCAGTTGTAAATGAGAACTTGTTCTCAACTTGCCTACCTGGTTAAATAAAGGTTAAATAAAATAAAATAAATAAAAAAGACAGGGTCCAGCAGTTGTTTTTAGAGCTCCAACAAAGAAAGAAAATATTAAAAGAAACAACAATGTTCTAGTGTGTCTTTTTTGCCTTTCTTAATTGCACCCTTGACAACAGTGACCTGCTTTACCAATTCATTATTGTACTTTAGACGAGCATCCATAGTTTTTGGATAGTTTGACGTATACAGTGCCTTGCGAAAGTATTTGGCCCCCTTGAACTTTGCGACCTTTTGCCACATTTCAGGCTTCAAACATAAAGATATAAAACTGTATTTTTTTGTGAAGAATCAACAACAAGTCGGACACAATCATGAAGTGGAACGACATTTATTGGATATTTCAAACTTTTTTAACAAATCAAAAACTGAAAAATTGGGCATGCAAAATTATTCAGCCCCTTTACTTTCAGTGCAGCAAACTCTCTCCAGAAGTTCAGTGAGGATCTCTGAATGATCCAATGTTGACCTAAATGACTAATGATGATAAATACAATCCACCTGTGTGTAATCAAGTCTCCGTATAAATGCACCTGCACTGTGATAGTCTCAGAGGTCCGTTAAAAGCGCAGAGAGCATCATGAAGAACAAGGAACACACCAGGCAGGTCCGAGATACTGTTGTGAAGAAGTTTAAATCCGGATTTGGATACAAAAATATTTCCCAAGCTTTAAACATCCCAAGGAGCACTGTGCAAGAGATAATATTGAAATGGAAGGAGTATCAGACCACTGCAAATCTACCAAGACCTGGCCGTCCCTCTAAACTTTCAGCTCATACAAGGAGAAGACTGATCAGAGATGCAGCCAAGAGGCCCATGATCACTCTGGATGAACTGCAGAGATCTACAGCTGAGGTGGGAGACTCTGTCCATAGGACAACAATCAGTCGTATAAGCCATTTCTTAAAGATATCCATAAAAAGTGTTGTTTAAAGTTTGCCACAAGCCACCTGGGAGACACACCAAACATGTGGAAGAAGGTGCTCTGGTCAGATGAAACCAAAATTGAACTTTTTTGCAACAATGCAAAACGTTATGTTTGGCGTAAAAGCAACACAGCCCATAACCCTGAACACACCATCCCTACTGTCAAACATGGTGGTTGCAGCATCATGGTTTGGGCCTGCTTTTCTTCAGAGGGGACAGGGAAGATGGTTAAAATTGATGGGAAGATGGATGGAGCCAAATACAGGACCATTCTGGAAGAAAACCTGATGGAGTCTGCAAAAGACCTGAGACTGGGACGGATATTTGTCTTCCAACAAGACAATGATCCAAAACATAAAGCACAATCTACAATGGAATGGTTAAAAAATAAACATATCCAGGTGTTAGAATGGCCAAGTCAAAGTCCAGACCTGAATCCAATCGAGAATCTTTGGAAAGAACTGAAAACTGCTGTTCACAAATGCTCTCCATCCAACCTCACTGAGCTCGAGCTGTTTTTGATTTGTTAAAAAAGTTTGAAATATCCAATAAATGTCATTCCACTTCATGATTGTGTCCCACTTGTTGTTGATTCTTCACAAAAAAATACAGTTTTATATCTTTATGTTTGAAGCCTGAAATGTGGCAAAAGGTCGCAAAGTTCAAGGGGGCCGAATACTTTCGCAAGGCACTGTACCTTGCCATTCCCCACACAGCACTTCTATTTATTATTTTTTATTTATTTCCACAGCGCGACAGCGTAGACCGCACAGAGCCTGATTGGCTGACTATCCTTAGTTGTTCAAAATGGCTGATGTGGCTTTGCTATGAGGACAAAAAGGGCAGCTTTGCAGAAAAACTAGCAGTTGTTCAATCTTCCCGGGGTAACAGTTGGGATAGTGGGACAATTCGGAGTACAATGCATTTATCATCCCGAGATTAAGGTACATTTTCCAAGCCATATCTAGTGCTGGCCCCGTGATGTCTTGAGCTACACAGTCATGCTGTCAGTGCAGTTCAGTGTTAAGCATTACAGTAGGGTAGGAATTGTCTGGCAAGCATTACCCTTATGAACCTTCAGATGTATTTTAGACCGAGACAGAAACTTTTTTTGTGTGCATATATGACCTGATTAAATCATGTTGATGTGCTTCCTGAGATGTTACAATACAGTACTTCTCCACATGTGGTAATCTGTGCAGATTAGGATTGTGACTTTTTCTTCCACAGTCAATGTATGTCAAGACCTTCTCTGCCATAAGAAAAGGTGAATATTAAATAGGACTATTAGTCCAGCAGATAAGAACCAAATAATCCTAAAATCATGCATTTTATGATAAAATTATCAAACTTGGTACACTCATATTTTTATGATTTGAGGCAGTCTGGGAAGCCTTTAAGTCAACCAGGGTGGCCATTTCAATAAAATGGCTGCCATTTGTATTTTCATTTATTAGGGATCCCCATTAGCTGCTGCCAAGGCAGCAGCTACTCTTCCTGGGAGCCAAACACATTAAGGCACTTACATTACATATAAAACAAAAGTATCACATGTTAGGAAGACCCAGATGCAGACAGTGTCAAAGTAACAAAAGTTTATTACAAGAACAGGGGCAGGCAAAACGACAGGTCAAGGGCAGGCAGAGGTCAGTAATCCAGATTAGAGTTCAAAAGGTACTGAACAACAGGCAGTCTCAGGGTCAGGGCTGACAGAATGGACTAGAAAACAGGAACTATAGAAAAGAGGGGAAAAACACTGGTAGGCTTGACGAATAAAACGAACTGGAAACAGACAAACAGAGAACACAGGTATAAGTACACAGGGGATAATGAGAGGAGATGGGAGACACCTGGTGGGGGTAGAGACAAGCACAAAGACAGGTGAAACATATCAGGTTGTGACAAAAAGATAAAACAGTACATCATATAGCATTATTACACCCCTACATATATACAATACAACATGTATTGTGTATATATAGGCTTTACTCAAAGCCAGGGGCTTGTCGATAATAAAGATTGAAAAAGTAAGGGGCCTAAACAGCTGCTATGGGGAATTCCTGATTCTACCTGGATTATGTTGAAGAGGTTTCCATTAACCATTTGACGCATACATTCTAAATATTAATAATGGCATGAGTTCTTTTTGCACACGGTACCAGAATTATATGCTGCTGTTCTAGAATTTGATTGCTGCATTTTGCTGTTATTCTCTATACCCCTCATTGTATCAATACCGCAATGTCTGCTTTCTGAGGCTTCATAAAACATTCTTCCTATAGTAGTAGCAGTGACTATCTACAGTAGTATTGATAATTTTATAATTATTATTATCATCTATATTACATGTATTAACATCTGAAAGAGGCTTTGGTATTAACCTGTCTGAGGGGCTGCACGTGTGAGATAGGGCGGTACACTGGTGGCAAACAAAAAGTGCGAGCAGGGAATGAGCATATATTACATATGCCGATCATGGCTAAGGCCTGGAAAGGCTGGCATCCTAAATACGTCTTCTGGACGTGTAGCCTGCAGATGTAGCCTACAGATGCCTGACTCATCACCAAGCAAGGAAGATTTCTCATCAAATGCGGTAAGTATTATGGCTTGGATAGGTTTTAGCCTGGTTGAGGCAGAGGATAATGAGAACGGGGGGGGGTTGGACAAAGTCCTGTAAGCAACAAAGTGAGGTAGTTTGTGCGTGCGATCAGATTGAATGGTGTGCGAGTGTAATCAGCTATATTGTGTGCAGAGACTGTGGCATGAGTAAAGCGAGGTTGTAGATATAATTGGTTATCATGGGGCGGCAGGGTAGCAAGGTTGCAAGTTCAAATCCCCGAGCTGACAAGGTACAAATCTGTCGTTCTGCCCCTGAACAGGCAGTTAACCCACTGTTCCTAGGCCGTCATTGAAAATAAGAATTTGTTCTTAACTGACTTGCCTAGTAAAATAAAGGTTAAAAAATTATTATTTTTAAATCATAAACTATTGAGCTAGACAGGATTATCTAAATTTATACTTTGGCGCCATCTACAGGCTGAATGTTACGTGGGCGGACAAGTTATCGCTCTCCTTCCAAAAACATGGTTACATATATAAACTTCAAGTATTACTAACTATACAGTACATTCCTAGGAAAAGTCTATAAAAAGTAACAAACCAAATCGTACTCTCTGGTCTACAGTAGTCTACAGATTAGGCTAAAGTTTGTTGTCTAGGGAAAATGTTTATTTGATTGAAATAATCTAATCATATTTTTCCAAGCCATCAACCATTTGGCCAAATGATAAAAAATTATTGCTAGAATGCATTAGAAATCAAGTAATACATACTTTTCTTTTTCATTTCAGAAATGCAGCCCAGGAGTCCATTTCCAGGGGTGTTATTTTTATTCAGCTTTTAAACTTCTCCTGTGTTTGCCTCTCATTTATTGATAAATCCCCCATCATAGTAATATTTCCTCCATCATATCCCCCCTCGATACCTTCCCCCATTTCCAGCCCTCATGCACCTGAAATGACCCCCCCCTAGATTTGTAATATGCTGAAAAGTGGCCAAACTAAATTGATATTTTCTGGGCAATGGGCGGAGCCATCTTTGACTTTGTTTATTTGCCTCTTATGTTGGTTCAAAACAACTGGGAACTCTGAAAAATACAAGGTAAATTCATGACATCAGTGATCTTCAGGTCGGAAAGTTGGAGCTCTAGAAAGAGCCCAGAGTTGGAATTCCGATTTGGATTACCGTTCAAATCTATGTTTTCCAGTCTGAGCTCATTTTTTTTCCAGTGATCACAGTTGTTTTGAAATCACTGAAGTCTGAGATTTCTGAGCTTCCAGTTATTCTGAATGCGGCATTACATTAGTCCCTTTACATTTAGTCCCTTGTGCTCACCAGATATGTGGTATATTGTAAACTAGTCTAGCTATTAGGTTGCAAACTTATGTTTTGTTTTTTTGTCAGCGCAACTTGTTATTTAGACTGGTTTATGGAATGAGTTTGGCTGTGGATGTGTTCCGTGTGATGCTTAGATGAAGTTCGTGTTTATTTTTCACAATAAAAGGTCAAATTGAGGAATAAAGATAAAGACCTTTATTTTCCATCAGTACAATAAAATATTTAGATGCTGTTCAGACAACAACGGTGATTAGACTCCTTTGTTGTGTCATAAGTTCTGTTGCTACTGTTCCAATCAAATACTTGAGATCGTAAGCTGCAGGGACCACTCAACAATGATCACAAATATGTGATTGCATGTGTCAAATGGTTAAAGAAAACCCTCTGTGTTCTGTTAGACAGGTAACTCTTTATCCACAATATAGCAGTGGGTGTAAAGCCATAACACATACGTTTTTCCAGCAGCAGAATATGATCGATAATATCAAAAGCCGCACTGAAAAAAAAAAAAAAAAATAGCCCCCAATTTTTTTAATCATCAATTTCTCTCAGCCAATCATCAATAATTTTTGTAAGTGCTGTGCTTGTTGAATGTCCTTCCCTATAAGCGTGCTGAAAGTCTGTTTGTCAATTTGTTTACTGTAAAATAGCAGGCTTTCCTGTTAGAAGGAAATATGGTAAAATCATTCCAAACAATATCAAAATGACCTACCCACCAATTAAAACCCACAGATATTATAGACAATAATCCTGATCATAAAGTACTTTTAAGATCTTCATGGGGGTCATTTTGACCATAATCCAGAGGCTTCAAACACAGCTAGGGCACGTCGAAAGATGTATATTTGGCTATAGTGTCATCGCAGATTTTGTCCATTACCACCCTGGCGGACATTTGGGGTTTCCACTAAATAGCACAGCCACAAAGTCAAGATGAATGATAACAAAGATGAGCTTTTTGGTATTAATTTAAGGTTAGGCGTAAGGTTAGCAGTGTGGTTAAGGTTAGAGCTACATGCGGACCACACCGTCTCTGTTGCGTGCGCGAGCATTGAAAATAAATGTACACATACATGTTATTCAATCAATTCATCCAAACTGCTCATGTGCGTCAACAAGTGCTGCAAGTCCCGTATCTCCCATCTTCTCATTGGTTTTTAGGAGCATATACCGACGTGGGTGATTGAAAGATGAATGAGGTCCACACCCCAGTCCAGTTGGTTGCAGTAATGCACCTTAAAGTTGATTGCAAACAGCCATATAAATCCACAGAAGAAGACTGAACAAGGAGAGATTGCTAGAAACGGACTGCTTTCCCTTTTACTTTTAGACTAATTGTTGGAGTAGAGAACACATTTTGTGTGACAAACTGGGTCGATATTCTACAAAGATCCAGCAAAAACAAGGACCTTGTACATTTCAGGTAAAATAACAACCCAATGTTTATATTGCAGGACAAATTAGCTAGCAACTGCGAGCTTGCTAGCTAAATGTCCATGAATGTTTTATATGTGTTTCGACCCGTCTGGTGTGGATGGACAAAATCAACATGAGCTCGATGGTGCACTCGTGTGGTCGGTGTACTCAGCATGTTAGGTTTAAAATGACATTTTAAATAGATACATTTTAGAAATAGGCAGGGTTTATGACATTGTGTCTATGGTAACTAGTGACAACCACTGTATGGGAACATATTGGACACGATTCCCATGGCCATATCTCTCGCTGTGCAGCAAACATTGGACAAGCCAGAAGCTTCACAGTTTGAAACTATTTTAAGGCAGACTGACAAACCTCTAAAGTTGATTTCCAAATTGTATAAAGGCTTTTCCCGATGACACAAAACATGTAAAACAAAAATGTGAGGAAGAACTGAGAGACACTACTGATGATGATGAATGGATACAGATGTGTTTGAATGCCTAGCCATGTTCATATAATCTCAGTCATGAATGACTGTAGTTTAAGACCATTCATAGAACCTACTATTTGACTATGAAACTGAATATCAAGCACTCAGAAATGTAATTCCTCTGCTGGAGGTGTACAATTTAAAAAATAAACATTTAATCAATTGTACAGTAAGGCTGTAATGTGACAAAATGTGGAAAAAGTCAAGGGGTCTGAATACTTTCCAAATGGACAGTATTTAAATATGTTATGCTCTTGTAAAGGCTAACCGAATTCTGGGAAAGAGTATGTTATTTTATCTCAGCATGTCTACAGATTCTCCCTTCTCCCTGTTTTTGTTTGCTTGGAAATGTTGATACTGGAGACTGTTATCAGAAGGAACTGTGTCACCTAGCATTTATAGTGGCTACGAAATTCATTGCCATTAATTGGAAGATTGGTTATCCTCCCACAATGTCACAATGAATGGCAGAAATGTCATGTTTCACCAGGGGTGATGGTCGGATTCGCATTTATCATTGAAGGAATGAGCGTTACACCAAGGCCTGTTCTCTGGAGCAGGATCAATTTGGAGGTGGAGGTTCAGTCATGGTCTGGGGCAGTGTGTCACAGCATCATCGGACTGAGCTTGTTGTCATTGCAGGCAATCTCCATGCAGTGCGTTGCAGGGAAGACATCCTCCTCCCTCATGTGGTACCCTTCCTGCAGGCTCATCCTGACATGACCCTCCAGCATGACAATGCCACCAGCCATACTGCTCATTCTGTGCGTGATTTCCTGCTAGACAGGAATGTCAGTGTTCTGCCATGGCCAGTGAAGAGCTGGATCTAAGTCCCATTGAGCACATCTGGGACCGGAGGGTCAGGGCTAGGGCCATTCCCCCCAGAAATGTCTGGGAACTTGCAGGTGCCTTGGTGGAAGAGTGGGGTAACATCTCACAGCAAGAACTGGCAAATCTGGTACAGTCCATGAAGAGGAGATGCACTGCAGTACTTAATGCAGCTGGTGGCCACACCAGATACTGACTATTACTTTTGATTTTGACCTCCCCTACCCTTTGTTCAGGGACACATTATTACATTTATGTTAGTCACATGTCTGTGGAACTTGTTCAGTTTATGTCTCAGTTGTTGAATCTTGTAATGTTCATACAAATATTTACACATGTTAAGTTTGCTGAAAATAAATGCAGTTGACATTGAGAGTGAGTTCTTTTGGATTTTATAGACGCACAAATATCATAACCCCCCCCCCCCAAAAAAAAAGTTAACCTCCATATCAGATTGTGAAGAAACAGCAAAAATGAGCTTTAGATGCCCAAATAATTCTGAGGGAGGTTATGTCCCACCCGTTCTAAAACAAAGTTGCGCACCTGGATCTGAGGAACAATTTTAGCAGCTAGAGTAACTTGCTTGGCCCTAGCGACTGCTCCATAATGGCTGTGTGTCAACCTCCCTCTCCTCATGGTGTGCCAGTTGGGGTTGGTG
The DNA here is from genome assembly GCF_036934945.1 of Oncorhynchus masou masou. Classification (NCBI taxonomy): domain Eukaryota; kingdom Metazoa; phylum Chordata; class Actinopteri; order Salmoniformes; family Salmonidae; genus Oncorhynchus; species Oncorhynchus masou. The sequence continues at coordinate 54,665,034 of NC_088217.1, forward strand.
CGCTGTCCAACAGTTGCCTGTCGAATAGCCTCCTGTAGCTCCACCAACATTGCCATACCAGCAAAGGTGCCCTTGTTTTTTAACAGACAGGAATGAAAGGGAGGGTAGCGGTTGTTCTGGCTCAAGTTCAAGGAGCCATGCCATTCCACTGAAAATGCCCTTGTCGAACGTTGTATACATTGTATTGCTAAGTTGCTCAAAGTAGCTACACTCACTGACACAGGAGAAACTTTATCCCTCATGCTGTCCCTGACCAAACCAGTAAGTTGCCCCTCACTATAGCTGCACTATACCACATGGCCAGTCTTCTCCCTTTTTAATGCTCTTATGCTCATCCTTAAAATGCCACAAGTTCTGAAATAAACACCAAAGTCAACATACTGTACAAACAATTACAGTATCTAGGCTAAGTAATACAAAATAATATTTTGATCTTCTGCCCTGCTAACTAGCTAGCTAAAGTGTAATCAGTGGCTAGATAAGACAGAGAAAGGGGTCGGGAAGAAGTTTCACACTTCAATTAATTTCAATACATCACATGGATTCTTCATGGATTGGGCACAGGTCTCTGATCGAGCTGGTGGACGGTAGCTGACAGTGTCGACTAGAGATTACGAGCAGAAGCTTCCTGCAGGAATTAATAGTCTTGATGAGGTCTTTTCTGTCGCTAAAAGTGGAGGCTCCTCAGAGGACCATCCTCCTCAGTGAATTTCATAAAAATAAACAGTGAAACATTAAAGTTATAATTTTTAGATACAACTATACTAAATATATTGTCACTAAATCATTTATTAAAACACACTAATCTACAATGAAGGTCTACATTAGCCTCACCAGCACTCTGTAGGGTAGCACCATGGTGTAGCCGGAGGACAGCTAGTTTTCGTTCTCTTCTGGGTACATAGGCAATACAAAACCTGGAGGAGCATGCTTGTCACCCCCTTCCATAGAAGACTTACACAGTAATTAGAACAATTTATAGAGGACGTCCTCCAACCAGAACAAATCCAATCAGAACTCTTGTAGCATGAACTGTCATGTTGTCCAACCAATAGAATGAATCAGAGAATTAATCTAGTACTGAAAGCATATGCTACAGCTAGCTAGCACTGCAGTGCATAAAATGTGGTGAGTAGTTGACTCAAAGTCAGGGAAAGACAAGAGTTGAACAGTTTTTTAAAAATGCATTCATTAAAAATGAAGACGAGAGAGAGAGAACTATAGCTATATTTAGGTGTATTTTCCCCCCCATTTACTTAGCTAGCTAGTTAACACGGCTCAAACAGAGAGGGATGCTATGTTAGCTAGCTGGCAAACTAACACTGGAACTCTTCCATGTCAAGGTAAGTTCGATTAATTTATTGCCACCGCAGCCCGCTGGCTTGACTGCTAAACTGCTTGCTGCTGACTTTACACTGTACTGCATGATTGTAGCAGGTTCACTAATGTGTTAGTTGTAGTAGCTATACTGAACAAAAATATAAATTCAACATGGAACAATTTCAACAATTTTTCTGAGTTCATATAACAAAATCAGTCAATTGACATAAATTCTTTAGGTCCTAATCTATGGATTTCACATGACCGGGCAGGGGAGCAACCCAGCCAATCATAATTTGTTTTCCCACACAAAAGGGCTTGAACACAGACAGATATATACCTCAGTTTCATCAGCTGTCCGGGTGGCTGGTCTCAGAGATCATGCAGGTGAAGAAGACGGATGTGGAGGTCCTGGGCTGGCGTGGTTACACGTGGTCTACGGTTGTGAGGCCGGTTGGACATACTGCCAAATTCTCTAAAATTACATTGGAGTTGGCTTAAGGTAGTGAAATGAACATTCAATTCTCTGGCAACAGGTCTGGTGGACATTCCTGCATTCAGCAAGCCAATTGCATGCTCCCTCAAAACTTGACATCTGTGGCATCTGTGTGATTTTAGAGGGGCCTTTGTGTAATGATCATGTTTAATCAGCTTTTTGATATGCCACACCTGTCAGGTAGATGGATTAACAAGGCAAAGGAGAAATGCTCACTAACAGAGATATAAACAAATTTGAAAGAAAAGCTTTTGATGCGCATGGAACATTTCTGGGATAATTTATTTCAGGTCATTAAAAATGGGACCAACACTTTACATGTTGCGTTTATTTCTGTTCAGTATATGTTGACTGAAGTCCACAAGGAAAGGGAAAAGGTGAGAGGAGAGCACATGAAGGCAAGAAGGAATTATACAATGTGGCTGCTATGAAAGTCATCTGGGGCACCAAGCAAAAATGTATTTAACCTTTTACCATTTCCCGAATGAACTCAAAAATATCAGAATATGTCAATATACTATCCGTCATCCATCAATCATTTGCTCCTATTTCCGTCTCATTCTGAACGTCGTAATATCCTATAAATCTACACAAACCCTAGTCTCCATGATGAATCAGTGATACACAAATTGGCTTAATTATTTATTTACTAACTAACTAAATAATCACATAGAACTACATAAACACACACAGGATATATTATATGTTGATTACTAACAATGCAATGAAAATGCAATGACTAAGCTGATATGACGACTTGGTACACAATTCAAAGGGGTGGGGAAAGAAAGAGCGGGAGAAGGAGAGACAAAGGAATTCAACTTTCGCACATACAGTTGAATAATACGCTCGTCGTAAATATGGATATTTCTCACCCTAACAACCGCTCATTCGTATTTAGAAATGCAATGTACATATTTATGCTTGTATGTCTTTGTAGTGTCTCTCTGGTGAAATCGCCTGATCAGTCTGTGACGAATAGTTTGACAGAAAGTCTCTGGTTGTGTAAGTCTCTGGTTGTCCACCAGTCGTCACCATTTCTAGTCATAGCTTCTTGGTCTTGGAGTGTCTGTCAGAACAGGTACCACGCGGTGTTCAGCAGGCCTTGTACTCCACTCTGTTTGATTATAATAGATACCTATAGTGGTGAAAGAAAATTGTTCTTTGTCTCTCATCTTCAGGCCGAGTTTCCTAGGCTAAAAGTGCATAAACAGCTGCAGACTGAATGTCCCTGTGTAGTCTTCTTCTTCGAGAGAGAGCTTCAAAGGGTTTAACCATTTTCTGGTATTGTAGTCTTAAACCATGGTTTATACTGATCTTTATTTTTAAACCATTTCTCAGTGCTGTCTGGTCTGTAGAGATTCCAACCTGTGGATGATCCTCACGTTCTCTGGTCTGGGGCGGCAGGGTAGCATAGTGGTTAGAGCGTTGGACTAGTAACCGAAAGGTTGCAAGTTCAAACCCCCGAGCTGACAAGGTACAAATCTGTCGTTCTGCCCCTGAACAGGCAGTTAACCCACTGTTCCTAGGCTGTCATTGAAAATAAGAATTTGTTCTTAACTGACTTGCTTAGTAAAATAAAGGTTAAAAAAAAAATGGTTGATTATTCAGGGTACAGCTAAGACCACTGTCCACACAGTGTTTCAGTCTCATACACTGGTTCTCAATCCTGGTCCTTGGGACCCAAAGGGGTGCACATTTTTGTTTTTGCCCTAGTACTACACAGCTGATTCAAATTATCAACTCATCAAATGGCTTTGATGATTTGAATCAGGTGTGTAGTGCTAGAGCAAAAACATGCACCAGTTTTGGATCCCCAGGACCAGGATTGAGAACCACTGGTCTAATATGTTAATTCTTTAGGAGTCCTTTATAAGCACTCTGGCAAAAGGGGTGTTCCCTCCTTTTTGCATAATGTCTGTGCTCGCGTGAGCTTGGTTACTGACATGAAAAACTTCTCATCGAGAAGGCTAAAATCACATTTAATCTTCTCACCAATAGTTTCATATTTAAATCATATAAATTCCACAACATTTAGATGTAAATCTAATAACTGGGATATAGACATTTGTAGAGTTACCGTTATTTGGTTACACCGTCCTTAATGACTTATTTGACATGATTATTGTTTTGAGCCCCACCAACTATTTCCCACATTATTTACATTAGAAATATTGTTTCAATGTCCAAACTTTTGATGTTAAAGTTTTGGCCAAGTGTCTCTCTGTTGTAACACTCAGACATTCCATTTTCAATACGGCAGAGATCAAGGCAGGTATTTATGGTCCGATTGTTAAGTCATAAAACCGAGCCAACTTCATCCCTCTCCCCCTCTGCAGGAGAGAGAGGGTGCTGGAGAGCTGACCCACTGCAACCTGATCCTACGAATCCTCACAGGAGAGTCATGACAGTCCCCCTATGGTGGATTCAATTTAGAAGGATCCTGCAAGTTGCAACCCAGCATAAGAAATGTCCTGGTTTGTGGATCAGCATAGCAATCCCCCCCTTTATTTAACTAGGCAAGTCAGTTAAGAACAAATGTTAATTTACAATGACGGCCTACCCCAGCGAAACCCAGACGACGCTGGGTCAATTGTGCATTGCCCGATGTGATGCAGCCTGGATTCGAACCAGGTACTGCAGATAAATCAAACCTGTATAGGCTAATTGGGAATTCCACTTTAATTAACCTGAAGGCAGTGCTATGGGATCTAGGTTAATGTAGGAACGTTTAGATTGTCACATAGACAGAAAGAAATCTATTTGGATATTGTCCAAATGGTCACCTGAAAAGATTTGTTCGGCAATTTACTTCTTAGTTAAGGGGAATGACACAACGACATCCAATCAGTGGAGATTGGCTGGATATCAGAAGATTAACCACTTCTTACAAATGTGAGACAACGTTGGACCTCAATGGAATTTTTATTTAAAACATTTTGTTTTTAATTCTTTACCAGCAGGGGTCACTTTTCCCTGAGGGCTGAAACCACATGGGATTCCCGTCAAGACGGGACTTCCGTCAATACTAGATCAGTGAAGTGGGAGTTGGACTCTATGATCTTGCTAAAACAAATTGAATTGATTAATCAATGTTAATGATAAATCAAACCTGTATAGGCTATTTTGGAGTTAATCATTAATTAACCTGAAAGCATAGTGTGGGATCTAGATTAATGTAGAAAAGTTTAAATTGTCTTATTTTGTAGAGACCAATGAATTTGGATATAATTCACAAAGATCCACCTGAAAAAGGTAAGTCTGTCAATTTTTACTTCTTAGTTAAATTGAATGAGACGACGATAATCAATCAGGTTGAAATTGGTTAGATATGATACAGTGTACCCTAATTCAAGAAAGGTGAGCATACGGTTGATGGAAATATATACAGTGGGGCAAAAAAGTATTTAGTCAGCCACAAATTGTGCAAGTTCTCCCACTTAAAAAGATGAGAGGCCCGTAATTTTCAACATAGGTACACTTCAACTATGACAGACAAAATGAGAAAAAAAATCCAGAAAATCACATTGTAGGATTTTTAATGAACTTATTTGCAAATTATGGTGGAAAATAAGTATTTGGTCACCTACAAACAAGCAAGATTTCTGGCTCTCACAGACCTGGGAGAATGTCATATGGTCAGATGAAATCAAAATATATAACTTTTTGGTAAAACGTCAACTCGTCGTGTTTGGAGGAAAAAGAATGCTGAGTTGCATCCAAAGAACACCATACCTACTGTGAAGCATGGGGATGTAAACATCATGCTTTGGGGCTGTTTTTCTGCAAAGGGACCAGGACGACTGATCCGTGTAAAGCAAAGAATGAATGGGGCCATGCATCGTGAGATTTTGAGTGAAAACCTTCCATCAGCAAGGGCATTGAAGATGAAATGTGGCTGGGTCTTTCAGCATGACAATGATCCCAAACACACCGCCAGGCAACGTAGGATTGGTTTCATAAGAAGCATTTCAAGGTCCTGGAGTGGCCTAGCCAGTCTCCAGATCTCAACCCCATAGAAAATCTTTGGAGGGAGTTGAAAGTCCATGTTTCCCAGCAACAGCCCCAAAACATCACTGCTCGAGAGGAGATCTGCATGGAGGAATGGGCCAAAACACCAGCAACAGTGTGTGGAAACCTTGTGAAGACTTACAGAAAACATTGGACCTCTGTCATTGCCAACAAAGGGTATATAACAAAGTATTGAGAAACTTTTGTTATTGACCAAATACTTATTTTCCACCATAATTTGCAAAAGAATTCATTAAAAATCCTACAATGTGATTTTCTGGATTTTTTTTCCTTCTCATTTTGTCTGTTATAGTTGAAGTGTACCTATGATGAAAATTACAGGCCTCGCTCATCTTTTTAAGTGGGAGAACATGCACAATTGGTGGCTGACTAAATACTTTTCTGCCCCACTGTATATATTTTTTAAATTACTACCGATTCATCACCACCAGAGGAGATTCTGATCGCAGTAAACTGAAATCAAACGGGAGTCCACCGTTTAAATATTTAGTTTATTTTTTCTCTATTTTATATTTTATTAACCCCTCCACCACCCCCCTCCTTGGAGGATAAATATCTTTGTTTTTTACAGCTTTTTGTAACATATACATACATTTTACATATACCTTTTATATGCATGGTAATTTTATATAAAGCAGTCACATAACAATAATACAATACCAAACATAAACTCTTTAATCCCAATCTTCAGCCAATCTTAGCCCATCCCACCTATCACCATAGACCACCCTCGTTTGGTTTCCGTGTGCCATTTTTAATAGTGCTGCCATGTTTTATCCGTTTTTTGAACCTATCATATACACTGCTCAAAAAAATAAAGGGATCACTTAAACAACACAATGTAACTCCAAGTCAATCACACTTCTGTGAAATCAAACTGTCCACTTAGGAAGCAACACTGATTGACAATAAATTTCACATGCTGTTGTGCAAATGGTATAGACAACAGGTGGAAATTATAAGCAATTAGCAAGACACCCCCAATAAAGGAGTGGATCTGCAGGTGGTGACCTGACCACTTCTCAGTTTCTATGCTTCCTGGCTGATGTTTTGGTCACTTTTGAATGCTGGCGGTGCTTTCACTCTAGTGGTAGCATGAGATGGAGTCTACAACCCACACAAGTGGCTCAGGTAGTGCAGCTCATCCAGGATGACACATCAATGCAAGCTGTGGCAAGAAGGTTTGCTGTGTCTGTCAGCATAGTGTCCAGAGCATGGAGGCGCTACCAGGAGACAGGCCAGTACATCAGGAGACGTGGAAGAGGCCGTAGGAGGGCAACAACCCAGCAGCAGGACCGCTACCTAAGCCTTTGTGCAAGGAGGAGCACTGCCAGAGCCCTGCAAAATAACCTCCAGCAGGCCACAAATGTGCATGTGTGTCTGCTCAAACGGTCAGAAACAGACTCCATGAGAGTGGTATGAGGGCCCGACGTCCACAGGTGTGGGTTGTGCTTACAGCCCAACACCGTGCAGGACGTTTGGCATTTGCCAGAGAACACCAAGATTGGCCAATTCGCCACTGGCGCCCTGTGCTCTTCACAGATGAAAGCAGGTTCACACTGAGCACGTGACAGACGTGAGAGTCTGGAGACGCCATGGAGAACGTTCTGCTGCCTGCAACATCCTCCAGCATGACCGGTTTGGTGGTGGGTCAGTCATGGTGTGGGGTGGCATTTCCTCCATGTGCTCGCCAGAGGTAGCCTGACTGCCATTAGGTACCGAGATGAGATCCTCAGACCCCTTGTGAGACCATATGCTGGTGCGGTTGGCCCTGGGTTCCTCCTAATGCCAGACAATGCTAGACCTCATGTGGCTGGAGTGTGTCAGCAGTTCCTGCAAGAGGAAGGCATTGATGCTATGGACTGGCCCGCCCGTTCCCCAGACCTGAATCCAATTGAGCACATCTGGGACATCATGTCTCGCTCCATCCACCAACGCCACATTGCACCACAGACTGTCCAGGAGTTGACGGATGCTTTAGTCCAGGTCTGGGAGGAGATCCCTCAGGAGACTATCCGCCACCTCATCAGGAGCATGCCCAGGCATTGTAGGGAGGTCATACAGGCACGCGGAGGCCACACACACTACTGAGTCTCATTTTGACTTGTTTTAAGGACATTACATTAAAGTTGGATCAGCCTGTTGTGTGGTTTTCCACTTTAATTTTGAGTGTGACTCCAAATCCAGACCTCCATGGGTTGATAAATTTGATTTCCATTGATATTTTTTGTGTGATTTTGTTGTCAGCACATTCAACTATGTAAAGAAAAAAGTATTCAATAAGAATATTTCAATCATTCAGATCTAGGATGTGTTATTTTAGTGTTCCCTTTATTTTTTTGAGCAGTGTATTATCCACAAATTGTGAGCTAAAGATAAAAACCTTTCCCACAAGTATTATTATATTATTTATTGACTGACTATGGCTTTCAAAATCACCCAACACTGCTATTTGTAAGGTTAATGTTATGTGCATGTTGTGATTTTTTTTTACTATTCCTGAACCTGTGACCAGAGACAAGCGACAGTTGAAGTCGGAAGTTTACATGCACTTAGGTTGGAGTCATTAAAACGTGTTTTTCAACCACTCCAAATGTATTGTTAACAAACTATAGTTTTGGCAAGTCGGTTAGGACATCTACTTTGTGAATGACACAAGTAATTTTCCCAACAATTGTTTACAGACAGATAATTTCACTGTATCACAATTTACATACACTAAATTGACTGTGCCTTTAAACAGTTTGGAAAATTCCAGAAAGTTATGTCATGGCTTTAGAAGCTTCTGATAATTGACATAATTTGAGTCAATTGGAGGTGTACCTGTGGATGTATTTCAAGGCCTACCTTCAAACTCATTACCTATTTGCTTGACATCATGGGAAAATCAGAAGAAAACAGCCAAGACCTCAGAAAAAAATGTAGACCTCCAGAAGTCTGGTTCATCCGTCGGAGCAATTTCAAAATGCCCAAAGGTACCACGTTCATCTGTACAAACAATAGTATGCAAGTATAAACACCATGGGACCACGCAGCGTCATACCGCTCAGGAAGGAGACGTGTTCTGTCTCCTAGAGATCAATGTACTTTGGTTCGAAAAGTGAAACTTAATCCCAGAACAACAGCAAAGGACCATGTGAAGACGCTGGAGGAAACATGTACAAAAGTATCTATATTATCCACAGTGAAACGAGTCCTATACCAACATAATCATAAAGGCTGCTCAGAAAGGAAGAAGCCACTGCTCCAAAACAGCGGGAAAAAAGCCAGACTACGGTTTACAACTGCACATGGAGACAAAGATCATACTTTTTGGATAAATGTCCTCTGGTCTGATGAAACAAAAACACAACAGTTGGCTATAATGACCATTGTTATGTTTGGAGGAAAAAGGGGGAGGCTTGCAAGCCGAAGAACACCATCCCAACCGTGAAGCACGGGGTGGCAGCATCATGTTGTGGGGGTGCTTTACTGCAGGAGAGACTGGTGCACTTCACAAAATAGATGACACCATGAGGAAAGAAAAGTGTGGATATATTGAAGCAACATCTCAAGACATCAGTCAGGAAGTTGAAGCTTGGTCGCAAATGGGTCTTCCAAATGGATAATGACCCCAAGCACACTTCCAAAATTGTGGCAAAATGGCTTAAGGACAACAAAGTCAAGGTATTGGAGTGGCCATCACAAAGCCCTGACCTCAATCCCATACAAAACTTGTTGGCAGAACTGAAAAAGCGTGTGCAAGCAAGGAGGCTTACTAACCTGACTCAGTTGCATCAGCTGTCAGGAGGAATGGGCCAAAATTCACCCAACTTATTGTGGGAAGCTTGTGGAAGGTTACCTGAAACGTTTGATGCAAGTTAAACAATTTAAAGGTAATGCTACCAAATACTAACTGAGTGTATGTAAACTTCTGACCCACTGGGAATGTGATGAAAGAAATAAAAGCTGAAATAAATAATTCTCAACTATTAATCTGACATTTCACATTCTTAAAATAAAATGGTGATCCTAACTGACCTAAAACAGGGAATTATTACTAGGATTAAATGTCAGGAATTGTGAAAAACTGAGTTTAAATGTATTTGGTTAAGGTGTATGTTAACTTCCGATGAGGGGCAATACCAGAATAAATTATCTATTGATTTTGTCTTTTCGCAACAAAATCCTCAGAGATATATGCCCCATATATAAGGACTCTGTTGGTGGCAAGAATTGTTTATAATAATTTTAATTGAAAAACTAAGTGATGAACCAAGTGTAGTTTTTTTGTACCAGTTCATAAACCATGTGCCATGGAATTGGTACATCGAAAATCTCCTCCCATTTATTTTTGTCGGAAATGAGAAGTTGTAATCTGTATGAAGGCAAAAAGGCAATTTTTTAACAAAGGATGAGCCTTTCTTAATAATCTACTGGAGAACCATTTGGGGTTTAAGTATAACTTATGTATGAGTGAAACTTTTAGTGAGAGGTTTAAAGCTTTAATATTTAATAATTTTATCCCCCCCAAACTCATATTCATTATATAAATAAACACGTTTAATTTTGTCTGGCTTAGCATTCCAAATAAAATAAAATATTTTTTGCTCATATGATTTAAAAACGAGTCATCCAGAGTAGGCAGTGCCATTAGTAAGTAAGTAAACTGTGATAGGACCAGAGTTCATCAATCTGATTTTTCCATAAATAGACAAGTATTTATCTCTCCATGGTTGCAGAATCTTATCTATTTTTGCTAACTTTCTATTGAAATGAATTATGGTAAATTGATTTATATTTTTGAAGATGTGAATACCAAGTATGTCTACTTCACCATCCGCCCATTTTATTGGTCAATTACAAGGTAGTGTAAACACTTTTTTTTAACGATACAATATGTAATATGGTACACTTGTAATAATTAGGTTTTAATCCAGCGAGGCTCGAAAAGTGATCAAGATCTTCAATGAGACTGTGCAGGGATCCAGATTGTGGATTTAAGAAAAAAATTGTCCTCGGCATACATTGACACTTTTGTTTTTATCCCCCTGGATTTATTGATGGATCTAAATTGAATAGCTTGCATTTCAATGGCCATAATAAATAGATATGGAGACAATGGACAGCCCTATTTTACTCCTCTTAAAAGCTCAATACTTTGAGAAGTAAACCAGTATTTACTATTTTACATCTGGGGTTGCTGTACATAACTTTAACCCTTCGTATAAGAGATTCACCAAAATTAAAGTCGTCCAGGCATTTATATATACATTCTAGTTGTACTTTATCAAATGCCTTTTCAAAATCTGCTATGAAGACCTGACCTGGTAAACTTCTGACACACTGGGAATGTGATGAAAGAAATAAATCATTCTCTCTACTATTATTCTGACATTTCACATTCTTAAAATAAAGCAGTGATCCTAACTGACCTAAGACAGGGAATGTTTGCAAGGATTAAATGTCAGGAATTGTAAAAGACTGAGTTTAAATGTATTTGGATAAGGTGTATGTAAACTTCTGACTTCAACTGTAAGTTATCCTGTACAAGAATTTATACCGAATACATTACGTTGTTACTAGTGTCAAGCTTATGGGCATATGGCAGCAGTGTGTAGGAAGGAGGTTCCTAGGTGTGAGAAGTGTGCAGAAGGGAATTTATTGTATGCCAACCGTTAAACCTCATCAAAGAAGAATTCTAGCATGTACACACTCATTCATACTCTTTACAAATCACTTATTGTTTGACATGGGCTGCGTTTCAAACTCATAAAAGACACCCTCGTCCACTTAACCTCGCTGATGCCCTTGGCGGAATCCCTGTCACCATCTTGAACGTCGGTCCAAACGATTAGCCAAACAAGGGAAGTTCGCAACGTAAGCCCCTCATTCTTGATTGAGTTTGCAAGTGTACAATTATGTTCCCATCGGGGCCTGAAACACCCCATAATTCCATTCGCGATGATTGTACATACAGTAAGAAAAGTCAGCCAAAACTTAAAACCTCAACGGAAATATGGAGAAGTCAAGAGTAAGTAAAAACAAATGTAAAAAGGTTAGACATTGTGCTACTAATGCACATGATGGCACAAACACATCTCATAAAATAAAGTGTTTTTGTTTGGTTAGCTTTTGGAAAATTTTGAAATAAAACATTTTCCTTCTTCAGAAGTTCCAGCTAAGCAGGCTAACATTAGTTAGCTAATTTGCTAGCTATCATACAGTAGGTGTATATTAAATTATATAGTTAATATAAGTAGACATGCGATTTTAATTGAATGTAGCGCATATAAATCAACCACAACCTACCGGTGGCTGAAAACACAATCATCCCGGGATGAACGAGTTACGAATTTCCAGGCAAGGGCGGTCCATTTAAAAATCATTCCTTCCTCCCTTGCCCTGCAAGTGTATACTCGTCCGAAGTCATGATACGTCATTAGAAGTGTCCACTTAATTTGAGGGCTGAGGGGATAGGGTGTATTTTTTAAGTGTTTGGAATGCAACCATGGATTTAATGGTAGTTTCTCGCCAAATTGTTCATGTGCAGGCCGTCAAATCAAGGGCACTCCTTCGATCAAAAGTTGTTTTTTGACGAAAATCTAAAAGTGTCAGTTTGTCACTTTCAAGAGGTTGAAGTAATATGATGCTCAACTACATAAGACATTGGCTCGAATGTAGGTTGTGCCTTTAGATTTCAAGAAAATGAAAAACGACAGAATATTTTTTCATTTCTCATATTGACTTCTCAAACCCCGGCATGGTCTGTTTCGCAAGTTCCCGGAAGTAATCGCGATGTTGCGCCTCTGGGTTTAGAAACTCTGTGGTTTAGCCATAATTATGACTTCGTGACTGAGGTAACTAGTGACTACCGGTCCAAGTGTGTCCCAAATCCGCATGTGGGAGGAGCTGTTTGGGGTGTTGTGGATCTATCTGTAAAGGGAAAAAAATTCAGTGGGAGTGATTGTCAGCTCTTTTGTTTCTTATTGACATATTACAGTTCATATTGATACGAATTGAAATAGCTAGCTATAGCCATGTCTGGAATAGATAAATTACCGATAGAGGAGACATTCGAGGACAGTCCGCAGGTAATATATTTCACGCTATGCTCTGTAGCCTGCTAGCTTTATATCTCTCGTCTTTGTGCCGTGCAAAAGCTAGCCCTGCTATCTTGCTCGAGCAAGCATCAAGAGTTGTCAAATGGCTCAAAAAGTGATAACTGGCCTCGTCATACTTGCCAGCTGTCAATGGTATTATCTATTTATGCAACATTATTAATATCGGCCTTTGCACCACCTGCTAAAAGTATGCAGCAAATGGTTTTCTAGTGAAACACATCACATCCTTGTGTTGATGAACACATAAATGAGCTACTGCCAGGTTACGTGACCATCCTTACTCTAGCTGGCTGGCTACTGTTAGTCTCTGGCAGGGTGCACCACTTTCTCCTGTCTAGGGACGAGGTTGCCAAATTACAAAGCACAGAATATTTAATGAAATTACGTTTGGACATACTCTACCAGTTGTCTGTGTGGTTGGTCCTTCAGCTGGTCGACATGTTTATTTTTTTTTAATATCCACCAGACACTATTATTTACCCGACGTTTTGGAGCGCATGGACTGAGGTTGACATTTCACCTGGCACATGCGCAAACATTCCTTACCCCAGGATACTTCAACTGGTGATAACCCGGGAGAATAAAGAAAAGGAGCACACTCTGTTGCTGCATAAATCTGGTAGATTTATTGATGGGACAAGTAAACAATCAGATGTATGCTGCAACAGAGCACTCCTTTTTTATTATCCTGGAAAGACACCAGTTGAAGTATCCTGGGGTAAGGAATGTTTTGGGGATTTTCAAGTCCCTCAGTCTAGTACCTGATTTCCCCTTTTTCATTTAAGATGGGCTGAAGCGAGTTTGGGTATACCTTCGTTCCATTGATATACAGTACCAGTCAAACGTTTGGACATACCTACCTATTCAAGGGTTTTTCTTTATTTTTCTATTTTCTACATTGTAAAATAATAGTGAAGACAAAACTATGAAATAACACATGGAATCATGTATTAACCAAAAAAGTGTTAAACAAATAAAAAATATATTTGAGATCCTTCAAAGTAGCCACCATTTGCCTCTATGACAACTTTGCAAACTCTTGGCATTCTCTCAACCAGCTTCATGAGGTAGTCACCTGGAATGCATTTCAATTAACATGTGTGCCTTGTTCATTTGTGGAATTTCTTTCCTTCTTAATGCATTTGAGCCAATCAGTTGTGTTGTGACAAGGAAGGGGTGGTATACAGAAGATAGCCCTATTTGGTAAAAGACCAAGTTCATATTATGTCAAGAACAGCTCTAAAAAGCAAAGAGAAATGACATTCCATCATTACTTTAAGACATGAAGGTCAGTCAATCTGGAAAATTTCAAGAACTTTGAAAGTTTCTTCAAGTGCAGCCCCAAAAACCATCAAGCGCTATGATGAAACTGTCTCTCATGAGGACTGCCACAGGAAAGGAAGACCCAGAGTTACCTCTGCTGCAGAGGATAATTTCATTAGAGTTACCAGCCTCAGAAATTGCAGCCCAAATAAATTCTTCACAGAGTTCAAGTAACAGACACACCCAACATCAACTTTTCAGAGGAGACTGTGAATCAGGCCTTTATGGTCAAGGTTTTTCAAATAAACCACTACCAAAGGACACCAATAATAAGAAGAGACTTGCTTGGGCCAAGAAACACAAGCAATAGACATTAGACCGGTGGAAATCTGTCCTTTGGTCTGATGAGTCCAAATTTGAGATTTTTGGTTCCAACCTCCCTGTTTTTGTGAGATGCAGATCAGGTGAACGGATGATCTCTGCATGTGTGGTTCCCAACGTGAAGCATGGAGGAGGTGTGATGGTGTGGGGATGCTTTGCCGGTGACACTGATTGTGATTAACCAGCATGGCTACCACAGCATTCTGCAAGAATACGCCATCCCTTCTGGTTTGCGCTTAGTGGGACTATAATTTGTTTTTCAACAGGACAATGACCCAACACACCTCCAGGCTGTGTAAGGGCTATTTGACCAAAAAGCAGGGTGATGGAGTGCTGCATCGGGTGACCTGGCCTCCACACTCACCCAACCTCAACCCAATTGACATAGTTTGAGATGAGAATCTAAAATATATTTAGATTCGTTTTACACTTTCTTGGTTACTACAGGATTTCATATGTTATTTCATAGTTTTGATGTCTTCACAAATTATTCTTCAATGTAGAAAATAGTAAAAATGAAGAAATACCCTTGAATGAGTAGGTGTGTCCAAACTTTTGACTGGTACTGTATATTCATGTCACCAGTCAACTCCATTACACTCAAGTTACTTTAACTTCAACCAGTGAATTATAGCGAGCCTTAGTGGGTGTTAGCATGCTAATAGCACACCCTGCACATGAAAATTCTATTTTGTAAGGGGTATGCAGTGGGTTGAAAGCTATGTCACCAACGTATGTTGTATCGGACATTTCAAACAACACCCCCAGGTAAAGCAATAACAGTCATTGTATTTCATTTAAGAGAATGAACCAGATTTATCAAGGCAACCTTCGGCCTAATTTGACTGGGTGCCAACAGCAGATTTAGGTCTTTTTTTCTCATCTGTAACCCCAGTATGATCCATGTGAGTGCAGCGAAAGTTCACTCCGTGAGGAACTAATGTGCAGCGCTGTATTTGGTCTCCACCGCCTAGCTCACGCAGCTCTAAGAACAGAGGGATGTTTGGGCCAAAAAGAGGGTCCGACCACTGAGAGTTGAGCTAATGATCAACATCTACATAGGTGTGAATTGCAGTATATTACCAGGTGCCATGTACTCAGGTAGAAGCCACATGAGCCTCGTCCAAACAAAGAAAACCATGTTTCAAAGCTGACACGTGCATCCAGGTATTATTATGTGGGTGAGTCAATTTATTTTAACGACATTGTTTACCATGATTTAATACATGTTATTAACACGGTGCTCCATTTTAAAATAAACTTTATTACATGAAACAAAATGTTTAGCCTCAGGGCATTTCCATCGAAAAGGACTCGTGAGCACCAACATGTAAAGTTCTTAGGAGCATATCAAATTGGGGGTTAAATGAAAGCGAAGACTATGTTTTTGGTATATGAAGTCAATGATATCTTTTTTGACAATTTTCCATCTTAAAAATATGGCATAAGTTCATGGTTTCATTTTCTCAATGAACAGATGGAAAGGGGTTCTTAGACAACATCTACCAGAAAAAGTTTTAAAGGGAATCAAATGAAACAAAACACAATCATGTTGACGTAAAGACCCCTACCAACTAATATCAACACTTATCTATAGTGTAGGAGAAATTGTTTACCTTCTGTAAGTTTAAGATACGTTGCCTTGTAATTCTGTTACCAAAAACCCACATCTTTAATATATTTTCTAATGTCTCTCCCTGACAGAAGTAACAAGTAATGGTAGACCTACCAATGGTAGACCTATAGTGATTTTACTGATATCAATTTTGTTTATGAATTGATTCAAACTCGTTACCTCTCCCAGCTCTTACGGACACCTACCCATGAGCCCCCTCTCTTTCCATTTACTGTAACCAGCATCCTCACCCATTGAGCACCAACCAACACCGGACGTTCATGGACATTGAACATTTGGTCAGTCCACCCTGGCCTTGATGTTACGTTCACAGATGGACTGGACTGGACCAAATCGGAACCTATCATAGATGTATGTTTCACAAGTTTGGATCGCACAGTACAGTGGGTAGAGTAAAGTACAAAACAGTACAGAGTACAGTACTTAGAGTAGAGTACAGTACAATGCAGTACAATAAAAAAAGAGTACAGTAGAGTATTGTAATGCCTTTTATAAATTGTTTTTGGCTTGACCATGAGCGCTGCACGTGCACAGAGAGAACCATCACATTCATGCGTTTTAATTTTCGAAGCATTTGATATGTCATCCAATCCCTATCAGCTACTGTACTGTATGTAGCTAGCTACCTAGAGTATCCAACAAAACATGTACAATACAGTGGTAGGCTATTCGTCAGTCTTTCCTGTCTGTTGCAGAACGGTCTGGCTCTGAACAGCAGTGTCAGTGGAATTAGGCCATAGAAATAGAATACATTTCATTCTAGTCATTCTATTTCTATGGTTGAGGCGCTATACTATACTAGACTTGGTCATATGGAGAAAAATCCATATTGAGATAAATTGCCTGAATTAATGCGATAACAATAAAGTGCACCACAATTAGAAATATTTATTATCCTTTAAATTACGACTCAGTGTTGTCGTACTCGAGACCGTTCTCGAGTCTGGTCTCAAGACCACATATTGAGTGTCTCGGTCTTGTCTCAGTGTCAGATACATTTTTACTCGGTCCCGGACAAAGAGGACTCAGGCAAGACCAGAGGAGTAAAAAATAGATAATTACCAGCTCCCGTTCAGTCGTTGTATGAAACTCCTTGGTCAGGTCAAACATCCACACTCCTTTCATGACACATACATTTTTCTCTATCTCTACAAGCATTTTCTGATCTGTTGAAACAGCAATGAGCAAGTGCTCAAATACATTTATATAACTTAGTGTCCCACCATGTACAATATAGGCAACGAGCTAGGCAATGGTGATTGTTTAATTTTATAGTGCAGAGAATGAAGTTGGGTTACTTCTAAGTGACTTTCGGTTAGTCCTAAGTCGTCTCAACCAACATTGTGACTTTCCAATTATAATATTGATTGAGGCCTGTACAGTGCATTTGGAAGTATTCAGTATTCAGACCTCTTGACTTTTTCCACATTTTGTTACGTTACAGCCTTACTCTAAAATTTATTAAATCGTTTTTTTCTCTCATCAATATACACACAGTACCCCATAATGACAAAGCAAAAACAGGTTTGGAAATATCACATTTTACATAAGTTTTCAGACCCTTCACTCAGTACTTTGTTGAAGAACCTTTGGCAGTGATTACAGCCTCAAGTCTTCTTGGGTATGACGCTACAAGCTTGGCACACATTTATTTGGGGAGTTTCTCCCATTTTTCTCTCTGTCAGGTTGGATGGGGAGCGTTGCTGCACAGTTATTTTCAGGTCTTTCCAGAGATGTTCGATTGGGTTCAAGTCTAGGCTCTGGCTGGGCCACTCAAGGACATTCAGAGACTTGTCCTGAATACACTCCTGTGTTGTTGGCTGTCTGCTTAGGTGTCGTTGTCCTGTTGGAAGGTGAACCTTCGCCCCAGCCTGAGATCCTGAGTGCTCTGTCTGGAGCAGGTTTTCATCAAGTATCTCTCTGTACTTTGCTCTGTTTATCTTTCCCTCGATCCTGACTAGTCTCCCAGTCCCTGCCGCTGACAAATATCCCCACAGCATGATGCTGCCACCACCATGCTTCACCGTAGGGTTGGTGCCAGGTTTCCTCCAGACGTGTCGCTTGGCATTTAAGCCAAAGAGTTCAATCTTGGTTTTATCAGACCAGAGAGTCTTGTTTCTCATGGTGTGAGAGTCCTTTAGGTGCCTTTTGGCAAACTCCAAGCGGGTTGTCAAATGCCTTTTACTGAGGAGTGGCTCCCGTGTGGCCACTCTACCATAAAAGCCTGATTGTTGGAGTGCTGCAGAGATGGTTGTGCTTCTGGAAGGTTCTCCCATCTCCACAGAGGAGCTCTGTCAGAGTGACCATTCGCTTCTTGGACACCTCCCTGACCAAGGCATATCTCCCCCGATTG
Organism: Oncorhynchus masou masou; assembly: GCF_036934945.1. Classification (NCBI taxonomy): domain Eukaryota; kingdom Metazoa; phylum Chordata; class Actinopteri; order Salmoniformes; family Salmonidae; genus Oncorhynchus; species Oncorhynchus masou. Next base: position 54,683,618 of record NC_088217.1, read on the forward strand.
CTCAGTTTGGTCAGGTGGCCAGCACTAGGAAGAGTCTTGGTGGTTCCATACTTCTTCCATTTAAGAATGATGGAGGCCACTTTTTTCTTGAGGACCTTCAAAGCTGCTTGTATATTTTGGCACCCTTCCCCAGATCTGTGCCTCGACACAGTCTCGGAGCTGTACGGACAATTCCTTCGACCTAATGGCTTGGGGGACCTTATATTGCCAGGTGTGTGCCTTTCCAAATAATATCCAATCAATTGAATTTACCAATCAAGTCGTAGAAACATCTCGAGGATGATGAATGGAAACCGGATGCACCTGAGCTCAATTTCGAGTCTCATAGCAAAGTGTCTGAATAATTATGTAAATAAGGTATTTCTGTTGTCTAAAATGTCTAAAAACCTGTTTTCGCTTTTTTATTATCGGGTATTGTGTGCAGATAAGAAATAACAATTTAATACATTTTTGACTAAGGTTGTATTTATTTTATTTAACCTTTATTTTAACTAGGCAAGTCAGTTAAAGAACATTCTTATTTCCAACGGCGGCTTAGGAACGGTGGGTTAACTGCCTTGTTCAGGGGCAGAATGACAGATTTTACCTTGTCGGCTCGAGGATTTGATCTAGCAGTCTTTCGGCCACTGGTCCAATGCTCTAACCACTAGGCTACCTGCCACCCCTGTAACGTAAGTGAGTGTATATACTGTACTCGATACCATCTACTGCATCTTGCCTATGACGTTCTGTACCATCACTCATTCATATCTTTATGTACATATTCTTTATCCCTTTACACTTGTTTGTATAAGGTAGTAGTTTTGGAATTGTTAGGTTAGATTACTCGTTGGTTATTACTGCATTGTCGGGACTAGAAGCACAAGCATTTCGCTACACTCGCATTAACATCTGCTAACCATATGTATGTGATTAATACATTTGATTTGAAATGTGGAAAAAGTCAAAGGGTCTGAATGCTTCCCGAAATGCACCGTATATGTGGGATACAGCGATGAGGTAATTATTAAAAAATAATGTTAAACACTATTATTGCACACAGAGTGAGTCCATGCAACTTATTATGTGACTTGTTCAGCACATTTTTACTCCTGAACTTATTTAGGCTTGCCATAACAAAGGGGTTGAGTACTTCTTTCCATTTTGACATTAGGGGGTATTTTGTGTAGGCCAGTGACACACAATTGCAAATTAATACATTTTAAATTCAGGTTGTAACACAACAAAAGTCAAGGGCTGTGAATACTTTCTGAAGTCACTGTCATGTTTAATGATTGTGCAGTGCCAGTCAAAAGATTGGACAAACCTACCCATTCAAGGGTTTTTCTACATTGTAGAATAATAGTGAAATGTCAAAACTATGAAATAACACATATGGAGTCATGTAGTAACCAAAAGAAGTGTTAAACAAATCCAGATATATTTTAGATTAGAGTTTCTTCAAAGTAGCCACCCTTTGCCTTGATGACAGCTTTGCACACGCTTGGCATTCTCTCAACTAGCTTCACCTGGAACGTTCCCACATATGCTGAGGACTTGTTGGCTGTTTTCCTTCACTCTGCAGTTCAACTCATCCCAAACCATCTTAATTGGGTTGAGGTCAGGGGATTGTGGAGGCTAGGTCATCTGATGTTGTACTTCATCAAATCAAATCCATTTTTATTAGTCACATGCTCCGAATACAACCAATGTTAACCTTAGAGTGAAATGCTTACTTCTGAGCCCCTAACCAACAGTGCAGTTAAAAAACAATCAGAATAAAAAATGAAAGCAACAAGTAATTAAAGAGCAGCAGTAAAATAACAATAGTGAGACCATATACAGGGGGGTACCGGTACAGAGTCAATGTGTGGGGGCACCGGTTGGTTGAGGTAATACAGTTGAAGTTGGAAGTTTACATACACTTAGACTGTAGTCTTTAAAACTAGTTTTTCAACCACTCCACAAATTGCTTCTTAACAAACTATAGTTTTGGCAATTCGGTTAGGACATCTACTTTGACCACACAGCTGTCATACCACTCAGGAAGGAAACACGTTCTGTCTCCTAGAGATTAATGTATTTTGGTGCAAAAAGTGCAAATCAATCCCAGAACAACAGCAAAGGACCTTGTGAAGATGCTGGAGGAAACAGGTACGAAAGTATCTATATCCACAGTAAAATGAGTCCTATATCGACATAACCTGAAAGGCCGCTCAGCAAGAAAGAAGCCACTGCTCCAAAACCGCCATAAAAAAGCCAGACTACAGTTTAGATCTGCACATGGGGACAAAGATGGTACTTTTTGAAGAAATGTCCTTTGGTCTGATGAAACAAAAAGGAAGTGTTTGGTCATAATGACCATCGTTATGTTTGGAGGAAATAGAGGGAGGCTTGCAAGCCAATGAACACCATCCCAACCGTGAACCACAGGTGGTGGCAGCATCATGTTGTGGGGGTGCTTTGCTACACGAAGGACTGGTGCACTTCACAAAATAGATGGCATCATGAGGGAGGAAAATTATGTGGATATATTGAAGCAACATCTCAAGACATCAGTTAGGAAGTTAAAGCTTGGTCGCAAATGGGTCTTCCAAATAGACAATGACCCCAAGCATACTTCCAAATTAGTGGCAAAATGGCTTAAGGACAACAAAGTCAAGGTATTGGAGTAGCCATCACAAAGCCCTGACCTCAATCCTATAGAAAATGTGTGGGCAGAACTGAAAAAGCGTGTGTGAGCAAGGAGGCCTACAATTCTGACTCCGTTACACGAGCTGTCAGGAGGAATGGGCCAAAATTCACCCAACAATTGTGGGAAGCTTGTGGAAGGCTACCTGAAACGTTTGACTCAAGTTCAACAATTTAAAGGCAATGATACCAAATACCAATTTAGTGTATGTAGACTTCTGACCCACTGGGAATGTGATGAAAGAAATAAAAGCTGAAATAAATCATTCTCTCTGCTATTATTCTGACATTTCACATTCTTAAAATTAAGTGGTGATCCTAACTGCCTTAAAACAGGGCATTTTTACTAGGATTAAATGTCAGGAATTGTGAAACTGAGTTGAAATGTATTTCGCTAACGTGTATGTAAACTTCCGACTTCAACTGTATATACATGTAGGTAGAGTTATTAAAGTGACTATGCATATATGATAACAACAGAGTAGAAGCGGTGTAAAAGTGGAAGGGGGGGGCAATGCAAACAGTCTGCGTAGCCATTTCATTCGATTTTCATTAGTCTTATGGCTTGGAAGTAAAAAACTGTTTAGAAGCCTCTTGGACCTAGACTTTGCGCTCCGGTACCCCTTGCCATGCGGTAGTAGAGAGAACAGTCTATGACTAGGGTGGCTGGAGTCTGACAATTTTTAGGGCCTTTCTCTGACACCGCCTGGTGTAGAGGTCCTGGATGGCAGGAAGCTTTGCGCCAGTGATGTACTGGGCCTTACGCACTACCCCCTGTAGTGCCTTGCGGTTGGAGGCCAAGTGGTTGCCATACCAGACAGTGATGCAAAAAGTCTGGATGCTCTCGATGGTGCATGCCAAATCTTTTCAGTCTCCTGAGGGAGAATAGGTTTTATCGTGCTCTCTTCATCACTCTCCTTGGTCAAATAGGCCTTACACAGCCTGAAGGTGTGTTGGGTCATTGTCCTGTTGAAAAACAAATGATAGTCCCTATAAGCGCAAACCAGCATGGCTACCACAGCATTCCTCAGCAATTAAACCCTCCCATCTGGTTTGCGCTTAGTGGGACTATCATTTGTTTGAGTAGGTTTGTCCAAACTTTTGACTGGTACTGTATGTATTTTGCGAAATTTGTGTTTTGAGAAGACAACTGCATTTAAAAAACGCATTTACTGTTTTACAAAAAGCCACAGACTTCAGTGTCTTGTGGACTCTGTTTTGAAAATCTACAACATTGTTCTGAAAAATGCTTGTACACGATTGAGAAAAGACATGACAGTTTATCTATGGGGGATATTGTTTGAATGGGGGAAATTGTTTGAAAGTTGCGCAATTACTATTTACGAGATGTTAGTTCATACTGCAAGAAATCTGATAGGTTGGAACACGTCATCATATTTACTCTATAAGTCTGTGGAAGAAGGTGTGAACCATGAGCCTCCTAGGTTTTGTATTGAAGTCAATGTACCCAGAGGAGGGTGCTGTTGAGGCTACTGTAGAACTTCATTGCGAAACAGTGTCTTTAATCAGTTATGTAGTTTTTAGTATAATTGAATTTAAAAAGGATAACATTTTTTATGATCATTATTTCAATTTTTATGAAATTCACTGTGTGGGATGGACCTCCCATTCCACCGAGGAGCCTCCATCGGTGGCGTGACTACAATAGTCAGAGGGGTTGGCTAAAGCTACAGATCTGGGACCAGATTAGCCTTGCACAAGGGTGACATAAGTGTGCCATCTAAGCTACCTACTTCAGGTCAACCTAACCTGAATGTTTCCTGAGTTGAGTGCTTCCTTCATCCAGTGTGTTTCTCTGTTGCCAGACGCGCTCCCTGCTCGGCGTGTTTGAGGAGGATGCAGCTGCCATATCGAAATACTCCCAGCAGCTCTTCCAGGCCATGCACAGAATCTACGATGCACAGGTGAGCAATGACCTCTGGGATATGCTCATGCCAGTTAGTGTCCAGGCTTTTAAAAACAAGCAAAAATGCAAGCATGCACACACTCAATACTCTCACTCACACACACACACCTTTTCTTTATATTGCTCCTACAGCTCGTTAGATGAAACGGACATGACTCCTTTTTTTCAGAATGAGTTGAGTGCTGCCACCCATCTCACCTCCAAACTTCTGAAGGGGTATGAGAAACAGGTAGGCCTATGTTCTCAGTGTCAACATGCTGGAATGATGTACAGTATGTATGTATTTCTTTTTCATGCATCTTCCAAGAAACCCTTACGGTTTGAACATTAGTTGAATGCGCTGACTATGTCCCTCCAGATAAGAGCGTCTGATAAATGGCTGAATTCGCGAATGTAAAATGGTTTAGGGCTGACTGGGCTGTCTTTGCAGCGTTTCCCTCTTTGCTGTGATGACGAGGTCATGAGCTCCACTCTGCAGCAGTTTGCCAAAGTCATAGACGAGGTGAGAACACACGCAGCGGGTCCGCTGCTCTGCCCTCATTAACTCATCCTCCTCGCTGTGGCACGCTGCTGCTCAAATAGGATTATACCGTCTTAACCTTTTTCATCTCTACCTTTTCTTAATTACACCACACTATACACACTCTCCCACTTTGCACGATCACCTCTCCTCTACTCTTCTTTTCTCCGTTCTCTTCATCTTAAAATCTTTCTTCTCTCCTTTCCTTTCATTTTCTTCCTTCTTTCTTTCTCTCTGTGTCTTAACCTTCATTAGTTACACTACACTGTAAACACTCACACTTTAACCGCTCCCTTCCTTTCTCTTTCTTCTATTGCTTCCTACATTCCGTCCATCTTAACCTCTACATTTCTTCTCTCCTTTCCTTCTCTCTTTCTTAACCTCTCCCTTTTTTTCTCTCCTTTCCTTTCTCTCTGTCTTAACCTCTCCCTTTCTGTTCTCCTTTCCTTCTGTCTGTCTTAACCTCTCCCTTTCTGTTCTCATTTCCTTCTGTCTGTCTTAACCTCACCTTTTTTTCTATCCTTTCCTTTCTCTCTGTCTCAACCTCTCCCTTTCTGTTCTCATTTCCTTCTGTCTGTCTTAACCTCTCCCATCAGTCACTCCACACAGGCTCCTCCCTCACTCTTCACTTCAAGCCATCCCTTCCTTCACCCTGTTTTTTCCATATCCCTTCCATCTTTCTTCCTTCTCTCTCTTCCATCTCTCTAACCTCCCCCACCTCTCCTCTCCACCTGTCTGATGAGAAACACAAGATACGTTTCCCTGAGGAGATTCAGTAACGTAACTAACCTGTCTTCTCTCCCACAGCTGAGTTCCTGTCATGCAGTGCTGTCCACTCAGCTGGCTGATGCCATGATGTTTCCCATCACTCAGTTTAAGGAGAGGGACTTAAAAGGTAGGACTCTGAAAGAGTTCCATTCTCATGTTGTATTGTTCATACAGAGATCATGTACATTTACGAGAGATGGAGACAGATTAGAGGGATGCATGGTGAAGAGGTGGGACTGGGGATCGGAGCCCTGGTCCCCAAGGGCATGTCGTTAGAGGGTGGCTGCGTTTGGTAGTGGCAGAATGTGAGCCGTTTGAAATGGACGTTAACCTTCTCTCTCTCTCTCCCCTACAGAGATCCTGACCCTGAAGGAAGTGTTCCAGATTGCCAGCGATGGTGAGTGAGAACTATTCAGTAAAACATGAAAACTTAATGTTGTGATGTTGGCATGATGTCTTGTTACAATGCCCATGTTGTACATGTAATAACACATTTTCTGTCGACAGATCACGACATGGCCATCAACAGATACAGCCGTCTCTCTAAAAGGAGGGACAATGAGAAGGTAAGGTTTCTTAATATAACGTGACGTTGTTGTAACAATAACTTCCTCGCCAAATAAAACCTGACATTTGTGTGCGCGCTTCCGTGTGTATGTCTGCGTGCGTTTGTTGTGTATGTGTGTGTGTGCGCGTCTTCTCTCCAGGTGAAGGGTGAGGTGATGGAGGATGTGTACACCTCCAGGAAGAAGCAGCACCAGACCATGATGCACTACTTCACAGCCCTCAACACGCTGCAGTACAAGAAAAAGATGTCCCTCCTGGAGCCACTACTGGGATACATGCAAGCACAGGTACATCAACCTTACTTTCTCTCTCTCTCCTCTCTCTCTCTCTCGCTCGCTCTGTATTTCTTTCTCTCGCTCGCTCTGTATTTCTTTCTGTCTCTCGCTCGCTGTATTTCTTTCTCTCTCTCGCTGTATTTCTTTCTCTCTCGCTCTCTGTATTTCTTTCTCTCGCTCTCTATATTTCCTTCTCTCTCTCGCTCGCTCTGTATTTCTTTCTCTCTCTCGCTCGCTCTGTATTTCTTTCTCTCTCTCGCTCACTCTGTATTTCTTTCTCTCTCTCGCTCGCTCTCTGTAATTTCTTTCTCTCTCTCGCTCTCTGTATTTCTCTCTCTCGCTCACTCTCTATTTCTTTCGCTCGCTCTCTGTATTTCTTTCTCTCGCTCTCTGTATTTCTTTCTCTCTCTCGCTCTCTGTATTTCTTTCTCTCTCGCTCGCTCTCTGTATTTCTTTCTCTCTCTCGCTCGCTCTCTGTATTTCTTTCTCTCTCGCTCGCTCTCTGTATTTCTTTCTCTCTCTCGCTCGCTCTCTGTATTTCTTTCTGTCTCTCACTCTCTGTATTTCTTTCTCTCTCTCTCTCCCTGCTGGAGCATATATTCTGACCAGCATGTCTGTCTTTCTGTATATCCCAGATCAGCTTCTTCAAGCTGGGATCAGAGAACCTGACCCAGCAGTGGGAAGACTTCCTCACCGACATAGGAACCAGTGTTCAGAAGTAAGCTTCATCTCCTATCCCCCAACCCCTTGAGATTTGTAGAGATCTGAAAAGATTGGATAGTCTTCAGCAGTGGTGGTAGCTCCATCTTTGCCCTCTATGAGGCCAAGTGGAATTGTCATATTGCTTAAAAAAAATTGAAGGTCGGGCGTGTAATGTGTTTGGTTGTGTCCAGTGTCCGCAGGGAGATGGCCGGGGAGGTGGATGTGATGCAACAGACCATCCAGGATATGGAGCAGGCCAATGACCTCCTCTACATGCCTGACCCTGACCCCAGTCTGGTTCCTGTCAACCGCAACCTCACACGCAAGGCCGGCTACCTCAACACTCGCAAGTAAGAAATGACTGCCTAGCCAAACAAACTGACCTTCCTCAGTCCTGCAACACTGTAGTTCAAGACCAACATATATTTTAAATAAACACCTGGGTTAGTAAATCAAATAAAAAGTCTGCTCGTTTCTATTTGAAGCAACAGTAGGGCAGCTCCTGCTTGTTTTTAAACTGATGCTTTTATTCATTTCTAGTGAAAGTGAATACGGTACAAAATGCCTTAATCGGAACGACAATATGTTTCTACCATGTTTTTACTCCTAAATGTGTTTCCTAAGTAAAACGGGCTTAGTGTCTTCATCCTGGGAGCGGCAGTACTTCTTCACCCAGGGAGGGAACCTGATGAGCCAGGCGCGGGGGGACGTGGCGGGGGGTCTTGTCATGGATATAGACAACTGCTCCGTCATGGCCGTGGACTGTGAGGACCGACGCTTCTGCTTCCAGATCACATCCTTCGACGGCAAGAAGTAATTTTTAACTAGCGATAAACGCTTTATGAAGTGTTGTTGTTACCTGAAGATTTCTAACTTAGTCACAAAAGAAAATGTGAATTTCCACAGACGTTACTGATGCGCTCGGTCTTTGTTTCAGAGTGGCCATCTTGCAGGCAGAGAGCAGGAAGGATTGTGAAGAGGTGCGACAGTAGTTTTAATTAAATGTATTGTGGATGTGTTTATGTATTGTATAAATGTATAATGTAGCTATGGTATCTCTTAATAACACTGTCCTGTGCTCCTCTTTTCTCCCTCAGTGGATTGCAACGATTAACAACATCTCAAAGAGGATATATCTCAGTGAGAACCCAGAGGTGAGTATCTTGCTATGCTCTGGAAAAGCCTGTGCTTGCATCATCTTTATATTTAGTTGATATTATCATAGATAGAGCAATGCTCCAACACCCCTGTGTGTGTCCATGGTGTGACATTCACCTAGCCAGTGCTGGATGTCTGGGATGGGATGTGGTTAGTGTGAATCTCATCTACCCTCTTTCTCTCTGTTGCCAAGCGCATTTCCTCTTTGCTGAAATGCCCTCTTTCTATTGGCAGGAAATCGCAGCCAGAGTGAACCAATCAGCTCTTGAGGCTGTGACACCATCTCCCTCCTTCCAGCAGAGGCATGAGAGTTTGCGGCCGAGCACGTGGGTTTCTGAACCGTCTCTCCTCACACAATCATAGACTTCATTATTTGGGCCTGGAGTTTTTCCTGATCTGCCTACGAAAATCTCTAGGCTTGGTTATACACATTACAGCCTATAACTAGCCTAGCCTAGCTCACCCTGTAACTTGGAGGCAAGTGTTTTTCCTGGTTTAGTCACATGGCCTGGAAAAAGTCCTGACCCTACTGTAGTGAAAGGTTTCTTGAGTACACCTTTTTTCTTATGTTCAATGAGGCTAGCATCCCTTGTTTCCATCTTTCTAACCTCCATCTCTTTTCTGTTCCCTGGGTCTCGTCCATCCGTCTCTACATCTATCCGTCCCGTGTAGACAAGGGCGGCCACCGGCAGCGCGGGCCAGCAGTGTGAGCTCGGCAGGCTCTGAGACGGCCTCCCCGGCCCTCTCCGTCCTCTCCTTGGACGCACTGGTGGCTCCAAACACGCCCATCCAGTTTGACATCATCTCTCCAGTCAGCGAGGAGGACGCAGGACAGGCGAAGGCTGCCGGACTGGGAAGGTCAGTACTACCCAGGGTTTCCTTAACGGTGTATAGGGGCAGGCCTAGCCCATGGTATGTGTTGAATGGAAAATAGTTCTGAGTCTACTACACTGTGCCAGTCATGTTCTTAAGATGTGGGTGTGTTTCTTTGCTCCCCCTTTTTTGAAAGAAGGACCAATCCTTTTGGTGAATCCGGAGGCACACCAGCGGAGGAGAGTGAAGGTAGGTGTGTGTGTGTGTGTGTGTGTGTGTGTGTGTGTGTGTGTGTGTGTGTGTGTGTGTGTGTGTGTGTGTGTGTGTGTGTGTGTGTGTGTGTGTGTGTGTGTGTGTGTGTGTGTGTGTGTTTCTCTCTCAGGTGGTCAGGTTAAAAGCGAAAGATTAATTTCTGTGGAAAAAGAAAAGAAAATTGACAATATGTGTCCATCCAGGCTCTATCCTGCACCAGCTGTTCTTTGCGCGTTTCCTGGGCTGTATGGAGGTGCAGAATGCGGACAGCTCTGACGTCATCTATGAGACCATGAGACAGATCCTAGCAGCCAGAGCCATACACAACATCTTCAGGATGACAGAGTCTCACCTGCTGGTCACCTGCGAATGCCTCAAGTGAGACACAAGCTCTTTGCCCTTATTATACAGGCATGGAAATTCATTCAATTCACAGACTTATCCTGTGTGTTGTTTTTGTTTTCAGGCTAATCGATCCTCAGACACAAGTCACACGGCTGAGGGTAGGCATGTGACTGATTGATTGTACAGTTGAAGTCGGAAGTTTACAAACACTTAGGTTGGAGTCATTAAAACTCGTTTTGCAACCACTCCACAAATTTCTTCTTAACAAACTATAGTTTATTTACTATAGAATATTTTCAACAACTGTTTATAAACAGATTATTTCACTTATAATTCACTGTATCCCAATTCCAGTGGGTCAGAAGTTTACATACACTAAGTTGACTGTGCCTTTAAACAGCTTGGAAAATTCAAGGAAATTATGTCATAGCTTTAGAAGCTTCTGATAGGCAAATTGACATAATTTGATTCAACTGGTGGTGTATCTGTGGATGTATTTCAAGGCCTACCTTCAAACTCAATGACTCTTTGTTTGACACCATGGGGAAATCGAAAGAAATCAGCCAAGACCTCAGAAAGAGAATTGTAGACCTCCACAAGTCTGGTTCATCATTGGGAGCAATTTCCAAACGCCTGAAGGGCGTCCATCTGTACAAACAATATTACACAAGTATAAACACCATGGGACTACACAGCCGTCATACCACTCAGGAAGGAGACGCGTTCTGTCTCCTAGAGATGAACGTACTTTGGTACGAAAAGTGCAAATCAATCCCAGAGCAACAGCAAAGGACCTTGTGAAGATGCTGGAGGAAACAGGCACAAAAGTATCTATATCTACAGTAAAATGAGTTCTATATCGACATAACCTGAAAGGCCACTCAGAAAGGAAGAAGCCACTGCTCCAAAACCGCCATAAAGACGCCAGGCTACAGTTTGCAACTGCACACGGGGTCAAAGATCATACTTTTTGGAGAAATATCCTCTTGTCTGATGAAACAAAAATAAAACAATTTGGCTATAATGTCCATTGTTATGTTTGGAGGAAAAAGAGGGAGGCTTGCAAGCCGAAGAACACCATCCCAACAGTGAAGCACGGGGGTGGCAGCATCATGTTGTGGGGGTGCTTTGTTGCAGGAGGGACTGGTGCACTTCACAAAATAGATGGCATCATGAGGAAAGAAAATTATGTGGATATACAGTGCCTTGCGAAAGTATTCGGCCACCTTGAACTTTGCGACCTTTTGCCACATTTCAGGCTTCAAACATAAATATATAAAACTGTATTTTTTTGTGAAGAATCAACAACAAGTGGGACACAATCATGAAATGGAATGACATTTATTGGATATTTCAAACTTTTTTAACAAATCAAAAACTGAAAAATTGGGTGTGCAAAATTATTCAGCCCCTTTACTTTCAGTGCAGCAAACTCTCTCCAGAAGTTCAGTGAGGATCTCTGAATGATCCAATGTTGACCTAAATGACTAATGATGATAAATACAATCCACCTGTGTGTATTCAAGTCTCCGTGTAAAAAGTGTAAATTTAAAGTTTGCCACAAGCCACCTGGGAGACACACCAAACATGTGGAAGAAGGTGCTCTGGTCAGATGAAACCAAAATTGAACTTTTTGGCAACAATGCAAAACGTTATGTTTGGTGTAAAAGCAACACAGCTCATCACCCTGAACACCCTATCCCCACTGTCAAACATGGTGGTGGCAGCATCATGGTTTGGGCCTGCTTTTCTTCAGCAGGGACAGGGAAGATGGTTAAAATTGATGGGAAGATGGATGGAGCCAAATACAGGACCATTCTGGAAGAAAACCTGATGGAGTCTGCAAAAGACCTGAGACTGGGACGGAGATTTGTCTTCCAACAAGACAATGATCCAAAACATAAAGCAAAATCTACAATGGAATGGTTCAAAAATAAACATATCCAGGTGTTAGAATGGCTAAGTCAAAGTCCAGACCTGAATCCAATCGAGAATCTGTGGAAAGAACTGAAAACTGCTGTTCACAAATGCTCTCCATCCAACCTCACTGAGCTCGAGCTGTTTTGCAAGGAGGAATGGGAAAAAATTTCAGTCTCTCGATGTGCAAAACTGATAGAGACATACCCCAAGCGACTTAAAGCTGTAATCGCAGCAAAAGGTGGCGCTACAAAGTATTAACTTAAGGGGGCTGAATAATTTTGCACGCCCAATTTTTCAGTTTTTGATTTGTTAAAAAAGTTTGAAATATCCAATAAATGTCGTTCCACTTCATGATTGTGTCCCACTTGTTGTTGATTCTTCACAAAAAAATACAGTTTTATATCTTTATGTTTGAAGCCTGAAATGTGGCAAAAGTTCGCAAAGTTCAAGGGGGCCGAATACTTTCGCAAGGCACTGTATTGAAGCAACATCTCAAGACATCACTCAGGAAGTTGAAGCTTGGTCGCAAATGAGTCTTCCAAACGGACAATGACCCCAAGCATACTTCCAAAGGCGAACAAAGTCAAGGTATTGGAGTGGCCCTCACAAAGCCCTAACCTCAATCCTATAGAAAATTTGTGGGCAGAAATGAACACGCGTGTGTGAGCAAGGAGGCCTACAAACCTGACTTAGTTGCACCAGCTCTGTCAGGGGGAATGGGCCAAAATTCACCCAACTTATTGTGGAAGGCTACCCAAAACGTTTGACCCAAGTTAAACAATTTAAAGGCAATTTTACCAAATACTAATTGAGTGTATGTAATCTTCTGACCCACTGGGAATGTGATGAAAGAAATAAAAGCTGAAATAAATCTCTCCGCTATTATTCTGACATTTCACATTCTTAAAATAAAGTGGTGATCTTAACTGACCTAAGACAGGGATTTGTTACTAGGATTAAATGTCAGGAATTGTGAAACTGAGTTTAAAGGTATTTGGCTAAGGTGTATGTAAACTTCCAACTTCAACTGTATGTAATATCACTGTCAAGATACATGAGGTTGTCGAGACTTGATGTTTCACGTGACTTCTTGATTTCCTTCTCTCTCTGCCCCTCTCCCTGCTGCCCCCCTTCTCTCTCCTTCCCCCAGTTCCCTCTCTCCAGCGTGGTGTTGTGTGCTGCCCACCAGGAGAACAAGCGTCTGTTTGGATTTGTTCTGCAGACTGCAGAAGGCAGGCTGGACGGACGACCAATCATTGTCTGCTACATCTTTGAGTCCAACAATGATGGGGAAAAGGTAGATTCTGCTCTGCTGTGTAGCCTTTCTTATTCCATGATATGTAGGTAGAGCCAGTAGTTTAAGGTTGTAACTAGGGCATAGTTACACCACATTTTCCTGGTCAACCACACATGCCAATGTATTTTTATGATCAGGAACAAGTCCTGGCTAGGAATAAGCATATTGTGTCTATGTAGTAATGACACTATCAGTTAAAACAGCTTATAGGTTCTGTGTTGTGGTAAAATGAAGACATTTGCATGTGTGTCTACTGTTACCCAAGGTCATTTCTCGTTATCTCCGAGTGTATGTTGTGTTGTCCTCCTTTCAGATCTGTGACAGTGTGGGGCTGGCCAAACAGATAGCGTTCCACTCAGAGATGGTAAGAAATGTGAGAAGTGGAGCTCTCTGTTCTAGTGGAATTCATTTGTTTAGATGAACCGTCGTTGCTCACGTGGGACCTTTACTGTTTTCATTTATTTTTTTTGCTGACTCAGGATCGCAAAGCCACGGAGAAGAAGAAGGAGCAGGACAGGGCCAAGGAGAAACAGCAGGAGGAGCTGAGTAAACAGAAACAGATTGAAAAGGTGTCCTAGAAATTCTATCAAAATCACAATATAGTATCCTATTCTCATTGACTCATAAATCAACGCCCATCTTGGCCAATTTCTTGTCTGTAATCACAGCTGTATTACATTCTGTGTTCAATGATGTTACAGTAAACTGAATGATTTGATTAATTGATTTGATTAATCAATGAATTTTCATGAACCCACAGGACCTAGAGGAACAGAGCCGTTTGATTGCCGCCTTCAGTCGCCCCACCCCCCTTGCCTCTGGCACTGACGGACAGTTCCTGGTGCTGAGCAACAGCCAGTCAGAGGACAGCGATGCAGGAGTGGAGGGGCGGGAGAAGGGTGAGTCAGAGGCCTAACAGAATGGAACCGAGAGATGTTACTGTTGGCTTTCACTGAATACTACTTTGGATGACCAAACCACTGGAAGTCAGTCATTTTCAATGGAGGAAGGCAACTTGAAGAGGTGACTTGAGGAGTCCATGAGAGATGCAACCGTTGGGGACAATTTCACCAAGTTGAGCCAAAGTTCAACTTTTACGCAAATCATCAACGATGCAACTGCTGGCTTTGATCCTCTGCTGGATAGGCTACCCCCCCCCAATGTGCTGTTCAGAGGAAACACCTACGAGAGACATAGCCTTGTCCCAGATCTGTTTGTGCTTTTGCCTAGTCCATTGTCATTGTCGAACCAAACAATTGCATGACAATTCCATAAGGAGTTGGCAAGAGAGCAGAAACAGACTCGCACCCAGGCTACAAGGGACAGGCTTGACTATGTGTTACCAAAAAGTAGTATCCCATGAAAACAGACAGTTAGAGGTGGACTTGGTTCCTCTCCAGACGCCCACCTTGGCTCCTCAACCCTGGGCCTGCACAAATGCAGCCTCTCTCTGGTTTCACCTCTGGCTCCTACTGTTGGTCAATGAAGGAACAGGATTCAGAGTGCAGATAGACTTGATCAATAAAGGGCAAAAAAAAAATACTTCATAACATAAAAAACTAGAAAGGGAAAAAAAAGACCCCACAAGCTAAGAAAAGAAGAGTAGAAAAAGAACTGTGTGACTGAACAATCAAAATAATCCTTCCGGATCATTCTCCACCTTGTGTAAATGATCATGTATTTTATACTCGCAATTATATAGAAGTATACTGTCAGATAATATGGAAGAAGAAAAATAATGCTTTTCTGGTTTTGTTTATTTGGAAATTCAGGTGCAGTTCTGACTGAATACTATGGCTTCCTAAAAGTTAGAGATTATAGAGTGTACTAATATGGAGGGAAGACATTGCACATGTTAATACTGTAATAATAGATTTCTGTATTATTTGCGTAAACAGTATACATATTGTCTAATTAAGCAATAAGGCCCGAAGGGGTGTGGTATATGGCCAATATACCATGGCTAAGGGCTGTTCTTATGTACGAAGCAACACCAAGTGCCTGGATACAGCCCTTAGTCGTGGTGTATTGGCCGTATGCCTGGATACAGCCCTTAGTCGTGGTGTATTGGCCGTATAGATTTCTGTATTATTTGCGTAAACAGTATCCATATTGTCTAATTAAGCCATAAGGCCCGAATCGGTGTGGTATATGGCCAATATACCATGGCTAAGGGCTGTTCTTATGTACGAAGCAACACCAAGTGCCTGGATACAGCCCTTAGTCGTGGTGTGTTGGCCGTATACCCCCCCCCCCCCCAAGGTGCCTTATTGCTTATTGTAAAACATGTTTTGTCAAACTCGCGGTATGCGGTCTAATATACCATGGCTGTCAGCCAATCAGAATTCATAGCTCGAAGCACCCAGTTTATAATCTACAGCTGTGAAAAAGTACTTGCCCCCTGTATGATTTTTTTTTCTGTTTTTGTATATTTTTGATACTGAATGTTATCAGATCTTCAACCAAAACCTAATATTAGATAAAGGGAACCTGAGTTTACAAATAACAAAAAAAGTCATACTTATTTTATTGATTTAATTAACAAAGTTATGCAACACCCAATTCCCCTGTGTGAAAAAGTGATTTCCCCCTTACACTCAGTAACTGGTTGTGCCACCTTTTAGCTGCAATGACTGCAACCAAATGCTTCCTGTAGTTGTTGATCAGTCTCTCACATCGCTGTGGAAGAATGTTGACCCACTTTTGCTTGCAGAACTGCTGTAACTCAGCGACATTTGTGGGTTTTCATGCATGAACTGCTCATTTCAAGTCCTGCCACAACATCTCAATTGGGATTAGGTCTGGACTTTGACTAGGCCATTCCAAAACTTCAAATGTATTGCTTTTTATCCATGTTCATGTAGACTTCTTTTGGATCATTGTCTTGCTGAATGACACAGTTGCGCTTCAGCTCACAGACGGATGGCCTGACATCCTGCAGAATTCATGGTTCCTTCTATTGAAGAAAGTCGTCCAGGTCCTGAGGCAGCAAAGCATCCCCAAACCATCACACTGCCACCACCATGCCTGATCGTTGGTATGAGGTTCTTACTGTGGAATGCAGTGTTTGGTTTTCGCCAGGCATAATAGGACCCATCTCATCCAAAAGGTTGACTCAAGTTTGCCAAAAAAGCACCTGGAAGCACCTGGATGATCACCAAGACTCTTTGAAGGATGATTCATGGACAGATGAGTCAAAAGTATGACTTTTTTGACGCCATTGGTCCCGTTATGCCTGGTTCGGAAACCTAACACTGCATTCCGCAGTAAGAACCCTGGTTCTCGGCGGTGGTGTGATGGTTTGGGGATGCTTTGCTGCCTCAGGACCTTGTCTACACTCATCCTCTTGTCGTTAGCTAACAGGTTTGCATGTGCTTTGGATCCTATCATGAAGATAAATAATTGTCACATACATCCTTGTCAGTTGTTTTTTTCTCCATAACATTATTACTACCATTTGAATGAACCATGTTTTGTTTCGAGTGTGTTTTGGTTTCAAGATGTTAATCTTGTACCCCTTAACACCAATAATGGTATGCTCATAAATGAATCAACTTATTGCTATACCTTCTTCCTGAGGTGTCAATGTATTCATCTGCCAGGTTGAAGCAAGAACAATACTGTATTACAAAGTGCTAAATTAGGGCTGTGGCTTTAAGGTGGTCCCCCCACCCCCCCCCCCCGTTAAATACTTTAATCTGTAATGTATTGGAATGGTTTGTATGTTTCTCAGATAATTTCTGTATAAAGAAGCACACTACGTATGTATGCTATGTATAGGACATATTTCCAGAGGTGTTCGCCGACCTTTACCCATTGCTCAGATGTAAATTTGTTCTGAGCTCTGACTGCTAATTTGATCAGCTCATAGAGAATACAACTATCATATCAACAAAGTGAAATTGATTTGGTTTATATAAATAGAAGTGATATCCCAGAAGGGTTGAGAATATTTATTATTTCCATTTTGGGGAAAGGTTTTGGGAGTGGTAAACTGGGTTACCTAGATGTTAATATGGGGGACTGCACTTTAGTACTTTATGCAGTAGAGGATATGCACCTATTTAATGTACATATTTCAGTGATTACTGTTTCAGTGTCCTAAAATAGCTTTTCAACAATAAATATACACTAATTCAAGGATTAGGGTTGTGTTTTATCGCTCCTGGTTCAAAGTGCTGTGTGTGTGTGTGTGTGTGCGCGCGCGTGCGTGCGTGGCGCCTATAGGCTGCAAATAAACCATATTCTTTCTTGGAGTAGCTTATTAAGTATTGCTCTTCTTTCAAAACAAAAAGACTGGGCGCGCCCGTGCACATTGACGTCCCTTGTGTCCAAATCCTCTCTGTTCCATTCAGAGCGAAAAGTAAACAAGTGAGCTATTTGTTTAAAGCTCCCGTTGTTCTGTTCGTTAAGGCGAGCGAGCACTAATCTGCTTTTGAATAGGTCGATTCGAGGAGGAACAAATGTTACACACGATTTTCCAGCAACACGCAAACCTGCCGCTTTGACGGCTTTTGTTTGTCTCCAACATAATTCACCGTCCTATATGCATCACAACGGCAGGATGAGAGAATATTCATCAGGATTAAACCTAATAGTATTAGAGGATTATTATTAGGATTGGAATTATGTGATACTTGACTGGTCCCGCATAATGATGCCTGCAGACAGTAGGCCTATCTAAAATAGTGCCCAGGTTTGGCGACATGTGGGAATGGGTTTGATTTTCTACCTTGGTAGTTTTGAAGAAAAGGATGGCATTGCGTTTTTGTTTCAGTTATAATATTACGTTTGACGAATCCACTGTCCTTAAGAGATAACACCTTTATGCCTAGGTCTATTTACAACCCCCCTAATCTGAATCGGGTAACCTGCGACTCATCGCGCCCAGTGGTGGGGGGTATTCGATTCACATGCTAAACTTTTTTAGAACCTCTGATTTTAATTAGTGACGTATAAAAATCCCCGATTCGTTTAAATCGTCACCTGAGCAGCCAGCTTTCAGAGGCCAGTAACTTTTCAGAAGAGAGTTGGTTGACAGTATGGCTGCACCTACCGTTAGTTGCCAGATCAGACTGGTTGACGCAAAACCAGTTTTCACCATAGACAGCATCCTTGGGTTGAATTTGGACAGGCCAGGCCTACAAAATGTGTCTGTGAAGCTGTATCGACCTTGGACAGGTAAAACACTATTTATTTCTCTCAAGTAAATTCTGACAATAACGTATGTCATTGTCTGTGGAGTTATATTAGGTTTTGTCTGGTGTTTTTCAGAATTGGAACCAACGCAACAGAGAAGTCACACCATAGTCAATAGACCATCGGATCCTTCCGCAGAGATAAAGGGGACAGTAGAAGAACAGAAGCTCAACTGTAAACGACACTTTACGGAGTCCTACAGGAGAACATTAAACTGGTACATTGGGCGCAGGCCGCGGACGACATTCAGTAGCACACAGGTAAAAAAAAAAAATACAGATATGCGCAGTGTTCACATGCCTCCATCGTGGTGCATCAGTAACAAAACATTTTAATAACATATTTATTGTAGATAGCCTATATATCGGCTGAAGGGCAGTTAAAGTGTTTTATTTTACCAACATTTTGTTTGTATGATGTCATAACTGTGGGATTTTACTGTAGGGTTACATTTATCAGTATTTACATTTATCAGTATATACATTTGTGTTAAATGTGTATCAATTTGTGACAGATGTTTTCATGGAAATACAATTTGATTGATATGATTTATTGATATGATTTCTTCTTGGGGAGCAGATTGAAGTCTTGGAGAGTGTGTTTCTCATCAACTCATATCCGGGTATTGACATCAGAGATGAACTGGCACAAAGGTTACATCTGGATGAGGATAGAATACAGGTAGGCCTAAAATTAACTTTAATTAATTTAAAATGGGGATGTTTTTACCCTGAGGCCAAACAGAGTTAATTTACTGTTCAATATGAAAAATAAATAAAATACAAGTTTTTGAACAATTAATTTGATTCATGTTAATTTATATACAGTTGAAGTCGGAAGTTTACATACACTTAGGTTGAAGTCATTAAAACTCGTTTTTTAACCATTCCACAAATTTCTTGTTAACAAACTATAGTTTTGGCAAGTTGGTTAGGACATCTACTTTGTGCATGACACAAGTCATTTTTCCAACAATTGTTTATAGACAGATTATTTCACTTATAATTCACTGAATCACAATTCCAGTGGGTCAGACAGAAGTTTACATACACAAAGTTGACTGTGCCTTTAAACAGCTTGGAAAATTCCAGAAAGTGATGTCATGGCTTTAGAAGCTTCTGATACGCTAATTGACATCATTTGAGTCAATTGGAGGTGTACCTGTGGATGTATTTCAAGACCTACCTTCAACCTCAGTGCCTCTTTGCTTGGCATCATGGGAAAATCAAAAGAAATCAGCCAAGACCTCAGAAAAGTAATTGTAGACCTCCACAAGTCTGGTTCATCTTTGGGAGTAATTTCCAAACGCCTGAAGGTACCACGTTCATCTGTACAAACAATAGTACGCAAGTATAAACACCATGGGACCACACAGCCGTCATACCGCTCAGGAAGGAGACGCGTTCTGTCTCCTAGAGATGAATGTATTTTGGTGCGAAAAGTGCAAATCAATCCCAGAACAACAGCAAACAGCACCCCTGAATAAGGCAGTTAACCCACTGTTCCCCAGTAGGCCATCATTGTAAATAGGAATTTGTTCTTAACTGACTTGCCTAGTTAAATAAAGGTTAAAACATTTTAAATTTTTTAAACTGGACAGAGGAACTTTTCCTAGACAGCCAGCATCCCGGAGTTGCCTCTTCACTGTTGCCGTTGAGACTGGTGTTTTGAGGGTACTATTTAAAGAAGCTGCCAGTTGAGGACTTGTGAGGCGTCTGTTTCTCAAACTAGACCCTCCTCTTGCTCAGTTGTGTACCGTGGCCTCCCACTCCTCTTTCTATTCTGGTTAGAGCCAGTTTGAGCTGTTCTGTGAAGGGAGTAGTACACAGCATTGTACGAGAGCCTCAGTTTCTTGGCAATTTCTTGCATGAAATAGCATTGATTTCTCAGAACAAGAATAGACTGACGAGTTTCAGAAGAAAGTTATTTGTTTCTGGACATTTTGAGCCTGTAATCGAACCCACAAATGCTGATGCTCCAGATACTCAACTTGTCTAAAGATGGCCAGTTTTATTGCTTCTTTAATCAGAACAACAGTTTTCAGCTGTGCTAACATAGTTGCAAAAGGGTTTTTTAACGATCAATTAGCCTTTTAATATGATCAACTTGGATGAGCTAACACAACGTGCCATTGGAACACAGGAGTGATGGTTGCTGATAATGGGCCTCTGTACGCCTATGTAGATATTCCATAAAAAAGCAGCCGTTTCCAGATACAATAGTTATTTACAACATTAACAATGTCTACACTGTATTTCTGATCAATTTCATGTTATTTAATGGACAAAAAGTGTGCTTTTCTTTCAAAAACAAGGACATTTCTAAGTGACACTACATTTTTGAAAGGTAGTGTGTATATATGCAATTATATTTATATTAAAAAACTATTCACTTGATCGCCTCACTTTACAAAATATTAATTTATATACATTTGTTTAACAGTAAATCAACTTGGCAAGGCCTCACTTAATTGTTTTGGGATTCTACTTTGATTATTGAATTATAATTGCAATGTAACAGCTTTCAGCAGTTCTTGTTATTACACAGAATATGGACTCAACAAACATGAAATAAAAAATCTGTTAATTACAATGTAACATGTAAAAAAAAATATATGCCTGAGTACTTACAGCAGAACCTACTAGAACAGGCATCTTCATGCTCTAAAACTAAAGCTAATTTTTTGTTGATAAAAATTACACCATAAAGGCTGTTCTTGAAAGCTCTGTTGACACTGTCCCGTTCTCCACAGATCTGGTTTCAGAACCGCAGGGCCAAACTGAAACGTTCTCACAGAGAGTCACAGTTCCTCATGGTGAAAAAAGCCTTCGCAGATCTCAAGGACAAAGAAGAGGAATAGTCCTTATGATAAACACATACCTTATAGGGGCCTTAATTACCTTAAGTAAGCTTATCACTCTCTCTTTCTCCCTCTCTCTTGCTCTCTCTATATATATATATTTAATATATTCTATGATGTAAATGTACATTTTTCCAGGGCAGCGTTTCCCAAACTCGGTCCTCGGGTCCCCAAGGTGTGCACATTTTGCTTTTTTCCCTAGCGCTCCTAACACTACACAGCTGCTTCGAATAATCCAAGCTTGATGATGAGTTGATTATATGAATCAGCTGTGTAGTGCTAGGGCAAAAAAAGTAAACAAAACGTGCACCGAGTTTGGGAAACCCTGTTCCAGGGTATGTTCATTTTTATAAACAGATAAGACCTTTGTCAAATACATTTGTGGGTATGGCGTTTATTGAGCTGTATTGGCAAAAATGTTTATCTTCTCCAACAATAGAATACATTTCTGAAAGTTTAGATTATTAAATGATTTAGTTTGCAAGCAGCTGCAGGTTGTGGGTGTTCCCAGAACATCCAGAGTTAAGCTCTCCTTATTGTTTGAGAAACACCCCGGTAGGAACCAATTTGTCTCCTTCAGTAGCGCCTCAGCAAGGCAATTAAGTTTAGGGGAGTGAGAGACAAAAGAGTAGCAGTGAGGAAGCCTGCCCTGCAGGCAACAGGAAGAAGAAGGTATAAAGGTTTAGATTGTAGAGAAAGCTTTGAGAAAAGAAAAGAAAAAAGTATATTTAAGATAATTTCAGATAATTGCATTTATGCTCTGGCAGGCATCCACACCTCTCTTTTCTGACTAAAGAAGTAGGCCCATAAACCTCTACTTGTGGTGCCATGCAGTAAAATAAAGATAAGGAACAGGGAATTTAAGTTTACAACTCAAACCAATAGGCAACCTCTTGATTAACCCACTACTCTACCAACATGGTATGGCTGCAGTTTCAATGCCTTAACACAGGAGGGTGCTAAAGAATATCAAACGATTCTGTGTCTCTCTCCTCCCCTCTCTCTCTGTCTAGTCCTTTGCCCCCTACTCTCTGACTCTCTGGGTCTATTCTACACTAATAAAATATAATTTCCCACAGAAAGAGTGAGTGATTCTGTTTTTTGCCCACATGTAGGCTACTGGACTCCTGTGTGATAATGTTTCCAATGCTCAGCGTTCATGCAGCAGTAAAGAGGATATTTTTTCATGACTTCAAATCAAAACTTTATTTGTCACATGCGCCGAATACAACAAGTGTAGACTTTACCATGAAATGCTTACTTACAAGCCCTTAACCCAACAGTTCAAGAATAATTAATAAAATATTTACAGAGTAGACTAAAATAATAAGTAACACAATAAGAATAATAATAACGAGGCTATATACCGGTACCGAGTCAGTGTGCCGGGGTACAGGTTAGTGTAGTAATTTGTACATGTAGGTGGGGGTGAAGTGACTATGCATAGATGATAAACAGCGAGTAGCAGCAGTAAAACAAAATGGAGGGGAGGTCAATGTAAATGGTCCGAAGGTGATTTTATTAACTGTTCAATGGAGACACCAGATCACCTGAAATGTGTGATGCGTGTAACTGCACAGATACTGTCCCACATGCATCACTTTCCCATTAGGTTCTGAGTCAATTCCCACTTTGATCTTCTACATCTTATGTCTGTAGAAATCAGAGAACCTTGGCCAGCAGGATTGCCACCGTTTCTATGTCTCAGCATCCACTATGAAGGAAGTTGGAGGTCGTTTTGAGAGGCAACTAGCATACTACCTTCGACTTCCAGTCATTGCACTAATGATATTTAGCAACTTCCTTCAAACTACACACAGAGACACACAAATGGGATCCACAAGTTTCTGACACTGGAGAAGTAGATAAAGGGCTTCATTGTAAAAAATCCCAAAGTGTCCCTTTAATTGCTTAACCATTGAATTGTCTACTACAGATTATGAGAACTACACATAATGAAAATGTATGTTTGCAAAGTATAAAAATATGAACTATTGTATGTACTATTATGATGCCTATTTTGATTTTACTTCACAGTAAAACAACATCTGATATTGACATCAGAGATTTACTGTATATAACAAATGCCTCCCCAATACAGTAAAAAAATGTATCCACAATGAAGTTGCTGGGGTCTTATTGATAGTGTGTGTGTGGGGGGGTCACACTGCTTACTCAAATTGCATTAGTCCATGCAGTACTGTCATGCCATAATATGCCATTATGTAGAACCCGCTTTTATCAAAAGTACAACGATGAGTCCACACATTTTCATTCATGAACTCATTGGGAATCGAATCCACAACTCTGGTGTTGCTAGTGCCATACTCTTACTTCACTTTTTTTTCTCACTTTGGTGCAATTTTCACAGGTATCTGGTACATTTTCACAACTCTATGCACAGAAATCAAAACAGATCAAAATTAGTCATGTTTCAAAACTCTTAAGCACATTTTTAATAGACTTTTCCCTGCACCAAATCACTCTTTAAATTGATAGATATTCAATCTAAGTATAGTTTTTCAAAATGCAATATTCACTTTAGATTTTCTTGTCAAGTGGTAATACAATTACACTGTAGAATTTTTAGTACTACCTCAAATGTACTAATTTGGCATACATTTATAGTAGAAAGAGGAGGAAGGGAAGCGCTACTAAGGTACACAATAGTACATTTTGGTAGATAGGTGCTCTTTGGTAAAAGGGGTAAATTGGTCATCAAAAAGAAAGGAGGACCATGGCACTCTAAATATAATTAATTAAAATGCCTTTATTAGTATGGCATGTTCAATAGAAACAAAGTTTTTTTTAAACTGAGAAACCGTACTCCCTGACGAAAGCCATGCAGCCGTAACGCCTCGGTTTAACATTTTTTTTTGTTTCTATTGAACATGCCATACTGATAAAGGCATTTATCATTTATCACAGTGGCTCGGGTGGTTGTTGTCCTTGATGTTCTTTTTGGCCTTCCTGTCACATCAGGTGCTGTAGGTGTCCTGGAGGGCAGGTAGTTTGCATTGTGATGCATTGTGCAGGCCCTCTGGCAGAACGTGGACTCGAGTCACATGACTTGGACTCGAGTTAGACTCGAGTCACAAATATGATGACTGGCAATACCCAATACACCAACATCAGATGTTATCCTCATAATAACTGCACGTGGTTTTACCGCAACAGAGTAGCGCTACACCCTTCAATTGACACGGAGAGAAACAAACAAAAGTGGGCACATCTCTCACAAAAATGGATAAAAATGAAATCAAGGATAATTATACTTAACAAAAATATAAGCACAACATGTAAAGTGTTGATCCCACGTTTCCTGATGTGAAATAAAAGATCCCAGCAATTTTCCAGACGCACAAAAAAAGCTTATTTCTGTCAAATGTTGTGCACACCTTTTTTACATCCCTGTTCGGGAGCTCCTTTGCCAAATAATCCCTCCACCTGACAGGAGTGGCACATCAAGAAGCTGGTTAAACAGCATGATCATTACACAGGTGCACCTTGTGCTGGGGACAATAAAAGGGAGCGTGCAATTGGCATGCTGGCAGTACGTTCAACCGGCCTCATAAATACACACACGTGTAACTACACCAGGGGGAACGTCTACCAGAGCTGTTGCCAGAGAATTGAAAGTTATGTGCGAAAAATAAATATTGCAAACAATCCGGGACAGTTGTGGGATGCGAAATTAATACAACAACTCGCATTAAAAAAAAACTTTTTAGGCAATGTGGCTGACACAACAGATCAGAATGTTTAGCTTAAAATGTAAACTGTGAGGCTATTTCATCACATTATAAGCGCAGCAATGCGCTAACGTTTTCCATTAGATAAAAACATCATTATCAAAAGTGAGTGCAAATGCAATTATGCATGTAATGCTTTTATTATAAAGGTGCCTTTTTGTGGTGAAATGTATCTGCTTATACAGTGGGGCAAAAAAAAGTTGTTTAGTCAGCCACCAATTGTGCAAGTTCTCCCACTTAAAAAGATGAGAGAGGCCTGTAATTTTCATCATAGGTACACTTCAACTATGACAGACAAAATGAGAAGAAAAAAAATCCCGAAAATCACATTGTAGGATTTTTAATGAATTTATTTGCAAATTATGGTCAGAGTGATTAGAGGGACTATATACTGCTGAGTACAAGGCAGTTAGCAAATTTGGTAGGCTACTAATCACCAGCAGCAGCATCAGAGCTTGCAGAAGCCTAATTACCATGACAAAATTACTTGTGAGGTAATATGGTTAACACTCCTACCTTTTTTTCAGGTATCTGACCAACAGATGCATATCTGTATTCCCAGTCATGTGCAATCCATATATTAAGGGCTAATAAATCTATTTCAATTGAATGATTTCCTTATAGGAACTGTAACAGTAAAATCTTCTAAATTGTTGCATGTTGCATTTACATTTTTGTTAAGTGTATAAGGGAGCAGGAGAATTTGGTCTCAATAATTACAATAAGTTTTCAAGTACCAAATTGAGGAAATGTCTGAATTTCAAGGTAGGCCTATTCCAGTACTTGAGTTCCTGAGCTGCAAATTCAAGTTCAAGTAGGCTACATCAAGTTCCTTGTATTGGTTAAAATTGCAGGTGTAACATGGAAAACAAAATGTATTTGTCATGTTCTATACCAGATCATATTGTGAACAAGCCACTAGGCTATGTCATTTGTTGTCATTATATCCAGAATAATTTATCAAGCAGACAACAGAGGATCAACATAAATTAGATCCTAATAAGGAATGAGACACCAAAATATTCTGAACATTCCTCGCGAACACCTTTTTTTCCTGCACTTGGTCCGCTCACCACTTGAATGTCATTTGGAAAATTCCTTCCTTGACCAGATGTTGTGAAAATATCAAGGTATATCTAAATCAGCTGGACACCAAATGCTAATCCAACAAATATGAATTATAATTATTAATTAATTATAGACAAACCACATTAATGACTATCGATTTAGGGTTTAAGTATAAAGGTAAGTTGACTCTTTCAGTTAGAAGCATTCAATTTTGCAATCACATTTATAGTTTTGGATTTGTGTCCCCATGAAAACCGTCTTCACCCAGTAACACAAGACACAAAATGTTATGTACATAGTTGCACTGCATTTCTTAGATCTCTATACAAAAAACTCCCTGACAACTCGATCCAGGGTTCAAGTTCAAATTTAACTGATTAATGCTTAATATGCTGTATGTTTTTTATTTTTTATTTTACCTTTATTTAACCAGGTAGGCTAGGTGAGAACAAGTTCTCATTTACAACTGCGACCTGGCCAAGCTAAAGCAAAGCAGTGCGACACAAACAACAACACAGAGTTACACATGGAATAAACAAATATACAGAAAATAGTGTTATAATGATGACTTACACTCCCATAAACGTAGGAACATAAAAATAATATGTTTATGGAGCACGATTTTAGACAAATTGTCGTAGAAATTCACGCTAAGGACTCAAACTCAATGTAAACGATCAATCTATATTAACACGATGAAAACTCTCAAAAGGGCCTTTCAATCCTGGTATACCGCTACACAAACAAGTCATATAAGCATGATTTACATTATTCATTACTGCACGGCAAGCGGGACTGGAGCGCCAAGTCTAGGTCCAAGAGGCTTCTAAATAGCTTCTATCCCCGAGTCATAAGACTCCTGAACATCTAATCAAATGGCTACCCAGACCATTTGCTTTGCCCCCCCCCCCTTCCTCTGCTGCCACTCTCTGTTATCTTTGCACAGTCAATTTAATAACTCTACCTACATGTACATATTACCTCCATTACCTCGACTAACCTGTGCCCCCACACATTGACTCTGTACCGGTACCCCCTTGATATAGCCTCGCTATTGTTATTTTACTGCTGGTCTTGAACTATTTTTTACTTTTATTTGTTAGGAGGTCAGATGTCACCTGCATGAACCAAGATAGAGTGAGAGGAGATGCTGTGTACAATTCAAGGTAATCTCTTCAGGCAACAACATTTTCCCTCACACCGTCAAGATGATAAAGGATAAACATACAATACCAGTCAAGAGTTTGGACACCTACTCATTCAAGGGGTTTTTCTCTATTTTTACTATTTTCTACATTGTATAATATTAGTGAAGACATCAAAACTATGAAATAACACATATGGAATCATGTAGTAACCAAAAAAGTGTTAAACAAATTAAAAATACATTTTAGATTTGAGTTTCTTCAAAGTAACCACCCTTTGCCTTAATGACAGCTTAGCACACTCTTGGCATTCTCTCAACCAGCTTCACATGGAATGCTTTTCCAACAGTCTTTAAGGAGTTCCCACATATGCTGAAATCTTGTTGGCTGTTGTTTTCCTTCACTCTGCAGTTCAAGTCATCCCAAACCATCTAGATTGGATTGAGGTTGGGTGATTGCGGAGGCCACGTCATCTGATGCAGCATTCTATCACTCTCCATCTTGGTCAAATAGCCCTTACACAGCCTGGAGGTGTGTTGGGTCATTGTCCTGTTGAAAAACAAATGATAGTCACACGAAGTGCAAACCAGATGGGATGGCGTATCTCTGCAAAATGCTGTGGTAGCCATGCTGGTTAAGTATACAGTGCCTTGCGAAAGTATTCGGCCCCCTTGAACTTTGAAACCTTTTGCCACATTTCAGGCTTCAAACATAAAGATATAAAACTGAATAATTTTGCACACCCAATTTTTCCGTTTTTGATTTGTTAAAAAAGTTTGAAATATCCAATAAATGTCGTTCCACTTCATGATTGTGTCCCACTTATTGTTGATTCTTCACAAAAAATACAGTTTTATATCTTTATGTTTGAAGCCTGAAATGTGGCAAAAGGTCGCAAAGTTCAAGGGGGCCGAATACTTTCGCAAGGCACTGTACATTGAATTCCAAATAAATCACAGACAGTGTCACCAGCAAAGCACCCCCACACCATCACACCTCCTCCTCCATGCTTCATGGTGGGAACCACACATGCAGAGATCATCCGTTCACCTACTCTGTGTCTCACAAAGACACGACAGTTGGAACCACAAATCGTAAATTTCAGACCAAAGGACGGATTTCCACCAGTCTAATGTCCATTGCTTGTGTTTCTTGGCCCAAGCAAGTCTCTTCTTCTTATTGGCGTCCTTTAGTAGTGGTTTCTTTGCAGCAATCTGACCATGAAGGCCTGACTCAAGCAGTCAACACTGAACAGCTGATGTTTTTTTTTGTTTGTTTTTGTTTTGTTTTTTTGATTATTTTTTGTTTTTTGAAATGTGTCTATTTCTTGAACTCTGTGAAGCATTTATTTGGGCTTCAATTACTCAGGCTGGTAACTCTAAGGAACTTGTCCTCTACAGTAGAGGTAACTCTGGGTCTTCCTTTCCTGTGGCTGGCCTCATTCAAGCCAGTTTCATCATAGCGCTTGATGGTTTTTGGGACTGCACTTGAAGAAACTTTTAAAGTTTGATCACCCTTATGGTCACCCTTATATCTTATTGTAACAACGTGAAACAAATTGACAGATTATTATCAATGATTTACGAAAAGCTGTAACAAGTTGTCCAGTGTAGGAAATCCTCACTGGTAATCAGTGGCGATTTTAGCATGTACTGTACATTTTGATGGGGAAACAAAAAATAATAATTGAGGGATGCATGCCACTACACAACACAACACATTGCACTATAACAGTGACAACAGACTGTTAGGACCTACATAAATCAGTCCCAACAGTAGAGTCCCAACAGCAGTCCCAACACCTTATCATTGCTACACCTAGCTATCAGCAGAGCCTTGTCTCACATTAAAACAGTTCCTTCAGCTTCATTTGGGGTGGCAAGTACCCTAGTGGTTAAAGCATTGGGGGAGTAACCGAAAGGTTGCTAGATCGAATCCCCGAGCTGACAAGGTAAAAATCTGTCATTCTGCCCCTGAACAAGGCAGTTAACCCACTGTTCCTAGACAGTCATTGTAAATAAGAATTTGTTCTTAACAGACTTGCCTAGTTAAATAAAAAAAGTACTGCTTTTATAAAAAACATTGCTGACATGGCTGACTTACTTAACCAAATGTGGTTTCTACTGACAATTGAGTACAAACTGTGGCATAAGGGGACGACGTGCGGCTAAGAGGCAATCCGTAATTTATATTAAGACATCCTTGAGATGTTTCTACTACTTGTGGCAAATTCAATTGATTGTACATTATTTGAAAAGACAGACACCTGTCAATAAAAGGTCCTAGTTGACAGTGCATGTCAGAGCAAAAACCAAACTATGAGGTCGAAGGAATTGTCCTTGGGTACCAAAACATTTCTGCAACATTGATGGTCCCCAAGAACACAGTGTCCTCCATCATTCTTAAATGGAAGATGGTTGAAACCACCAAGACTCTTCTGGAGCTGGCCGCCCGGCCAAGCTGAGCAATCGGGGGAGAAGGGCCTTGGTCAGGGAGGTGAGCAAGAACCTGTTGGTCACTCTGACGGAGCTCTAGAGATCCTTTGTAGAGATGGGAGAACCTTCCAGAAGAACAACCATCTCTGCAGCACTCCACCAATCAGGCCTTTATGGTAGAGTGGCCGAATGAAGCCAACCCTCAGTAAAAGGCACATGAGATCAAATTGTACTATACCGGCTCCAACACTCGTCGGATGTGGCAGGGCTTGCAAACCATTACAGACGACAAAGAGAAGCACAGCCGAGAGCTGCCCAGTGACACGAGCATACCCGAAGAGCTAAATAACTTGTATGCTCGCTTTGAGGCAATTAACCTTGAAACATGTATGAGAGCATCAGCTGTTCCAGACAATTGTGTGATCACGCTCTCCGACACTCGAAGTGAGTAAAACCTTTAAACAGGTAAACATTCACAAGGCCGCAAGGCCAGACGGATTACCAGGACGTGTACTCCGAGCATGCGGTGATGAACTGGCAATTGTCTTCACTGACATTTTCAACCTCTCCTTGTCTGAGACTGTAATACCAACATGTTTCAAGCAGACCACCATAGTCCCTGTGCCCAAGAACACTAAGGTAACCTGCCTAAATGACTACCGGCCCGTAGCACTCACGTCTGCAGCCATGAAATGCTTTGAAAGGCTGGTCATGGCTCACATCAACACCATTATCGCAGAAACACTAGACCCACTCCAATTTGCATACCGCCCCAACAGATCCACAGATTATGCAATCTCTATTGCATTCCACACTGCCCTTTCCCACCTGGGCAAAATTAACACCTATGTAAGAATGCTATTCATTGACAACAGTGCAGCGTTCAACACTATAGTGCCCTCAAAGCTCATCACAAAGCTTAGGACCCTGGGACTAAACACCTCCCTCTGCAACTGGATCCTGGACTTCCTGACAGGCCGCCCCAGGTGGTAAGGGTAGGTAACAACACATCCGCCACGCTGATCCTCAACACAGGGCCCCTCAGGGGTCATTGCTCAGTCCCCTCCTGCACTCCCTGTTCACTCATGACTGCACGGCCAGGCACGACTTCAACACAATCATTAAGTTTGCTGATGACACAACAGTGGTAGGCCTGATCACTGACAACAACAAGACAGCCTATAGGGAGGAGGTCAGAGACCTGACAGTGTGGTGCAAGGACAACAACCTCTCCCTTAATGTAATCAAGACAATCAAGACAATTGTGGACTACAGGAAAGGAGGACTGAGCAGGCCCCCATTGTCATCAACAGGGCTGTAGTGGAGCAGATTGAGTTTCAAGTTCCTTGGCATCCACATCACCAACAAACTAACATGGTCCAAGCACACCAAGACAGTTGAGAAGAGGGCACGACAAAACCTATTCCCCCTCAGGAGAGAAAAAAAGATTTGACATGGGTCCTCAGATCCTCAAAAGGTTCTACAGCTGCACCATCAACAGCATCCTGACTGGTTGCATCACTCCCCGGTATGGCAACTGCTCAGCCTCTGACTGCAAGGCACTATAGAGTGCAGTGCGTACGGCCCAGTACATCACTGGGGCCAAGCTTCCTGCCATCCAGGACCTCTATACCAGGCGGTGTCAAAGGAAGGCCCTAAAAATTGTTAAAGACTCCAGCCACCCTAGTCATAGACTGTTCTTTCTGCGGTACTAGAATGCCAAGTTAAGTCCAAGAGGCTTCTAAACAGCTTCTATTTCCAAGCCATAAGACTCCTGAACATCTAATCAAATGGTAATCCAGACATATTACCTCAATTACCTCAACTAACCGGTGCCCCGGCACATTGACTCTTTAACGGTACCCCCTGTTTTTACTGTTGCCTCGCTATTGTTATTTTACTGCTGCTCTTTAATTATTTGTTCATTTTATTTCTTACTTTTTTAGGTATTTTCTTAAAACTGCATGGTTGGTTAATGGCATGTAAGTAAGCATTTCACTGTAAGGTTGTATTCGCCGCATGTGACAAATAACATTTGATTTGATTTGATTTACTTATGTAAATGTCACATTTAGTTTTTTTATACATTTGCTAATATAAAAAAAAATGTTGTTGCTTTGTCATTGGGATATTGTGTGTAGACTGATGAGAAAAAACCCTTAACAAAATGTGGGAAAAGTCAGAGGTCTGAGAACTTTCTGAAGGCGCTGTATGGTTTATTATGTCTAGGTCTCTGTGAGTCACATGTTGAATGCAAGAGTCAGGACTTTACTTTGGCCTACAAGACTATTTGGTCTGTAAAGCTAAATCACATGTTAGATGGGTATAGTAGGATATAAGGTAGGCTTTTATAATTGAATGATGATTTGGGTGCCCATTTTGGCCCACCTACATTTGAATGGATGTCTGCCTACGCCACTGCTTTTGTAGCTTTCCCCTGGCTGAACATGTTGGGCAACATCAGGAAATAGCGTAACATTAGCCACCCTAGCATGGTGGTGGAAAATTGTGTTTTATTAAGACAGTATGCATATTTTCCCTGTTTTTTCCACCGACAAGCCATTAAATGTTTTTCCACACTATGTGTTTGGAATAATTATGTGAAATTGTCAAAATTATGATAATGCCCTTTAAGTGTAAGAGCTGTTTGAAAAGACTCGTTTTCAGCATGTTTTGTTGGGAGGGAGTTTTGCCCTTCCATGCTGACATCACCATGCTGTAAATTAATTTTAGACCAATGAGAAAGAGATTTCTGGGCCTCCCGGGTGGCGCAGTGGTCTACGGCACTGCATCGCAGCGCTAGCTGTGCCACCAGAGACCCTGGGTTTGCGCCCAGGCTCTGTCGCAGCCGGCCATGACCGGGAGGTCCGTGGGGCGACACACAATTGGCCTAGCGTCTGGGTTAGGGTGGGTTTGACCGGTAGGGATATCCTTGTCTCATCGCGCACCAGCGACTCCTGTGGTGGGCCGGGTGCAGTGTGCGCTAACCAAGGTAGCCAGGTGCACGGTGTTTCCTCCGACACATTGGTGGTCGGAGGAAGGGGGTAAAATAAAAAAATTAAAAAAGAGATTTCTAAACCTCTCTGCCATTGACAGTAATCCTGTCAATGAATGCTCCGTTCTCACAGGCACCTGAGCCTGTGTAGGGATGTGATTTGAATGTGACTGAAGGAGTGGGATGGTTGTTTTGATTTGTTTTTGTATTTTGTATTATTCACAGCCATATAAGGAGACATTGGAACACAGCGCCTTCAGAATCTGGGCCATTTCCTGTTTGAAATGTCATCTTGGTTTTGCCTGTAGCATCAGTTCTGTGGCACTCACAGATAATATCTTTGCAGTTTTGGAAACGTCAGAGTGTTTTCTTTCCAAAGCTGTCAATTATATGCATAGTCGAGCATCTTTTCGTGACAAAATATCTTGTTTAAAACGGGAACGTTTGTTTTATCCAAAAATTAAAAGAGCGCCCCCTATATCGAAGAAGTTAAGACCCAGAGTCTTCTTTTTCAAGGGAGACCTGGCCAAGAAGGCAGCAACAATCAATACATTACATAATTATAACATACATCAATACAATACAACATTTTTTTAAAGCATTTACACTCCCCTGCAACAGAGTCTCCCATCAATATTTTTTATTCATTCAGTGGCACTAGCAGACCGGGTATGGTAACTGCTGGTGGTGAAGGCGACTAGACTACAGATGTAAAGAGTGAGTTTACCCAAAAGGGCTTTGTAGATGAACACATACAAATGTATCTTTCTGCGCATATAAAGTGTCCTGAATAAGCTTCTTTCTAGCCATAAGCGGGAAGCAAGCCTTATTACAAAAAATAAAAATCCAATTTAATTTTAAACTTTGTCACAAGATTATCCACATGAACTTTAAAGGACAACTTGTCATCCAACCAAATACCTAGGTATTAGTAGGTTGACACTTTTTCAACGGGTAAGCCACCAGATGTGACAATGCTAAAGTTCTCAATGTCCATTGAAAAGCATAACGACTATACCACTTAGCTAAGAATGATGTGAATAATCAAGTCAATAAACATTGGTTAGTTAGTTAGTTAGATAGCAGATAGTTAATATACTGCCTGGCAAGTTCGATGTATTAGTATCCAACTAATGTTAGGTAACTGCTGTAATGCTATGCGGTTCGTAAGGATAGTGTTTCTAACAAATTGTCAGCCAACATAACGTGCAACATAACTTATTTGAAAAGTCATGCCTTTATTGTATTGCTCAACATTTTCTTAACATTTGCTATTAGTTAGTTCAATGAATTTGTATTCGCTCTAGTCGGACTTCGGCTGCATATTTTCCACCATTTTCTTCAAATCTGAAAACGTTGTGAAGCCACGCCCACTTTCAGATGAATTTCATTATGGCCCCTAAAAGTACAAAATAGTGCCCTCTGCATGTATACTTTGTATTTTGGTGAATTTAGTACAAAATCCGGGAACATTTGGCATACTAACTATATCCATACTATGACCGATATGACCAATAAGCATACTATATACTCAAATCACGTCACAAATAGTATGGTTAGTGCAGTAAGTATGAGTATTCCAGACAGGTGCCAAGATGGCTGCTTGAACAGACGCTTTTTTTTACCGAGCTCCGTACCAAACTTCAGAAAGATTGTGAAAAAAAAAAAAAAGTTTAGTCATTATTTTTATTTGTTCAAGATATAAGACCTTTCCTGTGACTGGAATGATAATTGGATAATTTATTTCAGCATGTCCATGCAAAGTCGTGACAAAAAAAGAAAGGAAGAAGTTAGCCGTTCTATTGCTAATCAACAAGAGAGAAACGTGCTTATAGACAACTGCCATAAAAACGCTTGGCCTATGGATAATAGCATGCTTTCGAATGCTGAAGATGACGAATTCCCCTCTTTACCGGTTACTCCGTGCAAACCTCCACCCTCCAAAAAACTCTGACATCGTGGCTACCCTCTCCTTACTCATCAACTCCAGCTGTGACGCCATTGAGAAAATGGTATGCACTAACACCATGGTTATCGAAGGCTTGAAAAAGACTGGAGTTTGCATGTGGTGAAATTAAGGATGTGAAAAAGAGAGTGGCAAAAGTTGAAAAAAATGTGGAAAGGGTGGAAAAGAATAACAATGTCTACCATAGACGTCTCACTGATCTGGAACAATAAACAAGAAAATGGAACCTGAGACTCTACTGCTTGCCAGAGGTGGAGAATGAAGATGTGCGAGGAGAGGCTATCCGTATCTGCCAAGAAGTTTTGCCTGCAGAGAAGAACAAAGTTGGTGATACCATCGACGTTGTGCATCGCCTCGGCAAGAAGCAACAGCAAAACAATTCAAGACCCAGGGGTATCATCATCCTATTCACTACCAGATTCTACAGGGATGCTGTCTGGAAAGCTGCTAGGAAGAACGCCTTCCTTCAGAGCCATGGTATGCGTTTCGCCGAGCATCTCAGCCCGGGAAGACATAGATAGAAGGAACAAGTTGTGGCCAACGATCAAGATAGCACGAAGTGAGGGGAAGGCTGCTTACTTCGTCGGAGGACGAGGTTTCATCAGTGGTTCAGAAATCCATATTCCTCCCTAAAATCTCACCAGAAGGAACAGGTTGATGGTTTCAACAATGGTATTCTCATTTTACTTATGTGGTTTACCTAACAAGCATCAGGTGACTATTTTACAGGAATACTCAGGTATTTCAATTCATTAGTTTGTTCTTGTATGACCAGAAGACCTGTTTTGTTTACAAACTTACGAAGAAGATTGAAAGCTGAATTTATGTTTTATGTAACTAAGATACTGTTTTAAATGGCATACAGGTCTGCTCTGACTTTACACGGTTATTGTTCTATTTAGTTATTAATACTTATTTCCAAAAAAGGTCTTAGGAACGTTTATATGTATAACATTTTGTTATTCAATTATTTTATGATCAGTTTTCATATGTACTTAAAATAGTAGGTACCTTTTATTTCTCAGAATAGTTCCTGATTACACTAAAGAGGGTTTTTAGTCTCTCTTACTACAAGAACCCTTGGTTTGGTCTTGAACATAATTTCCAGTTGAGTTTAATTTCAAAGGTTATGGAATAAGCTTTTTTCACTTTAAATTGACTTAAATGGTGCAGATCTCGGTTCCTTATCGTTTACGTTCACTGCTCCTACGTCTTTGACTCATCCTACTACAGTTTATACTTTTATATCATCTTTGTTGTTTTGTCTTTGTCTATATTATCTCTTAATGCTAGGGGGTTACAAAACAGTGTGAAGTGCAAGGCCTTATTTTTATTTGCTAAACAATTTCAAACAGATTTTTGCTTTTTTCAAGAGTCTCACTCAATTTTGGCTGATGCCAACTTCTGGAGGTCACAGTAGGGTAACGATATTTGACTTTCCCATGGATCTGAACACTCTGCTGGTGTCACTACAATGAAAAATACCTTTGGTGGTAATATTCTACACTCGGAATGTGACCCCTTTGGTCACTTTATTTGTCTTGTGATCAGTTACAATTACATTACACTCATTACTGTAAACTTCCAGGGGTACAACACCAAACATGAGAATGATGAGTTGCTTGAATCTATAGAGAAACATATACTTCATTGGTTATCTAAATTTCCCAATTCGTTATTATTGATAGGAGGGTACTTTAACATTACAATAGATAATTCAACTGATAGATGGCCCCCAGGTAGGCCAACCAATCAGAATTTGGGTTTAATACTTTTAATGGAAAAGTTTGATCTTACTGATATATGGAGAGAGAGGTTTCCGGCCGAAAGATCATTCACTTGGAGTAACAAAACAGGCTCCAGACAATCCAGAATAGATTTTTGGCTTATATCCAAATGTAATGATAGTGAGTGTGTTACTACAAATATTTGTACTACTCCCCTCACAGACCATAAGGCTATTTACATTGATATCAAAATATTTACCCCTGATACGAACCTTGGTAGAGCATCCTACTGGAAACTAAATAGCTCATTATTAAATAATGATATAGTTATATTTGAGGTTAAAGATCTGCTCTCACACTTTTGGGAAAGGGCTTGTGAAGAAAAATCTTATTGCAAGAACTGGGAGCTCTTTAAATTTGAAGTGTCCAAATATCTTAGAAAATATGGTAGTAATCTTGCTAAGACCAGAAGAGCTGAGGAGGAAAATGTGATCATTAAGATAACTTACCTTTCTCAGAGGTCCCCAGCTGACCTCTTGGGGGAGGAGAAGATGGAACTAATTGAGTTTCAAAATAAACTGGATAATATATATAAATTAAAAGCAGAAGGAGCCTTTATTAGATCTAGGAAAAAATGGATTGAGGAGGGAGAACATAATTCATCCTATTTCTTTAGACTTGAGAAATTTCACTCTAAAAATAACACTATCCATAAGTTAAACATTGATGATGTTATCACAGATGACCAAAAAGTAATCGCTAAATACTGCAGCAATTTTTACAGAAAATTGTGTAGCTCTACGTACTGTCAGGAATCCACAGATATGTTTTTTAACTCACTGAATAATGTTCACTCTATCAGTGATATAGAATCTAAACAGTGTGATGAACCCATCAAAGTTGAAGAGATTATAGAGTCTATCAAACATCTAAAGAACAATAAATCACCAGGTGTTGATGGAATTACATCAGAATTTTACAAATTATTTTCTGAACAAGTAGCTCCCTTCCTATTTGAAGTCTTTTTAGAGAGTATTAAAAACAATGTTCTCCCTCCTACAATGAGTCAGGGGCTAATAACACTGATACCTAAACCTAAAAAAAGAAGTGCTGCTCATCGATAACTGGCGTCCAATTTGTCTTCTTAATAATGACTATAAGATATTAGCCTCACTACTTGCAAAAATAATTAAAGAAGTCCTGGATGAAATCATTGATGAAACACAGTCTGGCTTCATGAGGAACAGACATATTTCTAACAATGTCAGACTAGTATTAGACGTACTTGACTACTCAGACCTAATAACTGAGGATAGGTTCATATTATTTTTAGATTTGTATAAAGCATTTGACACAGTAGAGCATCAGTGTCTCTTCCACTCCCTTGAGAGACTTGGCTTTGGGGATTTTTTCTGTAAGGCTATTAAGACTCTCTATGCAAATGGTAACAGCTCTATCAAATTGAAATATGGCACCTCACCTAGATTTGAGTTAAAGAGAGGAATTAGGCAAGGTTGTCCTATCTCTCCATACCTGTTTTTATTAATCACCCAACTTCTTGCAAATTCTTTAAATAATAGTCCTGTACAAGGTATTTCCATAGCTGGTAAAGAAATTATTATAAGCCAGCTGGCTGACGATACTACACTTTTTCTGAAAGATGATAACCAAATTCCCATATCGATCAATGTGATACAATCCTTTTCCAAAGTGTCTGGTCTATATCTTAACATTAATAAATGTGAACTCATAGCTGTCAAAGATTGTGTGACACCTTCATATTATGGTATTCCAGTAAAAGAAGAACTTACATATTTAGGCATAACCATTACAAAGGAACAGAAGTCTAGAGGCTTACTAAATTTTAACCCTCTTATTAAAAAAAACCCAGAAGAAACTAAATCAATGGCTCCAGAGGGACTTATCTTTAAAAGGTAAAGTCCTAATAACCAAGGCTGAAGGTATCTCTAGACTAACACATGGTGCTCTATCTTTATATCTTGACCGTAAAATAAGCAAGGAGATAGACCAGATGCTTTTCAACTTTCTTTGGAGAAACCGTACGCATTACATTGGGAAAACTGTTGTAATGAACACTTATGAGAATGGTGGACTGAATTTTCTGGACTTTACTACTTTAAATAATACTTTTAAGATCAATTGGATAAAACAATTCCTAAGAAGACCCACTTCTATCTGGAATTTTATTCCTCATCATGTCTTCTCTACTTTTGGTGGCCTTAACTTCATGTTGTTTTGCAATTATAATATTGACAAAGTTCCAGTGAAACTTTCTGCTTTTCATCGGCAGGTTCTCTTGTCATGGTCCTTAATATATAAACACAATTTTTCTCCACACAGATATTATATATGGAATAATCGGGATATATTGTATAAAAATACCTCTCTGTTTTTAGAATATTGGTTCCGAAATAATATCCTATTGGTGAGCCAACTGGTAAATGCAGAGGGTCTTTTACTCAGTTATAAAGAATTTGTATCACTTTACAAGGTCCGTGTAACAGCTAAAGATTTTGCAATTGTTTTAGATGCCATTCCCTCAGGTGTTGCTCTGTTATTCAGGAACATGTCAAGACCTGACCCTCAGAGCCTACCTTCTCTTGACTCTGTTGACTCATCAGTAAGAAAGATTTGTTTCTCTTTTGGTCCATTAAACAACAGAGCGATACGATCCTTGTTTAAGCAGGATGTTGTACAGTGCCTTGCGAAAGTATTCGGCCCCCTTGAACTTTGGGACCTTTTGCCACATTTCAGGCTTCAAACATAAAGATATAAAACTTTTTGTGAAGAATCAACAACAAGTGGGACACAATCATGAAGTGGAACGACATTTATTGGATATTTCAAACTTTTTTAACAAATCAAAAACTGAAAAATTGGGCGTGCAAAATTATTCAGCCCCATTCTTTGGATAGTTAATACTTTGTAGCGCCGCATTCTTTTGCTGCGATTACAGCTGTAAGTCGCATTCTGGGGTATGTCTCTATCAGTTTTGCACATCGAGAGACTGAAATCTTTTCCCATTCTTCCTTGCAAAACAGCTCGAGCTCAGTGAGGTTGGATGGAGAGCATTTGTGAACAGCAGTCTTCAGTTATTTCCACAGATTCTCGATTGGATTCAGGTCTGGACTTTGACTTGGCCATTCTAACACCTGGATATGTTTATTTTTGAACCATTCCATTGTAGATTTTGCTTTATGTTTTGGATCATTGTCTTGTTGGAAGACAAATCTCCGTCCCAGTCTCAGGTCTTTTGCAGACTCCATCAGGTTTTCTTCCAGAATGGTCCTGTATTTGGCTCCATCCATCTTCCCATCAATTTTAACCATTTTCATTTCAGTACAACGGTCTTCCCTGTCCCTGCTGAAGAAAAGCAGGCCCAAACCATGATACTGCCACCACCATGTTTGACAGTGGGTATGGTGTGTTCAAGGTGATGAGCTGTGTTGCTTTTTACGCCAAACATAACATTTTACATTGTTGCCAAAAAGTTCAATTTTGGTTTCATCTGACCAGAGCATCTTCTTCCACATGTTTGGTGTGTCAAACTTTATACGACACTTTTTATGGATATCTTTAAGAAATGGCTTTCCCTTCTTGCCACTCTTCCATAAAGGCCAGATTTGTGCAATATACGACTGATTGTTGTCCTATGGACAGAGTC
Organism: Oncorhynchus masou masou; assembly: GCF_036934945.1. Classification (NCBI taxonomy): domain Eukaryota; kingdom Metazoa; phylum Chordata; class Actinopteri; order Salmoniformes; family Salmonidae; genus Oncorhynchus; species Oncorhynchus masou. The sequence goes on from NC_088217.1 coordinate 54,723,664, forward strand.
TCCCACCTCAGCTGTAGATCTCTGCAGTTCATCCAGAGTGATCATGGGCCTCTTGGCTGCATCTCTGATCAGTCTTCTTCTTGTATGAGCTGAAAGTTTAGAGGGACGGCCAGGTCTTGGTAGATTTGCAGTGGTCTGATACTCCTTCCATTTCAATATTATCGCTTGCACAGTGCTCCTTGGGATGCTTCCACTAACCTCACTGAACAAGAGCCACTACCTTGTATCCTTTTCCCTCTCGCTCTCATCCGGCCCCTGCCCCTACTCGGATTAAAGCTTGGGACATCTTTTTGTATCCAAATCCGGCTTTAAACTTCTTCACAACAGTATCTCGGACCTGCCTGGTGTGTTCCTTGTTCTTCATGATGCTCTCTGCACTTTTAACCATTTCCGGACCTCTGAGACTATCACAGTGCAGGTGCATTTATACGGAGACTTGATTACACACAGGTGGATTGTATTTATCATCATTATTCATTTAGGTCAACATTGGATCATTCAGAGATCCTCACTGAACTTCTCTAGAGAGTTTGCTGCACTGAAAGTCAGGGGCTGAATAATTTTGCCACGCCCAATTTTTCAGTTTTTGATTTGTTAAAAAATGTTTGAAATATCCAATAAATGTCGTTCCACTTCATGATTGTGTCCCACTTGTTGTTGATTCTTCACAAAAAACTCCATACAGTTTTATATCTTTATGTGTGAAGCCTGAAATGTGGCAAAAGGTCGCAAAGTTCAAGGGGCTGGGCTCCCTGCCTGTGCCATTAAACCCCTACAACTCATCCAGAACGCCGCAAGTGTTCAATACTTTTGCAAGGCACTGTATCTATACCTTATGTCATGCCTTATTGGAATGGATTTATTGATAATATCTGTTGGAAAAAAGTTTGGATGTTGCCACACACATACCTACTTGTTAACAAAATTAAGGAAGTTTCCTTAAAATGATTCATAAATATTATCCTGCCAACCACTATATGAAGAAGTTTAAGGAAAACATCAACTCAAATTGCTCCTTTTGTAATGACCACCCAGAAACAGTTGTGCATCTTTTTTGGCATTGCATGCATGTAAGAAAACTGTGGCAAGACATCAGTAGGTTTGTAATTGAACACATTTATGAAGATTTTACACTATTGTGGAGAGATGTACTGTTTGGATTCTTTACATACAATAGAAATAAGCGGAATCATTTTTAGGTAATTAATTACATTATTCTTTTGGCCAAATTTCATATACATAAATGTAAATTTACAAACAGAAAACCACATTTTCGTACCCTACAAAAAGAAATCGAACTGTATTTTAAGACGGTTAAATGCTCTACTAACAAAAAAGCTGTTAGAATTGTAAGTATATGCATGTCCCTTAAGGTAAATGTGTAATTGTAATGTGATATTGTACCCCCTAGCTCGATTGTCTATTGTTTGTAATCTATGTATGCTTGTGTTCCCTCATGTGCTTTATGTATTGATTTGATATTAAAAAAAGAAAAAAAGAAAAAAAAGTATGAGTAGTCCAACACAGCTTTGGTAAAAGGAATAATAGAGCCATCTTGCGGGTATGTTGGTTGTTGTTTTGTAATATGTAAATAATGTAAAATGTAGGCTACAGATACCGGTAGCCCTTATGGAAACTTGAAAATGTAAGGTTTTCAACCCATAGGAGTCAATTGTCAAATGTTCTCTGTATTCGCATAAGTCAACAGCCTTGGGATGCGTCAAGACATATTACAGGTTGAAAGGGGGCGTATACCTGAGGAGCAGGTGGGGACAATTTAGGAACTTTATTGGAGATTTCCAAGACAAATCTGATGAGATTGTTTTTTTTTAATTCAAAATGGTCACTTCATTTGTACAATTCCAGAGTGAAAGAACAGGCTCACATATTTGCGGTGGGCAGAAAGAAAGTGACCAAACTATATGCCAACCAACTTCAAGAGCTGTAGGTAGGCTACCAAAGGCCACAGCCCCACTTTGGGGTGGAACATTAGACCAGCATTACAGAGACATTCTGGGACGGATCGAGCTCCACAGTAGATAGTCTGCATGGACTGGAGAGGGTATGGCTGCGCGAGCGAGACTATTTCATCTAGCCACAATTGTATTCCTGTTTTCGAACTACTACTCCGCCTCCCAGGCACCAGGCACCAATAAAGGAAACTCGGACAAATGCAACAATAAGGTAAAAAAAAATTAAACATTTTTTAATCAGGGATTTCTGAAAAAGCTGCAGATAAACGTCGTGTCATGAGCGCGCGTCAAATTTCAAGTCTCGTAGCTTGCTGAGTTCTTCTCATGTTCAGTTTTGACATTTTCTTTAAACCTAGTTGTGGAAATTATAGGAATTATAGCTATTTTTCCCAAAACATTTTGGGCGAAAGTTTTTTTTAAACAAATGAAGTGAACACTTCATGAAGTCAAAGCTTTGGTTGAAAGATATGTATATTCTACTTTACCTTTTTTTCCAGTCTAGTTTACAGTGATATTTTATAATAATAGTCTATCCCAATAAACCCACGAAGGATTTACATACAACCATGTTGCCAGTGGTGGGAAAAGTACCCAATTGTCTTACTTGAGTAAAAGTAAAGAACTTGTTTTTAATTTATGGATAGGCAGGGGCACACTACAACGCGCAGACAATTTCCGAACGAAGTATTTGTGGTTAGTGAGTCCTCCAGGTCAGAGGCGCAAGGGATGACCGAGGATGTTCTCTTAATAAATGTGTGAATTGGACCATTTTCTTGTCCTGCTAAGCATTCAAAATGTATAGAGTAATTTGGGTGTCAGGGAAAATGAATGGCGTAAAAAGGACATTTATTTTCTTTAGGAAATGTAGTGAAGTCAAGTACAGATACTACTTAAGTAGTACTTTAAAGTGTTTTCACAGAAGTACTTTACACCTACAAAAACATGGAAAGGGGAAAAACGAATCTAACTAGTTATGGACAGTTGGAAATGGCTATTAGTTATATAAGGTGAAACTGTTGCAGGTGATAAGTGGTGTGTGTGTGTGTGTCTCAGATCCACTGTCTCCAAAAAGGTGTTGACCTTAGTACAGTCCCATTTCACTGCCAGTTGTCATGATAATGTTGTGACAGTAGACATGGCACAAGGGGTGTTAGGGACCTATTATTTTAGAGGGGGCATGAAGAATAATGATTAAGGAATAATCATTATGCCTATTTCTGTGTAAAAAAAAAATAAAAAAAATAATAATAATTCAAAAAGTGCCAAGAAACATTCAAAGACCTTGAAATTTTCTGGATTGACTGACCTTCATGTCCTAAAGCAATGATGCACGGTCGTTTTCTCTTTGCTTATTTGAGCTGTTCTTGCCATAATATGGACTTGGTATTTTACTAATTAGGGCTATCACAATACAACTGATTGGCTCAAATGCATTTAGAAGGAAAGAAATTCCACAAATTCAATTTAACAAAAATGTATCATGTTTAAAAATGCTTTTTAGAACTTTCTCACTGACGGCACAAACCATCATTCTGTAATGTCAGCCAAACTATGAAACATATTCATTTGCAAGTGATGGACAGTTGAAGAATGTAACTTTTTCATAATGGATATATCTGGGAATTGCATCCTAGGTTTCAGTGGAAGTCTGGAGGAAAAATGCAATCAACACATTTATATAACAGGTCATGTGTCCCAAATGGCTCCCTATATAGTACACAACTTTTGACACAAAGTAGTGCACTATAAAGGGAATAAGATTCCATTTGGGACACAAGCCAGGTGAAATCACCTCTTTGGTTTCCTTTTGTGCTTACAGCCACAGTCCCGCCATACTACATGGGACAACGAGATAGTTGCTTGAAGAGGGTCCCTGTCGTACCTCTATGGGCTGGTTAAAATGTTTAAAAACATAGCAGAGAACTCGACACTTACTGTAACGTTTCTCTGAACTAAATTAAATAAGGGAAATGCATTATTCTATTTTGAAGAGTACACGGTCCACACATAATGTGTATTTTTGTTGGCATAAAATAAATGTTTTGATTGTAATTTGGAAGGCTGCTGCCCAATTGTTTCAATGGTCTGCTGTACTTCCTATTATGTGGACAGCCATGCGATCAGAGGCAACAATAACATTGATAGCAGCAATAGCACTAATCACAATGCGACTCTGTTTTCGGTTCCTTGTTGTGAATAGACTCCAAAAGACAAAACCATAAAACAAGATGTCAATTTGTGTCTGATGTATGAGAAAAGACAGAATTGTGAATTCCCGGAGTGTAACCCTACATTAGTGTGTTTTGCACCCATTGTCAATGTCCCTATTATTCCTAGTCATGCCTTGATTTACAGTGTCAAAGGGATGGAAAGGACAATGTTTTACAATGTCTCCAGACGTACACAAACAGTGGCCTGGCCAAGTCTTTTATTGTGGTGGCCTTGGGATCTCTTACCAGCCCTGGCTTGACTGCACATGTGGGACACATGTTTCCTTCACTTTGTCTTTGTTAATCACAAACTCTCAAAAGAAATAACCCCCTCTTGTTCTCTCTTTTCTTATGTCTGTAACATCTGGCTGCAGATGATTGATGTCGGGGAGGGAGGTGCATTTGCTTCATAGTGTTGATGGTGTGTGGAGGGAGAGCGAGTTTGTAAGAGGGAGAGTGTGTTTTCCTGCTGAAATTTGTTCTGTGTATTTTTTTAATTTATCCTTTTGTTTAACCAGGTAGGCCAGTTGAGAGCAAGTTCTCATTTAAAACTGTGACCTGGCCAATATAAAGTAAAGCAGTCCGACACAGAGTTACACATGGAAACTGTGTGTGTGCCTTGCTCGCACCTGTGTGTGTGCATTGTGGTAACAAGGTTTAGAGTTATTCCTCTCCACCTCCTTGAGGGAGCATTGAAAACCACCCAACCAACTCGTATCCTTGGAGGCAGTTTTGTGTCTGTTCTGTGGGAAAGTTCCTGGTTGGCTAGCTCTGAATCGGGACAGAGCCATTGCCCCGGAGCTTTTCTCAATGAGGAGGCCTGGGCCTTTCAGATGCATGGCTGCCTGCCTTTGACAGGGAGGGAATCCTGCTCCTAGGGAAGAATGGCTGCTTGGCCCTGGTAAACGGGAGGTATGTTAAAAGTGAATTAAAAGTCCAGTGTGTCTGTCCACCCTACCAGGGTGCACTGCATTGTTGATAGGCTGGTCAGAAGCTAGCTTTATGAATGAACCCGTGCAAGAAATGAATAAATAATGACATGTTCAGAGTTAGAAATAAGTTTTGCTTTTGTGTGGAATTGTTTATCTAATTAGATTTTATACAAACGTGCGCAGCCGCGTGCACACACACACCCACGCACTTTCAATGACTGGCCGTGTCCGAATACCCATATTAGCGTTTTAAATACTATGCGAAAAAATGTTTTATATAGTATGTGAAATTTGGAAAAGAGTACTCTGAATGTGTCATCTAATGCGCGATTGCGTTGAGTCCCGTCATCCTTTCATTTTGGTACAGCGCGTAAATGTATCTGATTATCAGCTGTAGTCAAACACCCAAGTCGGGAAAGACCAGTGACTTCTACTAGATCAAATGCCGAATTAGTATGCAGTATAAGTATGTAGTACGCTAGTATGGGTATTCAGATACAGTGACTGTATGAGTCTGACAGACTGAAGTCATTACCACCAATTATCCAATCTTTCCTCTTTACCTCATCAGTGATCTGCTACCCAGGGCACTTCCTACTTCCTGCCAAAGGCTCAGAGCCCAGAATGAGATTATACAGTGGTCTCTTCAAAAGCTTGAGTCAGACATCTCTATGAAGTTACGATACAAGGTACTCGCCTGTGTTTCAATATGACCCGACTGCCCAGTAATTTAATTATGACTACAGTGACACAACGGCTCAGACCCCCAAAGTGAGATTACACAGTGCTCCCTTCAAATGCTAAAGAAACACAAGGTACATTCCGGTGTTCATTGTTACTCCTCAGTAGTTATTTTATGACTACCACCATACAATGTGGGCAGCCATAGAGGTTAGGGTGCTAAATAAAGTAGTTTGTTACCTTGTGTTGCCGTAGGAAGTGTTACTGCACTTTATGCTGTGTTGGTTTGGTCGCTCAATATCCACAATTTTAGTTGTTTTTCTTCCATGGAGTTGAACAAGTAAATATAATTTATGCATTTATTTGATTAGGGAAGAGACAAACGTGTGTATGCACATTAGTTTCTATTTCGCCCTGTCTTAATCATTCTTTCACACCCCCCCTCACACAGCTTAATGTGGGCCCTCACATTTTTCAACATGTTTTGTTTGACAAAAGGATAGATTTGGAGTGAGAGAAACTTGGATTTTTCGGCAGGTACATATGCAGGATTCTACACTCCACAGCGTGGCCTTCGCTCCAGATCAAAACTCCAAACCTACAACCTAATTTTGACAAATTTAACCAGAGAAATTACTGCTTCCAAGTTTTTATTTTTGCAAGCTATACGGAGGGTGCTCTAGTCAGCAAACAGCAGAGACCTGAGGACACCATTTCTAAGCTGGAACTGAGCCAGATACAAATTCAATTAGCACTTCGGTGTGAAGTAAAAGGTATTTGGGCACAACAAGTGTGAGTCTTTGAAGTGTCCTCTGAAGCCCCTTCCTGCTGTTCAAAGACCATTCACTGGCAATTTCAACAAGAAATCTGCCTCCAGAGATAAAAGCTTCTCCCAAGTGGGTGGGGCACCTACTCCCATTCCCTGCTGCTCTTCTAGGATTCTACCTGGTGATCTGTTCACCGTCTGGCCTATCTCCCCGTCTGGTACAGGTACCTCCACCACACTCACCCCTCTCACCTGAGCTTTCACTCACTTCCAGCACACACACACTGTTGGGGCGAGTGACTCTGAACTTACGATGCCTAGCTCCAAGTCGTGTGTGTGTGTATATATATACTTTTTTTTCTTGTGCATTTTGCAATTTGCCTCATGACTCCTGCATACTTTGACTACAAACTTTCTTTTCCCAACCGTGGGACAGGCTGTTTGTTCCCACACTCGGGAATCTCTCTCTATTGGTTACAGACTTTTGGCCTCCACATCCTATTCTAACCACCTCCTCGCCGGCTTTGTATTCATGTTACCTGATGAAAATGCTGTACAATATGATCTTGTTTCCATCTGATGCACATTCAAATGTCATAAATCTGCACTGCAGAGCTCTCCTTGTCCTATGCCGTGCCTTGATTATATTACTGTTGATGATATCTGGAAATGGGCCAGGGTATACATGCACATCTACTGTTGCTAGCCCCAATTCTGACTTGTGCTCTGATATCTGCTTCACTGATTTCTGTTCTTGTAAAAGCCTGTGTTTTCTGCACGTTAACACTCGAAGCTTATTACCTAAAATTGATCAATTGAAAGTGTGGGTTCACAGCTCCAATCCAGATGTGTTGGTCATTACTGAGACGTGGTTAAGAGTGTTTTGAATACTGATGTTAACCTTTCTGGTTATAACCTTTTTCTACAAGACATATCTTTCCAAAGGTGGGGGAGTGGCAATCTTTACCAAGGATCACCTTCAATGCTCGGTTGTCTCCACCAAGTCTGTCCCCAAACAATTTGATTTGCTGGTTTTAAGCTTTGAACTTTCTAATAGCATCCAGCAACAGTCAACAAAGAGCTATCGTCCTCCACCAGCACCGGCCTGTACCCTACCTGCCCTAAGCTCTCTCTACCTGGCCCCTTACACTAAGACTGAATTTGTCCTGCTTGGTGACCTAAAATGGGACATGCTTAAACCACCTGACCAAGTCCTAAAGCAATGGGACTCCATAAAGCTTTCTGATTTATCACCAATCCCACAAGGTGTGACTCCAACCACCCAGAAAAGGCTACTCTCCTCGATATTATCCTCACAAATAATCCTGATGGGTATCAGTCTGGTATTTTCTTTATTGACCTTAGTGATCACTGTTTTACAGCTTGTGTTCGTAATGGCTGCTCAGTGAAATGACCTGTCCTGATTTGTCATCGACGCTTGCTAAAAAACTTTAAGGAGCATGCCATCCTTCATGTACTGGCCTCTGTGAAATGGTATAGAATCAGCTTGATCCCCTCTGTCAAAGACGCTTGGACCTTTTTAATGTTTTATTTTCAGTGGTATTGTTAACACGCCCCCATAAAGAAAATGAGAATTAAATACAGGTTCAGCCCCTGGTTTGACCATGATCTTGCAGTTACTCTACCTCAAGAATTGCATTTGGCGAATGGGCTCGGCACACGCATACTCGCGTGACTAGCTCGCATTCAGCCAAATGAGAAATAAGTGCACTCAAACTATCCAGAAGGCCGAAGTTAGTTACTTTAAAGAGCAGTTCTCTCTCTGGGTCTAACCCCAAGAAGTTCTGGAAAATTGTAAAATTCCTGGAGAATAAACCCTCCTTCTCACAGCTGCCGATGTCCCTTAATATTGATGTGGTTGTTACTGACAAGAAGTACATGGCTGAGCTCTTTAATCACCACTTCATTAAGTCAGGATTCCTATTTAACTCAGCCATGCCTCCTTGCCCGTCCAACATTTCCTCCTCTCCCACCCCTTTTAATGCGACTATCCCCGATGCTTCTCCCTCTTTTCCCCCTGCCCCGCTACAAAGTTTCTCCCTGCAGGCAGTCACTGAGTCCGAGGTTCTAAAGGAGCTCCTTATACCCAAAAGAACATCTGGGTCAGATGGTTTAGACCCTTTCTTCTTTAAGGTTGCTGCCCCTATCATCGCCAAGCCTATCTCCAATGTTTTTAACCTGTCTCTCTTTCCTGGGGAGGTTCCCATTGCTTGGAAGGCAGCCACAGTTCGTCCTTTATTTAAAGGGGGAGAGCAAGCTGATCCTAACTGTTATAGACCTATTTCAATTTCCCCTGTTTATCAAAAGTGTTGGAAAAACTTGTCAATAATCAACTGACTAGCTTTCTTGATGTCTATAGTATTCTCTCTATGCAATCTGGTTTCTACTCAGGTTATGGATGTGTAACTGCAACCTTAAATTGTCACCATTTTCATAGATTCTAAGCAATATAGTGTTGCTATTTTTGACTTGGACAAAGCTTTTGATATGTTAGACAATTCCATTCCTGTGGTCCGGCTAAGGTGAATTGATGTCTCTGAGGGGTCTTTGGCCTGGTTTGCTAACTACCTCTATCAAAGAATGCAGTGTATAAAGTCAGAAAATCTGCTGTCTCAGCCACTGCCTGTCACCAAGGGAGTACCCCAAGGCTCTATCCTAGGCCCCACACTCTTCTCAATTTACATCAACAACATAGATCTGGCAGTAGGACGCTCTCTCATCCATTTATATGCGGATCGTCTTATATTCAGCTGGCCCCTCCCTGGATTTTGTGATAAATGCTCTACAACAAAGCTTTCTTAGTGTCCAACAAGCTTTCTCTACTCTTAACCTTGTTCTGAACACCTCCAAAACAAAGGTCATGTGGTTTGGTAAGAAGAATGCCCCTCTTCCCACAGGTGTTATTACTACCTCTGAGGGTTTAGAGCTTGAGGCTAGAGGTCGACCGATTAATCGGAATGGCCGTTTTTAATTAGGGCCAATTTCAAGTTTTCATAACAATCGGAAACCGGTGTATATATATATTTTTTACACCTTTTTATTTCATCTTTATTTAACTTGGCAAGTCAGTTAAGAACACATTCTTATTTTCAATGATGGCCTAGAAACGGTGGGTTAACTGCCTCATTCTGGGGCAGAATGACAGATTTTCACCGGGTCAGCTCGGGGGATTCAATCTTGCAACCTTACAGTTAACTAGTCCAACGCAATAACGACCTGCCTCTCTCTCGTGGCACTTCACAAGGAGACTGCCTGTTACTTACATGCAGTAAGCCAAGGTAAGTTGCTAGCTAGCATTACACTTATAAAAACAATCATAATTACTAGTTAACTACACGTGGTTGATATTACTAGATATTATCTAGCGTGTCCTGCGTTGCATATAATCTGACTGAGCATACAAGTATCTAAGTATCTGACTGAGCGGTGGTAGGCAGACGCGTAAACATGAATTCAAACAGCATTCTTGTGCGTTTTGCCAGAAGCTCTTCGTTGTCCGTCAAGCATTGTGCTGTTTATTACATTACATTTACATTTAAGTCATTTAGCAGACGCTCTTATCCAGAGCGACTTACAAATTGGTGAATTCACCTTCTGACATCCAGTGGAACAGCCACTTTACAATAGTGCATCTAAGTCATTAAGGGGGGGGGTGGTGAGAAGGATTACTTATCCTATCCTATTTATGACTTCAAGCCTATCAACTCCCGAGATGAGGCTGGTGTAACCGAAGTGAAATAGCTGGCTAGTTAGCGCTCGCTAATACCGCTTCAAACTTCTCTCGCTCTGAGCCTTTGGGTGGTTGTTTCCCTTGCTCTGCATGGGTAACGCTGCTTCGTTGTGGTGACTGTTGTCGTTGTGTTGCTGGTTTGAGCCCAGGGAGGAGCGAGGAGAGGGACGGAAGCTATACTATTACACTGGCAATACTAAAGTGCCTATAAGAACATCCAATAGTCAACGGTTAATTAAATACAAATGGTATAGAGGGAAATAGTCCTATAATTCCTATAATAACTACAACCTAGAACTTCTTACCTGGGAATATTGAAGACTCATGTTAAAAGGAACCACCAGCTTTCATATGTTCTCATGTTCTGAGCAAGGAACTGAAACGTTAGCTTTCTTACATAGCACATATTGCACTTTTTCTTTCTTCTCCGACACTTTGTTTTGCATTATTTAGACCAAATTGAACATGTTTCATTATTTCCTTGAGGCTAAATTGATTTTATTGATGCATTATATTAAGTTAAAATAAGCGTTCATTCAGTATTGTTATAATTGTCATTATTACAAATACATAAAAATACAAATCGGTGAATTAATTGGTATTGGCTTTTGGTCCTCCAATAATCGGTATTGGCGTTGAAAAATCATAATCGGTCGACCTCTACTTGAGGCAGTCACCTCATACATGTATTTGGAAGTATGGCTAGATGGTGCACTGACCTTCTCTCAGCCTGCAGCTTTGATATGTGCTAAAGTTAAACGTAGACTTTGTTTCCTTGATTTAGTTGCTCCTCTTTCACCCCAGCTGCCAAACTAACCCAGATTCAGATGACCACCCTACCCATGATGGATTACGGAGACATAATTTATAGCTTAGCAGGAAAGAGTGCTCTCGAGCGGCAAGACGTTCTTTACCATTCGGCCATCAGATTTGCCACCAATGCTTCTTATAGGACACATCACTGCACTCTATTATACTCTGTAATCTGGTCATCTCTGTATACCTGTCGCAAGACCCACTGGTTGATGCTTATTTATAAAACCCTCTTTGGCCTCACTCCCTCCTATCTGATACCTACTGCAGCCCTCATCCTCCACATACAAAACCTGTTCTGCCAGTCACATTCTGTTAATGATCCCCAAAGCGCACACATCACTCGGTCGCTCCTCTTTTTAGTTCGCTGCAGCTATGACTGGAACGAGCTGCAACAAACACTACAACGGGCCAGTTTTATCTCCATCTCTTCATTCAAAGACTCAATCATTGACACTCTTACTGACTGTTGTGGCTGCTTTGTGTGATGTATTGTTCTCTCCCTTTTTGACCTTTGCTGTTGTGCCCAATAATGTTTGGACCATGTTTTGTGCTGCTACCATGCTGTGTTGTCATGAGTTGCTGCCTTGCTATGTTGTCTTAGCTATCTCTCTATGTAGTTTTGTGTTTTTGCCCGATATTTGTTGTATTTATTTATTTTAATCCCAGGCCCCCGTCCCCGCAGGAGGCCTTTTGGTAGGCCGTCACTGTGAATAACAATTTGTTCTTAACTGACTTGCCTAGTTAAATTTAAAAAATAAATAAATAAAATGGAGTCAGAGGAGAGGAGCGAGACGCTTTCTTGTCATTATCCAGCATTCTTGCAGCATGAACCACAACACTCCAAATCCCACTGTCCCTCACCATGCAGACATTTACTTGTGTGTTTTGGTGTTGTAACGGTGTGTTTGGTAATGTCATTTTGCAGATTATCTCGCTCTCTCAGCTAAACCTGGCTGGCCAGGACTAGAACAGACAGGAAGCCCTTCAGCTCTTTAGTCCCTGGATCACTGGCTCAGGCTTTGGATCATCACTCCAGCGTCCTGCTTTAGCAAAACACACATTATTGGGAACCCACGTTGTTTAATTATAAGGCTCTCTTTCAGCCCACCATAGGGCTACAGTCTTCAAAAAGTCTGAGTCCAAGACTCTATTTTTTTCCACTAAGTCTTCACATATGATAAGGAAATGTTTTTTAAAACAATCAAATTGAATGTTTTATTGTTGTCTAAAGCTTCCCTTTATGGCTTTCTCCCTTTTTTTAATTGAATGTAGAGGTCAACCGATTATGATTTTTCAACGCCGCTACCGATTTTATTGGAGGACCAAAAAAAGCTGATTTAAAAAAAAAAATATTTATTTGTAATAATGACAATTACAACAATACTGAATGAACACTTATATTAAGTTAAAATAATACATCAATAAAATCAATTTAGCCTCAAATAAATTATGAAACATGTTCAATTTGGTTTAAATAATGCAAAAACAAAGTGTTTGGAGAAGAAAGTAAAAGTGCAATATGTGCCATGTAAGAAAGCTAATGTTTAAGTTCCTTGCTCAGAACATGAGAACATATGAAAGCTGGTGGTTCCTTTTAACATGAGTCTTCCCAGGTAAGATGTTTTAGGTTGTAGTTATTATAGGACTATTTCTCTCTATACGATTTGTATTTCATATCTTTGACTATTGGATGTTCTTATAGGCACTTTAGTATTGCCAGTGTAACAGTATAGCTTCCATCCTTCTCCTCGCCACTACCAGGGCTCGAACTCAAACACATCAACAGCAGCCACCCTCGAAGCAGCGTTACCCATGCAGAGCAAGGGGAACAACTACTAGAAGGCTCAGAGTGAGTGAAGTTTGAAACGCTATTAGCGCGCATCCCACTAACTAGCTAGCCATTTCACATTGGTTACGCCAGCCTAATCTCGGGAGTTGATAGGTTTGAAGTCATAAACAGCGCAATGCTTGAAGCATAGCGAAGAGCTTCTGGTAAAAAATGCACTAAAGTGCTGTTTGAATGAATGCTTACGAGCATGCTGGTGCCTAACATCACTCAGTCAGACTGCTCTATCAAATATCAAATCATAGACCTAATTATAACAACACAGAAATACGAGCCTTAGGTCATTAATGTGGTCGAATCCAGAAACTATCATCTCAAAAAAATGTTTATTCTTTCAGTGAAATACGGAACCGTTCCTTATTTTATCTAACGGGTGGCATCCATAAGTCTAAATATTACTTTTACATATCACAACCTTCGATATTATGTCATAATTACGTAAACTTCTGGCAAATTAGTTCGCAATGAGCCAGGCAGCCCAAACTGTTGCATATACCCTCACTCTGTGTGCAATGAATGCAAGAGAAGTGGCACAACTTCACCTGGTTAATATTGCCTGCTAACCTGGATTTCTTTTAGCTAAATATGCAGGTTTAAAAATATGTACTTCTGTGTATTGATTTTAAGAAAGGCATTGGTGTTTATGGTTAGGTACATGTTGGAGTAACCACAGTCCTTTTTGGCGAATGCGCACTGCATCGATTATGTGCAACGCAGGACATGCTAGATAAACAAGTAATATCATCAACCATGTGTAGTTATAACTAGTGATTATGATTGTTTTTTTATACAAAGTTTAATGCTAGCTAGCAACTTACCTTGGCTTCTTACTGCATTCGTGTAACAGGCGGGCTCCTCGTGAGGCAGGTGGTTAGAGCGTTGGACTAGTTAACCGTAAGGTTGCAAGATTAAATCCCTGCGCTGACAAGGTAAAAATCTGTCGTTCTGCCCCTGAACAAGGCAGTTAACCCACCGTTCCTAGGCCGTCATTGAAAATAAATGTGTTCATAACTGACTTGCCTAGTTAAATTAAGGTGTAAATAAATCTGCAAAATCGGTGTCCAAAATGACCGATTTCCGATTGTCATGAAACCTTGAAATCAGCCCTAATTAATCGCCCATTCCGATTAATCGGTCGACCTCTAATTGAATGTCAAATCCTAATTGACTAAACACAGCTATTGTGTCACATTTGAGCAGCTGGGGGTCAGCCCTGCTCTGCCCATGTCTGCTGGGTAAGACATGGGGGTCAGCTACGTTCTCCCCGCCTGCTGGGTGAAGCAGAGGAGTCAGCCTTGCTCTGCCCTTGTTTGCTACATGGACCAGGGGGTCAGCCACTCTCTGCCCCTGTCCACTGTGAATACCAAGGGGTCAGCTCTGCCTCTCTGGCCCTGTCTGCTGTGAATACCAGGGGTAAGCGCTGCCTCTCTGTCCCAAATGGCACCCTATTTCCTATTTAGCGCACTACGCTCTGGCCCTGTCTGCTGGTCAGGACATGGGGTTAGCAACCTTCCTCCACTGGCACGTGTAGTGTGACTGCTAAGGTTAACTGTGCAGAAGCTCCCTAAATCCATTTAACATGGAGAGAGGAGGGGAGAGAAGAGACTGTGTGTGGTTTCAAAGCTGTAAAAGCCATCAGCTTAGCAGAGAAGCCTGACAAAGAAGTCAAGCTTTCATGGAAGGATAGGACTGTGTCTGGTAAAGTCATGAGTGTTAAAACGCATGTGTTCACTTGCACTTGGCATCCCCCCTCCTGAGGGTAGTTGGGGCATTCTTCACTGCCACGGAGATTTGTCTCTTGCGGATACCAAGGAGGCCCACATTTGTGTGTGTGTGATCATTCCTCCGTGTCTAAGCACCTGTTTTTGCCTTTTGTGAGAAACTTGGCCCCTTCGTAGGTTAAAAACAGGCCCTGTGTTTACAAAAATTATCCAGTGAGTTCTTGCTCAGTAATGTCATAGCATATGGTAATGTTTCAGAGGGTCAGGCATGCAGGCCGGAAACAAAAGGGCTTGTGTCCCAAAATGCATCCAATTCCCTATATTTAATGCACTACTTTTTATCAGGGCCTATATGCCTCTAGTCAAAAGTAGTGTACTTTGTAGGGACACTGGCATACCGGACAACGCCACAGCCAGTTATAAATCTTTTTAATTTCCGCATGTACTTGGAAGCTAAGTATTTGTTTCTTGGGCTTTAAGAATGCAACTGATCAAAGTGAATCAGGCCTTGAAAAATAAATAATTTAACTGATTGAATGTAAGGGGATATCGGTAATCAAAGTCCTTGGTCAAGGCTAAGACGACGCCAGCGCAGTAAGTGGAGCTCACTCATGTTCAAAAGCGCATATTAGACCGAGAGGCTGATGGTTCTTAGGTAGACCTTTTTTCAGTTTAGAAATCGATCTCCTCGCAGAAGTGACAGTTACAAGGATGGTTAAAAACAGCTTGATTGCCGTAGCAACATCAGAGAATCTGGGAAGAAGGGAGTGGTGTTGCAGAACTGCTGTATTTGAAGCATCTTTAATTGAGCCTCACATTTGAGTGCAACCCGAGGTAAGCAACCTGTATTCGAAATAATGCTGGGATTTTTATAGTTGATCAGAAGCAAATTATAGTTGCATGTTTCAATAGCATACACAAAGTTCTTAATGATCGCTACCTGACCTGAACCAGTTCACGTTAGTTAGCTAGGTTAACTTCTAAGTTGGCAAGTTAACATTACCATCCGCTTTCCTCAGAACTCTGTTGCCTCCGCATACTTCACTTCTGTGTAATAACCCACGGAACACTTCTAAGCAGTGGAGGAAGCAAGGGAGTACATTTATAAGCTTGGTTTCTGTATTACGTAGCACAGGTAGGCAGCTGCACAAAAACGTTGTAAGTTGGGGGTGTGACGTTCCAATACTCTTAACAAGGAATAATGGTGTTTCTCATATCAAAATGAATGACTGAGCACAGAATGCATCCCTATGCGTCCTACAAATGGAATATCAGAGTAAAGAGTGTGATGTACTATCAGAATGAGAGCTTCAACCGCTGCCATAGAGGAGGACAGTGAGTGACTGTCATGCTTGCGCTTTTCAGTTATGGACAAGGAGCAAGTTTCTAACCCAAACTCCTCAACAGTTATGCTACATATTACCGGAGCAACCCCCCCCCCCCCCTTATCCCAAATTGGCGCGGATTTTACATTTTATAACCATGTCACCAGCCGTTTCAAACTACTCGCGGGCCGTGAGTTTTAAGTTTTTATAAAAAACAACCTTGTTTAGTCAATTTACCTGGCTAGCTAGCTAACATGGTACCTTGGCTATGCACAAATTTGGATGGTACAGGGAAAAATACTCAATGATATGCTTTAAATTTAGGATGCATATGCCTAATGTATTCTAAGCTAAATCTGAATTAAAAATAATCTCTTTATGGTGTGACATTCTGTTGGATGCTTAACTTTTTGGAGCTGTGTGCAATCTTTTTTGTGCGAAAAATGTATCACCTTTTTTTGACCCTCAAGTTTGCATCCCTATAGGGAATGGCGTCGAGCGTGTACATTTAAAAACAAATCTGTCCTCGGTTGCAACACCCACTACGGACTTCCAAACTGCTTCTGGAAACAACGTCAGCACCAGAACTGTTCGTGGGGAGCTTCATGAAATGGGTTTTGATGGCCGCACACGAGCCTTAGATCATAATGCGCAATGCCAAGCGTCTGCTGGAGGGGTGTAAAGCTCGCTGCCATTGGACACTGGAGCAGTGGAAACGCGTTCTCTGGAGTAATGAATCACGCTTTACCATCTGGCAGTCCAACAGACGAATCTGGGTTTGGCAGATGCCAAGAGAATGCTACCTGCCCGAATGCATAGTGTTAAGTTTGGTGGAGGAGGAAAAATGGTCTGGGGCTGTTTTTCACGGTTCAGGTTAGGCCCCTTAGTTCCAGTAAAGGGAAAACTTAACGATACAGCCTACTATTACATTCTAGACGATTCTGTGCTTCCATCTTTGTGGCAACAGTTTGGGGAAGGCCCTTTCCTGTTTCAGCATGACAATGCCCCCGTGCGCAAAGCAAGGTCCATACAGAAATGGTTTGTCGATCAGTGTGGAAGAACTTGACTGGCCTGCACAGTGTCCTGACCTCAACCACATCAAACACCTTTGGGTTGAATTGGAACGTGGACTGAGAGCCAGGCCTAATCGCCCAACATCAGTGCCCGACCTCACTAATGAATGGAAGGACATCCCAGAAATGTTCTAACATCTAGTGGAAAGCCTTTGCAGAAGAGTGGAGGCTGTTATAGCAGCAAAGGGGGGACCAACTCCATATTAATGCCCATGATTTTGGAATGGAATGAAACAACTAAATGACCATGCATTTTTCTTCTATTGGAATATTAATGCTTCCAATGGAGAACAGACACTGCCACATCCATTTGGGATATTATAACAACGAAGACTTAAAAATAAAAAATTCCCCTTGGACATCAATATGTATTGCAAAAAACATTAACATAGGTGTGGGGCAAACAGTGGTGCCGTTTTCCCCAAATGCGTATTCCATATTTAAGACGACTTAACTTATTCAACCTCCTTATCCCGAATCCAGAGAGAATTCAGTCTGGATTTAATGTGATGCATGCCTATTCATGTTCTTACCAGTCGAGGCTGCATAGGGGAGGATGGCTCATTTAATATTAACGGAGCAAATGGAATGTCTTCAAACACATGGAAACCATATGTTTTGACGTATTTTGATACCATTCCAGCCATTTCCACCAGCCCATCCTCCCCAATTAAGGTGCCACCAACCTTTATGTGGTTCTTACATCGTTGTGTGGATGAAATGCCAAGTGGAGAATTTTTATTTATCATCTCTGCATATGAATGTGGCGGTTTAAGACATCCATGACATTCTCTTTAATGCTAGTCTGTCAGTGTGAAGAACGTATTAGGTTTTGACATGGGTCTACAGAGTGGTTTCTTGAACCAGACCCCTAGAGAGATGGAACTGGGACTCCAGTGACTCATACCACCCCTGGAGCATACATCCATTCATGCACGCACACACACACACACACACACAGCTGTGAGAGAAGGGAAAAGGAGGGGAGTAAAGAGCGAGTGATTAATTAGCGTTAATAGAGCTTGATAAAGGACACAAAGGTAATTGTCCCAGGAAAAAAGGTTGGGAATGTGAAATGGGAGCCATATGTTGGGGTAATGAGAACCGCATGGTGGATAGGTACTGGAGAGCAGCTCAGGGAGGGAGAACTCTAATTAGTCCAGCCCTGACCTGTTGGAGGATGGGACTGGAGTAAGGGGAAGAACCACGGCAAAACCATAGACCAGTAGCATTGGGATAGGGCTGAAATAAAACCATATAGCCAGGGGAGGGTTAGAGGAAGGACTGAAACCAGCATGGGCATCTATGGTAGGGGCTGGGATAAGGATTGTATGTCTTATTTGTTTATTTAACTAGGCAAGTCAGTTAAGAACAAATGTCTTATTTCAATGATGGCCTACCAAAAGGCCTCCTGCGGGGACAGCGGCTGGGATATAAAATAGGACAAAACACACATCCCAACATTTGTAGAGCGGTTCAGGGGTGGAATGATTTTTATTAGGAATTACTTGTGGTACTGAAAGCATCTACAATTTGGATTTGTCGTCAACATTCTGATGTCAAGCCAACAGAATCGCATCTGCTACAGTGAAGCTCTGATTTAACTTTCTATAAGAAGGACCCTTCAGGCCAACAATCTCTCAGGCATAATCTACTATGATTGTTTATACTGCCTCACGGATAAATAAACACTGTTGAACCTTCCATTATTTAAACAATCCAAGTGTGAAAGTAAGTAGATGTGGCTGCTGCATGTGTTCTCCGTTGTTGTTTTGCTGTTCCTGATGATTTGTTGGACAAACAGAGAAGGGGTCTAGCGTTTTGGGTTTGTTTGTTTATCTTTCATCTGTCCAGTTCAGCCGTGGACTTAGTCCCTCTGGGAGCTGGCTAGCTAAGAACATCATTTTCTCAGAACAATCAGGGCCTGGTTTCCCAAAAGTGTCTTAAAGGCTACGTTCGATAGAACCTTTTGTAGGAGCAACATTAGATTCTGAGTTTCCCAAAACCAATGTTACTAAAGTTGATCTTGAAAACGATTGTTATTTAACGACTGACTCAGACCAGTGACAGAATAAGTACCCAATTGACCCTTCGCTAAACTCCGCCACCAAACGGTGATTGTCCAATCAGAGAATTGCACCCGTAAACAATGACTTGGACCTCAGACACTTTTTCAAAAAATCGTCATGGCGTCTATGGGCTGCAGGCAGAAATCCTTTCTCTGCTACAAGTGAACAGAAAATTGTGAAACGGTGGGACACATGTAAAGGCTGGTTTACAGTTTGTCTATCAACATGTCTGTAGACAATTGTCATAGCAACATCATGAACAATCTACTGTCATCTGACCTCACTTGTCATTGTAGTTTTTTTTAAGTACACTGCTCAAAACAATTAAGGGAACACTTAAACAACACAATGTAACTCCCAAGTCAATCACACTTCTGTGAAATCAAACTGTCCACTTTGAAAGCAACACTGATTGACAATACATTTCACATGCTGTTGTGCAAATGGAATAGACAACAGGTGGAAATTATAGGCAATTAACAAGACACCCCCAATAAAGGAGTGGTTCTGCAGGTGGTGACCACAGACCACTTCTCAGTTCCTATGCTTCCTGGCTGACGTTTTGGTCACTTTTGAATGCTGGCGGTGCTTTCACTCTAGTGGTAGCATGAGACGGAGTCTACAACCAACACAAGTGGCTCAGGTAGTGCAGTTCATCCAGGATGGCACATCAATGTGAGCTGTGGCAAGAAGGTTTACTGTGTCTGTCAGCGTAGTGTCCAGAGCATGGAGGCGCTACCAGGAGACAGGCCAGTACATCAAGAGATGTGGAGGAGGCCGTAGGAGGGCAACAACCCAGCAGCACTACCACTACCCCCGCCTTTGTGCAAGGAGGAGCAGGAGTAGCACTGCCAGAGCCCTGCAAAATGACCTCCAGCAGGCCACAAATGTGCATGTGTCTGCTCAAACGGTCAGAAACAGACTCCATGAGGGTGGTATGAGGGCCCGACATCCACAGGTGGGGGTTGTACTTACAGCCAAACACCGTGCAGGATGTTTGGCATTTGCCAGAGAACACCAAGATTGTCAAATTCGCCACTGGCGCCCTGTGCTCTTCACAGATGAAAGCAGGTTCACACTGAGCACGTGACAGACGTGATAGAGTCTGGAGACACCGTGGAGAACGTTCTGCTGCCCGCAACATCCTCCAGCATGACCGGTTTGGCGGTGGGTCAGTCATGAGGGGGGCCGCACAGCCCTCCATGTGCTCGCAAGAGGTAGCCTGACTGCCATTAGGTACCGAGATGAGATCCTCAGACTCCTTGTGAGACCATATGCTGGTGCGGTTGGCCCTGGGTTCCTCCTAATGCAAGACAATGCTAGACCTCATGTGGCTGGAGTGTGTCAGCAGTTCCTGCAAGAGGAAGGCATTGATGCTATGGACTGGCCCGCCCGTTCTCCAGACCTGAATCCAATTGAGCACATCTGGGACATCATGTCTCGCTCCATCCACCAACGCCACGTTGCACCACAGACTGTCCAAGAGTTGGCGGATGCTTTGGTCTGGGAGGAGATCCCTCAGGAGACCATCCACGACCTCATCAGGAGCATGCCCAGGCGTTGTAGGGAGGTCATACAGGCACGTGGAGGCCACACACACTACTGAGCTTCATTTTGACTTGTTTTAAGGACATTGCATCAAAGTTGGATCAGCCTGTAGTGTGGTTTTCCACTTTAATTTTGAGTGTGACTCCAAATCCAGACCTCCATGGGTTGATCAATTTGATTCCCATTGATAATTTTTGTGATTTTGTTGTCAGCACATTCAACTATGTAAAGAAAAAAGTCTTAAGTATTTCATTCATTCAGATCTAGGATGTGTTATTTTAGTGTTCCCTTTATTTTTTTGAGCAGTGTATAAATACAAAACGTCAACCTCTGCATGACATCAGCAGCCCAGTACTCCAGATAGAAAGTATGCTATTTTAATACCAGTAAACTACTCAGTTTAAAAAAAAAAATGATTTCAGTAAATGTCAACCTGACAAGCTAGAAAACTAAAAGCAATTTTCTAAATGTTTTGGTTGATGGCTATCCAGCTGGCTAGGAACTAACATCTTCAGCTGCTTTTTAAAAATGAATTATTACAGGAAAATATACCCACAACATTATTTACAAGGTAATGGAGAGCTTACAGCAAATAGCTCCACAATGTGACTGAATAAAAGTGGAATAAAAGTAGAATAGCCTATCTGAGAATTTTAGAACTCCTGCATCTTGTCAGGAGGATTTGGTCTGGTTGCTGTGGCAGTCCGGTAACCATGACAACAGACATTGACAGTTGCAGAGACTCAGTGGCAATATGTGGCTTTTTGGGCGACCTGACCAAATCCACATATAAATGTGAGTTTTTGGTCTATCATTTTACTTGAAAGTAAGTCTAAGAAGCGTTAGGTATGTTCTGTGTGCTATTTCTATTCATCCTGTTCCTAATTTTTGTGTTTCTTTTGTAGTTTAAAAAAATATTTTTGTTCACCAGCTTGAAACAGCTGAAACAACATTTTTGTTTATGGAAAATATACTGAATGAAAATATAAAGGCAACAATTTCATATAAGGAAATCATTCAATTGAAATGTATATAACAAATAAATATAAAACAGCTCTGGTGTACATTCCTGCAGGCAGGATGCCAATTGCACGCTTCCTCAACTTGAGACATCTGTGGCATTGTATTGTGTGACACAACTGCACATTCTTAAAGTGTCCTTTTATTGTCCCCAGGACAAGGTGTAAATAATTGTGCTGTTTAATCAGCTTCTAGATACTTCATCCACCTGACAGATTTGGCATATCTTGGCAAAGGAGAAGTGCTCATTAACAGGGATGTAAACACATTAATGGAATTTATTTCAGCTCATGAAACATGGGACCAACACTTTCACATGTTGCGTTTTATTTTTGTTCAGTGTAGATTGCACAGAGTTAAAGATGGAGTAACCAAAGTCACTGCTACTGCAACATCAAACTTATTACAACTACAAGTCTACCAACACACTGAAGCCTCTGATAATGTGATCCACATGACTCAGTTACATTTGCATCCACCAGGATCCATTTCTGACAGAGAAATATTTAAACGGTGTAATATCAGAGTTACTGCAAAGTCCGCTTCAATGTGGCTACCTTAAGAGAGATGATGGGCTCATGGCAGACAAGGGGTTTCTCATTGAGAAAGGTGAGGAGGAAATTGGCCTGAGATTGAACATTCCTTCCTTTGCAAAGTCCAACCTACAAATGCCAGAACCAGATGTCAAGATGACAAAGAGCAAAGCATAGGGTGCACGTGGAAAGGACAATAGCCAAAATTTAAGATGTATTTTTATATATGGTAAGATCCCTAACTACAGATTCAAAACATAAACCAGATATGGTTTGTGGTTAGTACGCTGTCCAACTTCCAGCCACACATTCTTAAGAAGTAGACTCGTCCTCACACACCCATGCAGACAGACATCTGTATAGGTATTCTTCCTAACATACAGTTGAATTTAAACTTAGTTTTTCACAATTCCTGACATTTAATCCTAGTAAAAATATCTGTTTTAGGTCAGTTAGGATCACCACCTTTTATTTTAAGAATGTGAAATGTCAGAATAATAGTAGGTAGAATGATTTATTTCAGCTTTTATTTATTTCATCACATTCCCAGTGGGTCAGGGGTTTACATACACTCAATGAGTATTTGGTAGCATTGCCTTTTAAATTGTTTAACTTGGGTCAAATGTTTCAGGTAGCCTTCCACAAGCTTCCCACAATAAGTTGAGTGAATTTTGGCCGATTTCTCCTGACAGTAATGGTGTAACTAAGTCAGGTTTGTAGGCCTCCTTGCTCGCACACACTTTCAGTGCTGCCCACAAATTTTCTATAGGGTTGAGATCAGGGCTTTGTAATGGCTACTCCAATACCTTGACTTTGTTGTCCTTAAGCCATTTTGCCACTATTTTGGAAGTATGCTTGGGGTCTTTGTCCATTTGGTAGACCCATTTGCGACAAAGCTTTAACTTCCTGAATTATGTCTTGAGATGTTGCTTCAATATATCTACATTTTCCGTCCTCATGATGTCATCTATTTTGTGAAGTGCACTAGTCCCACCTGCAGCAAAGCACCCCCACAACATGCTGCTGCCACCCCTGTGCTTTACGGTTGGGATAGTGTTCTTCAGCTTGCAAGCTTCCCCCTTTTTCCTCCAAACATAACAATGGTCATTATGGCCAAACAGTTATATTTTTGTGTCATCAGACCAGAGGACATTTCTCCAAAAAGTATGATCTTTGTCCCCATGTGCAGTTGCAAACCATAGTCTGGCTTTTTTATGACAGTTTTGGAGCAGTGGCTTCTTCCTTACTGAGTGGCCTTTCAGGTTATGTCGATATAGACCTCGTTTTATGAAAGTATGAAACACATACTGTTGTACCTGTTTCCTCTTCACTAGGCCCTTTGCTGTTGTTCTGGGATTGATTTACACTTTTCGCAACATAGTATGTTCATCTCTAGGAGGCAGACTGCATCTCCTTCCTGAGAGGTATGATGGCAGTGTGGTCCCATGGTATTTCTACTCGCGTACTATTGTTTGTACAGATGAACGTGGTATCTTCAGGCGTTTGGAAATTGCTCCCAAGGATGAACCAGACTTCTGCCCAGACAGTCTACAATTTTATTTTTCTTGAGGTCTTGGCTGGTATCTTTTGATTTTTCCCATGATGTCAAGCAAAGACATGCTGAGTTTGAAGGCAGGCCTTGAAATACATCCACAGGTACCCCTCCAATAGGCTAATTGACATAATTTGAGTCAATCAGAAGCGTTTAAAGCAATGACATAATTTTCTGGAATTTTCCAAGTTGTTTAAAGGCACAGTCAACTTAGTGTATGTAAACTTCTGACCCACTGGAATTGTGATACAGTGAATTATGGTTGAAATAATCTGTAAACAACTGTTGGAAAAATTACTTGTCATATACACTAACGACTTGCCAAAACTATAGTTTGTTAAGAAGAAATTTGTGGAATGGTTGAAAAAAGAGTTTTAATGACCTCCAACCTAAGTGTGTGTAAACTTCCGACTTCACTGTAGCATGTCCTGTCCTTGCCTCCAATCTGGCATTGACGCAGTGACCTTCTGCACAACGGAGAGGGCACTATTTCTAGGTCTCAGGAATGCTGTAGTGATGCACGAATACATATGTGTAAGTTCATGGACGTCTTTTATTATTATGCAGCATTTGTAATCCTGCTGTAACTCTTGTTTGTAATATTATGTATTAGTATTATGGCTGAATATGCTTGATTTCTATGAATTCTATTTTTTTTTTTTGTAAATCAAATGTTTGTTTTAAAAGTTTCCTCAATTGCTTTACCTGGGAGCTCAAGGCACTGCCTATTGGGTACTTCTCCTTACCTACTGCTACTTCTAATGGGGGCCTGTTAGCAACGTCAGGCACACCTATGAGCTAAATTTCTTTCAGTACGTTTGAATCTTCATTTGTTACTTCTGACACTGTCCTGAGAACAGTAGGCAGCAGCCTCTGAGTTAGTGATTGCTGTTTAGCAGTTGGATGGCCTTGAGATTAAAAAACTGCTTCTATCTCTCCGTCCCAGCTTTGATCTATTTGTACTGACCTCACCTTCTGGATGGTAGTGGTGTGAACAGGCAGTGGCTCGGGTGCTTATTGTCCTTGATGATCTTTTTGGCCTTCCTGTGACATCGGGTTTCATTGAGGACAGTTAGTTTACCCCAGGTGATGTGTTGTGCAGACCCTCTGGAGAGCCTTGCGGTTGAGGGCGGAGCAGTTGCCATACCAGGCTGTGACACAGCCCGACAGGATGCGCTCGGTTGTGGATCAGTAAAAGTTAGTCAAGGTTTTGGGTGACAAGCCAAATTTCTTCAGCCTCCTGAGGTTGAAGAAGGTCAGCATCCCAGAGTCACCTCTTCACTGTTGACGTGTGAGACTTTTGTGGGTACTATTTAATGAAGCTGCTAGTTTAGGACTTGAGGCGTCTGTTTCTCAAACTAAACACACTAATGTACTTGTCCTCTTGCTCAGTTGTGCACCGGGGCCTCCCACTTTTTATATTCTGGTTAGAGGCAGTTGGTGCTGTTCTGTGAAGGGAGTAGTTGTATTGTACAAGATCTTCAGTTTCTTGGCAAATTCTCGCATAGAATAGCCTTAATTTCTCAGAACAAGAATAGACTGACGAGTTTCAGAAGAAAGGGGTTTGTTTCTGGCCATTTTGAGCCAGCAATCGAACCCACAAATGCTGATGCTCCAGATACTCAACTTGTCTAAAGAAGGCCAGTTTTCTGCTTGTTTATCAGCTCAACAGTTTTCAGCTGTGCTAACATAATTGCAAAAGGGTTTTCTAATGATCAATTAGTCTTTTTAAAATGATAAACTCGGATTAGCTAACACAATGTGCCATTGGAACACAGGAGTGATGGTTGCTGATAATGGGCCTCTGTATGCATATGTAGATATTCCATAAAAAAATGGCCGTTTCCGGCTACAGTCATTAACAATGTCTACATTATATTTCTGATCAATTTGATGTTATTTTAATGGAAAAAGAGTGCTTTTCTTTAAAAAACAAGAACATTTCTAAGTGACCCCAAAATTTTGAATTGTAGCATACACACACACACAGTTGAAGTCAGAAGTTTACATACATACACCTTTGTCAAATACATTTAAAGTCAGTTTTTCACAATTCCTGACATATAACCTTAGTAAAAATTCCAGTCTTAAGTCAGTTAGGATCACCACTTTATTTTATGAATGTGAAATGCCAGAATAATATTAGTGATTTATTTCATCTTTTAATTCTTTCATCACATTCCCAGTGGGTAAGAAGTCTACATACTACACACAATTGGTATTTGGGAGCCTTGCCTCTAAATTGTTTAACTTGGTACAAATGTTTCAGGTAACCTTCCACAAGCTTCCCAAAATAGGTTGGGTGAATTTTGGCCCAATCCTCCTGACAGAGCTGGTGTAACTGAGTCAGGCTTGTAGGCCTCCTTGCTTGCACACACTTTTTCAGTTCTGCCCACAAATTTTCTATGGGATTGAGGTCAGGGCTTTGTGATGGCCACTCCAATACCTTGACTTTGTTGTCCTTAAGCTATTTTCCACAACTTTGGAAGTATGCTTGGGGTCATTGTCCATTTGGAAGCTTTAACTTCCTGACTGATGTCTTGAGATGTTGCTTCAATATATCCACAT
This sequence comes from Oncorhynchus masou masou, assembly GCF_036934945.1. NCBI lineage: Eukaryota > Metazoa > Chordata > Actinopteri > Salmoniformes > Salmonidae > Oncorhynchus > Oncorhynchus masou. The sequence continues at coordinate 54,750,048 of NC_088217.1, forward strand.
AATTTTCTTTCCTCATGATGCCTTCTATTTTGTGAAGTGTACCAGTCCCTCCTGCAGCAAAGCACCCTTACAACATGATGCTGCCAACCCTGTGCTTCACGTATGGGGTGTTGTTCTTCGGCTTGCAAGCCGCCTCCTTTATCTTCCAAAGATAGTGATGGTCATTATGGCCAAACAGTTCTATTTTTGTTTCATCAGACCAGAGGACATTTCTCCAAAAAGTACAAATCTTTGTCCCCATGTGCAGTTGCAAACCGTAGTCTGGCTTTTTTTATGGCAGTTTTGGAGCAGTGGCTTCTTCCTTGCTGAGCGTTCTTTCAGGTTGTCGATATAGGACTCGTTTTACTGTGGATATAGATACTTTTATTCCTGTTTCCACCAGCATCTTCACAAAGTCCTTTGCTTCTGGGATTGATTTGCACTTTTCACATCAAAGTACGTTCATCTCTATGAGACAAAATGCGTCTCCTTCCTGAGCGGTATGACCGCTGTGTGGTCCCATGGTGTTTATACTTGCGTACTATTGTTTGTACAGATGAACGTGGTGCCTTCAGGCGTTTGCTCCCAAGGATGAACCAGACTTGTGGAGGTCTACATTTTTTTATGATGTGATTTATTGGCTGATTGCTTGACATCATGGGAAAATCAAAAGTAAAGAGGCACTGAGTTCGAAGGTAGGCCTTGAAATACATCCACAGGTACACCTCCAATTGACTCAAATGATGTAAGTTAACCCATCAGAAGCTTCTAAAGCCATTACATTTTCTGAAAATAATTTTGGAAATAATCTCTGTAAACCATTGTTGGAAAAATTACTTGTCATGCACAAAGTAGATGTTTTAACTGACTAGTGAAAACTATAGTTTTGTTAAAAAGAAGAAATTTGTGGAATGTTTAAAAAATGAGTTTTAATGACTCCAACCTAAAGTGCATGTAAACTTCTGAGTTCAACCTTACATACATACAGGAGGGGACTGAGTATGCACCCTTGTGGGGCGCCATGTTGATAATCTGTGTCAGGTAATGTTGCCTATCTTCACCATGTGGTCCAAGGACCTAGCTTCATAGGAAGGAGTTCAGACCCAGGGCCATGAGTTTATAGAGCACTATGGTATTGAAGTCTGAGCTGTCGTCTGAACAGCATCCTCACATATGCAGTCTTTTTGTCCGGGTGGGTAAGAGCATTGTGCAGTGTAATGGCGGTTGTGTCGTCCATAGAGCTTTCAGGGCGATCGGCCAATTGGAGAGGGTTGAGTGTGTCGGGAAGCGAGGATGGTCTTTTGACTAGCCTCTTAAAGCACTTCTTGATGATGGAAGATAGTACTACTGGTTGGTTGTCATCCAGTTGAGTTACTTTCCCTTTCTTGGCACAGGGATGATCGTGGACATCTTGGAGCAGGTGGGTATAGAGGCTTGACCTACAGAGATTTGAATAATATCTGAACACCAGCCAGCTGGTCTGCACATGCTCTGAGGGCACGGCTAGGGATGCAGTTTGAGCCGGCAGCCTTGCGAGGGTTAGCACGTTTTAATGACATGCATACATCCTCAGTGTGTACCTGAACTGTAGTTTGCACGTTTTGGTTATTACTTTAAAGCATTTTGTATCACATTGGCCAGCAAGCTAGGTGTATTACTGTAGAGAAACCCTGCCTGTTTTGAAGACCAGCATTGCGTATGTTTACACCACTATGGTGGTGTTAGTACTATAGCTTGCCAGCCAGCCAAACTTGTACAGTTAGCGAGCAGCTGCTACTTGCTAGCTAGATAGGTAAAATCTTGCTGTATCACCACCATTTCACCAGCATCAGCCCATCCAACATCTCCCAGCAGTCAAAAAGCAAATTTTTGGTCATGAATTTGTACTATATAGCCAATTTGACTTTGATGCTGTGGTAACTAGTGACAATGCAGTAACTAGTGACAATGCCCACACGTGTTAGCGCTAACATGTTTGTACGTAGGTAGTTCCAAATGAACTAAAGCCAGCCCTATAACTAACACGTAAGTCAAAAAACACTTACACGTCATTGACATGTATTTCCGCAAAGTTCCTACTTCAGATTTCCGACTTCAAGCCAAAATATATCATACTTTTAGTAAAAGGTTGAAACATGGTGAAACGGCCACGTCCATTTGCGGTATTGCATCAACAACGAAGGTACTGCGAACAGTTTAAAAAATAATAATAATAAATTCCACCCCTTGGACGACATTGTGCTCTTGTATCGCGTGTGCAATGTCATACTGCTCGAAGTTCCTAAACTCTGCACCAAAAACAATGATGGTGGGGCGGCCAGTGGTGCTGTTTTCCCCTTACTTCAGATGGTTTTAATTTTCTCTTTTATTTCCTATTTGTGCTGTCCATTTGATTTCTGATTAACATATTGCTCACACAAACAAGGTCTGGCCTGTCCCTTTTCAAAAGTGGGGTGATTTGTAGTTTACAAGACACAACCAACAAATGTTACTGGTTTTAATTAAGAGCAAGTCTTTCTGTCCTTCCCTCCAGGCAGTAAGATTAGTTGCCCCCCTCCCCTTTTCCTCCCTACCTCTTCTTCCTGCCCTCCTATGCCCCCCTCCAACCTCTTCCCCTCCACCCGTTTCCCTACTCCCCAGTGGTATAAAGTAATTAAGTAAAAATACCTAAGAACTAAAGTATTTTATCTGTACTTTACTGTTTATTGTCCCAACTTTTCATTTTACTCCACTACATTCCCAGAGAAAATAATGTACTTTTTACTACATACATTTTCCCTGACACCCAAAAGTTCTCTTTACATTATGAATGTTCAGCAGGACAGGAACATTTTATAATTTACACACTTAACAAGAGAATATCCCTGGTCATCCCTACTTCCTCTGATCTGGCGAACTCACTAAACACAAAATCTTAATTTGTAAATTATTTGTAAGTGTTGGAGTGTGCCTCTGGCTATCTGTAAAAAAAGAAAAAAAAGAAAATGGTGTCTGTTTTGCTTAATATAAGGAATTTTAAATGATTTACTTTTGATACTTTAGCATATTTTAGCAATTAAATTTACTTTTGATATTTAAAACAAAATACTTTTAGACCTACTCAAGTTGTATTTTACTGGGTGACTTTCACTTTTACTAGTCATTTTCTAGTAATATATCTTTTACTTTTACTCCATGACAATTGTCTACTTTTTCCACCACTGCTCCTCCCCTTCATCTCTCCCTCCCTCCTTCCAAGGGTGAAGCTGTAATGTAAGTGTAATTCATCAGTGTTTGGGATTTCTCTCAACGAGGCGTGCAATCTATTTACCAAATGAGAGATGATGGTGTACATGTTTCTTCAAAAAAGTTTTTTTTTTTTTTTTTAAGTCTGATGTTCAGGAGAAGAAATGGATGGGGGCAGAGCATAGGCAGGAGATCAAAGAAATAGTTGCCTTTTAATTTTTTTTGTTTTTTTTTACAGATTTCTCAGTTAGTTTGTGTGGAGTTGTCTCCATATGTTCAGCTGCTAATGGGTAATTTTGAAAGGGAACCATCTCCACCTGTAATAATGCTGGATCTGCTCAGTTCTGCTGTGTTCTCTTCAATTAATTACACGTGTTGTGAGGATATTACGCCGGAAAGAAAAACAAGTTGTCTTTAATCCTCTTGGCTCTTCTGAACACTTTGCACAACTGTGACCAACCGATATAAATAATGTTCTCTTTTTGCTTTTAACTACATTATAATTTTGACCAACCTAAACATCTGTCCTTGTGAGTGGATTTAGCATAGAGGCCTGTGTTTTAACAATATCCTAACAGGGTGAGAGACGCACATGTTTCCTTAACCGAACAAGCATCTTGAAGGGTTTTGCTGGGCTCGGGGCAGAAGGCTGGCGTGCATGTGTGCGTGAGAAGCGGCTGTCTCTCAGATGATATAATTATTGTTATTCTGGAGAGAGGAGCAGGAAGGAACACCTGGTTTTGATAAGTCTGGTTCCGGCAGCTAGAGAGGAGGACGCCCATAGCAGACCTGGGTTCATATTGTATTTGAAATCCTTCCAAATACTTTAGCTGTGCTTGATTGAGAACTGGAGACAGGCTAATTACAAATGTGAAAGTATTTGAACCCAAGTCTGGCCCGTAGATAGCAGCCCTCACCTACTGTCTACCTGCTGCTGCAGAGCTGTATTCAGACAAGTCCCCACTGAGATTTTGCACACTCCTTATGATCATACCCTGTCCTGGCTACAAAGCTATTGCTGCCCACATGTTGTCTGTATAGTGGTGCAGGTTGGGTGTAGCATAAGTGCCTTTGTCTTTATTCCTATTGTGTTCAACCACAACTTCCTGGTTTGTCTCTTTTTGATCTTGGAACTCATTCCGTAGTAGTTAGGAGTCCGCTAAAGCACGTTGACCACCTGTTGAAAAAGCACTATATGAATCGAAATCTATATTTTACATTTATATTGATTTTAGTTGGAATTGTGGGCCCGCATTACCAGTTGATCCACAACTAATTAAACCCCTTTCCTCCCCTCCCAGCTCCAGAGAGTATGGTATGTTATTAGTCCGGTCCGGCCCAGCCCCCCTGTGTCCTCTACAGCCCTATAATATTCAGGGAGCAGTGTGACCGGGGCCTGACCCTCTCCTCCATCTACCTCACGCTCAGCCAACAACATGGGACCCCGCTGGTCTGCCACATGGGATACAGCCAGTTAATTGCACCACACCACCACCCCAACACCTCTCACCCTGAGCTGTTCATTTGAAGTTTTAAGATGCCAGTTGACTCTTGAGGCCATTTGACACACAGGGGTAGAGAAGGAGAGGAGAGGGAACATCAGAAGGAAGTAAGGAGTGCCTGGAGTCTTCCCTCCCTCTCTCAGTTCAATTCAAGGGCTTTATTGGCATGGGTTACATATGTCAACAATGCCAAAGCAAGTGAAGTGACCATTACACTCACAAAGTTCCAAAAGAATAAAGACATTTCATATGTCTTTCATATTCACAGTGTTGTAATGATGTGCAAGTACAAAAGGGAAAATAAATAAATCAAAAATCAAATCAAATTTATTTGTCACATACACATGGTTAGCAGATGTCAATGCGAGTGTAGCGAAATGCTTGTGCTTCTAGTTCCAACAATGCAGTAATAACCAACGAGTACTCTAACTAACAATTCCAAAACTACTACCTTATACACAAGTGCAAAGGGTTAAAGAATATGTACATAAAGATATATGAATGAGTGATGGTACAGAGCGACATAGGCAAGATGCAGTAGATGGTATCGAGTACAGTATATACATATGAGATGAGTATGTAAACAAAGTGGCATAGTTAAAGTGGCTAGTGATACATGTATTACATAAAGATGCAGTAGATAGAGTGTAGTATATACGTATACATATGAGATGAATAATGTAGGGTATGTAAACATTATATTAAGTAGCATTGTTTAAAGTGGCCAGTGATATATTTTACATCAATTCTCATTATTAAAGTGTCGAGTTGAGTCCGTGTGTTGGCAGCAGCCACTCAATGTTAGTGGTGGCTGTTTAACAGTCTGATGGCCTTGAGATAGAAGCTGTTTTTCAGTCTCTCGGTCCCAGCTTTGAAGCACCTGTACTGACCTCGCCTTCTGGATGATAGCGGGGTGAACAGGCAGTGGCTCGGGTGGTTGTTGTCCTTGATGATCTTTATGGCCTTCCTGTGACATCGGGTGGTGTAGGTGTCCTGGAGGGCAGGTAGTTTGCCCCCGGTGATGCGTTGTGCAGACCTCACTACCCTCTGGAGAGCCTTACGGTTGTGGGCGGAGCAGTTGCCGTACCAGGCGGTGATACAGCCTGACAGGATGCTCTCGATTGTGCATCTGTAGAAGTTTGTGAGTGCTTTTGGTGACAAGCCGAATTTCTTCAGCCTCCTGAGGTTGAAGAGGCGCTGCTGCACCTTCTTCACGATGCTGTCTGTGTGGGTGGACCAATTCAGTTTGTCTGTGATGTGTATGCCGAGAAACATAAAACTTACCACCCTCTCCACTACTGTTCCATCGATGTGGATAGGGGGGTGTTCCCTCTGCTGTTTCCTGAAGTCCACAATCATCTCTTCAGTTTTGTTGACGTTGAGTGTGAGGTTATTTTCCTGACACCACACTCCGAGGGCCCTCACCTCCTCCCTGTAGGCAGTCTCGTCATTGTTGGTAATCAAGCCTACCACTTGTGTCTTCCGCGAACTTGATGATTGAGTTGGAGGCGTGGGTGAACAGGGAGTACAGGAGAGGGCTCATAACGCACCCTTGTGGGGCCCCAGTGTTGAGGATCAGTGGGGTGGAGATGTGGTTACCTACCCTCACCACCTGGGGGCAGCCCGTCAGACCCAGTCTCGAGCTTGATGATGAGTTTGGAGGGTACTATGGTGTGAAATGCTGAGCTGTAGTCGATGAACAACATTCTCACATAGGTATTCCTCTTGTCCAGATGGGTTAGGGCTGTGTGCAGTGTGGTTGAGATTGTCTGTGGACCTATTTGGGCGGTAAGCAAATTGGAGTGGGTCTAGGGTGTCAGGTAGGGTGGAGGTGATATGATCCTTGACTAGTCTCTCAAAGCACTTCATGATGACGGAAGTGAGTGCTACAGGGCGGTAGTCGTTTAGCTCAGTTACCTTAGCTTTCTTGGGAACAGGAACAATGGTGGCCCTCTTGAAGCATGTGGGAACAGCAGACTGGTATAGGGATTGATTGAATATGTCCGTAAACACACCAGCCAGCTGGTCTGCGCATGCTCTGAGGGTGCGGCTAGGGATGCTGTCTGGGCCTGCAGCCTTGCGAGGGTTATCACGTTTTAAATGTTTTACTCACCTCGGCTGCACTGAAGGAGAGACCACATGTTTTGGTTGCGGGCCGTGTCAGTGGCACTGTATTGTCCTCAAAGCAGGCAAAAAAGCTATTTAGTCTGCCTGGGAGCAAGACATCCTGGTCCGTGACTGGGCTGGTTTTCTTTTTGTAATCTGTGATTGACTGTAGACCCTGCCACATACCTCTTGTGTCTGAGCCATTGAATTGCGATTCTACTTTGTCTCTATACTGACGCTTAGCTTGTTTGATTGCCTTGCGGAGGTAATAGCTACACTGTTTGTATTCGGTCATGTTTCCGGTCACCTTGCCCTGATTTAAAAGCAGTGGTTCGCGCTTTCAGTTTCACGCGAATGCTGCCATCAATCCACAGTTTCTGGTTTGGGAATGTTTTAATCGTTGCTATGGGAACGACATCTTCAACGCACATTCTAATGAACTCGCTCACCGAATCAGCGTATTTGTCAATGTTGTTTGACGCAATACGAAACATATCCCAGTCCACGTGATGGAAGCAGTCTTGGAGCGTGGGATCAGATTGGTCGGACCAGCGTTGAACAGACCTCCGCGCGGGAGCTTCTTGTTTTAGCTTCTGTCTGTAGGCAGGGAGCAACAAAAAGGAGTCGTGGTCAGCTTTTCCGAAAGGAGGGCGGGGGAGGGCCTTCTATGCGTCGCGGAAGTTAGAATGGCAATAATCCAAGGTTTTACCAGCCCTGGTTGCACAATCGATATGCTGATACAATTTTGGGAGTCTTGTTTTCGGATTAGCCTTGTTAAAATCCCCAGCTGCATTGAATGCATCCTCAGAATATGTGGATTCCAGTTTGCAAAGAGTCAAATAAAGTTTGTTCAGAGCCATCTATGTGTCTGCTTGGGGGGAATATATACGGCTGTCATTATAATCGAAGAGAATTCCCTTGGTAGATAATGCGGTCGACATTTGATTGTGAGGAATTCTAAATCAGGTGAACAGAAGGACTTGAGTTCCTGTATGTTGTTGTGACTACACCTCGTCTCGTTAAGCATAAAGCATACGCCCCCGCCCCTCTTCTTACCAGAAAGATGTTTGTTTCTGTCGGCGCGATGCGTGGAGAAACCAGTTGGCTGCACCGACTCCGATAGCGTCTCTCGACTGAGCCATGTTTCCGTGAAGCAAAGAACGTTAGTTTCTGATGTCCCTCTGGAATGCTACCCTTGCTCGGATTTCATTAACCTTGTTGTCAAGAGACTGGACATTGGCGAGAAGTATGCTAGGGAGTGGTGCGCGATGTGCCCGTCTCCAGAGTCTGACTAGAAGACCGCTTCGTTTCCCTCTTTTACGAAGTCATTTTTTTGGGTCGCCCGCTGGGATCCATTCCGTTGTCCTGGGTGAAAGGCAGAACACAGGATCTGCTTCGTGAAAGTCATATTCTTGGTCGTTCTGATGGAGAGTTGACGCTGCTCTTATATTCAGTAGTTCTTCTCGACTGTATGTAATGAAACCTAAGATGACCTGGGGTACCAATGTCAGAAATGACACGTAAAAAAAAGGCATAGTTTCCTAGGAACGCGAAGCGAGGTGGCCAGCTCTGTCGGCACCGGAATAAACGTAAATATGGGTTGTATTTACAATGGTGTTTGTTCTTCACTGGTTGCCCTTTTTCTTGTGGTAACAGGTCACAAATCTTGCTGCTGTGATGGCACACTGTGGTATTTCACCCAGTAGATATGGGAGTTTATCAAAATTGGGTTTGTTTTTCATCTGTGTAATCTGAGAGAAATATATGTCTAATATGGACATACATTTGGCAGGAGGTTGGGGAGTGCCCATCTCCCCCTATCCCCCAGGGAGGCAGGCAGGGAGGACCAAACCAACATCATCTAGCCGCATGAACAAAGGCCTATATATGGGGGCTGTAAATGGCCAACGTGTAGAGAGGGAGGGTGTCGTAGACACACACACCTACCTCTCGGCCTGTATCAGAGGTGTGATGCTGTGTTCAGGGGGCTGTGAGACTGCTGATTGGATACAGGTGAGGCGGGTGGAAAGGGTTCATTGCATGCAACTGTGTGTTTGTCATGTGTGTTGCTGCATCTGTTTGTGTGTGACCTCCAGCCTCCTGCTGAGAGCAAGGTGTTAAACCCCAGGACAGCAGGCCCAGGAGCCCATAAGTAAAACCCCAAGGCACCACTTCATTCCCCTGCTAAATGAGAAATTAGGGAGCTACCGCCTTCCTCTCTGTGGTTGTAAACATTTTGTTAGTTAGTAGTTAGCCTTGTAGCTACCGCCGAAAATGTGCCTTTTAAAACTCTGAAAAAGCCATCAGCAACGTTCATTTGACTCACAATAAAATGTCAGGTCTTTGCTCTGAAGATTGAATTCAGAGGAGTGAAGCCCAAATCACACAGATATACGCTGTCAGCCAAGTCAAAATTTGCAGGCGAGAGCAGAGAACATCAATTCACATACACTGTGTTGCGTATGCCAATGTATTTCTCACCAGCACCCATAATAAACAGTTGTATTTGTTATGTACGCTATGTAGTCAGTGTGAATTATTGTGTGTTCCTTTTTGACTCCCCTTACGTCCTACAGGAGCCACCCTACCGGTCTGCTCTAAACAGTATATAAAGAATTTAGCTAGTCTTGTTCTTTCTACTAACGGTATTCTCTCTTGAAATTGGAGTTCCTTTAGTTTCCCAGCCCATAGCCTGCCTAGGCTATATGCCTGTGATCGACTCAACACCGGTAGGCATAACGTTACTGTCTTCAAATATATTATTGGCACTGGCATTAATAATATCATAATCAACACTAAATAGACACTTTAACTAAACATGTCATAATTCCAGATGTCACAGTGCACAAAGTCTATTTTCTGGCAATTTATCCTCGTATTTGTTCCTGCGTTGCATAGCCGTGAGAATATACTTACTTTCAAATTTGACACTCATCAACACTCACGGCCTGTCTTTTCTCATTTACTACCATGCATTCTAATTCCAGCGTGTACACGCTCGTTCGCACGCATAAAAAAAAGAAAAGAAAGAAGCTTTTCGTTTGATTTGGGCTTGTTCAATTGTTAAATTCATCACGATGGAAGGGTCACGCTTCAACAAATGCCTGCAAGCCTGAGGGTTTTACATGGCTTATGTACTGGCGCATAATGCACTTCAGATTGGTCGGAACAGAACTACCCATACTTCAAATATGGCGTTAACAAAATAACAAAAATGTACAAAAATAAAGGGTTCAAATTGGTCAACAACTCAAGTTTCCTCTCCCGGAGAATGTGTCTTGGTCAGCAACCTTACTGCCCAGAGTAGGCAGAGCTCGCTTCCAGAAGAATTCCTCAGTGGAGTGGCCCTTTTTTAGCACATCCTGACCACAAGTGACGGGTTAAAACGCACACGGTATCTGACACGCACAGTACTTGAGTTCTCTCTAGGGATATACAGTATATTGGATTAGAATAATTAAGGATAATTTGCTTCAAATCTTAATCTTCAGCTCCTCGTAAAAGACTGAGGTCTGTCTTTAGCTGAACGTGTTGGATGGAGAGACTGGGAGAAAAGTGTTGAAATGTGGAAAAACATGTTTAAGAGGATGGAGCCTCTCCTGTATGACCTTTGGGAAATCTATTGATGAATAGGTTATGGTTGGGTTAAGAACACATGGAAGTGATACGGATGGTGGTGGAAGGTGGATACCACAGTTAATGGCTTCTCCTGTTCAGCCATGGTGGTCTAGTCTCTAGCCAGTCTCCCTCTTTCTGCTTCACTCCAAACACACACAAATGTTTAATTTATTTAACTAGGCAAGTCAGTTGAGAACAAATTCTTATTTACAATGACTGCCTACACCGGCCAAACCCGAACGACGCTGGGCCAATTGTGCACCGCTCTATGGGACTCCCAATCACGGCCGGATGTGATACAGCCTGGATTCGAACCAGGGACTGTCGTGACACCTCTTGCACTGAGATGCAGTACCTTAGATCGCTGCACCACTCGGGAGCCAACGTCTGTGGGTAGGGGCAGGGAGAGGTGGGAGTTTGTGTATGTTGATGGTGTGTTGATTGGGAGCGTGTGTGTGTTGGTGGGAGAAAGGTTTGAACTAGTTGGGGGCCTCCATACACATCCTGAGAGGAGGAGAGGAACAGGCAAGTTCAAGACGTGCTTAAATCATGCATTGACGTCAATGGAACATTTTTGCAACAACTCAAGTTCCACATGGGGATCTGAAGGTAGGACTCAGGGTTTTGTAAATTTGATAAGTAAATAAATGAACTGATGCAAATTCTGCTCCATTACATGTATTTACTTGATTCCATTTCACTACCTTAGGCCTCACAGTAACAAGGCTTACTATGGTCTGAATTAGAGGTCGACCGATTTTGATTTTTCAACACCGATTATTGGAGGACCAAAAAAGCCAATATATTTAAAAAATATATATATATTTTTTAAATATTTATTTATTTATTTATTTATTTATTTATAATCATGACAATTACAACAATACTGAATGAACACTTATTTTAACTTAATATAATAATCAATTTAGCCTCAAGGAAATAATGAAACATGTTTAATTTGGTCTAAATGTTTTTGCATTAATGTGTTGAGAAGAAAGTAGAAGTGCAATATGTGCTATGTAAGAAAGCTAACGTTTCAGTTCCTTGCTCAGAGCATGAGAACATATGGTGGTTCCTTTTAACATGAGTCTTCAATATTCCCAGGTAAGAAGTTTTAGGTTTTAGTTATTATAGGACTATTTCCCTCTATCATTTTTATTTCATTAACCTTTGATTATTGGATGTTCTTATAGGCACTTTAGTATTGCCAGTGTAACAGTATAGCTTCCGTCCCTCTCCTCGCTCCTCCCTGGGCTCGAACCAGCAACACAACGACAACAGTCACCATCGAAGCAGCGTTACCCATGCAGAACAAGGGGAACAACTACTAGAAGGCTCAGAGTGAGTGACGTTTGAAACGCTATTAGCGCGCGCTAACTAGCTAGCCATTTCACTTTGTTACACTAGCCTCATCTCGGGAGTTGATAGGCTTGAACGAAGAGCTGCTGGCAAAACGCATGAAAGTGCTGTTTGAATGAATGTTTACGAGCCTGCTTTCTGCCTACTACTGCTTAGTCAGATACTTAGATACTTGTATGCTCAGTCAGATTATATGCAATGCAGGACACGCTAGGTAATATCTAGTAATAACATAAAACATGTGTAGTTAACTAGTGATTATGTTTGTTTTTTATAAGAAGTTTAATGCTAGCAAGCAACTTACCGTGGCTTACTGCATTCGCGTAACAGTCTCTTTGTGGAGTGCAACGAGAGCGAGGCAGGTCGTTATTGCGTTGGACTAGTTAACTGTAAGGTTGCAATACTGGATCCCCCGAGCTGAGAAGGTGAAAATATGTGGTTCTGCCCCTGAACAGTTATTTAACTGACTTGCCTAGTTAAATAAAGGTATATAAAAATATATATATATTTGAAATCGTCAAATCTCCGCCCAAAAATACCGATTTTCGGTTGTGATAACTTGAAATCGGGCCCTAATTAATCGGCCATTCCATTTAATCAGTCAACCTCTAGTCTGAATGGTCTGTTATTGTTTCCCAGGCTTTGTATAAATCTATTTCCCTAGTTGGGGTTGATTGTGTGGCATTCTGTCTCAGCGATAAGGGCATCATTTTCTAAAATGGCAGGATGGATAAGATCTTTGATTATACTGCCAGTGCCAGCCAGCTATCCAGACTGTCAGTCAGCTATACAGTAGGGTCAGGACTCTTTAGTAGCATGGCAAGGAAACAAAACACAAAGTGAATTTAACTTATTTAGGAAAACAGCCCTAATGTTTGAAACATACATCATGTTGTCATCCAGAGTCATGTATATATTTCCACAAGCTATAATACACAAGAACCAGAGTTTGGTCCACTTTGTTAGAATTTTTGCACTGGAAAAAATATTGCGATACTGTAATCTTCCCGGCCCTACTATACAGTCAGCCAGTTATACAGCCAGGCAGCCGATCCCCATCCCCCAACTGTAGGGTCTAGTTTACATTGCGTTTTCCTTATTTTGTATAATTCACCTTTTAAATTGTAGTAACAGCAGTGGTGTAAAAATACTTTGAAGAACTAAAGTAGTTTTTGGGGGTATATGCACTTTACTATTTATTTTTAACTACTTTTACTGCACTACATTCCTTAAGAAAATAATATACTTTTTACTCCATACATTGTCATTGACACCCAAAAGTACATTTAGAATGCATTGACAATTCACAGATTTATCAACAGAGAATATCCCAAATGCAAAATTCTTTACATTTTTTAATTATTTTTTCTTTAAAAATTTTTAAAAAATATATATTTTTCCCCCAGAAACACAAATGAGCATACAAGTATGTTTAAGCATACATAACTGTTGGGAGTGTGTTGCCATACCTTTTTTACCCCCAGGTGCAGCAGAGCCTGCACACTAAAGATGAAGTTGCAGCAGATGTCTTGACCACACCCAGGCTGCTGTCCAGACAGTGGAAGTGCTGGAAGGTGTGTCCCCGGCACTGTTTCATGTCCATGTCACCTCCCTCAGAACCAGTGAATATCTCCAGGTTCTTACAGCAGGGCATCATCTATAGAGTGCACAACAATACAGGATATGGAATTAGGTTTAGTATGGAGTTGAATTCTCAATTTTAAAATCCTTAGACATTGGTAAAAAGGTAAACAAATGTCGGGCACTGGAGTTTGAGGAAGGTTGAGCGATACAGTATGTGCTAAGTAGTGTATGCAAGGCATAGGAAGACTTGGCGATTCAATGGTCCAAACCTGGCGTTCTCTCAGCGCAATGAGGTAGAAGCCATCATTGTCAACTTGAACGATAGTTTTGTTACAAACTGTTGCCTGTGCCTACTCTGGTGTTGGCACGTCCCTCCGAGCCAACAACTTGCAGAAAGGCCTACAGTGCGGGGTAGGCACTGCGGGTCGGTTATGATGAGATTATTATGGATAATATTTGTATTTGTCAAACGGCATCAAATCATCGATCATCATGTCACTAGAATAAGACCTTTGACATTTATTCGAAAGGAGCATCAAACTCATACTGAGCACTTTCACCATCCAGTGAAATCATTATTTATTTAAAGGTGAAATAAAATAATAAAATTAATCTGTAGCCTAATGAACTGCATGGTTTCCAGAGTCGTAAATGGGAGGACCACACTTTTCATCACGACTCCCAAGTTTACTTCGGTATGATGGTTATTATACAAGATACATTTTTACAGACACAATGTCCCACCATACAGTATAGAAGCATCTTTCTAACCAATAGACAGAAGCTGGTCATCCTCTCTACATTACAAATGTCCTGTGCACAATGTCTTCATACAGCATCAAAGAAATTGGAGGAACACTCAGTATCACTAGTGATTAAGTTACGGGATGATTGGTGGATGACCTGGTTACCTACAGGAAGTCCCCAGAGTGCTGTGTATAGAGGAAAGCCAAGTTACCTTACTTGGAACAGAATTGACACTTGTCTCTGTCAGCTGAGCAGAGAACAACTTCAAATTGTATGCGGTTAGCCAACATTGTAAACCGCTATCATTTGATTCCGAGCCTGACGTCTGTTGGCTCCCCCTTCTCAGTCACTGACCTCTTCCCTGTCTGTTCTCAACCTACCTCTCTTCTGCCACCCAGTCATGCAAATCCTCCTCCTCTACTAAGCTCCTCGACTTAGGTACAATGCTCTTAGTTAAGCCAGAGTTGTATAGAAAACTAAACCACCTTGGCTTTGGTTAAACCACATGGCTAGATGGCTAACATTAACCTCGCTTGCCCTTATCAATAGCCTGCTTTTAATAACAGAAGAACAAATAGCTACTTCAATATCAATATTGAAATCCATATTTGATTATCTAGCTAGTTGGTTAGCTAGTTTCTCTACTGGAAAACTATCAAACTTACCTCTTGTCAGCCATCATTCACCAGCGTTGGGTGTTTTGCCCAACATTTTGTGTGTAAGGCGTCACTTTCAATCACCAGAGGGGTGACTTCCGCATGTCTTTCAACTCTTAGTCACTGGAAAAGTCCCTCGATCTTCGTTCCTGGCATTCCCTTAGGGGTAGTGGTGACGACAGATGCGTCACTCACGGGCTGGGGCACAGGTCATCAGGGAAATGCAAAAAAACAGCGTATGGGCCTCATCTCCATATTGCTCACATAAATGACCTTGAATTTCTGACGGTGCTTAAAAAAAAAAAAAAAAAAATATATCCCATTTAGCAGACGCTTTTGTCCAAAGCGACTTACAAGTCGGCTGGGGCCACTACTTTTTGCATATGGGTGGCCCCAGTGGGAAGCGAACCCACGACGCTTGGCGTTGCAAGCGCCATGCTCTACCGACTGAGCCACACAGGACCTTCTTTCAATGAAAAGATCACGTCTTGATCAGAATGGACAATACGACTGTAGTGGCGTACATCAACAGCCAGGGTAGCACTCACTTCCTGTGCTTACAGACTATCCGTCAGGATTATTTTGCTGAGCAGAGCACACCTACCGTCTCTACATGCGACTCATGTTTGGGCATACTGAACATAGGAGCAGACTTATTGTCCAGAGGGAATCCCCATCAAGCGGACTAGAGACTCCTTCCCTCAGTGGTGAAACGGATCTCTTTGCGTCTCAACAAAACATGCACTGCTCGTTGTTCTTTGTGCTAGCGGGAGACACACCACTGGGGGTGGACGCTCTAGCACACCCTTGGCCGAGGATTTCACTTCACTCTTTTCCTCAGCCTCGTACTCCCCACTCTGGCCAGAGTGAGGGAAGAAGGCATATCTCTCATCTTGGTAGCCCATCGATGGCAAGGCAAGCTCTGGGTAGCAGAGATGATGCTCTTGCTATACGGTGAGCCTTGGCAACTCCTGTTAGAGGGCTCTGCTGACCCAAGTGAACAGAGCTATTTATTAAAAAAAAAAAAAAAAATCCAACCTCAACCGGAAACCATGGCCCTTTGGGCCTGGCCCGTGACAGGTTAAATCTGGTTGCGAGAGGCTTGCCTCTCGGGGTCATAGACTATCCATAGTGCTAAGGCCCCTCCTACATGCTCAATGTATGGAAATAAGTGATTCATTTTGACAAGTTGTGTGACTGAAAAGGGGATCATTCCTTACCAATGCTCTGTATGCAAGGTTGCATGCTTCCTGCAGGACCTTTTGGACAGAGGGAAGGCTTTCTTCACTGTTAAGGTCTATCTCGGCCTGTCATGTAAGCTTGTAAGCTTTGGAAAGAACACGGTGGGACACCCCTCCCCCGTTATGTTGTTTCATGATTGGGGCATGTTGCTTACATCCAGTTCCCAAGCATTTAGTCCCGTCATGGGATTTGTCAATTGTGCTTGAGGCTATTTCACAGCTGGCTTTTTTTGAGCTGCTGGAATGCGTGGAGATGAAGCATCTCTCCATTTTAAGACGCTCTGCTGGTCATCCTTACACCACAAAGTGAGTGAATGAGCACGGTAGTTCACCATTCTTACAGCACGGTAGTTCACCATTCGTGCCTACAGTTTGCCCAGGGCTTTTCCAAGGTTACATATTTGCCCAAGCCCGCCTTTATGCCTAAGGTTAGCAGCAATTACAATCGTCTCGCCTTGGCGCTTGTGGTGTTCCAGCCTGCCGCCTTTTCTATGTCCAGTACGCTCATTGCGCATATACTTGGATAGGATGAGAGCTTTGCACAAGTGTGTCCAACTCTTTGGCCCGGGCACCTCCCTTTCTCGTTAACAATTGTCACATTGCATTGTGAAAGCTAATATATTGGCCCTATAATAGCAAGGGCTTACTGCCTCCGCAGGGCCTATGGGCTCACTCCACCAGGGGTATGGCACTGTTCAAGGTCATCTCCTTACAGGGTATTTGCGATCCGGCTTGTTGGGCATCCCCTGTTACTTTCGAGGTTCTACCGACAAGACGTCACCGCACCTGTGTAGCCTACGGGTTGATACGTTGGAACTACCTGGCTTCGAGCTCGTGTGCGATCCGAGAGTTGGCCATATATCCCACCGTTTTTATTTATTTTATACATTTTTTTATTTCACCTTTTATTTAACCAGGTAGGCTAGTTGAGAACAAGTTCTCATTTGCAACTGCGACCTGGCCAAGATAAAGCATAGCAGTGTGAACAGACAACACAGTTACACATGGAGTAAACAATTAACAAGTCAATAACACAGTAGAAAAAAAAGAGTCTATATACATTGTGTGCAAAAGGAGGTAGGCGAATAATTACAATTTTGCAGATTAACACTGGAGTGATAAATGATCAGATGGTCATGTGCAGGTAAAGATATGGTTTGCAAAAGAGCAGAAAAGTAAATAAATAAAAACAGTATGGGGATGAGGTAGGTAAAATTGGGTGGGCTATTTACCAATAGACTATGTACAGCTGCAGCGATCGGTTAGCTGCTCAGATAGCAGATGTTTGAAGTTGCTGAGGGAGATAAGTCTCCAACTTCAGCGATTTTTGCAATTCGTTCCAGTCATAGGCAGCAGAGAACAGGAACGAAAGGCGGCCAAATGAGGTGATTGGCTTTAGGAATGATCAGTGAGATACACCTGCTGGAGCGCGTGCTACGGGTGGGTGTTGCCATCGTGACCAGTGAACTGAGATAAGGCGGAGCTTTATCTAGCATGGACTTGTAGATCACCTGGAGCCATTGGGTCTGGCGACAAATATGTAGCGAGGGCCAGCCGACTAGAGCATACAGGTCGCAGTGGTGGGTGGTATAAGGTGCTTTAGTAACAAAACGGATGGCACTGTGAAAAACTGCATCCAGTTTGCTGAGTAGAGTGTTGGAAGCTATTTTGTAGATGACATCGCCGAAGTCGAGGATCAGTAGGATAGTCAGTTTTACTAGGGTAAGTTTGGCGGCGTGAGTGAAGGAGGCTTTGTTGCGGAATAGAAAGCCGACTAGATTTGATTTTAGATTGGAGATGTTTGATATGAGTCTGAGATGTTGAAACACAAAATTGAAAGAGAACTTCAGGTTACTTGCATAACCCCGATTCTCTGATATTATGAGGGAGACATCTCACCACATTCCCCTACTTGCAAGTGATCATCTCGAGCAAACCAAACGTCCTCACACAGAGGGCAGGCGAATAGCTCTTTTAGTGTGAAGGTAGGGGCTTCCTCATTCGCCACTCGACCTGTCTCCGACAGACGTGTATGATTTTGGTTCTTCAAGCTACTTAGGAGATTCTGGTGAATCCCGCTGTAAGATGACTCACTCATAATTTAAGAGAACTGGGGTCACTCAAGTGACCTAAAGTTTTTCGTTGGATTACATTTTAAAGTGAAAAATCTAGAGACCTTGCCGTAATTCCGTTACCGTGGAATTGCCCCTCTTACTTTCAGTTTGGCTGGCAATACAACAGTATTCCAACTGCTGGGTTATTGTGTACTGATCCAATATTTCATGTTATGTACGTAATTCTATGGATTATTGTTCAGGCTGATTTTCTTCGCATTCCTGTGAGGCCGCAGCCTGTCCGTCTGAGCATCGGCAACATGAGGTGGTTGTATTGATGTGTATTACTGTCTGCCAGTTGTCCTTGTGGTTTCACCATCTTTCTTTCTTGCAGGGGCTCCAGGTCCAGTCAAGTTCTGACGGGAATGGTCGGAAGCGAGGGGTCACATTCCGAACAGACAGTGAGTCCTTTCTTTTTCTCTCTCTCTCTCGTTATCGCTCTCAATGTGTTCACTATTTCACATGGCCTAGCATGTAAACTGCCTTCCCTTTCCATTCCATACTAAAGTTGACCTTTTACCACCTCAAGTTGCCAATTCTGTCTCAGACCCTCCGTCAACAAGAAGCTAATATCTTGAAGTCAACGTTTTCTCTCCTGTAACAAATCCTGATCCTTTTCACCCCCCACCACCCCAGCAGTCAGCTGCTATTATCCATGACTGTCAGAGGGAACAGCTTTTCTGAAAATCCCCTCTGGTTTAGCATCACAATTGACTGCAGCTCAAAGCCAGGGGGTGTGTGACACAGCCCACTGCTCCTCTTCCTATACCTGAGCAGACATAGGGATCATAGTCAAAAGAGGGGACAGCTCCTTACATGGCTGCACATTCTTGTCCCCAGGCTTGGCTCAGAGAGAATCTCACCCACTCACCTGTCCATTAGTCTTCATCCAGGGGGCCCTGTTCTGAGCTTCCCATCTTAACCACGCTCTGTGATCCATCCTCTTTCTTCTCTTTAAGGTGTGATTTGGGGGTGATTCTCTGTGCGGTAGAAGAGGGAGTCTAATTTTAGGACTCAACACTGTAAACAAGTTTAATTGTGACAATAAGGTTGTTTTGACTTTAAAAAATCAACAACCTCTCCTCTCTGTCATTAGCATACTCTAACTCTGATATCCTCTTTCTTGTCGTCTCCTCCTCTGTTCTCCTCTGCCAGACTGCTCTGTGAACTGGAGTCCATTGGGGAAGCATGCCATCCATGGGGTGAACAATATGACATTCAGCCACCTCTCCTGTGACAGCCAGGCTGCTGTGGTGGTCCACTGGATGACCAGCCCTCTAGGTATGAACCATATGCCCTACGCATTTTACATTCTTCCATATGATAAAATAGTAATTATACAGACTAGAGATCAACGGGCAAAATCGAATCCAGTGTCTGAGGTTAGAGTTGAGCAGTCACTCCTAGTGTGCGGAAATCTGTATCCAGAAGTTAGTGGTCGACCTACTTTGAAATGTTTCTACCAAGATTGTTTTGGGTAGATCATATTACATCTGGGAGACACTAACATTTTAAAACCCTCTGTATGTGTGCGGGAAGACACGTGTGCTTCCTACACCTGGTTGCACACAGGAGTTGTTTGTTTATCTTCATTATCTCAGACCATGGAGAGTCATTTGTAGAGGTAAGAGGTTCGAGAATAGGAGGGTAAAGAAAAGGCTCATCTTCAAAGCCCCGTGCTGTGCTGTGTTTTTGCGCCTGTCCTCATCAAAGACCCAGGGCAGTTTACCTTCCCCCAGTAGGCTTACTCTGCTACCCTGACAGTCACAGGTCTGCCCCTCAGAGGGAAGAGAGGAGGAAGGGATCCATATCTTACTTCTTCAAACAGATCAGTGTTGATGTGTGTGTGTGTGTGTGTGTGCAAGCACTGTGTGCGCACGCGCAAGCACTGTGTGTTTGTCTTAAGTGTCTCTGTTGGCATGCTATATGTGCGTGTGTGTGACAGAGAGAGCAAGACTGAAAGGGAGGCTTCCTCTTCTGTCAACTGAGGCACTGCTGAAGCCATGGCTGATCCTCATGACAATGTAGCCTGTTATTCTCCAAGGGTTAATCCCTAGGACAGGGGCACCACTGCTCAGGTAGAGGGTTAAAGAAAGAAGCAGGAAAAATAAACTAAAAGGGCAGAAGAGCGAGAAAGAGGGGGGGGGGCTCTTTCCTACTTTGAATCAAGTAGTTAGAAAGCTGAAGCTACCGACGCCAGGGGGGCGGGGGAAACACTCCGGAAGACAGCCCAACCTGTCTGACAGCTTTTTCCTTCCAGTTTTTTCTCTCTCCTCTGTGTCTGATGTGGTGACGGTGAGGCTGATGGTATCTGTGTGGCGGTAGAAGAGGTAAAGGACGGAGTGGAGGAGGTGTAGAGTTACCACCACCACAAAGAGGAGGCTCTTTCAGCTTCTAAGCGTACACACACACAGCCTCCGCTCCCCACAGTGGTAATAGAAGCCACAGGGAATGTGTGTTTTCTGCCTCTGCTGATGCCTTGGACTGATAAGGAAGAAATGTAATTAACGTGGGAGGTGCGCTGGCACACTTTGAAGGGCACGGGAATACTTCCTTGGCACGCAGACACCCTCTCTCTTGTCCTCTGCATACCTGGGTTCAAATACGATTAAAAATACATTTCAAATGCTTAGCTGTGCTTGCTTGAGCTTGCCTGTTGATATGAATAAATGGAGAAGTCCTAAAAGTGCAAATCCTGCCCACCTGGTACTCCAGAAAGGCTAAAACAAACACACAGTATTTTAAAGATTTCAAATGGTCTTTGAACCCAGGTGTGGTTCTCTGCCAGGGCACAGCCTCTCTCTCCTGCCAGCTCAAATTATGGTCTCTCATAAAAACATGTCTTATACTATGCCCTTACCTCAAGTGTGTGTGTGTGTGTGTGTGTGTGTGTGTGTGTGTGTGTGTGTGTGTGTGTGTGTGTGTGTGTGTGTGTGACTAGCTAATGTGTGTGAACTCCTACTAACTTCACAAACAACATCTGCTTCATGATTAGGATTTACATTTTCCTCACAAAATTTGTACTTTGGTCATGTTTTCGCAATGTTTTTATTCTTTGTTTTGGGCCCCAGTTAATATTGTTTGTGCTTTATGGAAGTTACCCTAGAAGTTAAAGTACAGTTGCTAACGGTAATATATTGTGACCTTGGGTTTTATCTGACATTTTTGGGTAAAAAAATGTGTTATTCACATAGTTGCTCTTTTTAGATGGTCCTTTACATGCGAGATACAGTGAGCTCCTAGTATTGGGCCAGTGACACCATTTTTTGTTGTTGTTTTGGCTCTGTAATGATACAATGCCTGAGGCTGAAGTGCAGCCTGTCAGCTTTCATTTTAGGGTATTTTCATTCATATCGGGTGAACTGTTTAGAAATTACAGCACTTTTTGTACATAGTCTCTCCATTTTAGGGGACCAAAAGTATTGGCATATATATGTGTGTGTGTGTGTGTGTGTGTGTGTATATATATGTATGTGTATGTGTATATATATATATATATGTATACACACACACAGAGAGAGTTGAAGTCATAAGTTTACATACACTTATGTTGGAGTCATTAAATCTCGTTATTTCAACCACTCCACAAACTCTGTTAGGACATGTACTTTGTGCATGATACAAGTAATTTTTCCAACAATTGTTTACAGATTATCTCACTTATAACTCACTGTATTACAATTCCAGTGGGTCAGAAGTTTACATACACCAATTTGATGGTGTCTTTAAACAGCTTGGAAAATTGTCATGGCTTTAGAAGCTTCTGATAGGCTAATTGACATCATTTGAGTGAATTGGAGGTATACCTGTGGATGTATTTCAAGGCCTACCTTCAAACTCAGTGCCCCTTTGCTTGACATCATGGGAAAATCAAAAGAAATCAGTCAAGACCTCAGAAAAAAACATTTGTTGACCTCCACAAGTCTGGTTCCTCCTTGGGACCAATTTCCAAACGCCTGAAGGCACCATGTTCATCTGTACAAACAATAGTACGCAAGTATAAACACCATGGGACCACGCAGCCATCATACTGCTCAGGAAGGAGACGTATTCTGCCTCATAGAGATGAACGTACTTTGGTGTGAAAAGTGCAAATCAATCCCAGAACAACAGCAAAGGACCTTGTGAAGATGCTGGAGGAAACCGGTACAAAAGTATCTATATCCTTCCGGTTACTAGTCCAACGCTCTAACCACTAGGCTACCCTGCCACCCCTCCTCTGTCAGGAGGAATGGGCCAAAATTCACCCAACAATTGTGGGAAGCTTGTGGAAGGCTCCCTGAAACGTTTGACTCAAGTTAAACAATTTAAAGGCAATGCCACCAAATACGAATTAAGTGTATGTAGACTTCTGACCCACTGGGAATGTGATGAAAGAAATAAAATATTAAATAAATCATTCTCTCTACTATTCTGACATTTCTCATTAAAATAAAGTGGTGATCCTAACTGACCTAATAAAGGGAATTTTTACTAGGATTAAATGTCAGGAATTGTGAAACTGAGTTTAAATGTATTTGGCTAAGGTGTATGTAAACTTCCGACTTCAACTGTATGTTAAAGTAGTCATAAGTTTAGTATTTGGTCCCATATTCATAATTACATCAAGCTTGCACACATATTATTTTGTGCCCAAAATAATTGAATGGTAAATAATGTTTTGTCTCATTTTTGGAGCCACTTTTTTGTATATATGAATATATGTTGCTCAACACTTCGACATTAATGTGGATGCTACCATGATTATGGATGGTACGGAATGAATCACACATCATAACCCCTCGTCATCAAAACTTGTTCCTACTTTAATACACACAAGTGAATTTTCCCCAATACTTTTGGTCCCCTACTGTTGGGGGTACTATTTACAAAAATGTCTATACGGTTCTCTCGATGTGGATGAAAATACCCTCAAATTAAAGCTGACAGTTTGCAGTTTAACCTCATAATCATTTCAAAGTCAGTGCTGGCACACTGAGCCAAAACATATATGTCAGATTTTTTGAAAATAATCCATTTATGATATAACAAAAAAAAGGGAAAATATGGAAGTTCTCTGTGCAAATACCTTTTTAACTTGGTGCTATAAGGTTAAATCCAATTACACAATGCTTGGTAGGCAGTCAAAAAGAATTGCATGTAAGAGCTACTTATTGAGTCATGAAAGATGAAGACGAAACTACAGTGCATTCAGGTTTCAGACCCCTTCCCCTTTCCCACATTATGTTACGTTACAGCCTTATTCTAAAATTGCTTAAATGCATGTTTTCCATCGTCAATCTATACACAATACCCCATAATGACAAAGCTAAAACAGAGAAAAAAACCTGAAATAGCTTATTTACATTTGTATTCAGACCCTTTTGCTATGAGACTCAATTGAGCTCAGGTGCATACTGTTTCCATTGATCATCCTTGATGTTTCTACAACTTGATTGGAGTCCACCTGTGGTAAATTCAATTGATTGGACGTGATTTGGAAAGGCACTATATAAGGTCCCACAGTTGACAGTGCATGTCAGAGCAGACACCAAGCCATGAGGTCGAAGGAATTG
Source organism: Oncorhynchus masou masou (assembly GCF_036934945.1). Classification (NCBI taxonomy): domain Eukaryota; kingdom Metazoa; phylum Chordata; class Actinopteri; order Salmoniformes; family Salmonidae; genus Oncorhynchus; species Oncorhynchus masou. The sequence continues at coordinate 54,773,734 of NC_088217.1, forward strand.
TCCGTAGAGCTCCGAGACAAGATTGTGTCAAGGCACAGATCTAGGAAAGGGTACCAAAACATTTCTGCAGCGTTGAAGGTCCCAAAGAACACTGGCTTCCATCATTCTTAAATGGAAGACGTTTGGAACCACCAAGACTTTCTAGAGCTGGCCGCCCGGCCAAACTGCGCATTCAGGGGAGAAGGGCCTTGGTCAGAGAGGAGACCAAGAACCCCATGGTCAATCTGACAGGGCTCCAGAGTTGCTCTGTGGAGATAGTTGTCCTTCTGGAAGGTTCTCCCATCTCTGCAGCACTCCACCAATCAGGCCTTTATGGTAGTGAGCAGACGAAAGTCACTCCTCAGTAAAAGGCACATGACAGCCCGCTTGGAGTTCGCCAAAAATTACCTAAAGGACTTTCAGACCATGAGAAACAAGATTCTCTGGTCTGAAGAAAACAAAATTGAACTCTTTGGCTTAAATGCCAAGCGACACGTCTGGAGGAAACCTGGAACTAACCCTACGGTGAAGCATGGTGGTGGCATTATCATGCTGTGGGGATGTTTTTCAGTGGCAGGGACTGAGAGACTAGTCAGGACCGAGGGAAAGATGAATGGACCAACGTACAGAGAGATCCTTGATGAAACTCTGCTCAGGACCTCCAACTGGGGCGAAGGTTCATCTTCCAATAGTACAACGACCCTTAGCACACAGCCAAGAAAACGCAGAGGTGGCTTCGGGACTAGTCTCTTGAGTCACCCAGCCAGAGCCCGGACTTGAACCCATCGAGCAGCTCTGGAGACACTTGAAAATAGCTGTGTAACGACTCTCCCCATCCAACCTGACAGAGCTTGAGAGGATCTGCAGAGAAGAATGGGAGAAACTCCCCAAATACAGGTGTGCCAAGATTGTAGCGTCATACCCAAGAAGACTCGAGGCTGAAATCGCTGCCAAATGTGCTTCAACAAAGTACTGAGTGAAGGGGTCTGAGTACTTATAAATGTGATATTTCCATTTTTCTACATTTCTAAAAACCTGTTTTTACTTTCATTATGGGGTTATTGTGTGTAGATTGATTAAATCGTTTACAGCCTCATTCTAAAATGGAGAATTTTAATGTAACCAAATGTGGGAGAAGTGAAGGGTTATGAGTACTTTCCGAAGGCACTGTTACTATTGTCCCTGTTCTCGCCTAGTAAGCTATAGGCTGTCTAAAATGCATTGGTGCTTTTATTGGAATAGAACCACCATAATATGAATTAAGCTAAAATATCAGAAATACTTTTTTAAGTAATAAAGGCAGAAAAGCAAGCGTGAAAGCTTAATTATATAACGGAATGTTAGTGGGATTATAGCCATATCGACACAAGAATGGAACGGGGAATTGAATGAGTCGCATTTAAATTGAAATGACCCAACTTTTGTCAGCCTTTGACCATACAAATATTTTATATAGTATTCTGCCCATTTTCTATTTTTGAAGGACTTGTATGTACAGTTGTTTTTAGGTACAGTGAGCTACAGGCCTACATAGGCAAGTGTAAAATGCATTTTGTTATAGAAACACAAATTCATTCATGTTAGGGAAACACCATAATATTCAGCTGAAATATCAGAAGTAAATCTTAAAGGCCAGGATCGGCTTTCTTTTCGTCGAGGAGAAAAGGGAATACATCTAATTGCAGCGGTCAAATGGTGTGGTAGATGCGCTCAACCATCCCCTCTGGTGGTGTGAACAAGCATTAACGGTAAACACATAAAGTGCCACAGCATACCGCACGCTATACTGCTGTATGACTCAACTTTTAATCGAGGAACTCCTGTATGTGATACGTGGGGGGGATAGTGTCACGGGTGTGGTGCTGTCATCTGACATGGGTGCATTTTTGTCACCGATTTTGAATGTGCATGTTTCTATTCAGGTATTGAACGTGTGTGTGTGTGTGTGTGTGTGTGTGTGTGTGTGTGTGTGATTCTGTCCAGGTATTGAGCATGTGAAGGGCTTCAGAGTATACCTAGAGGATAAGAACCCAGAGGGCAAACGGTGTCAACACATGATCCTCAAAGACCCACGACCGCTCAACTTCTCCTACAAGACTGTGGTAAGTCACACCGCACTCTGCTAAACAGGTTTTTTTTTCTTCCATGCATCTGGACGTAAGGTGTGCGAATGAGCTTAGCTCAAGTCTTACCAAGTCTGTGTGTTTGGGTGCCGTAGCCGTTCAAAGACTTGATGACTGAAACGCATCCATTTTGACTGCTGATAATACATTGAAGCAATACTTAATTTGTGAGTGCTGGCTGATTTTTACTCCGAAGTATGCGCTGTTATTCCCTGACAGAAGATGAGCTCACAGCCCTTCCCTGGCCTGGCCTATGAGACCGATTACATGGTCCGTGTTGTTCCCTTCCCCACCGTCATGAACGACAGCTTCTTCCCCCCATCCTTCCTGCGCACAAACTGTAAGTGGAATACAGCTCAAACTGCAGGCCCTATTTGTAGGCTAGATCTCGAGCTCAGAGCTAAAGTCACGACCACCAACTTGGAATGTCAATACAGCCAGGACAGGAGTTTTTCTTGACCTGATCGGGAGGAAAACTCTTGGCCCTATTGATAACGTTGTAGCTAACAGTAATAGTATTCTAACTGTTGTTGAAGACTCCTGTTGTCTTTGTTTTCAGCCTGTGAAGTTCTACTGGGTCCAGACAACCTGGTCTGCAAACCATGTAAGTAATCAAGTTTCCCATATCTGTTTGCTAATACTGTAATTACTCTCGTAACAGCATTGTTAAAATGTAATATATTGTGTAACATAGGATATAATATTACTAATTGTTTTGTAATTGAGTTGCGTGTCCGTTACGGTTTATTGAAATAATGTTATGAAAGAATTTTGTGAAAAAAATGATTATGGATGAAACCACCAGAAATTCCTATAATGCTCATATACATGGATTAATCTCTCTCTGCCTCTGTCTGGTGGTTGTGACCAGTCTGGAAGCCCAAGACTCTCAACATCTCCCAGCTGGGCTCCAACCTCCATGTTGTCTTCGACCACGCCCCCTCCACCTTCGGCTTCACCATCTACTACCTGTACTACAAACTACGACAGGAAGGACCATTCAGGCTTAAACGCTGCAAACCGGTAAGAGCATGATTACATTATGAGTTAGCCACGTCGTTTTTACTGGTGAGGCTTCGCTACGAGTGCCGATCTGTCCAGTGCTGATCTGCCCCAAAGTCCATATCTCATTCATTATTATCTAATAGGGTCAAGGTAAAATCCGAGATAAGCACTCCCACTCTGAGACATTTTTTTTGTAACATGGACCCTGAGCGGCTTTGAATGTGTTTCACAGACATTGAGGAGGGATGTTGTACGGTTATGGTATGTTGACGTGTCTTGTCCTCGACCTCTATCTTCCGGGCCCCTACCGCCTGGGCCTCTCTCTGATGTCTTATAACCTCCTGGGACACACCATAGACTATCCTACTTTGACAGTCAGTCAGTGACAATTCGAATCACTGAGGTAGACCACGGTTTAAATACCATTTAAATCATTTCAATACTTGACAGGTGCTTGTTTAGGTTTACCTGTTGAAATTGAACATTTTGAAAAGTGAAGGTGCAAACCCTGTCCATCTGGCTGGCAAAAGCAAATCACATATGAAAGGACGCGTTTGATCAGACTCCCGCTGAGTTACTGAAGATATTCCCAGCAGAACATAACTTCATTAATCAGGGCTGGAGGAGAGAAGAGTCTCCTCTCTCTCACACATGTTGCCAGAACAGACAGCACTTTGTATCCAGGATGCGTTGTTTTAGCTGTGGAGAGAAAGAGAAAAATCATATCTCCCCTGTTCCTCCTACTGTCGGGCAAGTCTTCTAGTGGCCCTGCCCTACTTCTTCTGTCTTTTGAACAATGATAAAAGCCAAAGCCCCCCCCCTAGCTAGCTGTAGCTCTCATTCAGGTCCCCTCTCTCACATACTGTGTTTTAGAAACAGGACCTGATTAGGTCCTCAACCATATGATTGGTTTAAGAGGTGAGAAAAATCAACTATTATGATGTCAGTATTCCAAACCCTCAGTCAGAAATGCATGAGACTCCTCAGCTCTGGACATTGTATCACTACAGAAACGGCATGACAATAATGCACCGTTCTACTCTATTTTTGCAAAGGAGTTTAATCTGCCCATAACGACATGCGTTCTTCAAGATGTGATACCAGGAACCTATGCGATTGAGGTAAAGCATGATTCTCACTGCGCTGGTTAAAAGTAGTGCACTACAGGAAATAATGAGGTGCTATTGTGGACGCAGCACTGATGGAAACCCACTGAAGCCATCTCAGCTGACACACATTTCCTTCCATATATGTAATTTGTCCTTCAGCTGAGAGATGACACCAACACTACCAGAAGACAGGCCCAGTACCACGTAAGCCAAGGTGAGCTGCCTGCTACTAGCTAACATCACAGTATTGCCTCTGGACTGACACCCTCTTACTGAACTCACATTACATTACATTACATTACATTACATTACATTACATAAGCCTGGATGACTGGGGCGTTACCAAAGTCTCCCGGGTGTTTTATGTTCACATTGCTGAGTAAAAAGCCCATTCATAGTTTATTGGTAATGTATTTGCTTGTTATTTAAATGCCTTTCTGTCTGTTGTCCGTCTCAGTCCACTCCCCGTGGGCAGGGCCTATCAGAGCCATGGCCATCACTGTCCCTCTAGTCATCATGTCTGCCTTCGCTACACTCTTCACTGTAATGTGCCGGAAGAAACAACAAGGTACTTTTCGTCATTCATAATAATGAAACATTTCACACTCAGGGCTCTATTTGCAGGTGGTATTTTAAGCCAGTGCAATTGTCAGATGCAATTTTTTGACCTGTTAAAGCTGTCTTCTATTTTCAAACCCTAGCACCAGGATTGGTAATTTATCCGTCTTGTCTTAACAGTCACTTCCGCTGAGGTGGGATGGGTGGCAATATCTGAGGTGCGTCCTTAAAAACATGCGCCAAAGTGCCAATTTCAGTATACGCTGGTGGGGATATTTAAGACCAACTTAAGTCTGGTCTTAGCGGTAACGCGGTTGGTTATGGTGTGGATTCTGACAACGGAAGCACAGCCTATCCAGCCATGACGTACAGTGCCCATATACACACGGAACAAGAGACGTGCATTTTGTGCCCCTAAACCTCATATCTAGAAACATAAGAAACAAATGTTTTTTTTCCCCCTGTTTTTGTTTTGATTATAAAGCATAGCCTCCCCTATCAATTAATTTGTATTTTGTCATGCCCACTACATTCGCCAAGTAGTCAAGACTATCGATAAAGGGTTTGGCTTATGAGACTGCTTTGGAATCATTCTTAATCACCAAACTTTTATTAAAAGATCAAGTTTGGCAGCTGCAAAACAGTGAGCAGGTGCCCCCTTTTGTAGGCTATTCCATTATATTAGCCAGCTCCTGTTATTATTTTGGATGTATGTTAAAAAAAATAAAAATAATAATAATTAGGCTATATGCCCATCATGGAAGGAGAGGTGAGATAATCTGGTATTTAGATTTTCCTTGAACAATTGCTTGTTTTCCATTTTAGTTTGATTAAAAAACAAACCGTTAGTAGGCTACTATAACAAAAGATGGATCAACAACAATCCGTCAGGTGTCTGTCTTATCCTGGACATGGATTATCTAAGTAGCCGATCCATAAAAGTTTTCTAAATGGTCAACTTGTGTGGCTTTTGCCAACATGCTTTTGCATTATTCACAGGACTACCTGCAGTGCATACTCCACTTCGGCTTGGATCCATCCCATTCCCAAAGAGCGCCTCCTTGTTCCGTCACCAAAGATGTGCTCCTTCAAACACAGGCTATAAACAAATGTCAGTCCTATAATGCCATCTCAGTTGTAGGCCCAGGTTACAGTATATCTTGCCTATTAAGAACGTTACGTGCCCCACACATACAACTAGTATTTCTATTTGAGGAGATTCCTAAAGGCCTATACTCGTTGAAGACAATTACGACAATGTTGACTGGCAGCACTAGATAGCAACAATAAAACATGTTTATTTTTATCACTCGTTACTGTAGTCTGTGCTATTTAATAAACCGTAGTAGTCTATCAATCCACAATGGACTAGGATGATAATACTCCGTGCCCCCAGCCGATTGAAGTTGATGACAATGCAAATACTGTCAAATCCTACAGAACTAGAGACAAATGCATGCAGTATTAAGCCATGAAATGCCTTGATTGGCCAAGCCCTCGTCACACCTACAACTTGTTTATTCATCAAACCCAGCTCATAATAACGGCTGTTAGAATAGCAACAAAAAACAATCTGACACACTCCCGGACCTATAATGCTACTTACCGCCAGCACTTAGATTTACCAATGACTTAGGTTTGTAAAAAAAAAAGAAGAGTCCCTCAGAATGTAGACTGTCTGTTTACTGAATCTACCTCCGTATCCAACATTTACAAACATTAGTAGACGTTTAGTAGAATAGGCCAATGCATTTCCCTTCGCCTTTCTTTGTCTTCATATTGTATTAATACTGTTGTAACTTGATCTGTGCAGAGAATATCTACTCCCATCTGGATGAGGAGAGTGCCGAGTCATCGTCTCACACCACAGCTCTGAATGCAGACAGACCCTGGCCCCGGACTAAGGTGTTTGTCTGCTACTCTACTAAGGACTGCCCCAAACACCTCACAGTCGTACAGAGCTTCGCCTTCTTCCTCCAGGACTTCTGTGGCTGTGAGGTAGGAACTAAACTTCCCAAATAATGTTCCTTCAAGCACACAACTTTGTAGCTAGGTTATGGCTCCAAGGGCTGGCTCCAAGGGCTGGCTCCCCCGGCCAAGGGCTGTGCTTTGTGCCTCCTGCTGGTTGATCCCATGAAGTGTGTGTCAGGACCCGGTGGGGTCTCCCAGTCACTTAACCAACTGAGCCAGAATAGTCAGCAGAACCCAGAAGATGAGGCAGACACAGCAGTACTTAAGACGGTGTATTTAATAAAGTAAAAAGTCCTTCAAATTCAAATCCAATATGTGATGGGGTTGGAAAATGAGATAAAAAAAATGAACAAAAACAAAAAAACAGAATTCCACAAGAGTGTGCTTTGTGTCAAAGGGTTTAAATAATAATCCTGCAAATGGGGATCAAGGGAAAAAACACAAGGTCAAAAAGATCCCATGAAATCCTGTGTGTGACTTCATAGTAGAATTAGTAGTAGCAGCATATATTTTATAATAGTAATAGTCTCGTCCACCAGCCCGATGTGATGAGTTTAGCTCAGTAAATACTCAAAAATGGTTTACTATTCTGTAATATTAATCAATAATAGTGATGATGATATACCATTGGAATCTGACAACGTCTCTCTGTGGTGGTTAGTCCTGCAGGTGATATTATAGTTTAACCTCGCCTATTCCATTCGCCAGTTCCTATTTTAGAATTTTTTTCAGGTGACTCTGGACCTGTGGGAGCACCTGCAGATCTGTAAGGAGGGCCAGATGTCCTGGCTGAGTCGGCAGATAGATGAGGCTCACTACATCATCACTGTCTGCTCCAAAGGTCTCAAGCACTATATAGAGAAGAGCCGCAGGGGGAAATCACCAGCCAGAGGTGATTTGATATATTTTTGGGGGGAATGATTGTTTGATTTAATTTGTTTGACAAATGAAAACCAAAAGTGACCAAAACATTGTCAGACATCTACTGAATTAACAACGGCAGTTACAACAGGTGTCCTTTTGGTTATGTTCAGTTGAATAAATGCATATACAGCCAAGTACATGCATTTTAACAAACTATCAAGGATAAACTCAAAGTCACTGATTTACTATATGTCCATTGTCTCTTTTGGTGTAGGTGGAGCAGCTGCAGCAAACGGAGCAGAGCTCTTCATCGTCGCAGTGGCCATGATTGCGGAAAAGCTCTGTGAGGCGCGCAAGAAAGACCAGGACCTGTCTCGCTTCATGGCCGTCTACTTCGACTACTCCCACGAGGGCGATGTCCCGACCATGCTGAGCCTGGCTCCCAAGTTCAAGCTCATGGATCAGCTCCCTCAGATGTTTGGCCGCCTCCACTCCCGCCAGCTCAGTTTACCGGAACGCGAGCCGCAGCCGCTCAACATCAGCAAGAGGAACTACTTCCGGAGCAAGTCAGGGCGGTCTCTATACGTGGCCATCTGCAACATGCACCAGCACATCTCATTGGAGCCTGATTGGTTCGAGAGGCAGGTGAAACCCGCTCCTCTGGCACCGCGTGACGGTGCCGGAGCATCATTGTCATCATCGTCGCTTCGCATGGAGAAGTTTGACTCTGGGCTGGTGCTCAACGAGGTTTTATTTAAGTTGCCATCAGAAAGCGAGGGTACTCTGAAGAGGAATGTGCTGCTCACGTCTCTCCCTCCCAGCCTCAGCCTGGCCCACTGTTCCCTGGACAGACCCGGGGGGCCTGGGAACAGCCTCTCCAGCTCCAGCTTTTCTCAGGGGGAATCTGGGTTCACGTCGGGGGCCTCGTCTGGTTTGGGTCCTCTGCCTCTGAGTTCTCTGAGGCCTGTCGTAACTCCCCAGGCTGGAGATGGGTCAGCCAGTCCCCCAGAAATGCCCCGGGACTCTGGGATCTATGATTTGTCAGTGCCCTCTTCTGAGCTGTCCATCCCCCTCATGGAGGGACTGTCACCTGACCAGGCTGACTCCTCCTCCCTGGCTGACAGCGAATCATCTTCTTCTGGACTGGGTAAGAGACCAATGATGTTTTATGTCTAAAAATTCCTAAAATTCTGACATTTTCATTGCAAAATAGTAAGTGGTCAAAGTAAGTCCAAATTGAGAATGATTCAGATTTAAAGCCCTATGCCTAAAATTATGCTACATTTAAGTACAATAGGACTGATAATGAACTAGTCAGATTTAAGAATGAGTCATCGGATTCGGAGATGATTCAGTCAGTGACATCATTTCAGACATATACGGACATCATACCAAAGATATTTCTTAATCCACTCCTCACTCATATCCACCACTGGTTGTTTCTATTCCACCATTAGTGCCATTTAAGGTTGCAAAACTACTGTTAATTTACCAAAATTACCAGAATCTCCTGTAATTAACAGGTAATCTATGGTAACTTTGGTCATTTATACTTGAATAACTTCTAAAAAATAAAAAAGTTTGTCGTCCATGAGTTTCTAGCGGATAGACCAAATGGTTCAAGAGAAAATTGTCTAATTAAAAAAGCATCTAATCAACAATGGCATCTCTTCCAACTATTGACTGCCACCAGTTTGGCACCAAAACATTTAAAACAAAGACATATTGACATAGTAAAATAATCGAAGTGTGTAAAAACAATGTAAAGGATATTTTATGCTGAAACCCTCATATTAAACACCAACGTTATTCACTAGTGAAGTCCAGTGTGTGTTTGTGCCTCTGAAATTTGCTGAATATCTCTTCATTGTGTGTCTGTTTATCTCCAGGTGATGAGGAGCCCCCTGCTGTCAGCTCTCTGCACTACGCCGTGCCCACCATCTGTAAAGCTGAGCTTCACCACCACCATCTAGAGCAGTCTGAAGGACTGGGACTCTTTCCTGTTCCTCCCTTGTAGTGAACATTACATTACCTGGACATGCATGGCCTGTTCATAAGGAATCATTGGATCAAGCCCAGTGACCAAGCCCATGGAATCAAGTGATGTCATCTGCTTCAGAATCTCTGTGGGCTGATAAAACACGGAGGAATGATGTCACGTTTTAGAACGCCGAGGGTGATGTCACTGTTTTGTGAACCTTCTAAGTAGTGGTTGTGTGACTGTGAAGGCAATGCATTATTAAACAATGGTTGTATGTTTTGCAGTGCTGTCCTGTAATTGTTAGTGGTGTAAAGATGTTGAATTCAGACTACACCAGATCTGCTTTTTAAAACACCCCACCCCATACCAGGTTACCAGTTCATCAAATGGCCAACATCAATGTTTCTCAACCTTGGTCCTCTGGTGCATCAAAGATGTGACACATTTTTGTTCCAGTGCAGAAAAACCTGCTTCAACTCCTCTACTGATAATCAAATCCATGATTACTCGAATCTGGTGTGTTAGTGCTGGGCTTGAACACAAATGTGTGACTTCAACGATGTAGTTTGTTAAATACAGGGACAATTATGTTTTGAATGAAAGATCATTTGTTTGTTACTTTATTTTAATTTATTGTCAATGATGAAATAACTTTTTAAAGTATTGTACACCAACACAAGGATACAAGGTGCTGGAACTGAGTGTCAAAGCACTTTTACTTGTTTAAAAAAATGTAATTCTCGCTCCAATTTGGTTTACTGATAGAAAAGGTTTTGACAACTTGTGTAAGAGAGCAGATAGGTTGGGAGTACTCACATTTGTATCATATTTTTCAAACCAGCAGTTATGAAAATGTTATCTCACAGTAATGTACAGGTTTGATTTTAGGAGCATTCTCATTTTATAAACTAAATGCCTTTATTTGGAACTTGGGAAATATACTGTTATTCAACTCTTACAGAGCAAAAAAGTAACCCCATCTTTGTGGGTCTACTTCAGTGTATGTTCTAACAATGTTTTAATGTTTTCCAGTGCCAGTCATTTTGACAACACATTGTTTTTGGAAATAATTAGTTTTATTCCAGTTTTGTATAGTTTTTAGATCCTTTTTTTCTCTGTTTTATATATACACTTTGTACTGTTTTATAGTACTCTAATGTAGGAAATAAGCAAAAAATGAAATTGTAATTTGTTCATTATTGACGCCTCGGACAACCAAGTCAAGGAGACGAGATTTAGAAGGATGGCTCGGTGAGACACAACCCATTTTCCTGCTCAAAGTGTGTAACTAAACATGTCATTGCAAGAACACAATCTGAAATATCATTTACACCCTTTTAGATGGCAACATAGATGTATATTTGATATCTGCCCATTTGAAGTGGCAACCGATTTCACCAGTAGCACTGTGCCAAGTGCACCGTAAGTCCAAGGTCAAGATACAAACTGGTAGTTAAAATACAATGTAACCTATTGCATGTTTTAGTAACTGTCAAATGTGGTGTAATAATTGGTTGGGATAGAAATATTTTTTCACCCTACCCCTACATAAATCACGTTAGTTTGCCTATTATAAACTTTATGGCTTGCATTAGGACTGACAGTCCGTCAGCACTGCTCAAGTTCAGTAGCAATATGGGAAGTTTATTAACCATTATTAATCTACATTCAAAAAATTAAAAAAAGATTATGTAGATTACCATCCCATGGTGAATAGACTCTACTATTCAAAAGAGAAAATCACTGTAGAGAGAGGATTAGAAATCACACCAATGACTACATTTCCTATAGGCCTACTTGGTGCTGAGTAATGTAGTGTGTTACACTCTACACAACTCGATTCTGATACGGGGGTCCGGAACATAATTACAGATCATTTGACTGCAAACCTTGCTTACATTTGTATACGATCACGTCTCTATTATGTGTGGGAATACTTGAACAGATTTCCAAAATTAAAATCTCTTGAAGCAGATGAAACAGTGAAAAATCTATAAAACAAGCATGTTTTTATTTATTATGTTTTGCTCAAAACTTGGGGGTCCAAATAAAATCACTGGCCACCAGTTGGGGAACCCTGCTATACTGTATCTCACTGTAAAAGACCCCTTGCTCTCTCTCACACACACACACACATGGTAAAAGTAGTTTAATATTGAATATTCGGTTTTCTCTCGTCAACAGCAATTGAAATAAGCATGCCAATGACTATGAAAATGTTACATTCTGAATCGGGGTTGCATGGAGAACAAAACACAACTTAAAAACAAATTTTAAAAATGATTTTGGATTTCAATCTTCAATAGCTCTTAAAGAGTGCAGTGCCTATGGAAAATTATATTTTCTGAATTGGGAAGACGGCGAAAAATACAATTTTATTTGGATTATCGGATTTCCACATTCAATAGCTCGTAGCTCTTTACACTGGTACCCGTAGACGGGATGCAAATATCCAATATTTTGACAATGATAATCGCCTAAATTGGAATGCAGTGGCTGTACAGTAATATGCTATACATGACGTCAGAGCTCATGTTCTCCACTTCACAGCTCTGTATGGGTTTTGACTGACAGACATTCTGAATAGGAGTACAGCGAGCGACAAGAAGTTGCCCCCATCCCTCCCTCTAATTGGACAATGCTGTAAATTACGCTGACTCAATGTATTTTGTAAAATGAGATGTTGAGGATTATAATAAATCCAGCTTTGTCATACAAGCAAGTCAAACACCAGTGTGTCCAAACGTGCACTTCTCATTTCCACATCATAAAACTTAAATAATATACCGTGTCAATGTTTTTGATCACAATGTTTGGTGTAACATTCCAAGATGACATGGCGTTATACCCTGGGTTGTCCTGAACAGAATGAACTTATGTTTGCTTGTTGTACTGTATACTTCAGGTATTGTATATGTACAGTGCCTTGCGAAAGTATTCGGCCCCCTTGAACTTTGCAACCTTTTGCCACATTTCAGGCTTCAAACATAAAGATATAAAACTGTATTTTTGTGAAGAATCAACAACAAGTGGGACACAATCATGAAGTGGAACAACATTTATTGGATATTTCAAACTTTTTTAACAAATCAAAAACTGAAAAATTGGCCGTGCAAAATTATTCAGCCCCCTTAAGTTAATACTTTGTAGCGCCACCTTTTGCTGCGATAACAGCTGTAAGTCGCTTGGGGTATGTCTATCAGTTTTGCACATCGAGAGACTGAAATTGTTCCCCATTCCTCCTTGCAAAACAGCTCGAGCTCAGTGAGGTTGGATGGAGAGCATTTGTGAACAGCAGTTTTCAGTTCTTTCCACAGATTCTCGATTGGATTCAGGTCTGGACTTTGACTTGGCCATTCTAACACCTGGATATGTTTATTTTTGAACCATTCCATTGTAGATTTTGCTTTATGTTTTGGATCATTGTCTTGTTGGAAGACAAATCTCCGTCCCAGTCTCAGGTCTTTTGCAGACTCCATCAGGTTTTCTTCCAGAATGGTCCTGTATTTGGCTCCATCCATCTTCCCATCAATTTTAACCATCTTCCCTGTCCCTGCTGAAGAAAAGCAGGCCCAAACTATGATGCTGCCATAACCATGTTTGACAGTGGGTATGGTGTGTTCAGGGTGATGAGCTGTGTTGCTTTTACGCCAAACATAACATTTTGCATTGTTGCCAAAAAGTTCAATTTTGGTTTCATCTGACCAGAGCACCTTCTTCCACATGTTTGGTGTGTCTCCCAGGTGGCTTGTGGCAAACTTTAAACAACACTTTTTATGGATATCTTTAAGAAATGGCTTTCTTCTTGCCACTCTTCCATAAAGGCCAGATTTGTGCAATATACGACTGATTGTTGTCCTATGGACAGAGTCTCCCACCTCAGCTGTAGATCTCTGCAGTTCATCCAGAGTGATCATGGGCCTCTTGGCTGCATCTCTGATCAGTCTTCTCCTTGTATGAGCTGAAAGTTTAGAGGGATGGCCAGGTCTTGGTAGATTTGCAGTGGTCTGATACTCCTTCCGTTTCAATATTATCGCTTGCACAGTGCTCCTTGGGATGTTTAAAGCTTGAGAAATCTTTTTGTTTCCAAATCCGGCTTTAAACTTCTTCACAACAGTATCTCGGACCTGCCTGGTGTGTTCCTTGTTCTTCATGATGCTCTCTGCGCTTTTAACGGACCTCTGAGACTATCACAGTGCAGGTGCATTTATACGGAGACTTGATTACACACAGGTGGATTGTATTTATCATCATTAGTCATTTAGGTCAACATTGGATCATTCAGAGATCCTCACTGAACTTCTGGAGAGAGTTTGCTGCACTGAAAGTAAAGGGGCTGAATAATTTTGCACGCCCAATTTTTCAGTTTTTGATTTGTTAAAAAAGTTTGAAATATCCAATAAATGTCGTTCCACTTCATGATTGTGTCCCACTTGTTGTTGATTCTTCACAAAAAAATACAGATTTATATCTTTATGTTTGAAGCCTGAAATGTGGCAAAAGGTCGCAAAGTTCAAGGGGGCCGAATACTTTCGCAAGGCACTGTAACTGAACTAAATGACTATCGCCCCGTAGCACTCACTTATGTCATCATGAAGTGCTTTGACAGGCTAGTTAAAGACCATCTCACCTTCGCCTTACCTGACACCATAGACCATATTTGACCAAGAAGGAGCGTGATGGTGCTGCATCAGATGACTTGGCCTCCACAATCCCCTGACCTCAACCAAATTGAGATGGTTTGGGATGAGTTGGACCGCAGAGTGAAGGAAAAGCAGACAACAAGTCAGTGTTCAGCGTATGTGGGAACTCCTTGAAGACCGTTGGAAAAGCATTCCTTATGAAGCTGGTTGAGAGAATGCCAAGAGTGCAAAGCTGTTATCAAGGCAAAGGGTGGCTACTTTGAAGGATCTCAAATATATAAAATATATTTAGATTTGTCTAACACTTTTTTTTGGTTACTAGATGGTTCCATATGTGTTATTTCATAGTGTTGTCTTCATTATTATTCTACAATGTAGAAAATAGTAAAAAATAAAAACCCTGGAATGAGTAGGTGTGTCCAAACTTTTGAATGGTACTGTATATTTATATTTCGCTCTGACATTGGTCATGATATTTCTTAACTGTAAAAATGTTCAGGTTTATGTGTATTTGTTATTTTAATTGTATTGCTTTAGGTGTTACTGCACTGTTGGAGCTAGAAACAGAAGCTTTTCGTTGTACACGCAATAAAATATGACAAACTTTGTCCGCAACCCATAAACCTTTATTTTATTTGTGAAGAAAATATTCCACAGATCATGCATCTGAATGCACTCATGACTCCATTCTAGGTGTACTGGAATTACTGTTTCTCTGAATTGCATTGTGAAAGCCTAACACTTTAAGATCATATTTTATGATTTAGCTGGGCATGTTGGCAAAAAAACAAATGTTCAAATTATGCCCCCCTGACCCAGATTGCAATTTATAATGGAACATTTTGGGATAAGTATTGTTGTTTACGCAATCCCAAAATGTTCCATTATAGATTGCAATCTGGGTCGGGTGGGCATAATTTGTAAAGGTAGGGATGCAGGGCTGTGTTCCAAACAAAACAACTACAAGTGTGCCTCGTCTAGTTACTTGATGGCACAGCTACTGTAGAAGGATTCAAAAAGCATCTTTAAATTAAAGACTTTTTTAACGTTTATTTAACTAGGCTAGTCAGTTAAGAACAAATTCTTATTTACAATGACAGCCTACCCCTTTCTTTGAGTGATACAAGTGCATTGAAATGACTTAGGAACTGTACACACTTTGGAGAGGTGTGGCCATTGAAAACACCAGTTAAATCTCTCACTCAAACCCCCATCATTATTTTGTCCATTGTTGCACCTAGCCCATATTTTCCAATAATATTCTTATCATGCTACTGAATGTATCCAGAATATTTTCAGATTTCGTTATCAACAAATGAGGTGAAACGTACAGTAAATAGAAAATGCACATGAATCAACAGTGTAATGTTTTTGGAATCAGTCTCGTCCGGTGAACTGTTGTGTCCTCACCTTTAGTCTAGTAATTTTACCATAATCTCCAAACTGTTACTTTTTAATTGCTACCATGTTTTTTTCCAGTGGTGTAAAGTACTTAAATAAAAAATACTTCAAGGTACAACTTAAGTAGTTTTTTGGGGTACTACTTTACTTAACAATTTATATTTTTGACCAATTTTACTTCACTACATTCCTAATGAAAAGTATGTACTTTTTAATCCATACATTTTCCCTGACATCCAAAAGTACTCTTTACATCTTGAATGCTTAGCAGGACAGGAAAATGGTCCAGTTCACACATTAATCAAGCCTAAACTCAGGAAAAAAAGAAAAGTCTTCTCACTGTCAACTGCGTTTATTTTCAGCAAACTTAATGTGAAAATATTTGTATGAACATAAGATTCAACAATTGAGACAAACTAAACAAGTTCCACAGACATGTGACTAACAGAAATGGAATAATGAATCCCTGAACAAAGGTGGGGGTCAAAATCAAAAGTAACAGTCAGTATCTGGTGTGGCCACCAGCTGCATTAAGTACTGCAGTGCATCTCCTCCTCATGGACTGCACCAGATTTGCCAGTTCTTGCTGTGAGATGTTACCCCACTCTTCCACCAAGGCACCTGCAAGTTCCCAGACATTTATTGGGGGAATGGCCCTAGCCCTCACCCTCGGATCCAACAGGTCCCAGACATGATCCGGGCTCTTCGCTGGCCATGGTAGAACACTGACATTCCTGTCTTGCAGGAAATCACTCACAGAACGAGCAGTATGGCTGGTTGCATTGTCATGCTGGAGGGTCATGTCAGGATGAGCCTGCAGGAAGGGTACCACATGAGGAAGCAGGATGTCTTCCCTGTAACGCACAGAGTTGAGTTTGCCTGCAGTGACAAGCTCAGTCCGATGATGCTGTGACACACCGCCCCAGACCATGATGGACCCTTCACCTCCAAATCGATCCCGCTCCAGAGTACAGACCTCGGTGTAACACTCATTCCTTCAACGATAAACGCGAATCCGACCATCACCCCTGGTGAGACAACTGTGACTCGTCAGTGAAGAGCACTTTTTGCCAGTTCTGTCTGGTCCAGCAAAGGTGGATTTGTGCCCATAGGCGAAGTTGTTGCCGGTGCCTTACAACAGGCCTACAAGCCCTCAGTCCAGCCTCTCTCAGGCTATTGCGAACAGACTGAGCACTGATTGGGGGGGTTGTGCGTTCCTGGTGTAACTCGGGCAGTTGTTGTTGCCATCCTGTGCCTGTCCCGCAGGTGTGATGTTCGGATGTATCGATCTTGTGCAGGTGTTGTTACACATGGTCTGCCACTGCGAGGACAATCAGCTGTCCGCCCTGTCTCCCTGTAGCGCTGTCTCAGGCGTCTCATAATCCGGACATTGCAATTTATTGCCCTGGCCACATCTGCAGTCTACATGCCTCCTTGCAGCATGCCTAAGGCACATTGACTCAGATGAGCAGGGACCCTGGGCATCTTTCTTTTGGTGTTTTTCAGAGTCTGTAGAAAAGCCTCTTTAGTTTCCTAAGTTTTCATAACTGTGACCTTAATTGCCTACCATCTGTAAGCTGTTAGTGTCTTAACGACCGTTTCACAGGTGCATGTTCATTAATTGTTTATGGTTCATTGAACAAGCATAGGAAACAGTGTTTAAACCCTTTACAATGACGATCTGTGAAGTTATTTGGATTTTTATGAATTATCTTTGAAACACAGGGACCTGAAAAAGGGAGGTTTCTTTTTTGCTTAGTTTCCGTGTTGTGATAATTGCGTTGTTGTTCTACAACCTGTTAGTTCATATGTCTTGCCACCATGATATATAAGCCTAAGGCCGATAAAATAAGAAAACACAGTGGCAAAATAAATTCAACCACACCTTTGTTTCATCACAAAATTGGAGAGCAACATCTGTCTGGCATATTGCATGTAACAAACTGTTACAGGAACCTACCAATCAATCAAGTTAATATTTCCGATGTTTACGGACCACTAAACAACTATTGATTTAGAACCCCGGAGTTACCGCAAGTCGCAAAGAAAACAAGAGCTGCCTCCACTATTCCAGCACCATTTCAACTTCAACATTTCAACAGCATTAAATCAAAAGATTCCAAAAACAAATTAGTCCGATCAACGTAAGCTAAATATCATGTGTCTGTCCAAGGTACTGATTTGTGTGTGTGTGTGTGTGTGTGTGTGTGTGTAAGTATAAAAAACAAGTTGACCCACCCTGCTTGTAAAGAAACACCAATGCTATCCTCCTCTCTTTCATGTTGCCGAAACGGTCTATGACTCTGTCATACAGTACCCGATTTTAGTTTTTGTCGTCCAAGGCTACCTGGCTAACATGCTTTCTTGCTTGCCTAATAGGAGCTGGCAGGGTGAAAAATGCACTAAAATAAGACCTGTTTTTTCGCGGTTACTTCAAAACAACGGCAAGCAGTTGGGAATATAGTCATCTTATGAAACTAGACTCCACGGCGGATGCAATAAACTAGTTTCTATCAGAAAAGAACATTGTTAAAAATGTCATGTGTCCAGGCTACTATCTACACGGATTTCAGAGCACTCTCGTCTGAGTGTACCAGAGCGCAGAATATCAGAGCACAGTAGCCTAATAAACAAATAACCACATTTCGTTAATAAAATAAAGATAAAAAATACTCTTTCAAAATGCAGATGTTTCCTTAGTTATGGATCCATAACAAATTACTATGGGAATAAATATCACTGATTTACAGAAATATTGGGACAAAGTTGTCTAATGAAGGCAAATCATTTTGAATCCTCCAATCCTGTAGCTTACTCCCGACAATCATGTTGTACAGCGCCATATTTTACATCCCAACCTAACGGAAACCCTTAGGGTTTCATTTTTCTCTGAATGGAAACACCATAAGCCAAATTTCTTAAAATCAATCCCATATACTATGTTATTACAAAAAAGGTTTTAAAATCTCTGTTAATGCCAATACGGAATACTATCAAATGGTTCTCAAAGATGCCCTCTGGTGGTCAAACTAGCAATAACTTGCATTAACAGAAGAAATGGCTGAGAATTAAATGACGTGCCACAGAATGCTGCAACAGCACGCAGGGTGTGCCGCAGTATGACACAACTTTTAAAGGAGGAACCACTGTAACTTCCTTTCATGGGCAACGATTAGCCAGGTAGTTAACATTAACCTACTACATCGAACTACATATTGATCTTTCATTCTTTCAGGCAAGAGGCACAATGTATGAATTTATGGTTGGATCAGAATCACCATTATTATCATTGGTCCAAATCCCGATCTCCATCCATGGTTAATTTAGGAAAGGGCAAGTTTTAGCTACCTAGCTAGACACCAGTAAACAACAAAACCACAAGATGCAACAATTCAATTTATTTTTCTGTAAATGACATTTGGCTTCTGATGTGATTGTTGTGAAGCCAAACCACACACAACAATGGTGTGATAAGACGATTCAGACTAAAGCTCACTCAGTTTAGCTCAACACTGAATTGCTATTATTGTATTTTTTTTATCAAGGGAGGCCAAATGATCGCTGGCTTCCCTTTTGTTCAATGCCACGGGCAGCAACACTATCATACTATTTTTGACCAGACAGCATCAGATAGATGGGCTACACATACAGTGACAGAGGGGCGCTGTTGTGCTCGCTCGGATGCTTTCTCCAGCAAGATACATTGTCTCTTTTGAATTGAATGAAAATTAGGAAACACAGAGAGAAGAAATATAAATAATTGCTGGGGTTTTTTTTCATCCTTTTTGGGGGATGAATCTTTTGGTATCCATGAATACACGCCACTGTTTCATCATCATGGCATGTTTGGTTCAATAACTATTGACGAGAGAACCGAATATCCAATATAAAACACATTTTACCTTGGTCTCTCGCTCTCTTGCACACACACACACACACACACACACACACACACACACACACACACACACACACACACACACACACACACACACACACACACACACACACACACACACACTGTTGATGGGCGGTGCTTGAAGCGGCGATACAACTCCACAGTGGACCATAGTCTCTGTTTCATGATGCGTCAACGCATGAAACAACTGTAGCCACAGAAAAAAATCAACCAAAAACCTGATGGTTAAAAAACGAAGCCATGCTACTTCAAGGGCGATGCGTTATGGATGTAGATTTTGACGAGTCAAAGTGAAAGTTTGCCATTGACGACTTTTTTTTATTATGATCGGAAAAACTGTTTTATTCAGATTTTATGATCGGACTGTTTTGAGTTTACAGTCCATGTATGACGACAGAAGATCATAGTCTTATTTCCTCTTTCCAATAACTTGACCGTTTTTCGGGGAATAACCTACATCACGTTGGAACACATCAAATCACATGCAAACAGGCAATGGAAACAAAGAAGTTTCAAGGTAAGATGTTTTTTCTATCATACAAACTTTCTTATGTAGATAGCGGAAACCCAACCAACAAGATTTGCCATAATTGCTTAATCCATACAGTTGATACCAACTACGAAGAAGTTATTATATGATACTTTTCGTGGGATACATTGTGATGTTGCAGCCTAGTGTCAATAAAAACAGGTTTTCATCATAAAGTATTATATCCATATTCTGACTTGAGCAAATTATACCTTGCCTGAACCTGAGGAAACTCATCAGCGACACTAAAAATGTACTTCCGGGTCACGGAATTTCAAAACGTTCTAAATAATAGTCCTCTGCTTAATAGTAGAAGTGTCAATAATCTGTATTTATTAATAATATATGAAAAATAATTGTCTAAACATGAATAATGATTCATATTGGTTCATATTTAAGTGACATTTGCATTACATTTAGGTTTTAAAATGTCTTCCAATGAGAAATAAATGCCACCAATGCAAATAACTGGATATGAAATACATATTGGCTTATAGAGCAAAAACAATTCTAGGTGCCACAGTAAAAGTGGTTTATTGAATACTCAGTAGGGTCTGTAGAATGCATAGATGGTGTCCTTTCATTTGGCACTAAATAATTAGATCCCCTATACTGGTCTTGACAAGAAGAAGAAAAACTACTGTCAGTGGAGTTTCTCTTCTGCACTGTTCAACAGTGGTGGGGAAAAAGTACCCAATTGTCATACTTGAGTACAGATAACTTAATACAAATTTACTCAAGTAAAAGTGAAAGTCACCCAGTAATATAGTACTTGAATAAAAGTGTACAAGTATTTGGTTTTAAATATACTTACATATCAAAAGTAACATTGCTAAAATATACTTAAGTATCAAAAGTTAAAGTATAAATAATTTCAAATTCCTTATTAAGCAAACCAGATGACACAATTTTCTTATTTTTTTTGTAATTTATGGATAGCCAGAGGCACACTTCAACACTCAGACATAATTTACAAACGAAACATGTGTGTTTAGTGAGTCCACCAGATCAAAGGCAGTAAAGATGACCAGCGATATTCTCTTGATAAGTGCGCAAATTGGATCATTTTCCTGTCATGCTAAGCATTCAAAGTGTAACAAGTACTTTTATGTGTTAAGGAAAATGTATGGAGTAAAAAGTACATACTTTTCTTTAGGAATGTAGTTAAGTAAAAGTTGTCAAAAATACTTAAGTAGTACTTTAAAGTATTTTTATTTAAGTACTTTACACCTCTGCTGTTCAACAAATCCAGTAAATGTATATGAGGAGTGTCACCAGAGATACTTTGGAAGAGATCGGAAACTACATTTGAATTGTATTAATGGCCATTGTGTATGTTGCCCATGCATCGTCAATGGGCCATGCGGTGCATTCTGCAATTATGAGACAAGGAGAACTCTCCTTGGAGTCAATTGGGCGCTAGCTCAAAAACTCAACATGAGCATGAATTTCGTCAACAAGAAGTACAATATTACAAATCTTTTATGAGATGAGAGAAAATTAACTCTGTAATATCATACGGCTTTGGAATCTTGGCATTATGTACTTTTTTGAGGAAAATCGGAAGGTTTCTCCACTCATACCCTGACTAGCTTAGCATAACAATGTGAACGCGATTGGTCGATAGTCTGCTGGGCGTTATGCATTCCTCCATTCATTGCCTAATGCGATTCCTATCTCCTCCTTTCTCTAATATCTCTGGTGTCGCAGAGGCTAGAACCTGAGTGACATTTTTATTTTACCTTTATTTAACTAGGCAAGTCAGTTAAGAACAAATTCTTATTTTCAATGACGGCCTAGGAACAGTGGGTTAACTGCCTGTTCAGGGGCAGAACGACAGATTTGTACCTTGTCAGCTCGGGGGTTTGAACTTGCAACCTTTCGGTTACTAGTCCAACGCTCTAACCTACGCTGCCGCCCCACATTGAGTAATATTCTTATTCTTCTGTAGTAACATAGTCATTGAGTAGGTTGGGTAGTGCTATGACCAGTTAGTATATTGTAGACTCAGTGACTGTGATGAGGATGATAATGATATAGTAGTTTATAATAGGAAGTGTATCTCAATAAGGCATCTCCATCTCCAAACATTCTCCAATTGTCTTTTTGTCCACATATTGACCAGAGTGAGGTCAGTATGAGCTTACAGTGTATAATTTACATTTACATTTTACATTTAAGTCATTTAGCAGACGCTCTTATCCAGAGCGACTTACAAATTGAATAATGCCACTAAGGAGTTAAAACGTGTCAGAACATCTCCTTGTTCTACTGTAGCTGATGACTCAGGTTTCCCTAGTCCTCTGTGATTTACTGTCTGTGTCTGTCTATCTACCCAGCAGAGTCAGTCCTCATGGTCAGACACTGATGGCCTCTGCTACATGTAATGTTTTGTCACATCTTTGTCCTCCCATTTGTGGTCTTTAGGAAAGCAAATATAGCATCAAGGTGTTGATGCCTCTCTGTGGCTTGTTTTTAAAAATATTTATTTAACCTTTATTTAACTTGGCAAGTCAGTTAAGAACAAATTCTTATTTACAATGACGGCCTACACCGGCCAAACCTGGGCCAATTCTCCGCCCTATGGGACTCCCAATCACGGCTGGTTGTGATACTGCCTGTATCGTTGGAACCTTCAGGAATTCCAGCTACTGCCTGAGAGTTCTGATTCTTCTTCACAATTCCATTTGTTCCAGTTCTCAGAATGCTTTCTGTTCTATTCTGTCTCATCCATGTGCTTATGACTGTCACATGATGACAGAAATGAACTATAAAGGAACTGTATGATTGTTCTGATCGGCCTCTGCCTTTCATAACAATTTTAGATGTCTTTGATTGAGAAATAGGAATGTTTCTCTGGTTAAGCTCCGGTCGGTATACTAAGCAGTCAAAAGCCACCACGACGGACGAGGCTACTGGCTGTTCACCTGTTGTATCTTTCTAAATCAGCAGTTGTTCAGGCCTCAGCTCTTAAGGCAACTGTTAAGTTGAGTTGTGGTAGTACCCTGGTTGTCTACACTGTCTCGGGCTTGTGCATACCAGGATTTGTCCGGTATGTGGGCAAGTCACGTTTTTTGGGGGGCTGTGAACACATGGTGCGAACTGAACAGAACAGCAGTGGGTGAACCCAGGTGCGTGTTCCAATTGGCACCCTATTCCCGACACAGTGCACTACTTTTGACCAGGGAGAGAATAGGGTGCCATTTGGGACCAGCCATGCCAGGGCCAGGCCAGAGGAGAGGACCAGCGGAGCGTGCTCACCAGTAATCCCCAACCTAATCCCCTTTCAATGTGTCAGACAAAATCATCTTTTGATATGGACTGACGGCCGCGCTGCTCCTCCGCTGGTTCGCGCTCCACGTCCCTTCCCGGGATTAGCTCTCTCGCCTCCAAATTCTCGCTCTCTCAGAATCCTTCCCTGTGTTTTCTACAGATGGTAGGAGTTCTCACTCTGTCCGGCTTCCCTCAGCCCAGTCCTCTCACAGTCAGCCTCTACTTATATGGTTGCTCCTGCCTCTATTTGCCCCAGGGTAGATAGGGACTTTCTATCTCTTCCTCACACACAAGTTCACTCACTGAGTTCAGCATGGCCAGTGAGGTAATGGCAGATTTCGGGAAGATTGTGTGCATGCCTGATTGCATAGTGGTAGTGGGAATGCTGCTGGAAACCTTCTGCGGAGGACTGGACCATCTCCCTCCCTCTCTACCCTCTCTCCCTCGATCGCCATCTCTCTCACTTGTAGGGCAGAAGGTGGCTGTGTGTTTAGTAGCTGTCTGTAATACAGTATTCCACTCCCCTCTTTAAAAACAATCCCCATATACTGTAATTATTCATTTTCTGTTACAAATCTCAAGGATCCAATGGACAAAGCATTTCTCTCTGGAAAGAAAGGGAGATTCTTTTCACGGTTATGGTTACAACACTTCTCTATTAGGTTCAAGTGAAAGGGAACAATCAAGATTATGTCGCCCCTATTATGCCCTGCTGTCCTTAATGAGGAAGAAATTAATTCTGCTCATGTTGCATGCAGTCTCTATGTAGTGCCTCAGTTGATAAAGTGTCTTATTACTATAGTATTATATAATAATTATCATTATATAATAGCTCATTTGATGGGGTTGTCCTTTGCCCTTGAACCATATGTGTTGTAGAGTGAGTCAATGCTGTATTCCCACAGGAAATGGAGGCAGGCGGAGTTCTGAGAACACATTGTGGTGTTCAAATCAAATCAAATGTATTTATATAGCCCTTCGTACATCAGCTGATATCTCAAAGTGCTGTACAGAAACCCAGCCTAAAACCCCAAACAGCAAGCAATGCAGGTGTAGAAGCACGGTGGCTAGGAAAAACTCCCTAGAAAGGCCAAAACCTAGGAAGAAACCTAGAGAGGAACCAGGCTATGTGGGGTGGCCAGTCCTCTTCTGGCTGTGCCGGGTGGAGATTATAACAGAACATGGCCAAGATGTTCAAATGTTCATAAATGACCAGCATGGTCCAATAATAATAAGGCAGAACAGTTGAAACTGGAGCAGCAGCACGGCCAGGTGGACTGGGGACAGCAAGGAGTCATCATGTCAGGTAGTCCTGAGGCATGGTCCTAGGGCTCAGGTCCTCCGAGAGAGAGAAAGAAAGAGAGAGCACACTTAAATTCACACAGGACACCGAATAGGACAGGAGAAGTACTCCAGATATAACAAACTGACCCTAGCCCCCCGACACATAAACTACTGCAGCATTAATACTGGAGGCTGAGACAGGAGGGGTCAGGAGACACTGTGGCCCCATCCGAGGACACCCCCAGACAGGGCCAAACACGAAGGATATAACCCCACCCACTTTGCCAAAGCACAGCCCCCACACCACTAGAGGGATATCTTCAACCACCAACTTACCATCCTGAGACAAGGCTGAGTATAGCCCACAAAGATCTCCGCATCTGCACAACCCAAAGGGGGGGGGCAACCCAGACGGGATGACCATATCAGTGACTCAACCCATTCAGGTGACGCACCCCTCCCAGGGACGGTATGAGAGAGCCCCAGTAAGCCAGTGACTCAGCCCCTGTAATAAGGTTAGAGGCAGAGAATCCCAGTGGATAGAGGGGAACCTGCCAGGCAGAGACTGCAAGGGCGGTTCGTTGCTCCAGGGCCTTTCCGTTCACCTTCCCACTCCTGGGCCAGACTACACTCAATCATATGACCCACTGAAGAGATGAGTCTTCAGTAAAGACTTAAAGGTTGAGACCGAGTTTGCGTCTCTGACATGGGTAGGCAGACCTTTCCATATAAATGGAGCTCTATACGAGAAAGCCCTGCCTCCAGCTGTTTGCTTAGAAATTCTAGGGACAATTAGGAGGCCTGCGTCTTGTGACCGTAGCGTACGTGTAGGTATGTACGGCATGACCAAATCAGAGAGATAGGTAGGAGCAAGCCCATGTAATGCTTTGTAGGTTAGCAGTAAAACCTTGAAATCAGCCTTGCTTTGACAGGAAGCCAGTGTAGGGAGGCTAGCACTGGAGTAATATGATCAAATTTTTGGGTTCTCGTCAGGATTCTAAGCAGCCGTATTTAGCACTAACTGAAGTTTATTTAGTGCTTTATCCGGGTAGCCTGAAAGTAGAGCATTGCAGTAGTCTAACCTAGAAGTGACAAAAGCATGGATTAATTTTTCTGCATCATTTTTGGACAGAAAGTTTCTGATTTTTGCAATGTTACGTAGATGGAAAAAAGCTGTCCTTGAAATGGTCTTGATATGTTCTTCAAAAGAGAGATCAGGGTCCAGAGTAACGCCGAGGTCCTTCACGGTTTTATTTGAGACGACTGTACAACCATTAAGATTAACTGTCAGATTCAACAGAAGATCTCTTTGTTTCTTGGCACCTAGAACAAGCATCTTTGTTTTGTCCGAGTTTAAAAGTAGAAAGTTTGCAGCCATCCACTTCCATGTCTGTTTCAATGATATACAGTATCGTGGTCTGGGGCTTGGGGCTGGTCCTCCTAGCAGTTACAGGGAGGAGGTTGTGGGCAGTGTGAATCTGTCCCTCCCTGCCAACTATGGTACACTGCTACTAACAGAAAGGGTGATACCTAGTCAGTTGTACAACTGAATGCATTCAACTGAAATGTGTCTTCTGCATTTAACCCAACCCCTTTGAATGAGAGAGGTGTGGGGGACTGCTTTAAATCGAGATCCACATCTTCAGCGCCCGGGGAACAGTGGGTTAACTGCCTTGTTTTGGGGAAAAAGTACAGATTTTTACCTTGTCAGCTCAGGGATTCAATCAAGCAACCTTTTGTTTATTGGCCCAACACTCTAACCACTAGGCTACCTGCCACTCAAATACTAGGGCTGCATGATATGGGCCGAAAATCTTATTTGCGATTTTGTACCAAATTTGCGATTTTACACTGAACAAAAATATAAATGCAACATGTAAAGTGTTAATCCCATGTTTCATGAGCTGAAATAAAAGTTCCCATAAATTTTCCATATGCACAAAAAGATGATTTCTGTCAAATTTTCTGCACACATTTGTTTACATCCCTGTTGTAATGGCAGATTTCCTCCTCTTCTTCTGAAGAGGAGTAAGAATTGGACTAAGATGCGGCGTGGTAAGTGTTCATGACGATTTTAATTAAAAATAACGATAAACAGCTGCCTCTGATTGAGAACCATATCAGGCCAAACACAGAAATAGAAAAAACCTAGAAACACAAACATAGACTGCCCACCCCAACTCACGCCCTGACCATACTAAATAAAGACAAAACAAAGGAAATAAAGGTCAGAACGTGACAACTGTTAGTGATCATTTCTCCTTTGCCAAGATAATCTGTCCACCTGACAGATGTAGCATATCAAGTAGCTGATTCAACAGCATGATCATTACACAGGTACACCTTGTGCTGGGGACAATATAAAATAAAAATGTGCCGTTTTGTCACACAACACAATGCCACAGATGTATCAAGTTGAGACAGCGTTTGCAATTTGCATGCTGACTGCAGAAATGTCCACCAGAGCTGTTGCCAGAGAATTTAATATTATTTTCTCCACAATAACCCGCCTCCATCGCAGTTTTAGAGAATCTGGCAGTACGTCCAACAAGCCGCAGAACACATGTCCCGGTTAGGGGAGGCCCAGCTGGGATGTCTTTGTCCCATCACGCTCTAGCGACTCCATGTGGCTGTACAGTGCCAGCTGTATGGTGTTTCCTCTAATACATTGGTGTGGCTGGCTTTCGGGTTAAGCGAGCAGTGTGTCAAGAAACAGTGCAGCTTGGCAGGGTCGTGTTTCGGTGGATGCATGGCTCTCAACCTTCACGTCTCCCGAGTCCATACAGGAGTTGCAGAGATGGACAAGACTAACTGCCAATTGGGGAGAAAAGAGCTCAAAATAAATACAAATAAAACATAAATAAAAACATGTAATTGACCCATTGTCAAATGCACTGTTTAAGATCCACAATGCAGAAATCGCTCTGGCATTTTTTGGTTGCAAATTCTTTTGTTTCAGTTTGTGACAAAACAAGCACGTATAGTGTATAGAATCATTGTACCATCTAAACCGCTGTGAAATTGTAAGGGTTTTCCTCTGGTGAAAGAGAAGCAGACCAAAATGCAGCGTGGTGGTTATTCATGTTCTTTAATAAAAGGAACTCGACATGAAATAACTAACAAAAACAATAAATGTGTGAAAACCTAAACAGTCCTATCTGGTGAAAACACAGAGACAGGAACAATCACCCACAAACACAGTGAAACCCAGGCTAGCTAAATATGGTTCCCAATCAGACACAATGACTAACACCTGCCTCTGATTGAGAACCATATCAGGCCAGACATAGAAATAGACAAACAAGACATCCAACATAGAATGCCGGCAGCAGCACCGGACAGGCGGGAGACTCAGGCAGCAGCGCCGGACAGGCGGGAGACTCAGGCAGCACAGGAGAGGAGGAAGGCTCTGGCAGATCCTGGCTGGCTGGCGGTTCTGGCAGATCCTGGCTGACTGTCGGATCTGGAAGAGTCTGGCTGACTGGCGGTTCTGGCAGACTAGCGTATCTGGAAGAGTATGGCTGACTAGCGGTTCTGGCAGATCCTGGCTGACTAGCGGATCTGGAAGAGTCTGGCTGACTGGCGGATCCTGGCTGACTGGCGGATCTGGAAGATCCTGGCTGACTGGCAGATCTGGAAGAGTCTGGCTGACTGGCAGATCCTGGCAGACTGGCGGCTCTGGCTGCTCCATGCTGACTGGCGGCTCTGGCTGCTCCATGCTGACTGGCGGCTCTGGCTGCTCCATGCTGACTGGCGGCTCTGGCTGCTCCATGCTGACTGGCGGCTCTGGCTGCTCCATGCTGACTGGCGGCTCTGGCTGCTCCATGCTGACTGGCAGCTCTGGCGGCTTCTTGCAGACTGGCAGCTCTGGCGGCTCCTTGCAGACTGGCAGCTCCTTGCAGACTGGCAGCTCCTTGCAGACTGGCAGCTCCTTGCAGACTGGCAGCTCCTTGCAGACTGGCAGCTCTGGCTGCTCCATGCAGACTGGCAGGTCTGGCTGTTCCATGCAGACTGGCAGCTCTGGCTGCTCCATGCAGATTGGCAGCTCTGGCTGCTCCATGCAGACTGGCAGCTCTGGCTGCTCCATGCAGACTGGCAGCTCTGGCTGCTCCATGCAGACTGGCAGCTCTGGCTGCTCCATGCAGACTGGCAGCTCTGGCTGCTCCATGAAGACTGGCAGCTCTGGCTGCGCTGAACAGGCAGGAGACTCCAGCAGCGCTGTAGAGGAGGAAGGCTCTGGCAGCGCTAAACAGGCGGGAGACTCCGGCAGCGCAGGAGAGGAGGAAGGCTCTGGCAGCGCCGGAGAGGCGAGGCGCACTGTAGGCCTGATGCGTGGTGCTGGCACTGGTGGTACTGGGCCGAGGACACGCACAGGAAGCCTGGTGCGGGGAGCTGCCACCGGAGGGCTGGTGCATGTAGGTGGTACTGGGTAGACCGGACCGTGCAGGCGCACTGGAGCTCTTGAGCACCGAGCCTGCCCAAGCTTACCTGGTTGAATACTCCCAGTGCGGCAAGGTGGAATAGCCTGCACTGGGCTATGCAGGCGAACCGAGGACACCGTGCGCAAGGCTGGTGCCATGTAAGCCGGCCCAAGGAGACGCACTGGGGACCAGATGCGTAGAGCCGGCTTCATGGCATTTGGCTCGACGCTCAATCTAGCCCGGCCGATACGCGGAGCTGGAATATACCGCACCGGGCTATGCACCCGCACTGGGGACACCGTGCGAACCACAGCATAACACGGTGCCTGCCCGGTCTCTCTAGCCCCCCGGTAACCACAGGAAGTTGACGCAGGTCTCCTACCTGGCTTCGCCATACTTCCTGTGAGCCCCCTCCCAAGAAAGTTTTGGGGCTGACTCTCGGGCTTCCATCCACGTCGCCGTGCTGCCTCCTCATACCAGCGCCTCTCCGCTTTCACCGCCTCCAGTTCTTCCTTGGGGCGGCGATATTCTCCAGGCTGATCCCAGGGTCCTTTACCGCCCAGTTCGTCCTCTGGTGTCCATTACTTCGCTTGCGGCACCTTGGGGCGGCTACACTCCCCTGCTTTAGCCCAGGGTCCACTCCCGTCGAGGATTTCCTCCCATGTCCAAGAGTCCTGTGTCTTTGGCCGCTGTTGCTGCTGTCTGTTACCACGCCGCTTGGTCCTGTTGAGGTGGGTGATTCTGTAAGGGTTTTCCTCTGGTGAAAGAGAAGCGGACCAAAATGCAGCGTGGTGGTTATTCATGTTCTTTAATAAAAGGAACTCGACATGAAATAACTAACAAAAACTATAAACGTGTGAAAACCTAAACAGTCCTATCTGGTGAAAACACAGAGACAGGAACAATCACCCACAAACACACAGTTGAAACCCAGGCTACCTAAATATGGTTCCCAATCAGAGACAATGACTAACACCTGCCTCTGATTGAGAACCATATCAGGCCAGACATAGAAATAGACAAACAAGACATCCAACATAGAATGCCCACTCAGATCACACCCTGACCAACCAAAACATAGAAACATACAAAGTAAACTATGGTCAGGGTGTGACAGAAATATATTGTCCATAACCAAACATATTGCATTTTCAGCTGGTGTACAAAACCGAAAGTAAAAAATGCAAAAATGAAACTTAAGAATAAGAAGCATAGCATTAACACACATAGAACATATTTACTGCTTCTTAGACTTGCCTTCAATGCGAATGACATATCTATAACACACATTTCTATGTGAAATTGGTCCGGTCGCCCAAAAAGTGACATATTGCAGCTTTAAGAATGGGAAGCATAGAAATAATGCACATAGAACAGATCTACTGCTTCTTAGACTTGCTTTCAATGTGAATGACAGATCTATAACACACATTTCGATGTGCATTTGGTTCTTTCCATACTATGGACTTGGTATTTTACCAAATAGAGCTATCTTCTGTGTACCACTCCTACCTTGTCACAGCACAACGGATTGGCACAAACACATTAAGAAGGAAAGAAATTCCACAAATTAACTTTTAACAAGGCACACCTGTTAATTGAAATGCATTCCAGGTGACTACCTCATGAAGCTGGTTAAGAGAATGCTAAGAGTGTGCAAAGCTGTCATCAAGGCAAAGGGTGGGTACTTTGAATAATCTCTTTTGTTGAATACTTTTTTGGTTACTACATGATTCCTTATGTGTTATTTCATAGTTTTGATGTGTTCACTATTATTCTGCAATGTAAAAAATAATAAAATAAATAAAAACCCTTACATGAGTAGGTGTGTCCAAGCTTTTGACTGGTACTGTATGCGCATACAACAGACCTAAGATTAGGGCAGGCTATAGCCATGCCTCTTTCTGCTGTAGTTGTCTGCCAACACGTGTGTGTGTGTGTGTGTGTGTCTTTGTGCTGGAAGTGTTTAGATGCCAGTTTTCCTCGCTGCAGAATGGAAAGTGTGTGTTGTTGGAAAGTGTGAGAGCAGCACCCTTGGGTCTGGGCTGGAAGGCCTGCTGACACACACACACATGCGTACACCCACTCATGCTCATGCTTACTCAAACACTCACAACATCCAACAGGCTCTACCCACACGCACATGCACACTGAGGACTGAAAATGTACATTATGAAGATACACATTCAGACAATCCAGCCAATAAATCCAATCGTATTATTTTACATCCAAAGCCCTTCTTTAATTTCTGCTCCTAATCCGACCGTGATATTAATGAACCCAGACTGTGATCGTTGCAGCTATAGGGCTGAGACTGCAGCTATAGGGCCAAGACTGCATCTCATGACTTTAGCAGGTGTAGACAAATAGCCATAGAGCATAATCCTAAAATAAGACGTATTCTCCCCTGCAGCACATTTGAAGCCTAGGGTCCCAGACACTGGATAGCCCTGTATTGCCGGGGCCGTGGACTGGCCTCCATCCCATAATACGTCATATTCTGCTGCTGTGAAGAGAGACTTTCTCAGACTGAAACCTGAGAGCTAGGCCAACGCTTTGAAATGGAGCTGAGGGGCGAGAGGGGGAGGGAATGAGGGATAAAGGGATGGGAGAGAGGGGGAGTGTGGAGAAGGAGGGGTGAGGTGAATCGGTGGCATTCTGTCAGATCATAACATACCGCAGACAGGAGCTCTGGCTACCTCTCTCCTCCTCCCTCTCGCTCTCGGTCGCTCTCTCAATTCAAAGGGGCGTTATTGGCATGGGAAACGTGTTGACATTGCCAAAGCACGTGCAATAAACAATAAACAAAAGTGAAGACAAAACAACGTCAACAAAAAAATGATTAGAATTTAACAGTAAATATTGCCCTCAAAAAGGTTTTTAAAATATAGACATCAAGTGATCTGTTATCAGCTATGTACAGTGTTTTAGCGATGTGTAAATAGTAGTACAAATAGTAGGGGAAGATAAATAAACATACATATTGGTGGTATTTACAATGTTGTTTGTGTTCCACTGATTTCCCAAGATAAAATATTTAAGTGCCTTTGAAAGGGTTTATGGTAGCAGGTGCCAGGATCACCGGTTTGTGTCAAAAAATGCCATGCTGCTGTTTTCTTTTTTTTTTACATTCAATGGTTTCCTGTGTGTATAAAGAATGGTCCACAACCCAAAGGACATCCAACTCAATATCAGGAAGGTGTACCTAATGTTTCGTACAAAATCCATGTCTCGATTTTCTTAAGGCTTAAAAAAAATCCTTCTTTAACCTATCTCCTCCCCTTCATCTACACTGATTTAAGTGGATTTAACAAGTGACATCAATAAGGGAACATAGCTTTCACCTGGTCAGTCATGGAAAGAGCAGGTGTAATGTGCAGTGTGTATCTGCTGTTTACTTATTTAACTCACCTCAACGACATTGCTTTCAACGTGTAGGGACGTGTATGAATCCGTATCACCAACCAACATAGATACATCCTCTTCCACAGTGAAAAGTCATGGCCGCTTAGGCATGATCATTTTTGAGTAATGAAGTGATTAAAAAATATATATATATACTGTATAAACAGTGGGGCAAAAAAGTATTTAGTCAGCCATCAATTGTGCAAGTTCTCCCACTTAAAAAGATGAGAGAGGCCTGTATTTTTAATCATAGGTCCACTTCAACTATGACAGACAAAATGAGAGAGAAAAAAAACAGAAAATCACATTGTAGGATTTTTAATGAATATATTTGCAAATTATGGTGGAAAATAAGTATTTGGTCAATAACAAAAGTTTCTCAATACTTTGTTATATAACCCTTTGTTGGCAATGACAGAGGTCAAACGTTTTCTGTAAGTCTTCACAAGGTTTTCACACACTGTTGCTGGTATTTTGGCCCATTCCTCCATGCAGATCTCCTCTAGAGCAGTGATGTTTTGGGGCTGTTGCTGGGCAACACGGACTTTCAACTCCCTCCAAAGATTTTCTATGGGGTTGAGATCTGGCTAGGCCACTCCAGGACCTTGAAATGCTTCTTACGAAGCCACTCCTTGGTTGCCCGGGCGGTGTGTTTGGGATCATTGTCATGCTGAAAGACCCAGCCACTTTTCATCTTCAATGCCCTTGCTGATGGAAGGAGGTTTTCACTAAAAATCTCACTATACATGGCCCCATTCATTCTTTCCTTTACACGGATCAGTCGTCCTGGTCCCTTTGCAGAAAAACAGCCCCAAAGCATGATGTTTCCACCCCCATGCTTCACAGTAGGTATGGTGTTCTTTGGATGCAACTCAGCATTCTTTGTCCTCCAAACACGACGAGTTGAGTTTTTATTTTTCTATTTTGGTTTCATCTGACCATGACATTCTCCCAATCTTCTTCTGGATCGTCCAAATGCTCTCTAGCAAACTTCAGATGGGGCCTGGACATGTACTGGCTTAAGCAGGGGGACACGTCTGGCACTGCAGGATTTGAGTCCCTGGTGGCGTAGTGTGTTACTGATGGTAGGCTTTGTTACTTTGGTCCCAGCTCTCTGCAGGTCATTCACTAGGTCCCCCCGTGTGGTTCTGGGATTTTTGCTCACCGTTCTTGTGATCATTTTGACCCCACGGGGTGAGATCTTGCGTGGAGCCCCAGATCGAGGGAGATTATCAGTGGTCTTGTATGTCTTCCATTTCCTAATAATTGCTCCCACAGTTGATTTCTTCAAACCAAGCTGCTTACCTATTGCAGATTCAATCTTCCCAGCCTGGTGCAGGTCTACAATTTTGTTTCTGGTGTCCTTTGACAGCTCTTTGGTCTTGGCCATAGTGGAGTTTGGAGTGTGACTGTTTGAGGTTGTGGACAGGTGTCTTTTATACTGATAACAAGTTCAAACAGGTGCCATTAATACAGGTAACGAGTGGAGGACAGAGGAGCCTCTTAAAGAAGAAGTTACAGGTCTGTGAGAGCCAGAAGTCTTGCTTGTTTTTAGGTGACCAAATACTTATTTTCCACCATAATTTGCAAATATATTCATTAAAAATCCTACAATGTGATTTTCTGTTTTTTGTCTCTCTCATTTTGTCTGTCATAGTTGAAGTGGACCTATGATTAAAAATACAGGCCTCTCTCATCTTTTTAAGTGGGAGATCTTGCACAATTGGTGGCTGACTAAATACTTTTTTGCCCCACTGTATATATCAAATGACTGCATGCCCTATTTTCTGGTGGATGATAAGTTGTAAGCAAGTTCATTTTGCAATATTGACACAGATATTGTTAGAAAAACAAGGCCATTAGCGGGCCGCTATACTAATTAAAAGAAAGGCCGTCGGCGACCGCCATGGGTTTTATTTATCAGTTGTTTATGATCTGATGAGGTGTGGAGTTGAAGTTGTATTGTGTACCTCGCGAGGTGTATCGTGTGTTCCCAGGAGTTGCAATGCTGAAGAATGTTGGGTGGGGTTAGGAGGGCACACATTGCTCAGGAAGCAGCTGTAAGGGGGAGTGTGTGTGTGTGAGAGCTGACTTTCCTTTCCGGACCCAGGTACAGTGAGCGAGATCAGGAAACAGAGCACTGTGAATCTCTCACGGTGCCCCTCCCTTCTCTTGCTCCCTTCTCTCTCTCTCTCGCTCTCCAATTCAATTCAAAGTGGCTTTATTAGCATGGGAAACATTAGAATCAAATCAAATTTATTGATCACATGCACATATTTAGCAGATGTTATTGCGGGTGTAGTGAAATGCTTGTGTTCCTAGCTCCAACAGTGCAATAGTATCTAACAATTCACAACAATACGCAAATCTAAAAGTAAAATAATTTAATAAAAAAATATTTAACTATTAGGACAATCAATGTCAGAGTGGCAAAATCCAGTAAAATAGAATACAGTATAAGCATATGAGATGAGCAGTATGTAAACATTTTTAAAGTGAGGAGTGTTCGATTATTAACGTGGCCAGTGATTCCATGTCTATGTATACAGGGCAGCAGCCTCTAAGGTGCAGGGTTGAGTAACTGGGTGGTAGCCAGCTAGTGATGACTATTTAACAGTCTGATGGCCTTGAGATAGAAGCAGCTTTTCAGTCAATCGGTCCCAGCTTTGATGCACCTGTACTGACCGCGCCTTCTGGATGATAGTGGGGTGAACAGGCCGTGGCTCAGATGGTTGATGTTCTTGATG
Source organism: Oncorhynchus masou masou (assembly GCF_036934945.1). Taxonomy (NCBI): domain Eukaryota; kingdom Metazoa; phylum Chordata; class Actinopteri; order Salmoniformes; family Salmonidae; genus Oncorhynchus; species Oncorhynchus masou. The sequence goes on from NC_088217.1 coordinate 54,808,946, forward strand.
ATCATTTTGCCCTTTCTGTGACATCGGGTGCTGTGATGAGCTTAATGATGAGCTTGAAAGGTACTATGGTGTTGAAGGCTGAGCTGTAGTCAATGAACAGAATTCTGACATAGGTATTCCTCCATTTGAGTTACGGCAGTGTGATGGTGATTGCATCGTCTGTGGATCTATTGGAGTGGTAAGCAAATTGTAGTGGTCTGGGGTGTCTGGTAAGGTAGAGGTGATATGATCCTTAACTAGCCTCTCATAGAACTTCTTGATGACAGAAGTGAGTACTGTGGGGCGATAGCCATTTAGTTCAGTTACCTTTGCTTTCTTGGGTACAGGAACAATGGTGGACATCTTGAAGCAAGTGGGGACAGCAGACTGGAATATGGAGAGATTGAATATGTCCGTAAACACTCCAGCCAGCAGGTCTGCACATGCTCTCAGGACGCGGCTGGTGATGCCATCTGGGCCGGCAGCCTTGCAAGGGTTAACACGCTTAAATGTCTTACTCATGTTGGCCATGGAGAACGAGAAGCTACAATCCTTGGGGACGGGCTGCGCCGGTGGCACTGTGTTATTCTCAAAGCGGGCAAAGAAGGTTTTTAGCTTGGGAGCAAGACGTCGGTGTCCGCAACATGTTGGTTTTCACTTTGTAATCCGTGATTGTCTGTAGACCCTGCCACATAAGTCTCGTGTCTGAGCCGTTGAATTGCGACTCCACTTTGTCTCTGTACTGATGTTTTGCCTGTTTGATTGTCTTATGGAGGGAATAACTACACTGTTTGTATTAGACCATATTTCCACTCACCTTGCCATGGTTAATTGCGGTGCTTCGCGCTTTCAGTTTTGCGCAAATGCTGCCATTGATCGACAGTTTCTGGTTTGGGTAGGTTTTAATTGTCACAGTGGGAACAACATCCCATATACACTTCCTGATGAACTCAGTTACCGTATCCATGTAAGCGTCAATGTTATTCTCAGAGGCTACCCGGAACATATCCCAGTCCGTGTGATCAAAACAATCTTGAAGCATGGATTTCATTTGGTCAAACCAGCGTTGAATAGACTGTAGCATGTGTACTTCCTGTTTGAGTTTCTACCTATAGGAAGAGATGAGGAAAATGGAGTTGTGATCTGATTCGCCAAAGGCAGGGCGTGGGAGGGCATTATAGGCATTTGTCAATGTGTTGATATAACTTCGGTAGCATTTTCCTCAAATTTGCTTTGTTAAAATCCACAGCTGATTTACAGTTTACAAAAAGTCCAGTGTAGTTCATTAAGGGCCGTCGTGGTATCGGCTTGAGGGGGAATGTACACGGCTGTGACTATAACCAAAGAGAATTTCTTTTGGAAGTAATACATTTGGCATTTGATTGTGAGGTATTCTAGGTCGGGTGAACAAAAGGACTTTCTTTATGTTATCACAATCACACCATGAGTAGTTAATCATGAAGCATACACCCCCGCCTTTCTTCTTCCCAGAGAGTTCTTTGTTCCTGTCTGCACGATGAACTGAGGACAATATATGGGGATAGTATATCCCGAGAGAGCCATGATTCCGTGGAAGAGTATGTTACGGTCCCTGATGTCTCTCTGGAAGAGGATCTTCGCCCTGAGCTCGTCTACTTTATTGTCCAGAGTGTAACGGTTGTCGTATGAAGGAGAGGAGCAAAGCGCAGCGTGGTAAGTGTTCAACTTGATATTTAATAAGAAACGTGGACACTGAATCAAAAACAATAAACGACAACGTGAAATAACTAAACCGAAACAGTACCGTGTGGAGCAAACACTGACACGGAAAACAAACACCCACAACTCAAAAGTGAAACCAGTCTACCTAAGTATGATTCTATATCAGAGGCAACGATTGACAGCTGCCTCTGATTGAGAACCATACCAGGCCGAACACAGCAATCCCAAATCATAGAAAAACGAACATAGACAACCCACCGAACTCACGCCTTGACCCCCCTCCCTCCCCCCAAAGGTGCGGACTCCGGCCACAAAACCTAAACCTATAGGGGAGGGTCTGGGTGGGTGTCTGTTCGCGGTGGCGGCTCTGGTGCGGGATGTGAACCTCACACCACCATAGTCCTTCTCCGCCTCTCTACCCACCTCCGTGGCCTCTTTAACGCGGCGACCCTCGCCGCCGACCTCGGGCTGGGGACCCTAGCCACGGATCCCGAATGGACAGGAGATTCCGGCAGCACCGGACGGACGGGAGATTCCGGCAGCAACGGACAGGCGGGAGACTCCGGCAGCTCCGCAGTGAAGGGCGATTCCGGCAGCTCCTGGCTGACGGAGAGCTCTGGCAGCTCCTGGCTGACTGACGGCTCTGGCAGCTCAGGACAGACGGGAGACTCTGGCAGCGCTGGGCAGGAGGAAGGCTCTGGCAGCGCTGTACAGGCGGGAGCACCTGTAGGAAGGAGACGGAGAGACAGCCTGATGCGGGGGGCTGCCACCGGAGGGCTGGTGCGTGGAGGTGGCACCGGATAGACCGGACCGTGAAGGCGCACTGGAGGTCTCGAGCACCGAGCCCGCCCAATCCTACCTGGCTGAATGCTCCCCATAGCCAGGCCAGTGCGGCGAGGTGGAATAGCCCGCACTGGTTTGTGCTGGCGAACCGGGGACACCATGCGTAGGTCTGGTGCCACGTACCCCGGCCCGAGGAGACGCACTGGAGACCAGATGCGCACCTGGCTCGATGCCCACTCTAGCCCGGCCGATCCGGGGAGCTGGGATGTAGTGCACCGAGCTAAGCACGCATACTGGGGACACCGTGCGCTCCACCGCATAATATAGTACCTGACCAGTACGACGCCCGCCACGGGAAGCACGGGGAGTTGGCTCAGATCTCCTACCTGACTTAGTCACACTCCCCGTGTGCCCCCACCCAAGAAATGTTTGGGGCTGCCTCTCGGGCTTCCAGCCGCGCTGCCGTGCTGCCTCCTCATACCACCGCCTCTCCGCTTTCACTGCCTCCAGCTCAGCCTTGGGGCGGCGATATTCTCCAGCCTGTGCCCAGGGTCCCTTGCCATTCTGGGCAAATAATGTAAGAAATAACACACAAAAAGACAAAATACTGCAAAGTTGCTTCGGAGCTAGAAGCAGAGCTGCCATGTCTGCCTGCGCCATCTTACTCTGTTTACATCTTACATATCTTTACATTGCCAAAGAAAGTGAAATAAACAATAAACAAAAGTGAGAACAAACAAAAAACTACATCAACAACAAAAATATAAAATAATATACAGTTAACATTACACTCAAAGGTTTCAAAAGGATAAAGATGTTCCAAATGTTATTCACAAATTATTTATTATTTACATTTTTAAATAGTTTGGGCAACTGAGAAAAACAAATTGATACAATTTAAGGCCAAGTGGCAAACAATAATGGAGGCACTAAAAATGGGGATGTGATTATGCAGGTCTGGGCAGATTAGATGTAGTCATTGTTTGTGTGTGTCAGTAAGTTGTTGTTCGTATGTATAAGTTGAAAGGATCTTTATGTCCTGAATACAAAGTGTTATGTTTGGGGTAAATCCAACACAACACATCACTAAGTACCACTCTTCATATTTTCAAGCATGGCGGTGGCTGCATCATGTTATGGGTATGCTTGTCATCGGCAAGTACAAGGGAGCTTTTTAGGATAAAGAGAAATGGAATAGAGCTAGGCACAGGCAAAATCCTGGTAAAACCTGGCCTTCCAACATACACTGTGAGCAAATTCACCTTTCAGCAGGACAATAACCTAATGTAAAACACAAGGCCAAATATACACTGGAGTTCCTTGCCAAGACGACGTTGAACGTTACTGAGTGGCCTAGTTACAGTTTTGACTTAAATCAGCTTAAAAACCAATGGAAAGACCTGAAAATGGCTGTCTTGTAATGATCAACAACCAATTTGACAGAGCTTGAAGAATTCTGAAAATATTGTACAATCTAGGTTTACAAACACTTAGAAATTTACCCAGAAAGACTCACAGCTCTAATATTTACCAAAGGTGATTCTAACATGTATTGACTCAGGGATGTGAATGCTTATGTAAATTAGTTATTTCTATATTTGATTTTCAATACATTTTCTAAAATGGAAAAAAAATATGTTTCCACTTTGTCATTATGGGGTATTGTGTGTAGATCGGGCTCGTGGTAATGACTGGAGCGGAGTATGTGGAATGGAATCAAATACATCAAACACATGGTTTCCAGGTGTTTGATGCCATTCCATAGGAAAAACTCCTTAGAAGACAGGAACCTAGGGAGACACTGTGGCCTCATCCAGGGGCCAACCAGAAAGGATATAACCCCACCCACTTTTCCAAAGCACACCCCACACACACACAACTTAAAGGATATCAACAGACCACTAACTTACGACCCTGAGACAAGGCTGAGTATAGCCCAGGAAGAAGTATAGTATGTTTTCTTAGATTGACTTTTGCAACCTGACAGTCAGTTATGGCCTGTAGTGGGTTAGTTTTGTTTTAAAGGGAAGGTTCATCTTCCCTCATATGCTGTTACTGGGCCATGAGTTGTTCCAAGTCAGGTCCCCTGGTCAGAAAAAAAATAACTCTGTTGATCAGGAAATCTCCTGGCCATACTCTGTCATAACTGCATAACCGTTCAGTGTCGACGAGAGATGCATTGGTTGATGTTGGGCACCTTTTGACCACTAGATGGCCCCAGAGGTTTGTTTTACTGAGAGGGGGATTGACTGTTGAATGGAGGAACATGAGTGAAGTTGTGGCATTTTGTCTGCCCTTTCTAAACAGATGGAAACGGTCACCCTATTCTCATCAGGCCTGTTCTAGCCATCCATTTTCAAGATGCATTGTACTGTCACCATTTTATCTAAAAGTATTTTTAAATATCCTTATCTTGCATTCTGAAGTGCTGTTTTGGCAAATGTTCATGTTCTGCATGAAATTTGTTAATCTTTAGTTATGGAGCTTTCCATTACTTTGCTTTTAATGGATTACATAAAACATGCAAAGGGGATAAGGGAGTACAGTAGTGTGTATGGAACAATGGAAGCAGAACTCCCCTGAGAGTTCTGAGTGAATCACAGACATAGCCTGTTGAGTGGACATGGGCTCATTAGACTCCAGTCCATTTATGGTCATTTCCTGCTCAAGGGCTAGGTGTAAAATAACAAAGGTTAAAGGCAAACTCCACCCAAAAACAATCTTTTAGTATTTGTTTCATTCGTCCATTATTGACATAGTCCCAAAATGTTTTGCTTGTCATCAATCATGTTTTCATATGTAACTTTCAAAGTACAGAAATTATCCCCATATGATGTGCGTGTTTTCTACAGATGGAGGACAGGAGAGAGGCTTTGTTTGTGGAGTCATCTAACTGAAAGAAAGACAAGGTGATACTGAATTTGGAACTCAGCATAAAAATGTACTTTTTATTGTCTTTTGTTATTATTGAATCAAATGGTACTATCAGGGGGGGGGGGGGTAAAGGACACAACACAGGAAGGAATAACGACTGACGTCATTTGGCAAGATAGCCCCAGCACCACCAGACAAACTGTTGAAATTGGCTGTGAATGACAGCAAAAGATGAGAGAGGTGTAATATTTGCACATTGTTATGTTAGCAGATCACTGCTTCTACCGTTTTGTGTTATGGTTGGTTTATTCTATATGGAAGCGATACGCTTGAAAGTTATCAAAACACTTTGTTTAGAATATCTACACAAGTTGAGCAATTGCTTTCTTCTCATATTACTCTATGTAGGTTACTCAGTATGAGAAGATGGTCATCCTCCTGCATCTCACATCTGCCTGTAGTTATTCAACTCTGCCTGCCAGACCCGTGAGGCAAACTCTGTCATATCCAGGATGGAATGGCATGCACTCATGTCCATTACCTGTAATACATTGCATAGATGGAATGGACTATATCACCCACTGGAGACATGAAGAGAGAACCTCACCCAGAGAGCTGTGCATGTCAGTGTGTTAGACAGAACCTCACTAACTAGCTAGCGAGCATAGACTAACAATGCTACTGGCTCCCATAAGAGGAGATCTGCAAATTGATACTAATCTATTAGCCCTATAATAAATTATATTCTGAAATTTCATCTGATGGTTTCTTTGAATCAGTACACCACACACGATTTCTAGCCAGTGACAGCCACCCAGCTGGAACTGACTCGCCCCTACCAAAGCGTAAAAACCTACCTAGCTAGCATTAGCATGAAGCAATATATTTGTGCTACCTGCTCCCAGTAATTTATACTAGCTTTAAATCTCTTATCCCTATAATGAATATAATCCCTATACTTTTATTCTGACATTCAATGGGCTATTTGAATCGGTAACATTCCACCACACAAACGATCTCTAGCCAGCTGACAGTCAGTTGGACGTGCACCCAATACTGAATTGTCAAAAGCCACGCTCACTCGTTTTCTGGTTGAGCACACACACAGCATTGCTACCTCATTCATAATATATCTTTTATATTCCAGTATTGAGTAACTGTCCCGGTCAGGAAAGTTAAAATCCAACATTTTATCCATTACCTTTGTTGGTGGTGTATGTACAGTGCCTTGCAAAAGTATTCATCCCCCTTGGCGTTTTTCCTATGTTGTTGCAAGTGACACCATGAAGACCAAGGGAGCTCTCCAAACAGGTCAGGGACAAAGTTGTGGAGAAGTAAAAGATCAGGGTTGGGTTATAAAAAAATATACTAAACTTTGATCATCCCACAGAGCACCATTAAACCATTAAAAAATATGAATATGGCACCAGAACAAACCTGCCAAGAGAGGGCCGCCCACCAAAACTCACAGACCAGGCAAGGAAAGCATTAACCAGAGAGGCAGCAAAGATACCAAAGATAACCCTGAACGAGCTGCACAGCTCCACAGTGGAGATTGGAGTATCTGTCCATAGGACCACTTTAAGCCGTACACTCCACAGAGCTGGGCTTTACGGAAGAGTGACTAGAAAAAAGAACATTGCTTCAAGAAAAAAGTAATCAAGCACCTTTGGTGTTCACCAAAAGGCACGTGGGAGACTCCCCAAACATATGGAAGAAGGTACTCTGGTCGGATGAGACTAAAATTGAATTTTTTTGGCAATCAAGGAAAACGCTATGTCTGGCCCAAATCTAACATCCCTCATCACCCCGAGAACACTTTTTCATCAGCAGGTATTGGGAAACTGGTCAGAATTGAAGGAATGATGGATGGCGCTAAATACAGGGAAATTCTTGAGGGAAACCTGTTTCGGTCTTCCAGAGATTTGAGACTGGGACGGAGGTTCACCTTCCAGCAGGACAATGCAACACTCAAGTGGTTTAAGAGGAAACATTTAAATGTCTTGGAATGGCCTAGTCAAATCCCAGACCTCAATCCATTTGAGAATCTGTGGTAAGACTTAAAGATTGCTGTACACCAGCGGAACCCATCCAACTTGAAGGAGCTGGAGCAGTTTTTAATTGAAGAATGGGCAAAAATCCTAATGGCTATCTGTGCCAAGCTTAAAGAGACATACCCCAAGAGACTTGCAGTGCTAATTGCTGCAAAAGGTGGCTCTACAAAGTATTGACTTTGGGGGGGTTGAATAGTTACGCACGCTCAAGTTCTCAATTTTTTTTGTCTTCAAGGTGACATGTTGTGTAAATCAAATGATATAAACCTAAAAAAGATATATATTTTAATTCCAGGTTGTAAGGCAATTAAATAGGAAAAATGCCAGGGGGGGTGAATACCTTCACAAGCCACTGTAATTAGCACAACAAGCTGTGGCATGCCCAATGTGTGCTCAATGTGTCTGCTTAGGTGCCATCATTACATGAAAGCGGGAAAAAACTGTTTTGCAAAAAATGACTTCCACCAATCCCTGTGGCCTAGATGATTGTACTATCTATGTGAATCAACGTTGCCATGTGAGGGTGCATTAGGACTGTACAACCACGTCAATACTAGGTTTTTTGCCTGTCAATGTCTATCCATGCAATCTAAATAAGCAATAGGGCAATAAGAGTCCAAGAAGTTGGACATCATCACGAAGCTGTGTCCTCTGATGCCTGCAAATCTAAGTTCTGGAATGCCTTGACTGTGAACAGCATTGCTGACGATGAGGAGTGATATGGAGGAGCACTGTAGGTTTACTTAATAATGAAATGAAAATTATACTTAAAAATAAAATGTAACTATTCAGCATTTTATCAATTGTTGCTACTGTAAATGTAATTTGTGTTCTCTTATGAATATGAAAATGTAAATATGTTTAAAATACATTTTTAAAGCTGTTATTTATTCAAAATGGTCTATGTAACGAAATATATATATATTTAATATATTCGAATAATTTAATTTGCAATCTCATGCTAATTGTTTATAATTAGTATCACCTTACATCGTACTTCTATCATGTTCCAATACATCATTATATATTGCAAGTTAGGTCATCCTTTCATGTAATTCAAACAATTGCAGTGCTGCTTTTCACGTTTATTCTTATAAAAAGACATGGGCAACATGTAAAACACAGTATGTTATGTGACTGACGCAGAACCTACGTCTCCATGTAAATGTAACTGGTATCTTAGTGGAAGACATACAAAGGATGCTGTTTAACACCCTGTTACACTGTCAGTAATTACACTGCTATTTTATTAATAGCATAAATGAGAAGTATAGTAAACTAACAAATTAAAATGGCAGATACTGCTTTTTGCTTTGGTATTACCCTGCAATTTGTAAAATATCATGCCAAGAAAGAAGGCAGTAACTGCCATTTAAGGGTCAAAGGTCATGTCAGAGGTCAGGGTCAACATGAATTAACAAATTGCTTACAGTAAGACAACAGATCACTACATCTCCAATCTCCCGAGAATTCATTTGGCTGGAGAATTAAAAAGCCATTTATCTCAGTTCCACGCTATGAGCAGTTACTGCCTTTGAGCAGCGCGGTTGTCAGTGTGTTAGACAGACAGAATCTCACCCAGAGAGCTGTGCACGTCAGTGTGTTAGAAGACAAATCCTTAGATATGGGCAAATAGACCATTGAACTAGAAATGCCATTCTAGTTCTGTTTAGATAGCTGAAGTTGTACTCTACACACAACTGATTTGTATTTTGGACGAGATAGGTCCCATTATGTCTTGCGAAAACCAAACACTGCATTCCATAGTAAGAACCTCATACCAACGGACCTGGATGACATGCTTTGATAGAAGGAACCATGAATTCTGCTCTGTATCAAAGAATTCTGCAGGGGAATGTCAGGCCATCCGTCTGTGAGCTGAAGCTGAAGCGCAGCTGGGTCATGCAGCAAGATAATGACCCAAAACACACAATCAAGGCTACATGAAACTGGTTAAAAGGCAACAAATTTGACGTTTTGGAAGTCCAGACCTAATCCCAATTGAGATGTTGTGGCAGGACTTGAAACGAGCAGTTCATACTTGAAAACTCACAAATGTCGCTGAGTTAAAGCAGTTCTGCAGGCAAAAGTGGGCCAACATTCCTCCACAGCGATGTGAGAGACTGATCAACAACTACAGGAAGCATTTGGTTGCAGTCATTGCAGCTAAAAGGTGGCACAACCAGTTACTGAGTGTAAGGGGGAAATCACTTTTTCACACAGGGGAATTGGGTGTTGCATAACTTTGTTAATTAAATAAATAAAATAAGTATACTTTTATTTTGTTATTTGTAAACTCAGGTTCCCTTTATCTAATATTAGGTTTTTGTTGAAGATCTGATAACATTTAGTATCAAAAAGATACTTTTCACACCACTGTGTGTAAATAAGATTGTTCTGTATTTCATTTTCAATAAATTTGCTAAATTTTGAAAAAAAATGTTTCTACTTTGTTATTTAGGGGTCTTGTGTGTAGATGAGTGAGTAAAAAAATACATTTAATACATTTTAAATTCAGGCTGTAACACAACAAGTCAAGTGGTATGAATACTTTCTGAAGGCACTGTATGTAAAGAAGCACGTTACTCTTCTATGAACCAACAACACATGGAATGGTCAGATATACACTCTTGAGGAGGGATAGGGTTCTACCAAGAACCATTTTGATCAGTATAACCCTTTTTGGGAAGGGTTCTTTGTAAGTCAAAGGTTTCTACTTAGAACGTTTATCATCCTAATAACTGTTTTTGGAAGAAAGGGTTCTTTGATGATTCATTGGAAGGCAAGAAGGATTGTTTGGAAGGCAAGAAGGGGTTCTACATAGAACCATATATAATATTTCCCAGCATGCTCTATTGCAGGGAGATTTAAGGAATTGTTTGTGTTACTGAAATATCTGTGTTTTTGATTGGTTGATACATTTTATACTACACAAAGATAACATACCATTTTCTAAACTAATCCAATCTGTTAGTAATTGGATTTATTGCAACTGTTACTGAGATGGTTGTTCCAGTTTAGATGACTAGGGTAGTCTTAATAGTCAGTCATTCTGAATGCAGGTTTGAGTAATTAACAATTCCACTTGTTGGACAACCTAACTCTGGATTCCAATAGGAATTACACGGCAGCATGATGTAATCACTTTACAAGGCAGCATGATGTAACTTGCAGGTGTGATGTGGCCTGTAAACCAGGAGATTCCCAACACCACTGTGTTAGGATGTACAGTTAAAGTCGGAAGTTTACATAGATTTGAGTCATTAAAACTCGTTTTTCAACCACTCCACAAATGTCTTGTTAACAAACGATAGTTTTGGCAAGTCGGTTAGGAAATCTACCATGTGCATGACACAAGTAATTTTCCCAACAATTGTTTACAGACAGATTATTTTCACACTCAGAAGTTTACATATACTAAGTTGACTGTGTCTATAAACAGCTTGGAAAATTCCAGAAGATGTTGTCATGGTTTTAGAAGCTTCTGATAGGCTAATTTACATAATTTGAGTCAATTGGAGGTATACCTGTGGATGTATTTCAAGGCCTACCTTCAAACTCAGTGCCTCTTTGCTTGACATCATGGGAAAATCAAAAGAAATCAGCCAAGACTTAAGAAACAAATTTTTAGGCCTCCACAAGTCTGGTTCATCCTTGGGAACAATTTCCAAATGCCTGAAGGTACCATGTAACAAACAATGTTACGCAAATATAAACTTGGGATCACGAAGCTGTCATACCGCTCAGGAAGGAGAAGCATTCGGTCTCCTAGAGATGAACGTACTTTGGTGCAAAAAGTGCAAATCAAACCCATAACAACAGCAAAGGACCTTGTGAAGATGCTGGAGGAAACAGGTATAAAATTATCTATATCCACAGTAAAACGAGTCCTATATTGACATAACCTGAAAGGTAGCCCAGCAAGGAAGAAGCCACTGCTCCAAAACCACCATAAAAAAGCTGGTTTGCAACTGCACATGGTAACAAAGATTGTGTTTTTTAGAGAAATATCCTCTGGTCTAATAAAACAAAAATAGAGCTGTTTGGTCATAATGACCATCGTTATCTTTGGAGGAAAAAGGGGGAGGCCTGCAAGCCGAAGAACACCATCCCAACCGTGAAGCACGGGGGTGGCAGCATCATGTTGTGGGGGTGCTTTGTTGCAGGAGGGACAGGTGGACTTCACAAAATAGATGGCATCATGAGGTAGGAAAATAATGTGAATATATTGAAGCAACATCTCAAAACATCAGTCAGGAAGTTAAAGATTGGTCTTCCAAATGGACAATGACCCCAAGCATACTTCCAAAGTTGTGGCAAAATGGCTTAAGGACAACAAAGTCAAGGTATTGGAGTGGCCATCTCAAAGCCCTGACCTTAAGCCCATAGAACTTTTGTGGGCAGAACTGAAAAAGCGTGTGCGAGCAAGGAGGCCTACAAACCTGACTCAGTTACACTAGCTCTGTCAGGAGGAATGGGCCAAAATTCACCCAATTTATTGTGGAAGGCTACCCAAAACGTTTGTCCCAAGTTAAACAATTTAAAGGCAATGCTACCAAATACTAACTGAGTGTATGTAAACTTCTGACCCACTGGGAATGTGATGAAAGAAATAAAAGCTGAAATAAATCTCTTACAGCTCTGGCTGCTCCATGCAGACTGGCAGCTCTGGCTGCTCCATGCAGACTGGCAGCTCTGGCTGCTCCATGCAGACTGGCAGCTCTGGCTGCTCCATGCAGACTGGCAGCTCCGGCTGCTCCATGCAGACTGGCAACTCCATGCAGACTGGCAGCTCTGGCTGCTCCATGCAGAATGGCAGCTCTGGCTGCTCCATGCAGAATGGCAGCTCTGGCTGCTCCATGCAGAATGGCAGCTCTGGCTGCGCTGAACAGGCAGGAGACTCCAGCAGCGCTGTAGAGGAGGAAGGCTCTGGCAGTGCTAAACAAGCGGGAGACTCCGGCAGCGCTGGAGAGGAGGAAGGCTCTGGCAGCGCTGGACAGGCCTGGCGCACTGAAGGCCTGGTGCGGCCTGGTGCGTGGTGGCACTGGTGGTACTGGGCCGAGGACATGCACAGGAAGCCTGGTGCGGGGAGCTGTTACCGGAGGGCTGATGCGTGGAGGTGGTACTGGATAGACCGGACCGTGCAGGCGCACTGGAGCTCTTGAGCACCGAGCCTGCCCAACCTTACCTGGCTTGATGCCAACTCTAGCCCGGCCGATACGAGGAGCTGGTATGTACCGCACCGGGCTATGCACCCGCACTGGAGACACCGTGCGCTCCACAGCATAACATGGTGCCTGCCCGGTCTCTCTAGCCCCCCGGTAAGCACAGGAAGTTGGCGCAGGTCTCCTACCTGGCGTCGCCATACTCCCTGTGAGCCCCTCCCCCAATAATTTTTTGGTGCTGACTCCTGGGCTTCCTTCCACGCCGCCGTGTTCGTCTCGCCAACCTCATTCTCCTGTAACCTTCCTCGGACTGCTCCATCGAATCCCAGGCAGGCTCCGACATTCTCCCTGGGTTGACCGACCACCTGTCTATCTCTTCCCAAGTAGTGTAGTCCAGATTCTGCTCCCATGTCCCAAAATCCTGACATCGCTGCCTCTCCCGCTCCTCGTAATGCCGCCTCTCTGTTTTCGCTGCCTCCAGCTCTGCTTTGGGGCGGCGATATTCCCCAGCCTGTGCTCAGGGTCCTTTACCATCCAGGATCTCCTCCCAAGTCCAGAAGTCCTGTGATCGCTGCTCCTCCTGCCGCTGCCTGTCACCACGCCGCTTGGTCCTGTTGTGGTGGGTGATTCTGTTACGGTTTTCTTCTATCTCCTCCTCTGACGACGAGATGTAGCAAGGATCGGACCAAAATGCAGTGTGGTAATTTTCATACATGTTTAATAACGAATAAACACGAACAATACAAAAACAAGAAACGTAACACGAAAACCAAAACAGCCTATACTGGTGCAAAGTAACACAGAGACAGGAACAATCACCCCCCACAAATCACTCAAACAATATGGCTGCCTAAATATGGTTCCCAATCAGAGACAACGATAAACACCTGCCTCTGATTGAGAACCACTTCAGGCAACCATAGACTTTTCTAGATAACCCTACTAATACACAAACCCAATACCTACAAAAAACCCAAGACAAAACACACCACATAATAAACCCATGTCACACCCTGGCCTGACCAAAATAATAAAGAAAACACAAAATACTAAGTACCAGGGCGTGACAGACTTCCGCCGAAGTCGGCTCCTCTCCTTGTTTGGGCGGCATTTGGAGGTCGACGTCACCGGCTTTCTAGCCATCGCCGCTCCATTTTTTATGTATGTGACATCTCTCTACTATTATTCTGACATTTCACATTCTTAAAATAAAGTGGTGATCCTAACTGACCTAAAACAGGGAATTTTTACTCGGATTAAATGTCAGGAATTGTGAAAAACTGAGTTTAAATGTATTTGGCTAAGGTGTATGTAAACTTCCGACTTCAACTGTAACTAGGCCCTTAAAGAAGGGCCTTATGGTATACACTACCGGTCCAAAGTTTTAGAACATCTACTAATTTAAGGGTTTTTCTTTATTTTTACTATTTTCTACATTGTAGAATAATAGTGAAGACATCAAATCTATGAAATAACACATATGAAATCATGTAGGAAGCAAAAAAGTGCTGCACATCAAAATATATTTTATATTTGAGATTCTTCAAATATCCACCCTTTGCCTTGATGACAGCTTTGCACACTCTTGGCATTCTCTCAACCAGCTTCATGAGATAGTCACCTGGAATGCATTTCAATTAACAGGTATGTCTTCTTAAAAGTTAATTTGTGGAATTTATTTTCCTTCTTAATGCGTTTGAGCTAATCAGTTGTGTTGTGACAAGGTAGGGGTGGTATACAGAATATAGTCTTATTTGGTAAAAGTCCATATCCAAGTCCATAAAAGTCCAAGTCCATAGTCCATATTATGGCAAGAACAGCTGAAATAAGCAAAGAGAAATGACAGTCCATCATTACTTTATGACATGAAGGTCAGTCAATTCTGAAAATGTCAAGAACTTCGAATGTTTCTTCAAGTGCAGTCGCAAAAAACATCAAGCGCTTTGATGAAACTGGCTCTCATGAGGACCGCCACCAGAATGTAATACCTAGACTTACCTCTGCTGCAGAGGATAAGTTCATTCGAGTTACCAGCCTGAGAAATTGCAGCCCAAATAAATGCTTCACAGAGTTCAAGTAACAGACACATCTCAACATCAACTGTTCAGAGTTGACTGCATGAATCAGGCCTTCATGTTCGAATTGCTGCAAAGAAACCCCTACTAAAGGACACCAATAATAAGAAGAGACTTGCTTGGGCCAAGAAATATGAGCAATGGCCGTTAGACCGGTGGAAATGTGTTCTTTGGTCGGGAGTCCAAATTGGAGATTTTTTGTTTCAACCTCTGTGTCTTTGTGAGACGCAGTGTGGATGAACGGATGATCTCCGCATGTGTGGTTCCCACCGTGAAGCATGGAGGAGGTGGTGTTATGGTGTGGGGGTGCTTTGCTGGTGACACTGTCTGTGATATATTTAGAATTCAAGGCACACTTGAGCAGCATTTCTACCACAGCATTCTGCAGCGATATGCCATCCCATCTGGTTTGGGTTTAGTGGGTCTATCATTTGTTTTTCAACAGGACAATGACCCAACACATCTCCAGGCTGTGTAAGGGCTATTTTACCAAGAAGGAGAGTGATGCAGTGCTGCATCAGATGACCTGGCCTCCACAATCCCCTGAACTCAACCATATTGAGATGGTTTGGGATGAGCCGGACCGCAGAGTGAAGGAAAAGCAGCCAACAAGTGCTCAGCATATGTGGGATCTCCTTCAAGACTGTTGGAAAAGCATTCCAGGTCAAGCTGGTTGAGAGAATGCCAAGAGTGTGCAAAGCTGTCATCAAGGCAAAGGGTGGCTATTTGAAGAATCTCAAATATAAAATATATTTTAACACTTTTTTGGTTATAACATGATTACATATGTATTACTTTTGATGTCTTCACTATTATTCTACAATGTAGAAAATAGGAAGAATAAAGAAAAACCCTTGAATGAGTAGGTGTTCTAAAACCTTTGACCGGTAGTGTATGTTATGTATTGTCATAAATCGTTACATTTTAAAGGCTAATAAGGCTGGTGGGTTCTACCCGTTCATAGAAGGTTCTCTGAAGAAACCTCCAAAGGTAAAAGGGTTCTTGTTAGAACCCTTTTTATATTTTTTAAATCTTTATTTAACTAGGCAAGTCAGATAAGTTCTTATTCTTATTTTCAATGACAGCCTAGGAACAGTGGGTTAACTGCCTGTTCAGGAGCAAAACGACATATTTGTACCTTGTCAGCTCGGGGATATGAACTTGCAACCTTTCGGGTACAAGTCCAACGCTCTAACCACTAGGCTACCCTGCCTCCCCTTCATAGATGGTTGTAGGAAGAACCTTCAGAGGATAGAATGGTTCTAGGTAGAACCCTTCATAGAGGGTTCTAGGTAAAACCCTCAGTAAAGGGTTCATCCCAGGACTAAAAAAGGTGGTTCCCCTATGGGGACAAACCGAAGAACCTTGTATGGTTCTACTAAGCACCTTTTTTTCTAAGAGTGTACTATTCTGTGTAATGATGATGAAAAACAGAACTAGATGAAGTAAGGCAACAGACTCATATCAAAACATACAAGGAATCACACAGGATCAATCTTTCATCCAGGGAGTTAGAAGGAGAATATCGGAAAATAATATTAGTATTATAATATTAGATTATACACTAAGATCATATTATTAATATACACTTACATCACATTATGATTTTATATTTATCTCATAATTAAGTTACCCTTAGGAAAATGAAGCACAAATCTAATCAGTTATACTGACTAGAATATTATTACTGTCAAACAGTGGGTTAATGTTCTTCCTGAGTGTCCTAAACTGACTTATATTTGTCTAAGGTGTGCAGTAACGAATGGTTAACCCATGTTGTCAGTAGGTGATTTTTGTGGAGAGTTTCGCAGGGTGTCAATAGCTCCTGGTCATAGTTTGGAGCAGAAGCTAAGGTAAAGTTTTTAGTTGAGATACAGGAGTGTTTTCTTCCTGCAAGGGGTGAGGGAGAGAGGGAGAAAGTGTGAATGAGAGAGGTAGATAGAGAGAGAGAAGAGGAATGTTGGTATGTGGATGATGATTGATGCTTGGTGTTCTCAGACAGAGAACAGTATTCTTCTCTACTAGCCTCGTCCTCAGAGCATGCACAGACCAGCTGGCTGGTGTGTTCACGGACATATTCAATCTCTCCCTATCCCAGTCTGTTGTCCTCACATGCTTCAAGATGGCTACCATTGTTCCTGTACCCAAGAAGGCAAAGAAAACTGAACCAAATGACTACCGCCCCATAGCACTCACTTCTGTCATCATGAAGTGCTTTGAGAGACTAGTCAAGGATCAAATCACCTCCACCTTACCATCCACCATAGGCCCACTTCAATATGCATACCACCCCAACAGGCTATTGCCATCACAAAAGGATTACCTATGTAAGAATGCTGTTCATTGACTACAGCTCGGCATTCAACACCATTGTACCCTCCAAGCTCATCATCAAGCTGGAGGCCCTGGGTCTCAACCCCGCTCTGTGCAACTGGGTCCTGGACTTTCTGACGGGCTGCCTCCAGGTGGTGGAGGTAGGAACAACATCTCCGCTTCGCTGACCCTCAACACTGGGGCCCCACAAGGGTCCATGCTCAGCCCCCTCCTGTACTCCCTTGTCACCCATGACTGCGTGGCCATGCACACCTCCAACTCAATCATCAAGTTTGCAGACGACACAACAGTAGTGGGCTTGATTACCAGCAACGACGAGACAGCCTACAGGGAGGAGGTAAGGGGACTCAGAGTGTGGTGTCAGGAAAACAACCTCTCACTCAACGTCAACAAAACAAAGGAGATGATCGTGGACTTCAGGAAACAGCAATGGGAGCACCCCCCTATCCACATCGAAGAGACAGCAGTGGAGAAGGTGGAAAGTTTTAAGTTCCTCGACGTACACATCTGAAATGGTCCACCCACACAGACAGCGTGGTGAAGAAGGCACAGCAGTGCCTCTTCAACCTCAGGAGGCTGAAGAAATTTGACTTGTCACCCAAAACCCTCACAAACGTTTACAGATGCACGATGGAGAGCATCCTGTTGGCAAATGCATCGCCCTCAACCGCAAGGCTCTCCAGAGGGTGGTGCGGTCTGCACAACGCTTCACCGGGGGCAAACTACCTGCCCTCCATGACACCTACAGAACCCGATGTCACAGGAAGGCCAAAAAGATCATCAAGGACAACAACCACTGAGCCACTGCCTGTTCACACCTCTACCATCCAGCAGGCGAGGTCAGTACAGATGCATCAAAGCTGGGACCAAGAGACTGAAAAACAGCTTCTATCTCAAGGCCATCAGACTGCTAAACAGGAATCACTAACTCAGAGAGGCTGCTGCCTACATTGAGACCCAATCACTGGACACATTAATAAATGGATCACTAGTCACTTTAAACAATGCCACTTTCAAAATGACACTTTCATAATGTTTACATTTCTTACATTACTCATATCACATGTATAAATGGTATTTTATACCATCTATTGCCCCTTGCCTATGCCGCTCAGCCATCCATATACTTGTATGTAAATATTCTCGTTCACCCCTTTAGATTTGTGTGTATTAGGTCGTTGTTGGGGAATTGTTAGAATACTTGTAAGATATTACTGCACTGTTGGAACAAGAAGCACAAGCATTTCGCTACACTCCCGTTAACATCTGCTAACCATGTGTATGTGACCAATAAAATTTGATTTGATTCAATATTTTACTGACATGTGCGTAGCTTGTTGACAGACTTAGGCCTGAAGTTTTTTTTATCTAACTCTGACCTTACGGAGGTGCCAAGACCTATGGTAGTTTAACTCGGTTATTGTATTTGTGTGCTAGTGACTACTGACTGAACTTATTTCCTATTGTGTGACCCTGACTGTTGTTTATTTCAGCTCGTAGCTACTTACTGGCTGCCCACCTTTTGGACAAAGGTCTGAACCCAGAACAAAATCTCCCGTGCGCTGGCCAGTTAACATTTATGTTACAGTGTGTCACAGGAGACTAACCTGGGAGTAGAGGTTGGAATCGTGTCTGTCCTTCAGACCATCCATGGCACACACTCCACACACCCCTGACCCCCAAACTCCCTGGAGAGCTCACCCCCATAGAATTAGGAATTAAAATACTACATAGAAGGGACATGAACCTGCTTATGATGACATAAAGTTCAGCCATTTTGGTCAGGGAGTTGGTCGACCATGGTTTGCCAGTACTTTGATAAGATAGTGTAAGATAATGAATTTGAAGATTTTATCTGCACTGTAGGCTTATGTTTGTTAGCTAGTTAGACAGCCAGTTGTAGAGGAATGATTCCAGACATTTTTCTAATTAACTGCCAATACATCAACATTCCACTTAAACAATGCAGTCAATCCATAGCCATACACTGGTTGAAATCAGTAGCTGATAGGACTTAGACCATTTGTAAATGCAACAAGTACTGATATTGTATCATATAATAGCATGCTTAGCTTTCCAGGAAAACAACAATTGAGACATTTATGGTCTGTTTACATATACAGTGTATTTTAGAGGCTATTTATTCAGAAAATTGGTATTAAACCTATAAACACGGCTCTTTCCATGACATAGACTGACCAGGTGAAAGCTATGATCCCTTATTGATTTCCCCTGTTAAATCCACTTCAAGGGGAGGATTTAATCATCTTCGGATTAAAGAAGGATTTTTAAGCCTTGAGACAACTGACACAGGGATTGTGTATGGGTGCCATTCAGAGGGTGAATGGGCAAGACAAAACATTGAAGTGCCTTTGAATGGGGTATGGTAGTACCACGTGCACCGGTTTGAGTGTGTCAAGAACTGCAACGCTGATGGGTTTTTCAAGCTCAACAGTTTCCCGTATGTATCAAGAATGGTCCGCCACCCAAAGGACATCCAGCCAACTTGACACAACTGTGGGAAGCACTGGAGTCAATCTGGACCAGCATCCCTGCGGAGCGCTTTCGACACCTTGTAGTCCATGCCCTGACGAATTGAAGCAGTTCTGAGGGCAACTCAATATTAGGAAGGTGTTCCTAATGTTTTTTTACACCAATATAAACTGTATTTATGATTATATGACTATATTTTAGGTTTATTTTGCACAATTTGTGATATAAGTAAAATCAGATTATGCCTCTACTGCCACACTTACTCATTCAAGGGTTTATCTTTATTATTCTTTTTTACTATTTTCTACATTATAGAATAATAGTGAAGACATCAAAACTATGAAATAACACATATGTAATCATGTAGTAACCAAAAAAAGTGTTAAACAAATAAAAATATATTTTATATTTGAGATTCTTGAAAGTAGCCACCCTTTGCCTTGATGACAGCTTTGCACACTCTTGGCATTCTCTCAACCAGCTTCACCTGGAATGCTTTTCCAACAGTCTTGAAGGAGTTCCTACATATGCTGAGCACTTTTCCTTCACTCTGCGGTCCAACTTATCCCAAACCATCTCAATTGGGTAGAGGTCGGGTGATTGTGGAGGCAGGTCATCTGATGCAGTTCTCCATCACTATCCTTCTTGGTGAAATAGCCCTTACACCGCCTGGAGGTGTGTTGGGTCATTATCCTGTTGAAAAATAAATGACAGTCCAACTAAGCGCAAACCAGATGGGATGGTGTATCGCTGCAGAATGCTGTCGTAGCCATGCTGGTTAACCTCTCTGGGATCGTTCGGGACGCTAGCGTCCCACCTCGCCAACAGCCACTGAAATTGCAGGGCTCCAAATTCAAAACAACAGAAATCTCATAATTAAAATTCCTCAACCATACAAGTATTTTACCCCATTTTAAAGATACACTTCTCGTTAATCCAACCACAGTGTCCGATTTCAAAAAGGCTTTTCGGCGAAAGCAGAACATATCATTATGTTAGATCAGCAAGTAGTCATCGAAAGCATTCAACCATTTTCCAACCAAAGAGAGGTGTCACAAAAAGCAGAAATATAGATACAATTAATCACTAAACGTTGACGACCTTCATCAGATGACACTCCCAGGACTCAATGTTACACAATACATGTATGTTTTGTTCGATCAAGTTCATATTTATAACCAAAAACCTCCGTTTACATTGGCACCATGTTCAGAAATGCCTCCAAAACATCCGGAGAAATAGCAGAGAGCCACATCAAATAACATAAATACTCATAATAAATTTTGATGAAAGATAAAGGTTTTACAAAGAATTAAAGATAAACTTGTTCTTAATGCAACTGCTGTGTCAGATTTCAAAAAAGCTTTACGGCAAAAGCACAATATTCAATAATCTGAGAACAGCGTTCAGCCACAAAAGCAAGCCATACAGTTACCCGCCAAATTGTGGAGTCAACAAAAGTCATAAATAGCATTATAAATCTTCACTTACCTTTGCTGATCTTCGTCAGAATGCACTCCCAGGACTCCCACTTCCACAAGAAATGTTTGTTTTGTTCGATTACGTCCATATTTATGTCCAAATACCTCTGTTTTGTTCTTGCGTTTAGTTCACTATTCCAATCGCACAATGCGCAAGCGCAACATCCAGACGAAATGTCAAAAGAGTTCCATTACAGTTTGTAGAAACATGTCAAACGATGTTTACAATCAATCCATAGGGTGTTTTTATAATAAAACTTCAATAATATTCCAACCGGACAATAGTGTATTCATTACAGAGGAAAAAGAAGGAACGGCGCACCCGAGTGACCGCGCAGTAAACAACTGATTGGCCACAGCCTAGTCCACTTGTTGAAACAGCTCTTATTCAACACTCTTTCACAATAGAAGCCTCAAAAAACGTTCTAAAGACTGTTGACACCTGCTGGAAGCCCTGGGAAGTGCAATCTGGCCCCATAGACACAGCATATTTTATAGGCAATCACTTAAATGAAACTACAAACCTCAGATTTCCCACTTCCTGGTTGGATTTATCTCAGGTTTTTGCCTGGTATATGAGTTCTGTTATACTGACATACATCATTCAAACAGTTTTAGAAACTTCAGAGTGTTTTCTATCCAATACTACTAATAACATGCATATATTAGCATCTGGGACAGAGTAGCAGGCTGTAACGACGTTCTTCTTTTGTTGAAAGAGAGTCGGACCGAAATGCAGCGTGTAGGTTACTCATGTTTATTAGTGAAGACAAACAAACAAACTATACATGAACAACTAATCAATACAAAACAACAAACGGAACGTGAAACCTATTACAGCCTGACTGGTGAAACTAACACAGAGACAGGAACAATCACCCACGAAATGCAAAGCGAAACCCAGGCTACCTAAATACGGTTCCCAATCAGAGACAACGAGAATCACCTGACTCTGATTGAGAACCGCCTCAGGCAGCCAAACCTATGCAACACACACCCCTAATCAGCTACAATCCCAATGACTAAAGAACCCCACTAAGAATACAACAAACAATAAACCCATGTCACACCTTGGCCTGACCAACTAATAAACTAAAACACAAAATACTAAGACCAAGGCGTGACACAGGCAGTTTACAGGGCACCTTATTCATAAAGCTACTCAACACTGCCCCCCTGTCACCAAGAAGTTAAATGTGCCTTGAATTCTAAATAAATTACAGACTGTGTCACCAGCAAAGCATCCCCACACCATAACACCTCCTCCTCCATGCTTCACGGTGGGAACCCCACATGCAGAGATAATCCATTCACGTACTCTGCGTCTCACAAAGACACAGAGGTTTGAACAAAGCATCTCAAATTTGGACTCATCAGACCTAAAGGACAGATTTGCACCAGTCCAATGTCCATTGCACGTGTTTCTTGGCCCAAGCAAGTCTCTTCTTCTTATTGGTGTTCTTAAGTAGTGCTTTCTTCGCAGCAATTTGACCATGAAGGCCTGATTCCCGCAGTCTGCTCTGAACAGTTGATGTTGAGATGTGTGTGTTACTTGAACTCTGTGAAGCATTTATTTGGGCTGCAATTTCTCAGGCTGGTAACTCGAATGAACTTATCATCTGCAGCAGAGGTAACTCTGGATCTTCCTTTCCTGTGGCGGTCCTCATGAGAGCCAATTTCATCATAGCGCTAGATGGTTTTTGCGACTGCACTTGAAGAAACATTTGAAGTTCTTGATGTTTTCAGAATCGACTGACCTTCATGTCTTAATGTAATGATGGACTGTAATTTCTCTTTGCTTATTTGAACTGTTCTTGCCATAATATGGACTTGGTCTTTTGTATACCACCCCTGCCTTGTCACAACACTGATTGGCTGATTGGCTCAAACTCATTAGGAAGGAAAGAAATTCCACAAATGAACTTTTAACAAGGCACACTTATTAATTACTTTGAAGAATCTCAAATATAACACATATTTTGATTTGTTTAACACTTTTTTGGGTTACTACATGATTCCATATGTGTTATCTCATCGTTTTGATGTCTTCACTGTTATTCTACAATGTAACAAATATTTAAAAAATAAAATAAACTTGAATAAATGTTTAGGGACCTGCATGGGGGTGTCGGTTCCGTCAGCTGTGTGTGTATGTGTGTGTGACTGAGAGAGAGTGTGTGCATGCGTGTGTTCAGGCTCCATTAGCTGTTTCCTGAAGTTCAAAGGGCCACTCCATCAGTGCAAGTTCCCATTAACATTAACAGAGTGGTGATGTCATTTGTTTGGTCTCTGAGGGTATGTCTTGAGTGAATGTGATTAGAGGCTGGGGCTGCTGCAGTATCTTTAGTGTCTTTGTTTGGACTGTGTTGTGGTTTAATGGACAGAGATTTACACTGCTTTTCTTTTCTTTCTCTGACCCTCTCTTACTCTCTTCTCCTTCTTCAGGCAGACACTGGAAAAAAAGAGCTCCTTCTCTCTCCGCCCGTCGCCCGACAGCTGGATGTTCAGAGGGGTAAGTGGTTTACACAATGTTAGAACTATTGTTAGTCAGCATCTGAATGAGACTGTGCATGCGTGTGTGTGTGCGCGTGTGTGCGCGCACATGGGTGAATGCATTAACACAGTCATATTCATACTCCCCTGAATCTTCCTCAGAGCAATTTCATTGATTAATTCCCAATCTTTCTGACAATGATGGATCTCTTATCCCCACTTAAATTAAGTAATGTCTGTTTATTTTTAATTTACCAGTAGGGCATTATGTAATTTTATCATGCTAATCATGCATGATTTGGGCTCCCGAGTGGCGCAGCGGTCTAAGGCACTGCATCTCAGTGCAAGAGGTGTCACTACAGTCCCTGCTTCGAATCCAGGCTGTATCACATCCGGCCGTGATTGGGAGTCCCATAGGGTGGCGCACAATTGGCCCAGTGTCGTCCGGGTTTGGCTGGGGTAGGCTGTCATTGTAAATAAGAATTTGTTTTTAACGGACTTACCAATTTAAATGAAGTTATTTTTTTAATCCTCACCCAGGATCCCCTGCAATTGTCTCTCCCCTGTATGTGTGTTTGGTGTTAGATTGAAGGTCTGCCTCTGCCTGAGAGAGAGGTGCCTGTATGTTCCCTGGTCAAAATTAGTGCACTCTTATGTATGGAAATGGGTGCAATTTCAGCTTAAGTGTGTTTTGGCCTACAGAATAATTTTGCTTTCACTCTGAAAAGTGTGACAAACTGGATTGATCTTTAAAGCATTTGATTACGGTTTATATATCAAATGAAACTGAAGGGCAGAGGAATTAAGAACTTGCCGGTTTTGCTTTTGAGATTCTCGAATTGATTTATCACTACTGTCAGGCAGCAAGGAAACAAAGACATCAAAATGTATGTTGTGTAACGTTTTCGAACACAATGGCCTTATGTAAGAGCATTTATTATTACATTGTAATGATACGATAGGTAGGCCCAGAGCTTTGTATTTAGATTATATCCAAGACTTCTATAAGGAATATGTTTGGAATATCTAAATCTTAGGCTCTGGGTAGGACTAGTGTCTTTGGATGTAACATCATCTTCAACACTTACACACTGTGGCTGTAGATCAGTTGACTCAGGTCAAAGAACCTATCATCTGAGGTCCTAGTAGCTTGAGGACTCTTGACAGTCAATACGAAGACATTCCTGTCCTGCCTGGCGGTCAATATGACAAAGAGAGCGATTCATTGCCCCGCCTTTCCTCTTCCTGCTATGGCTTTCGGGCCTCAGCTCAGTGTCTCCCTCCTACACATTGCTGCGACGCTAGCGTCGGGACCGAGACATTGTCGGCTGGGCGAGCAGACGGTGAGTATGGTGGTCGGAACAGCCAACGTAAACAAAGGCCAGGGGCTGGCACCTCTCTGGCACCTCACCTCTCTAGGACACACCACTATTTGTCTGCTCTGCTGCGTCTCTGGTCAGGATGTTGTAGAAGATGAAAGTTTGTTTGAAATATTGGTGTTGTATTGTTTAGCCCAACACATTTAGGAAAATGCCTTCTTTTGGGGTCTGAAGTGTCAGAATGTCATGTTGCACTTCAAGGCTTCGGCGTTTTAAACATTCCAGAGATTTCACGTTGGAGCCACAGTGTATGCTGTGTCTTTGATATATCAAACACTTCATGACCTATTTATTATCTCTTCGGTAATTACTGGCTTGTTACTTATTTGTTAACCTATTATTATTGTGCCTTGAAAAGAACAATCCTGCGGGTGTCAAGTGGATCTTTAACATTCTTGAGTCCTTTACAACAGCTTTGAAGAACAGACCAGCACTTATTCTCACTTGTTTTTCCTTGATTCTCCTCGCAGTTGCTTTTGATTGCATACAGTTTTCGTTTGGGTTTGTATGATTAGAACAACTTAGCATGACTTGGGTGTACATTGGCAGTGAGTGGATGTTTGATGGTATCAGACTCTGAGGCCTTATTGTACCCGTGACTGTGCCAGTCCATGCCTGGAAAGCACACTGTGTTGTCAGGATAGGAACCGGGTTTGTCTGGGACTGGGGGGGGGGGGTGCTGGAAGAGGCTTGAACACAAATAGGAGTTTCCCCCATATACGATGCTTTATAGACACAACAACATCATTTACAGCAGCCAAGTTATCTTAGAGAACGTTCAAATCAATGTTATACAGTTAGGATTCCTTCAAATAAAATAGAAGGTTTTCATTAGATTTGTTTTATCTAGCTAAAGAATAAACGTTTTGGGCATTTGGAGCACATTGGAAATTTGTCCATTTTTGATCACAGGTCATTAACCCTTGCCTTAGACTTGGGCCTTCTTAATCTAGCTAGGCCTATAGTTCTTTGTCATTGCTATTCACTGTCAAGATAAAAAAAAACAATCCTTGTCAATGTCTCATTTGGCAGAGTTCTCTCTCAGTTTTGTGATAGTCAGGAACAGGAGATCAGAACAGGGCAGCAGGGCAGGCCTCCTCTGAGTCTGGACCGGGACCGAGTCATGCTGCTGCAGCACTTGTTTCTGTCTGGTCAGCTCCTAACGGACAGGACAGCGTGACCACTGACCGTTTCTCCTACCTGGCTCCTCATCAAAGCCTTTTGTCTTCAACACACACACACACACACACACACACACACACACACACACACACACACACACACACACACACACACACACACACACACACACACACACACACACACACACACACACACACACACACACACACACACACACACACACACACACACACACACACACACACAACTGACCAATTTGTCTTTGTTTTTCCCCCTACTCCAACGGAGGGAAAGCAGCCAAGTCGAGTATGAAGAGAATAGAAAGGCAATAGCCTCTACTCTTTGAGATGTCGTATCTATCTCAAAGAGAAGGCCATGTCCTGACTAGATAAGGGGCCTGGAGGCATGCTATATCTAAACCATGGTAACCAGAACAGCTTCTCTCTGACTGTTTTCAATAGCTGAGTAATAGAGGAGGAATGAATGAAACAACGTGTTTCAGCGTCAATCCTTCATCAGGGTGTTATCGTCTGATATTTTAGGGTCCCATCACATTGTTAGCTGCTATAAGTGCCTGATCTGAAGAATGTACGTCGTTGTATAAAATAAGTATCCTTGCTTAAAGACACAGAGTGGGAAGAAGACTGTTGTGTAGTATCCTCACTTGAAGACACAGGGTGGAAAGAAGAATATTGTATAAGAGACTAACTAGTACCTACCTCCTTATGGACTGACAGGGTATTCTTGGTTTATTTCAGTCTTTCCTGGCTCCTGGTACATAACAGCACAGAACTTGGGAGTAGTCCTGCCTCACAGTCTCCTCCCTGCCTTATTCTGCCTGTCATGTCATAGCAGGGAGAGCTGGAGGGGAGTTGATGCAGTTTTCCACTCATCAACTCAGCCTTTATCCAACTCAGATTATGTATCTCTGCTTACTGAAGAGGTTCCCTTTTGTTTTCTGATTTGTTCATTTTTGAATGACCTGGCTATGTAGCCCAAAATTAGAATGGCACACATAACAAAATGCTCACCCAAATTCATTAGTGCATAGTTCATACACTAAGGCCTGCAAATGATTATTCATGATATACTGTAACGTTACAGTAAATCCTTTTAAAGTGAGGCCGTGTTCTTTGTTGCGTTAAGTCCCAAGACAACACTATCTTTCTCCAGGGCATGAATGTCCTGTTCCCTCAACCAGGAGCTCAGCCAACCAGGTGTGCGTCCCAAATGGCCCCCTATTCCCTATATAGTGCACTAGGGAAAAGGCAGCCATTTTGGACATGGACCTAATGATTTATATTATTATAATTTATGTTCACTGCTGTCCTCACCAACTCTCCCCTCCACCATTTAGACTGACACAGAGTTAGAAGGAAACCTGTTCTGGCTAAATGTTGCTCCATTTCCCCATAAATAGTTTGTGCTTTTAATAATTTTCCTCTTACACTTCTTAGTGAGATGTGTTGTTTGCGTGACCTCTCATTTTAGTGTTATTGGAGCTGTCTGATACATTGGTTTGCCCTATTCCTAAGAGTGCAATAGACACTATTGAAAACCTATTTTGGCGTGGCAGGTAGCCTAGTGGTTAGAGCGTTAGGCCAGTAACCGTAAAGGTTGCTAGATCGAATCCCCGAGCTGGCAATGTAAAAATCTGTTGTTCTGCCCCTGAACAAAGGCTGTTAACCCTGTTCCTAGGCCGTCATTGTAAATAAGAATGTGTTCTTAATTAACTGACTTGCCTGGTTAAATATATTTTATTTAATCCCATATACTTTAGTAATGCACAGTTACACGGGGTGATTTTCTGACAGACTTGCTTTATTCAAGTTTAAAAGCCCAGCACAGTCAAAAATGTGCTTTTCCTGTGTTTTATATATATTTCCACAATATGAGGTTGGAACAATACTGTTCAATTGTAAAACATTATGATCATGCTCTTTTAGTGTAAGAGCTGCTTGAAAGGACTGCCTGAAATGTCAGCCTGCTTTGGTGGTTTGGCCTGCCTTGTGACATCACCAAGAGGTATATTAGTTAATAGACCAATAAGTGTGAAGTAGTAAGGTTGGACCCAGGTGCAGAGAAGAGACCAGACGAGGAATCAGTGTTTTAGGATAAACATAATACTTTACTGAGAAACGGTAGCCGCAGGATCACAGTACACTGGAAAAAAACAAAACACTACATTTTCAAAAACTGACTCTGGAAACAACCACACATGTTAAACAATTCAAACGTCTGCAAAAGGACAACAGAAAACACACTTCTTTTAACAGGGAAATCATAATGTGAAAATTGGACACACCTGAGTGTAATTAATGTCTCTAGGACGGTCTCTGCTGCCCTCTGGTGACAGGTGGAAACATGACAATAACAAGGAGATTTCCAAGCCAATAACAGCTAGTTTTCAGTTTGGTGTATGATTGACTAAATACTTTACCATCCACTGTACAGTATGACATGTGTTTTATAAGGCCTAGCCCTGCTATGTGTATTTATGTCATAAGGGTTAGAATGACACATTTTTGAATAAACTTTATTTCCCCAAAGGAAAGGCAGTGAGATAAAATTGATCGTGAGGGTAAACATTGATTTGCAGGATATAAAAGTATTTCATACTATCATACATTTCCAACAGCATGGATTTTTCTGTGGAAATAGAGCTTTTAAGGCTTGTACTACTGCCAGATCATTATTGACCCCCCAGTAGTGGCCTACCTAATGGATGCATTGTACTTTTCATAGGGAGAGGGCAGAAGCAGGGCTTTTCACACTTCCGAACCAATCAGAACTGAGCCAAAACAAGCTGTAGTTACTGGAAGCCATTACATTGCGGTTCAGGTTGGCAAGATAGTGTGGTGGGGGTATTTCTGTGACCAGGGACAGAACTGTCTGCCTGTGTGTCCGAGAGGTTGCAAGCAAGGCAGTTCACAAACTCTCCGGACAACGAAAAGAAAAAAAAAACCAAGGTTGTCTACCGGCCATTGTGGCTCCACAGGCCGATATAGCATCGGCTCAGTTTCCCCTCTCGCTAGCACATCCTGTTGCGAAGCAGCGCACCTCGGCCTCTCTCTCACACACACTCATACGGATACAGACACACACCCTGTGTGTGAAGAGCAAGCTGGATGTGAAATCTTGTGTCCTTGGCTAGCAGAGGAGCAGACTAGATTTGAGTCTGTGTGCCTGGGCTAACGGTGGTAGAAGCCTGGATCGAAATGTGTGTGTCCGTGGGCTAGCTGAGGAGCTGGATCAGAGCGTGTGTGACCCTCACTATCTAAGGAGCGGGCTGGATCCGGGCTAGCAGTGGCCCTTACTGTGGAGGGAAAGCATTGCCGTGACTTTGTGACTCTGGGGAGCAAACCGGCTCAGGGGTCCCTCATGATGGGGTGCTGTCTATTTGTGCATCAGAAGGTGAGTGAGAGGATAGATCCTATATGTACCAACCATGCTGTGAAAGATATTTATGGTGAGAGAGTCCTACCAGAGCCGCTCTTTTGTTGAGTACAGTTATTGTCCTACAGTAGTCTGGTAACACTGACAAAATGGTACTCCTGATGTTTGAATCAGAGCATAGCATGTAATTACCATGTATTTGACAGATTTCTGTTTCAGGCTGCATTATAAGGTCAGCGGTAGTTGAGTTGCATAACTTGTTAGTAGTCGCCAGGCAATGTTCGTACATGATATGCATAAATGCATAAACAAGCATGTCTCGAAATAATAGATTCTTTATTCAACCTTGAATTCTGCAATGTTCTATCGGTAGGTTATCCAATTTTAGCTGACCTTTTTGTTTTTTTGCTGCATCATCCAATCACATACTTACTACCTTTTAGGACAGACCGGTCACATATTAGTGAGACAAACAGGTGTGCTCAACATCCTCTGGTCTGGAGGGAACAGAGGTAGTTTCACTGTACAGATGTGGGATCTTAATTTAAGCAAGTTTGTTACAGCAGGAAAATAACGTGTAGGGGTTGATACATTTTTTGTAAGGGGAAAATCAAGTCTGACATTTCAAAGTGGAAGTTACACTTCAGAAGCCTTTTAAAATCTCAAAATCTCAAATACACTACAATTGTAATTGAAATGTAACATTTAAGTTCTCCTGCAACAGGGTGATCAAATTAAGATCCTACATCTGTATAGTGAAACAGAGAGCTACAGTAGTCACCATCTTTTGTGTCCCCATGCACTCAGTGCACTGTGTGTGTGTGTGTGTGTGTGTGTGTGTGTGTGTGTGTGTGTGTGTGTGTGTGTGTGTGTGTGTGTGTGTGTGTGTGTGTGTGTGTGTGTGTGTGTGTGTGTGTGTGTGTGTGTGTGTGTGTGTGTGTGTGTGTGTGTGTGTGCTCAGTGTGTGCCTGTGTGCGTTTGTGGAGGAAGGCTCTTGTCGCCTGTTACTCTGCACAGGAAGTGTTGTTGCATGTTCCCTGGTGCGGCTGCACCTGCTGTGCCTCTGCAGCAAAGACCTGAGTTACCATAAACTAGGCTGAGTAAAAGTTTTGAAACTAAGTCAGGTCGACAGGTTATATGTGTATGATTTCTTTCAAATATTGACCGCTGAGTTTTATACTGGATAAAAATAGTTAAATTGCCTTTTTACCTAGCGATGGGGAGATGGGGGCTGGGAGTTATAGGGCTGGGGAAGTTGCACTGGAGAAGGAGAGGGGGTTGGTGATGAAGATGCTAAATTGTTTCCAGGCTTCATCATATTCTCCATGTCAGAAAGTCTCTCAGCTAACTAACTGTGGAAAATAATGTGTGTAGGGGTTGTTCCATTTTTTGCAAGGGAAAATCAAGTCTGACATTTCAAAGTGGAGATTGCATACAGGTAAATATCAAATACAGAGCTCTGACTAAGGATTGGACCCTTTTTTTAAATGTTCACCTAAAATGACAAATCTAACTGCCTGTATCTCAGGACATGAAGCAAGGATGTGCATATTCTTGATACCATTTGAAAGGAAACGCTTGGAAGTTTGTGGAAATGTGAAATGAATGTAGGAGAATATAACACATTACATCTGGTAAAAGATAATACAAACATTTTCAAGTACATAACTATAGAGAACATACAACAATTCTATGGTAATAAAACATTTCTGTTTACACACTCCCAGGAATGTCATACATGATGGATCATTAGCTTATACACTAACTCTCACACATCTAGGTCCCGGACGGGGTTGGTGTGGAGCCAGAGACAGCAGGGGTTCAAACTGTAGAACCCAGTTCCTACATTTCAAATATAAAATAGATTTTATCAAACAAAACAATGCTATATTTTATCTCTGGGACCCTCAGGATGACAAATCAGAGCAAGATTACTGAATGTAAGTACATTATTTACCTTCAGAGGTGAATGTTTCAGACCAGTTGCCGTGATAAAAGCGTTTTGTTGTTGTGCATTCATCTCAAACAATAGCATGGTATTCTTTCACTGTAATAGCTACTGTAAATTGGACAGTGCATTTAGATTGACAAGAATTTAAGCTTTCTGCCCTTATAAGACATGTCTATGTCCTGGGAAATGTTCTTGTTACTTACAGCGTCATGCTAATCACGTTAGCGCACGTTAGCTCAACCGTCCCAGTATAGGGACATCGATCCCATAGAGGTTCAAATATGAGCAGGAAATGTTAATCATAAGGAAATATCTCTGATGCAGATGATAGTTAAACCTTCGGAAATGTATTAAGACAGTGACCCACTCTTCCACGAACCATTATTAATTATGTTTTCAGTCTGACTGACCAGTTGTTTCCCTCTGAATGCTCAATAAAATAGTTAAAGGATGATCGAGAACAGTCCGATTACAGGAAAACATTTACTTCAGAAACTACAGTAGGCCGATGGGCACCAGTCCTTCCCTGTTAAATCCCCTGTGTATTTCCTGAGCAAAATAAATAGACCTACATCACAGGAGGTTGGTGGAACCTTATTGGGGGAGAACGGGCTCTGGGAATGAGTGGAGCGGAATCAGTGGAAGGGTTTCAAATACATCAAACACATGGTTTCCAGGCGTTTGATGCCATTCCGTTTGCTCCTTTCCGGCCATTATTATGAGCCATTTTTCCCGTCAGCAGCCTCCTGTGACCTACATTTGTTTGGGTCTGTTGGATGTTGTGTTCAATCAGCAAAAAAATGAATTCTGGAATGAGTTTCTGGCCAGTCTTCAGCAATCAGAGAAATGAATGTAGCTTTATCTGGACTTCAGAGTTCTTTGAGTTCACATACGTTAGAGAAAAGTGTTTACATCATATGTAACGTAATTGTAACAATGCCCTTTGCGTAAGGGTTCCATACGTAACAACTCCAACCAACACGTGTAGGTTGAGCTCCACATGCCCGATTGTTCAGTCTGGAAGATCAGTTGGAGTGTGTTGTGGAAGTTC
Source organism: Oncorhynchus masou masou (assembly GCF_036934945.1). NCBI lineage: Eukaryota > Metazoa > Chordata > Actinopteri > Salmoniformes > Salmonidae > Oncorhynchus > Oncorhynchus masou. Next base: position 54,841,298 of record NC_088217.1, read on the forward strand.
TGTTGTAGGAACGATGTGTCATTGTTGTGTTCAGCTCCATACGATTTGTGTGGGTCAGCTCTCCTGTTAGAAGGCTATGGAATGTTGTGTTCCATTATAGAAGGACTTCTATCTGTGTCATATAGCAAGTAGTCAGGCCTCAGAAATATGCAGATTTATCTCAGAGTTGTTCTGGGCTCATATTCACCAAGAGTAGAACTGCTGTTTTAGGATATTTGCCTTCTTGTTTGCCTATTCATTTTTTTTTATCATACTGAATACAATTATATGGACAGAGGGGACTCAGGGGAGGTGATCCTAGATTAGTGCTCCTAGTCTAAAATATATTTTTTTAAACAGGCTTGAGTTCATACTGTATACATTACGTACCTCAACTCAACTCTCTTTCAGACACAACTCCTTGCTTCCCATGTCCCATTGTTCAACTCCTCTCCCTGACCTCAGAAAAGCCTCCCGGTAGCCAGGCAGGAGAATTCTTGTTGTCATGGGAATTAAACTGTTATACAGCAACAATAATAACACACTACAACTTGTGTAGAATACAATGCCAAGTAGAAAGAAACAGTGAACGGAATCCATTTAGATTGACTGCTGCTATGCCTGTAAATATAGCATCCTAGTTTATCTACTAAATGGTTGGAGACGAGCCAAAACTATTAAGTGCTCCACTGATTGGCTTATTATATGTTGGATTTGTGTTAGCCTAAAGGCATCAGCATGCTTCAGTTCGGCTGGCGGCTAGCCGAAGTCAGCTAGGCGACCTGAACGAGTGTGCTTGCATACTCCCTTAAAAGACCATTGCTTGAAAAACCTCTTTTGGTTTTCACAGGGCAACCTGTAGTTTAGCAAACGTATTGAGTGTGTGCCAGTCAATTATTTTTATCCAGTTCCTCACATGTTACCTTGCTTCCATGTTCTCTATAAAAAAACTCACCCTTTGTGTTGTTGTTGTTGTGTGTTTACAGAAGAAGAGGAAACAGAGGAGGAGGGATGTGAACTCTCTCAGCCTGTGCAGCCTGGACATCAACGTGAGTACAGCTCATTCTCAGAATACTGGCTTTTCCTTTGCCCCTTCCTCCTCACTCTCTTCCTCTCTCACTCTCACTTTCTGAACCACTGAATGCTGAACTACTGTGCGTCTTGTACTGAAGTACCTTACAATACTACACAGCAAATTTTCCAGTGTTAAAAAAGGGCCTCCCTAAGGTACTGCATCGCAGTGCTATAGGCGTCAAACAGATCCGGGTTCGATCCCAGGCTGTGTCACAGCCAGTCGCAACTGGGAGACCCATGAGGTGGCGCACAATTGGTCCAGCGTCGTCTGGGTTAGGGGAAGGTTTGGCCGGATGGGATGTCTTTGTCCCATCACGCTCTAGCGACTCCTTGTGGCGGCCTGGCAAATGCACGCTGACTTCGGTCGCCAGCTGGACAGTGTTTCCTCCAACACATTGGTGCAGCTGGCTTCCAGGTTAAGCGAGCAGTGTGTCAAGAAGCAGTGCATCTTGGCAGGGTCGTGTTTTGGAGGACACATGGCTATCCACCTTCGCCTCTCCCGAGTCCGTATGGAAGTTGCAGCGATGTGACAAGACTAACTACTGTACCAATTTGATATCACTGGAACAGTGTTAAATTAACACACTGCTTAGTGTAAAGCCTTATTCAAATATTTCCATGAGCTTTTCCCATTTTCGGTCCTATGGACCAAGTGAGAACTTCAGCGAATGTGTTATCATGAAAAAAATACATTATTTAACACAATACCATACATATTTCATAAAGCCTTATTTTGAGGGCCTAGTTTTACCCTATCTCAGAAGCCTGAAACTTATAAACATCCCTTTGAATCAAAACCACATCCATCATTATCATATTTCCCAGCATGCTCTATTGCAGATAGTTTTTTAGAATGGTTTGTTTCAATATCTATGTTTTTTGCATGTACACTGATTGATTGATCCAATTACTTAGTTAGATTTTCTGCACCCGTTTCTCAAATGTTTGTTCCAGTTTTAAAGGTGGTCCTCAAAATGGTCCGAACCTTGGTACTCATTCTGAATAGAGAACGACTGATATGGATTTGTTTTAGAACCAATACTGATTTTGGAGGGTCAAGGAGGCCAATATTCAATATCAATTAAATTACAAAATGTTGACAAACATTTCCCAGAGACAGCCATGTATGCATTAATGCATACATTTTTTTTACCAAACAAAGATTTAACTTTTCCAATCTAACTACATATAAACATAATGGTAATAATTGTATTTTAATGATACATTTTTGATAAACTGGGTAAATTAAGATGGCATAGGCCTACTCACAATACAGGTGAATACATATTCAATAGGAGTGTGTGCATGCATTGTGTTATTGAGTTTGTTTTGGCTGATCAGTGGAGTCTATGGTGCCACTGATGACAAACAATGAATATGCCTTCCATTTGGGACAGCTGAAAATCGTTGTGCTGATTTAAAGAAGAAATAAAACTGTCCTTCTTTAGGCTAGTTGAGTATTGGGAAGGCAGGTAGCCTAGTGGGGCGGCAGGTAGCATAGTGGTTAGAGTGTCAGACTAGTAACTGAAAGGTTGCAAAATCAAATCCCCAAGCTGACAAGGTAAAAAATCTTTTGTTCTGCCCCTGAACAAGTTACCCACTGTTCCTAAAAATAAGAATTTGTTCTTAACTGATTTTCCTAGTTTAATAAAGGTAAAATAAAAAAATCTGGAGCATCAGTATTTGTTGGTTCGATTACAGGCACAAAATGGCCAGAAACCAAGAGACTTTCTTCGTCTATTCTTGTTCTGAGAAATTAAGGCTATTCCATGCGAAAAATGGCCAACAAACTGAAGATCTCGAACATTGCTGTGTACTACTCCTTTCACAGAACAGCGAAACTCTAACCAGAATAGAAAGAGGAGTGGGAGGCCCAGGTGCACAACTGAGCAAGAGGACAAGTACACTAGAAGGCGAGCATCCCAGAGTCTCCCCTTCACTGTTGACATTGAGACTGGTGTTTTGCGGGTACTATTTAATGAAGTTGAGGACTTGTGAGGCGTTCCTGAAGTACCACACAATGCTGTTGGCTCTTTGGCTGCTTGTGTTGACGTGGACATTAATTAGCAGCCATTTCAACATTTTTAGAAGTAAGAGAACTCTACTTAGTTAACAGCATAAAAACCACGACAACATTAATTTGCTCAAAGGATGTACTTTTAAAGCCCAGACTGAAGAAGCCTTGCTTTCCATCTCAGACAACAGCACAGTCAGTGTCGTTTTGGGTGGTGTCAGGAAAAGGCTTCCAAAGCATTGGTGCTAAATTATATGCCTTGAACTTGTGTTGGGCTGTTGGCTGTTTCCACAGAGTACATTCAGCGTGTCCTAACACAAAGCCAAGCTGTGGAATCTGGTTCAAGGTGTTTTGCTACTTAGGTTTTTAAGTATTGAGGCAGTAGGGAGAGAATAGTTAAGGTCTGGGTGATAAGGGAAGATGTGAGCATCTCTGAGTGGGGTGTCAGTTGATTGACAGGTCCAGAGCTGGGTAAGACAGATCTGGGTGTTTTACTGACACAGTGAGGTCAGATCTGAGGTGGAACTGTGGTGTTTAAATGCAGACCATTGTGATGAGTACCGTCCGATCATTGTTTTTAAAACAGCACTCCTCCCCTTACTGATTCTAATGACTCAAGGGTGTAAACTCAGACAGAAATAGGGAAAAATATATCCATGGAATAAATTGTTTATTTAAGATCCAAAATTATATTAGAAACAGTTTGCATTATCTTGTAAACTCTTCAACGTGTTATCGTCAGCTACAGATAGTCAAACTTGTGCTGTTTTCAGTACTCTAGTCAACATGTCCATTGTATTAAAAAGGTCCCCACAGTACCTACTATTACCAATACTAAACTATTATTTTAGGATTGACAGCCAAGGCAGGTCCTGTGTACTGTAATCTATAGGCCCAGTGTTAGTTAGACTGGAGTCCAGGGTACACAGAGTGACTGTAGAGCCAGGGCAGGGCTAGAGCCAGGGGTAGGGGGAAAGGTGGTGTCACATGCCTGCTTGGCGTATGTTCAGCAGGGTGACTGACTGGCTGGCTCACACAATGGCCGGGCTCATACCCCGCTGCTGGTGGGGACCACTGGAAAAGGAGGCTAATGCTATTATTTCCCCCCTTGCTCCTTCTGATGAGGGAAATAGCCTATTGGTTGATATCAAACGACTCTAGAGTAAATCCACGTGTATAGTCTATGTAGGACTCTGGACTCTATAAAAGCTCCACTCTCCAGGTCGTCATTGTACATACACAGTTGTTTTTAACTGACTAGCCTGGTTAAATAATGGTTAAATATAAAACCTATGTAATTCTGGACTACACTTTTTTTGACAGGGTTCAACATGAGTATTCATCCACTGTCACACCCTGACCATAGTTTGCTTTGTATGTTTCTATGTTTTGTTTGGTCAGGGTGTGATATGAGTGGGCATTCTATGTTACATGTCTAGTTTGTCTAATTCTATGTTTGGCCTGATATGGTTCTCAATCAGAGGCAGGTGTTAGTCATTGTCTCTGATTGGGAACCATATTTAGGTAGCCTGTTTGGTGTTGGGTTTTGTGGGTGATTGTTTCTGTTCCTGTGTTAGTTTGCACCAGTTTAGGCTGGGTTGGTTTTCACGTTACGTTTATTGGTTTTATATTGATTCGTGTTGCCTTTGTTTTATTAAACATGAATCTCAATAGCCACGGCGCATTTTGGTCCGACTCCTTCACATAAAGAAAGCCGTTACATCCACTCTTTGAGGACAATTGAACAAATCTGTAGTTAAATTAACCCTAGTCTTGTGCTTCCATTTTTTTCCAAGTCTCGTTTTTGCTCGGCTATTGGAACAAACTTGCGAAAGCGGGAAATTGAGGTTAATTTGACTCGAACTGGTGTTTACCTGTCTTGGGGCAGCAGTAAGTAACAACTGTTTATTTTTTCTGTCTAAACCTGTCTAATCCTCTTGTGCTCTCCCTAGATGCTGAGAAAGCATTTTACCATGTGGAGTGGTCTTACCTATTCTTTACTCTGACTAAATTTGGTCTAGGGGACAACGTTATAAAATGGTTTAAAGTTTTATATGATGATCCTCAGGATGCTGTCCTTACTAATGGACTAAGGTCAAATAGCTTTTCTATACACAGGTATCAGACATGGCTGTCCTTTGTCCCCTCTCCTATTTGCACTCGCTATGGAACCACTGGCCGAGGCCATCAGAGTAACGGCTGCTATACAGGGGCTGCTCATTGGTGACGTTCACCATAAAATAAGCTTGTATGCTGATATTCATCTCTAGTCCCGAGACTTCAATTAAATCTCTTGTTAATATTATTGAATTATTCTGTGAATTCTCAGGCTACAAGATTAACTTAACTACATCAGAGTCTATGCAACTTGGTAACCTTCATTCTGTACCTAATACTTCTCCCCCTTTCCTTTTAAATGGTCTCCTTCAAGTTTTACGTATCTGGGTAAATTTGTAACTCCTAAATTCCAGCAAATTTCCAAAGCCAATTTTGTTCCCTTGTTTGATACAATAACACAGGATCTGTAGCGCTGGAACTCTCTTCCGATTTCATGGTTGGGTAGAATATCCCTCTTGAAAATTAACATTTTACCTAGACTACTTTACCAAATCCAAATGATCCCACTCTTACTCTACAATAAGGTAATAAAGGATGTGCATGGATGGCTAAGTTCCTTTATATGGAATAAACGCAAGCCGAGACTTATATGGCAATATTGCAGCTGCCAAGTTCTATGGGCGGCTTGGATCTGCCCAATATTAGGTTCTATCAGTGGTGTGCCCACCTGTTATATTTCTGACTGGATCACAAATGATGATGACTCTATTTGGTTAGACATAGAGACTTCTTTTTCAAAATACCCCTTACAGGATCGTTTATTTTTCAGAAGTTTCAAGTTCACTGCAATAACCCCATTACACTTAACACACAAAGTATGGAGATCAGGTCAACGTTTTTTGGGAAGGTCCAAACTAACCTCTGCTCTTACCCCAATTCTTAACAACCCAGATTTTGGTCCAGGATTGCTGGATGCTGGCTTAATAAGGGCACAGTCAGACTAATTTATTTGCTGATACGATTTTGTCATTTGAGCAGATAGTTGAGAAATACCGACTCCCAAAGCAGGACTTTTTCCGCTTTCTACAAGTAAGACATGTTTTGAAGAGCACCACCTTAATTGACAACCCTGATGTGCCTGTCATTGAAAGAATGCTTTTTACCCCACAAAGGGAAATGTCTGTAAGTTTGTTTTATGATGCTTTAAGGTCATTTTCTACTGTTGAAACAGAGGGTGAAACAAGTGTGGGAGAAAGAATTGTCTGTTAATATTGACGAATAGATGTGTGAGGACATTTGGAGATATGCAAAAACAATATCTATATGTAATCGTACTAGAGCATTTCAGTTAAGAATAATACATAGATTGCATATATCCCCAAATCACAGACATGCTCTTAACAACTCTTCTCCTCAGTGTCTTAAATGTAAAACTGATACAGGCACCCTAACACAAAATACGAAGATACTGGTGGATACAGTGGATTAGTGATCAGGTTCCTTCTATTAAAGATTGGCATAAGATACTATTAGAATGGGTGCCACTGGAATATTTGACATGTACATTGCATTCTAAAACAGATCAGTTCTACAAAGTATGGGAACCTCATCTAAATGATCTAGAACCTGGGGTATCAGCCATTATGCTGCAAGGATTTTCTGCGAATGGTGGTTATCTTTTTGTTTCAGAGTTACACTGTACGTTCCGTGTGTTGAACCTAACTTCTTGGTTTAAACTGAGCTTTTGTTTAATTTCTGTTTGTATGTTTTTAAAATGTATGTATTGAGAGACGCAATGATGGGGTGAGAGAAGCGCCGGGAGGGGAAGATGTGTATGTACTGTTTTTGCTTCGTCTTTGTAGCTCTTAATTGTGAAATTCCAATGAAATAAATGCTGTTTAAAAAAAAGAAATTCTGTCTAACCCAGCATGAGAATAGTTTAATCTGGATATGAGGACCATGGCATTGTTTCTAGGAACTAGCTTCCCACAGACCTGTATAAGGTAGTGGGGAGAATGTGTGCAGGACTTCAATCACCAGACAACAAGCCTAATGAGACGTTTAAAGTATCCAATCTGGACCAAACACGATCCCTATATTCTTAGCTACAAATATCCTCTGAAGACAATTACTGGAGTTTCATGTGAGAATGTTGTTCTGGGCTGTTAGTCAAGTTTATGTATCTACTCCTGTCCACATTTACGAGTTGGCAGTGTATCCCTCTTGTGTATCCAAGATTGCCTATTTTTGTTTGCAATGACGCTCTGTGTGGTGTGTGTTTGGTTAGATTCAGGAGTGCGAAGAGCTGACTATTTAACAGGAGACAGAGGAATAAACACAACCGAAACAACCTTCAACTGTCAAGACCGTTTATACAAACAGAACAGTCTCTCTTTGTCACTAAAATATATGGATGTGTGCGAGAGGGAGACAACAGATTAAATGTAGAAACATTTATACGAGTTGAACCATTTAGTGTGCCATATTGTATACTCTATCCAAGTTGGTCCAAGCCTTCTGTAACAGACTCCCTTGGTATCACGACAAACAAAAACGACACCTCACAAGAATGACAAACACAACTTCAGTGTAACAAGAAGCAGAGCAGAAATATACACTGTAGTAAAGACTACAGTAATGTCCCCCAAAACACAACACTTTTTTTTAAACTAAAGTAAAAACTTGCATATACCCTGCCCATTCTCCTCCCCATATTGCAATTTGTGGCACCCATAAGTAAGACACTTACATGCCAAGTATAGACCATATACTGTATCATATTCCTTACAGATAATAGAAAGAAGTCCTGAATTAGCCATTCAGACTGCAGTCCTACCTATCTACAGGTCATGGAAAATGTGTATTTCTCCAGTAGGTCTCTGGAAGGAGAAAGCAAAAACACTATAGTAAATCCTACAGTAATGTCTACAATAACACTACAGTATACTACAATCTTCAAAAACACTACATTAATTACATTAAATACTCTTATACCTTAGTATTTATACCCTTGCTATTATAGTATTTGTTTATTTTGGACAGTGCCCAAGAGGTAGCCAGACCCATGACAAATCTTTTCAGTCTCCTGGGGGGGGGGGTTGTCATGCCCTCTTCACGACTGTATTGGTGTGTTTGTACCATGATAGTTTGTTGGTGATGTGGACACCAAGGAACTTGAAGTGCTCAACCTGCTCCACTACAGCCCCGTCGATGAGAATGGGGGCGTACTCGGTCCTCCTTTTCCTGTAGTCCACAATCATCTCCTTTGTCTTGATCACGTTGAGGGAGAGGTTGTTATCCTGGTACCACACGGCCATGTGTTTGTCATTGATCAGGCCTACCACTGTTGTGTCATCGGCAGACTTAATGATGGTGTTGGAGTTATGCCTGGCAGTGCAGTCATGAGTGAACAGGGAGTACAGTAGGGGACTGAGCACGCATCCCTGAGGATCAGCGTGGCAGATGTTGTTACCTTCCATTACCACCTGGGGGTGGCCAATCAGGAAGTCCAGGATCCAGTTGCAGATTGGAGATGTTTAGTCCCAGGGTCCTTAGCTTAGTGACGAGCTTTGAGGGCACTATGGTGTTGAACGCTGAGCTGTAGTCAATGAATAGCATTCTCACATAGGTGTTCCTTTTGTCCAAGTGGGAAAGGACAGTGTGGAGTGCAATAGAGATTGCATCATCTGTGGATTTGTTGGGCGGTATGCAAATTGGACTGGGTCTAGGGTTTCTGGGATTATGGTGTTGATGTGCCATGGCCAACCTTCAAAGCACTTCATGGCTATAGATGTGAGTGCTACGGGTCGGTAGTCATTTAGGCAGGTTACCTTGGGCACAGGGACTATGGTGGTCTGCTTGAAACATATTGTTATTACAAACTCCGTCAGGGAGAGGTTGAAAATGTCAGTGAAGACACTTGCCAGTTGGCAATTCTAGCCTGGCATCGAGGAAGCCAGGTTAGTTAAGCCCTGCAACCTAACTAGCCAAGCCTCAGCAGCTAACTGTGTGATGCTAGCTACAACAGGAGATGAACCCAACACAAAAGACGAGAGCAAAAAAACCTGTGAACAGTTCAACTGTAAAACAGATCAAGTCATGCTGAGGAGAGCTAAGTATAACTCTTCTGTGAGGAAGAGAGGTGAGAATGATCAGAAGGCAGGCGAGTGGCTCTTTAAAATGAGGGGAGAGGCTCCTTAAATCGCCACCCGACCTGTCTGTCTCCGACAGATGTGTATGATTGGTTCTTCGAGCTACTTAGAGATTCTGGTGAATCCCAGTAGTGAGATTATAAAACTGTTTAGGCAGGTCTTAAGAAACATAAGACAATGTTTTTTCAAAATAATAAAATAGCATATTTTGAGTTTAATTATATTACTGGTCTGTGAAAAGCCAATAGGCTACATGGCTGCACCATGCAAATTAAATCAATAGTTTGTTATTTTGTTCATTAAACAGACAAGACACTTACATTCACCTGCCCTGATCACAGTCAACACACATATACGGTGCATTCGGAAAATATTCATAACCCTTGTATTTTTCCACATTTTGTTACATCACAGCCTAATTCTAAAATAGATTAAATTATTTTGCCCCCTCAATCTACACACAATACCCCAAAAAGACAAAGCAAAAACTGTTTTTTTAAACATTTTTTGCAAAAGTATATAAATAAAATAAAAAACGAAATATCACATTTACATAAGTATTCAGACCCTTTACTATTTTGTTGAAGCACCTATTGCAGCGATTACAGACTCAAATTTTCTTTGGTATGACGCTACAAGCTTGGCACACCTGTATTTGATGAGTTTCTACCATTCTTCCCTGCAGATCCTCTCAAGCTCTGTCAGGTTGGATGGAGAGCGTCTCTGCACAGCTATTTTTATGTGTCTCCAGAGATTTTTTTTGATCGGATTCAAGTCCACGCTCTGGCTGGTCCACTCAAGGACATTCAGAGACTTGTCCTGAAGCCACTCCTGCATTTTCTTGGCTGTGTGCTTAGGGTCGTTGTCTTGTTGTCCGGCGCCGACAGAGATGGCCGCCTCGCTTCGCGTTCCTAGGAAACTATGCAGTTTTTTGTTTTTTTTTTACGTGTTATTTCTTACATTAGTACCCCTGGTCATCTTAGGTTTCATTACATACAGTCGAGAAGAACTACTGTATATAAGATCAGCGTCAACTCACCATCAGTACGACCAAGAATATGTTTTTCGCGACGCGGATCCTGTGTTCTGCCTTACAAACAGGACAACGGAATGGATCGCATGCAGCGACCCAAAAAAACGACTCCGAAAAAGAGGGAAACGAGGCGGTCTTCTGGTCAGACTACAGAGACGGGCACATCGTGCTCCACTTCCTAGCATTCTTCTTGCCAATGTCCAGTCTCTTGACAACAAGGTTGATGAAATCCGAGCAAGGGTAGCATTCCAGAGGGACATCAGAGACTGTAACGTTCTGTGCTTCACGGAAACATGGCTCACTGGAGAGACGCTATCCGAAGCGGTGCAGCCAACGGGTTTCTCCACGCATCGCGCCGACAGAAACAAACACCTTTCTGGTAAGAAGAGGGGTGGGGGCGTATGCCTTATGGCTAACGAGACATGGTGCGATGAAAGAAACATACAGGAACTCAAATCCTTCTGTTCACCTGATTTAGAATTCCTCACAATCAAATGTAGACCGCATTATCTACCAAGAGAATTCTCTTCGATTATAATCACAGCCGTATATACCCCCCCCCCCCCCAAGCAGACACATCGATGGCTCTGAACAAACTTTATTTAACTCTTTGCAAACTGGAAACCATTTATCCGGAGGCTGCATTCATTGTTGCTGGGGATTTTAACAAGGCTAATCTGAAAACAAGACTCCCTAAATTTTATCAGCATATCGATTGCGCAACCAGGGGTGGAAAAACCTTGGATCACTGTTACTCTAACTTCCGCGACGCATATAAGGCCCTGCCCCGCCGCCCTTTCGGAAAAGCTGACCACGACTCCATTTTGCTGATACCTGCCTACAGACTAAAACCAGAATCTCCCACGCTGAGGTCTGTCCAACGCTGGTCCGACCAAGCTGACTCCACACTCCAAGACTGCTTCCATCACGTGGACTGGGACATGTTTCATATTGCGTCAGATAACAACATTGACGAATACGCTGATTCGGTGTGCGAGTTCATTAGAACGTGCGTTGAAGATGTCGTTCCCATAGCAACGATTAAAACATTCCCTAACCAGAAACTGTGGATTGATGGCAGCATTCGCGTGAAACTGAAAGCGCGAACCACTGCTTTCAATCAGGGCAAGGTGTCTGGTAACATGACCGAGTACAAACAGTGCAGCTATTCCCTCCGCAAGGCTATCAAACAAGCTAAGCGTCAGTACAGAGACAAAGTAGAATCTCAATTCAACGGCTCAGACACAAGAGGCATGTGGCAGGGTCTACAGTCAATCACGGACTACAGGAAGAAATCCAACCCAGTCACGGACCAGGATGTCTTGCTCCCAGGCAGACTAAATAACTTTTTTTGCCCGCTTTGAGGACAATACAGTGCCACTGACACGGCCTGCAACGGAAACATGCGGTCTCTCCTTCACTGCAGCCGAGGTGAGTAAAACATTTAAACGTGTTAACCCTCGCAAGGCTGCAGGCCCAGACGGCATCCCCAGCCGCGCCCTCAGAGCATGCGCAGACCAGCTGGCTGGTGTGTTTACGGACATATTCAATCAATCCCTATACCAGTCTGCTGTTCCCACATGCTTCAAGAGGGCCACCATTGTTCCTGTTCCCAAGAAAGCTAAGGTAACTGAGCTAAACGACTACCGCCCCGTAGCACTCACTTCCGTCATCATGAAGTGCTTTGAGAGACTAGTCAAGGACCATATCACCTCCACCCTACCTGACACCCTAGACCCACTCCAATTTGCTTACCGCCCAAATAGGTCCACAGACGATGCAATCTCAACCACACTGCACACTGCCCTAAGCCATCTGGACAAGAGGAATACCTATGTGAGAATGCTGTTCATCGACTACAGCTCGGCATTCAACACCATAGTAAGCTCGTCATCAAGCTCGAGACCCTGGGTCTCGACCCCGCCCTGTGTAACTGGGTACTGGACTTCCTGACGGGCCGCCCCCAGGTGGTGAGGGTAGGTAACAACATCTCCTCCCCGCTGATCCTCAACACTGGGGCCCCACAAGGGTGCGTTCTGAGCCCTCTCCTGTACTCCCTGTTCACCCACGACTGCGTGGCCACGCACGCCTCCAACTCAATCATCAAGTTTGCGGACGACACAACAGTGGTAGGCTTGATTACCAACAACGACGAGACGGCCTACAGGGAGGAGGTGAGGGCCCTCGGGAGTGTGGTGTCAGGAAAATAACCTCACACTCAACGTCAACAAAACTAAGGAGATGATTGTGGACTTCAGGAAACAGCAGAGGGAACACCCCCCTATCCACATCGATGGAACAGTAGTGGAGAGAGTAGTTTTAAGTTCCTCGGCATACACATCACAGACAAACTGAATTCGTCCACTCACACAGACAGCATCGTGAAGAAGGCGCAGCAGCGCCTCTTCAACCTCAGGAGGCTGAAGAAATTTGGCTTGTCACCAAAAGCACTCACAAACTTCTACAGATGCACAATCGAGAGCATCCTGGCGGGCTGTATCACCGCCTGGTACGGCAACTGCTCCGCCCTCAACCGTAAGGCTCTCCAGAGGCGTTGTGCAGACCTCACTACCATCACCGGGGGCAAACTACCTGCCCTCCAGGACACCTACACCACCCGATGTTACAGGAAGGCCATAAAGATCATCAAGGACATCAACCACCCGAGCCACTGCCTGTTCACCCCGCTATCATCCAGAAGGCGAGGTCAGTACAGGTGCATCAAAGCTGGGACCGAGAGACTGAAAAACAGCTTCCATCTCAAGGCCATCAGACTGTTAAACAGCCACCACTAACATTGAGTGGCTGCTGCCAACACACTGACACTGACTCAACTCCAGCCACTTTAATAATGGGAATTGATGGGAAATGATGTAAATATATCACTAGCCACTTTAAACAATGCTACCTTATATAATGTTACTTAGCCTACATTATCCATCTCATATGCATACGTATATACTGTACTCTATATCATCGACTGCATCCTTATATAATACATGTATCACTAGCCACTTTAACTATGCCACTTTGTTTACATACTCATCTCATATGCATATACTGTACTCTACCATCTACTGTATCTTGCCTATGCTGCTCTGTACCATCACTCATTCATATATCCTTATGTACATATTCTTTATCCCCTTACACTGTGTATAAGACAGTAGTTTAGGAATTGTTAGTTAGATTACTTGTTGGTTATTACTGCATTGTCGGAACTAGAAGCACAAGCATTTCGCTACACTCGCATTAACATCTGCTAACCATGTGTATGTGACAAATAAAATTTGATTTGAGGTGAACCTTCGACCTAGTCTGAGCGCTCTAGAGCATGTTTTCATCAAGGATCTCTCTCTGTACTTTGCTCTGTTCATCTTTCCCTCGATCCTGACTAGTCTCCCAGTCCCTGCCGCTGAAAAACCATCCATATAGCATGATGCTGCCACCACCATGCTTCACCATAGGGATAGTGCCATGTTTCCTCCAGATGTGCCGCTTGGCATTCAGGCCAAAGATTTCAATCTTGGTTTCATCAGACCAGAGAATCTTGTTTCTCATGGTCTGTGAATCCTTCAGGATTATTTTGGCAAACTCAACGCGGGCTGTCATGTGCCTCTTACTGAGGAATGGCTTGTGTCTGGCCATTCTACCATAAAGGCTTGACGTGTGGAGTGCTGCAGAGATGATAGTCCAGAGGAACGCTGGAGCTCTGTCAGGGAGACCATCGGGTTTTTGGTCACCTCCCTGACCAAGGCCCTTCTCCCCCCCCGATCGCTCAGTTTGGCCGGGCGCCCAGCTCTAGGAAGAGTCTTGATGGTTCCAAATGTCTTCCATTTAGGAATGATGGAGGCCACTGTGTTCTTGGGGACCTTCAATGCTGCAGAAATTTTTTGGTACCCTTCCCCAAATCTGTGCTTTGACACAATCCTAACTCGGAGCACTACAGACAATTCTTTCGACTTCATGGCTTAGTTTTCACTCTGACTTGCACTTTCACTCTTGCACTTGCACTGTGGGACCTTATATACAGGGGTGTAAAGTACTTTAGTAAAAATACGTCATTTTTTGGGGTATCTGTACTTTCCTATTTATATTTGACAACTTTTCCTTTTTACTTCACTACAGTCCTAAAGAAAAGTATGTACATTTTACTCAATAAATTTCCCCTGACACCCAAATGTACTCGTTACATTTTGAACACTTAGCAGGACATGAAAATGTTCCAATTCACACACTTATCAAGAGAACATTCCTGGTCATCTCTACTGGCTCTTGTCTGGCGGACTCACTAAACACACATGCTTGATTTGTAAATTATGTCTGACTGTTGGCGTGTGTCCCTGTTTGTCTGTCGATTAAAAAACAATAACATTGTGTCATTTGGTTTGCTTGTACATTGATTAATTCATCTTATGCTACTCAAATATACATTACTAATATTTTCTAAACTAATCCAATATGTTACGTGTTACATGCACCTGTTACTGAAATGGTAGTCCTATAGCTTAGTCTTCCCTACCCAGGCAGTCATTCTGAATACAGGTTGCGGATGATTAAAAACTCTTAGACATCCGCACACCGGGTTTGATCCCTGGCTGTATGACAACCGGCCGTGATCGGGAGTCCCATAGGGCGGCGCACAATTGGCCCAGCGTCGTCCGGGTTAGGGAGGGTTTGGCCGGGAGGGGGGAGGGGGCTCATCACGCTCTAGCTACTCCTTGTGGCATCCGGGCGCCTGCAGGCGACTATGTCGTCAGTTGAATAGTGTTTCCTCTGACACATTGGTGTGGCTGGCTTCCAGGTTAAGCGGGTCGGTGTTAAGAACTTCTTAGGGCTAGGCCCCTTTTTTCTCAATTTCCGCCTGAATGACGTGCCCAAAGTAAACTGCCTATTGCTCAGGCCTTGAAGCCAGGATACGCGTATAATTGGTACTATTGGAAAGAAAACACTTTGAAGTTTGTACAAATGTTAAAATAATGTATGATAATATAACACAAAAGATATGGTAGGAGAAAATCCAAAGAAAAACCAACCAGAATTATTTTTTGGAGAGAGACCATCCTCTTAAAATGGCAAGCGTAAGGTCATACTGAAAGTTAGCTCACTGGATGCAATTCCTATGGCTTCCACAGGGTGTCAGCAGTCTATGTTCAAGGTTTCAGGCTTGTAACTTCAAAAACTAATAAGAAATAACTGTTTTGTAGAAGGACAC
This sequence comes from Oncorhynchus masou masou, assembly GCF_036934945.1. Classification (NCBI taxonomy): domain Eukaryota; kingdom Metazoa; phylum Chordata; class Actinopteri; order Salmoniformes; family Salmonidae; genus Oncorhynchus; species Oncorhynchus masou. Next base: position 54,856,822 of record NC_088217.1, read on the forward strand.
AGTCTTGAAAATTGGTATGCGTGCGCCATGAAGACAGGACGCACCTGCTAAAATCGGTTTCCTGTCGAACATACTACTTTCTGTAAGAAATATTATAGTTTGATTACACTTTAGGGTATCTAAGGAGTATATAGAAACGTATTTTGATAGGTAGATTTTCTGATTCCTTTCTCTGCATGTTGAACGAGTGGATTACTCAAATCGATGGCTCCAACTAAACAGATTTTTGGGATATAAAGAAGGATTTTATATAACAAAACGACATGTTATAGCTGGGACCCTTTGGATGACAAATCAGAGGACTATTTTCAAAAAGTATGCGTTATTTGTGAATGTATGAAACCTGTGGTTGTGGGGCGCTGTCCTCAAAACAATCGCATGGCATGTTTTCGCTGTATTAGTTACTGTAAATCAGACAGTGTAGTTAGATTTAAAAATAATTTAAGCTTTCAACCGATATAAGACTCTTAGATGTACCTAAATGTTTATTATCCATAATTTTTGTGCTTATTTATTTGAATTGCGCACCCTAGCGGGACACCTAACCCTAAAAGGAAGCACGGTTAGGTGGGTCATGTTCCGGAGGATGCGTGACTCGACCTTCGCCTCCTGAGGCCGTTGGGGAGTTGCAGCAATGAGACAAGATCAAAAAATGGGGTACCGCTATTTTTTTTAAAGGGTGTAATTGCAGACCGTAATTATGGTTGTTTTCTGATATTGGTGTTTCTCGATGTCAACCTACACCCATTGATGCTCGCCATTGGTCTGTGGCCATTTCTTTCACATTGTGAACAAGTTATTCGACAACTGTAGCATTGAGGGGATTCGATTAACTTCTTAAGGCTAGGGGGCACTATTTTCACGTCCGGATGAAAAGTGTGCCCAAAGTAAACTGCCTGCTACTCAGGCCCAGAAGCTAGGATAACGTGTTCACGCTACACGTTCCCCAAGGGCACCCCCACCCCCTCAACTCAAAAAGTGGCGCACAGAATGCAAAAATATTCTTAGAAATATTTAACCTCCACACATTAACAAGTCCAATAGCTCAAATGAAAGATAAACACCTTGTTCATCTACTCAGCGAGTCAGATTTCTAAAATGTTTTACGGCGAAAACATAGCACATATGTATGTCAAACCACCACAGACACAGACGATATGTAGCCATTTTGTCGAACAAAAGATGCAATCACAAACGCAGGATTAAAAGAAAAATAATTCACTAACCTTTTGAAAATCTTCATCAGATGACAGTAATAGGACATGTTACACAGTACATTTGTTTTTTTCAATAATATGCTATTTATATCCATAAATCTCCGTTTACATTGACGCCATGTTCAGAAAATGCTAAAAAATGTCCGGAGAAATTATAGATAACTCCGCCAGATAACAGCAATACACATCATAAACTTTGACTAAATATACATGTTCTACATATAGTTAGAAAGAGACACTGCTTCTTAATGCAATCACTTTGTCATATTTATTTTTAACGTTACAGAAATCGTTAACTATTCAATAATCTGAGACGGCGCTCAGACATAAGCAATATTTCTCCGCTATGTTGGAGTCAACAGAAACACAAAATTACAACATAAATATTCCCTTACCTTTGATGGTCTTCGATCAGAATGTAGTGGAAGGAGTCATACTTACCCAAAACAGAGTTTGGATTCAAGTCGTGTGTCTATGTGTTAGCAAATGCGACAGTTCCAGCTGAAATGCATCCAAAATTACTTCTGGTCCCGAACAGTTGCGCATCAAAACTTCAAAATTACATATTATATGTCGACTAAACTGGTCAAACTAAGTGCAGAATCAAGCTTTAGGATGTTATTAACGTACAAAACAATTCTCAAATCGACCGGACAAACTGTACTCTTCTCGTGCATGTTGGAACAAAGGGAGCTCTGTGCGCAACGCGCGCCTGAAAGTGCATGTATTTTCTCGCGACACCCAGTATTTTGCCTGCCAAAGGGTCAAAGCTCGCGGGATTTGCACAATTAAACGCTCTACTGATAGAAGACATCTCGAGGAAGACATAGAAACTGATCCCAGATCCATAGCTGGTTGGGAAGGGTGGGGGCGATGACGTCAAAGTTGGCCCAACTTTCCTGATGAGAACTAGTTTGGGAGATTGGCTGCCCTGTGAGTTCTGTTATACATACAGGCATAATTCAAATGGTTTTAGAAGCTTTAGAGTGTTTTCTATTCAATAATAATTATTATATGCATATATTAGCAATTTTGGACAGATTTTGTTTCAGTTTACTATGGGCACGCAATTCTTCCAAAGGGGGCAGTATTGTCCCGAGCCTTAACAGGATAAGCATATAATTGGTAGATGTGGATAGAAAACACTACAGTTTCTAAAACTGTTAAAATTATGTCTGGCGAAACCCCAAGGACAAACCATCCAGGAATTTTTGTTGTTGAGGTCACTCTCTTTTCAATGGGTTTTCTATGTGGATCTAGATTTCTAAGGCACTTTCTTGCAGTTACTATCGCTTCCACTAGATGTCAGTCTTTAGAAATTGGTTGATGTTTTTCCTTTGAGAAATTAAGAAGTAGGGCTGTTCAGAACGAGGGTCGAGTCTAGTGTACTGTGTGGTTGGGGCGCACGACCTGAAAGCTCACTCCACTTTGTTTTCGTCCGGTATTGAACACAGTTTATCCCGTGTTAAATTTTAGCTATTATTTACGTTTAAAAATACCTGAAGTTGGATTCGTAAAGTTGTTTGAAATGTTTGGATCAAGTTTACATATTAGATACTTTGTAGTCATGTTGCGCGAGTTTGAACCAGTGTTTTTATGGATCAAATGCGCCAAATAAATTTACATTTTGGAGAGATAGTGACAGAATTTATCGAACAAAAGGACCATTTGTGATGTTTAATGGACATATTGGAGTGCCAACAGAAGATCTTCAAAGGTAAGGCATGAATTATATCTTTTTCTGACTTTTGTGTCGCACCTGGCAGGTTAAAATGTGATTTTCATGTGTTTGTTTGATGGGGTGCTGTCCTCAGATAATAGCATGGTTTGCTTTCGCCATAAAGCCTTTTTGAAATCTGACACTGTGGCTGGATTAACAAGAAGTCCATCTTTAAACCGATGTATAACACTTGTATGATTCATGAATTATTATTATGAGTATTTCTGTTTTTGAATTTGGCGCGCTGCTATTTCACTGGGTGTTGTGCACACAGGATTGATTTGACGAAGGGATCACTAAGACGTTAATCTGACCCAGGTGCCCGGGTAGATGTGTTTTGCATCACGTGAAAATGGATTGCATTCATTTTGAAAGCAAGCTGCCTCCTGGGTGGCTCAAAACAAAAGTGACGTAATTAAGCACATGGAGAAATGAGGAGGATTCTGTGTTTTCACATGCAAAACTGATTGCTTTTGATAAAAACGCTTTATCTGCCATCCCAATGAAAACTAGTTAGAAAATTCAAACATATATTTTATGGAAAAGAGAAGTATGTTTCTGGACAATGCACCATGCTGCCTTGTTAACAACATGACCGAGCAGTGCAGATTACGGTTCGATTTGAGACGGGTGCTCCTCCCTCACCACTTTTGCCCATTCACATCACCCCGTGGCTCAGCATAATCAAATCCGCCCATAGTGGCTAAGCCTAACACTAACCTCCTTCTCCAGAGGGGTTGGGTTAAATGCGGAAGACACATTTCCGTTGAAGGCATTCAGTTCTACATCTGACTAGGTATCCCCCTTTCCCATTTCCCCCTGTTCAGAGAATAGTCCTCTCTGAACAGTTGATGTTGACGTGTCTGAGGCTGGTAAATCTAATGAATTTATCCTCTGCAGCAGAGGTAACTCTGTCTTCATTTCCAGTGGCGGTCCTCGTGAGAGCCAGTTTCATTTGCTGCAAATAAATGCTCTAAAATGACAATATTTTTATTTGGAATTTGGGAGAAATGTTGTAAGTAGTTTAGTTTATAGAATAAAACTAAAATGATCATTTTACCCAAACACAAACCAATAAATAGTAAAACCAGAGAAGCTGATAAATTAAGAGACCTGTTATGTACTTGAGTGAAGACCCAAAAGCGGTTTTAACAGAAAACAGAGTTCTTTAATGAAAAACAGGAATGGCATAAATCCTCTTCCAACGTTGACAATGGAACAAAAAGAATGTAGTATAGTGCAGGATGCACCTGCCAGGCAGACTCCGACAGGATAGGACAAGGTGGAAGCAAACGAGACGACAGCTTGCTTCTGGCATCAAAAACACAAACAAGAATCAGACACTGAAAGTAGCAGGAACAGAGAGAGAAATAGAGACCTAATCAGAGGGGAAAGAGAGAACAGGTGTGAAAGAGTGAATGAGCTAGTTAGGGAAGATGTAGAACAGCTGAAGAATGAGAGACAGAGAAGGTAACCTAAAAAGACCAGCAGAGAGAGACAGAGTGAAGAGAAAGGACAGGAACAGACATAACAAGACATGACAAGACCACTGCAAAGATTTTCCAGAGCTGTATATAAAAAGAAGTTCTAAAACAAAAATTGCGCCCCTGGCTATTTGTAGTCCCATTTGTTATCGGCATTCACAGGAAGACAGCGAAACATCTTGATTTTGTGTTCAATGGAGATCTTCTGTGTGTAAAGTGATGTGGAAGGGCAAAAAAGCATCTAACCTCCCCGGGACTGCCGCACAGAAGAAATATTAGCCCACAGAGAGAAGCAGGAGATTGAACTTCGCTCAACTTTCTCGAGCAGTGGTCACCAACCGGTCGATCGCAATCGACTGGTTGATCTCCAAGGCTTGGGTCTTTTTTAATATTGAGGAATATTTAACTTTATCTGTTCATCGGAGTAACAACATGAATTTGTGCATGAGGCAGAAATGATACAGTGTGACTCGAATTTCGCCATCAGCTGGAAGACGTGATCCTTTTTGGTGTGTCAGTTGAGGAAAGGAAGAGCTGAGACTGACCATCAGATGCAGGCACCATAAGCCCAGTAAAATAAAAAGGAAAAGCAAATTATTTAAATGTATGCTCACTCAGCTGTGCTTTACAAGTAATACAACAACAGATCTGTTGCCGGTGTGATCATATAGCCTCAAATTTTGAAACCTGATTTTAAAAAATTGCCCGAACAACAATTCATTGGCAGGGCAATTCAAGCAATATCCAGTGATAATGTATTGGGCTTATAGTTTACTGGACATACATCATTGCTACAGTACTGTTTTTTTAATTGGTTAATGTTGCATAGGCTCAGGTTTTTAAGTCATGTTAACAAAACATCTGAGTGGTAGATCTCAGCTTGCATTTTGACTCAAAGTGACCTTGACCAGTAAAGGTTGGTGACTACTGTTCTAGAAATTTCCCTGTTTACACTATCAATGTTTCAGGTTTACTTTGGCATGTTCTGCACCCCCCCCCCCCCCGCAGCTACTTGCCCAAGCATCTCCAGCTTCTCCTTCACCCAAATCCAGATAGCAGATGTTCTGAAAGAGCTGCAAAACCTGGACGCGTACAAATCAGCTGGGCTAGACAATCTGGACCCTCTCTTTCTAAAATTATCCACTGCCATTGTTGCAACCCCTATTACCAGTCTGTTCAACCTTTCTTTCGTATCGTCCGAGATCCCTAAAGATTGGAAAGCTGCTGCGGTCATCCCCCTCTTCAAAGGGGGTGACACTAGACCCAAACTGTTATAGACCTTATAGACTATATCCATCCTGCTGACTTTGTAAAGTTTTTGAAAGCCAAGTTAATAAACAGATCACTGACCATTTCGAATCCCACCGTACCTTCTCCACTGTGCAATCTGGTTTTCGAGCTGGTCACGGGTGTACCTCAGTCACGCTCAAGGTACTAAACGATATCATAACAACCATTGATAAAAGACAGTACTATGCAGCTGTCTTCATCGACCTGGCCAAGGCTTTCGACTCTGTCAATCAACGTATTCTTATCGCCAGACTCAACAGCCTAGGTTTCTCAAATGACTGCCTCGCCAGGTTCAACAACTACTTCTCAGACAGAGTTCAGTGTGTCAAATCGGAGGGCCTGATGTCTGGACCTCTGGCAGTCTCTATGGGGGTGCCACAGGGTTCAATTCTCGGGTCAGCTCTTTTCTCTGTATATATCAACGATGTCGCTCTTGCTGCGAGTGATTCCCTGATCCACCTCTACGCAGACGACACCAGTCTGTATACATCTGGCCCTTCTTTGGACACTGGGTTAACTAACCTCCAAACAAGATTCAATGGCATACAACACTCCTTCCGTGGCCTCCAACTGCTCTTAAATGCTTGTGAAACCAAATGCATGCTTTTCAACCATTCTCTGCCTGCACCCGCCCACCCTACTAGCATCACTACTCTGGACGGTTCTGACTTAGAATATGTGGACAACTACAAATACCTAGGTGTCTGGCTAGACTGTAAACTCTCCTTTCAGACTCATATTAAACATCGCCAATCCAAAATTAAATCTAGAATGGGCTTCCTATTTCGCCGTTGTAAAACTGACTATCCTACCGATCCTCGACTTTGGCGATGTCATTTACAAAATACCCTCCAATACTCTACTCAACAAACTGGATGCAGTCTATCACAGTGCCAACCGTTTTGTCACCAAAGCCCCTTATACCACCCACCACTGTGACCTGTATGCTCTCGTTGGCTGGCCCTCTACATATTCGTCGCCAGACACACTGGCTCCAGGTCATCTATAGGTCTATGCTTGGTAAAGCTCTGCCTTATCTCAGCTCACTGGTCACGATATCAACACCCACCCGTAGCATGCGCTCCAGCAGGTATATCTTACTGGTCATCCCCAAAGCCAACACCTGCTTTGGCCGCCTTTCCTTCCAGTTCTCTGCTGCCAATGACTGGAACGAATTGCAAAATCGCTGAAGCTGGAGACTAATATTTCCCTCACTAACTTTAAACATCAGCTATTTGAGCAGCTAACCAATCGCTGCAGCTGTACATAGCCCATCTGTATATAGCCCACCCAATCTACCTACCTCATCCCCATATTGTTTTTATTAACTTTTTTGCTCTTTTGCACACCAGTATTTCTACTTGCACATCACCATCTGCTCATCTATCACTCCAGTGTTAATTTGTAAAATTGTAATTCATTCGCTACTATGGCCTATTTATTGCTTTACCACCTCACGCCATTTGCACACAATGTATATAGACTTTCTTTTTTTCTATTGTGTTATTGACTGTACGCTTGTTTATACGCTTATATATTTATGTGTAACTCTGTTGTTGTTTGTGTTGCACTGCTTTGCTTTATCTTGGCCAGGTCACAGTTGTAAATGAGAACTTGTTCTCAACTAGCTTACCTGGTTAAATAAAGGTGAAATATTATCTGTAATTTTTTTTAATTGATAAAATGAAGGTAGGTTTGATTAATTAATCAATGCATTTATCCTATGCTACACAAAGATAAATAACTAATCCAATCTGTTAGTTGGACTTAGTTATACCTGTTACTAAGTGGTTGTTCGGTTTTATTTAAATATTCTCAATTATCTATCTAACTCTCGCAGTCATTCTGAATGCAGATTGTGGGAATCCACTCTGACTGAAGTCCAATAAGAATTAAATAGCACTTTGCAAGCCTGCATAATGTGACTTGATGCTTGCTTGCTTTTAGTTTTATGCTGGTCACCAGTGTCCAAAAACACAGCAAAGGCTAGTCACCAGCAAAAACACAACAAAGGCTGGTCACCAGTGGCAACACAATAAACATTGGTCACCATCGAAAACACAAAGGCTCGTCTGCCAGCATAACCAGCTAGACCATGCTGGTCAGACCAGCTTGGAATTTATGCTGGTTTATGCTGTTTTTTGTTTTTTTGGCCGGGGTTAATGTGCTACTCAGATTCTTCCTTGGCAGCTCTGTGTTTGTAGTTGTTGTGAGTTGCCTCTCTCTTGCTCTCGCTTTCGCTCTCTCACTCTGTCTGTCATCTAGACAAACTGTAAACTGTATGTGTATACTCTTAGAGATGTTTTACATATCCAGATGTTTGGGCTTTCAAGAGCTTTCCATTCAAAGTCTGTGTTATCAACCCAGTTGAACAGATTGTCAAACCTGATTTTGAGTTCTAACGTCTGTGTAATTAGACACAGAAAGAAACCTCTCTGCTCCTCGGTTTTAATCAGCTATGGTTCTGATTCCTTGACGGGTTGTAGTGTCTAGCGCTATCTCGCTGTTGGAATAAAGCAGTGTTTTTCTGAAAGAAATAGACAATAAAGAAATGCACACAAACACATGTGTGCACACGTACATATATACACACACATATTTTGTTATTCTATCCTTGTGGGTACTTAAAATTGATTTCAAAATACTATTTCCCCAAAACCTAACCCTAAACATAACCGTAACCCAAACTCCTAACTGCTAAATAATTCTAACCCTAATTGTAACATTAACATTAACCCTAAACCTAACCCCTAATCTTAAAATAGCCTTTGTACTCATGGGGATGTGGGAAATGTACCCATGAGGGAGCATTTTCCTTGTTTTACTCTCCTTGTGAGGTCAAAATAAAATAACTAACCCACACAACACACCCTACTGCCAAGAACTCTACTGCCTGTACCCTACTGCCTTACCCTACTGCTTAGCACCCTACTGCCTAGCACCCTACTACCTGTACCCTGTTGCATAGTACCCTACTGTCTACCACCTTACTGCCTAGCATCCTACGGCCTGTACCCTACTGCCTATGCCCTACTGGCTGTACCTTACTGCCTAGTACCTTACTGCCTTGTCCCCTACTATCTGTACCCAACTGCCTAGTACCCTACTACCCAGCACCCTACTGCCTAGTACACTACTTTCTGTACCCTACTACCTAGTAACCTAGTGCCCTACTACCTAGTGCCCTACTACCTAGTGCCCTACTACCTAGTGCCCTACTGCCTATTGCCCTACTACCTAGTACCATACTTCCTAGTATCCTACTGCCTAGTACACCCACCAGCTCCTGACCCAGATTCTAGCAGGTTGTTTGATAAAACAGCAAAGCAAGAGCTGTTTTTACTGCTCTTTGAAGGCCACTTTACTTAGCTGATTAAGCTGAGCCATATCAAAACAACTGTGATCTAAACCTAGATATCTTCTGAAGAGCTTATTCATCCATTCCTTTGCTCAGAGTCACTATCCATCTCTTTTATCCTCTCATCTCATTTCTAGTTCACAGAGATGGTTACAGAGCATGATTACAATTGTGAATTAAAGGCACTTAAATGTGAACTACAGCGAGCTCTTATAAATATATGGATGAGCAATGACAGTGGCATTGGCGAGATGCAATAGATGGTGTAAAATACAGTATATACATATGAGATGAGTAATGCAAGATATGTAAACATTATTAAAGTGGCCAATGATTTCAAGTCTGTATGTAGGCAGCAGCCTCTCTGTGTTAGTGATTGCTGTTTAACAGTCTGATGTCCTTGAGATAGAAGCTGTTTCTCAGTTCTAGGATTCACCTGTACTGACTTCGGTGTGAACAGGCAGTGGCTTGGGTGGTTGTCGTCCTTGATGATCTTTTTGGCCTTCCTGTGACATTGGGTGCTGTAGATGTCCTGGAGGGTAGGTAGCCTGCCCCCGGTGATGCATTATGCGGACCGCACCACCCTCTGGAGAGCCCTGCGGTTGTGGAGTTGCCGTACCAGGTGGTGATACAGCCCGACAAGATGCTCTCAATTATGCATCTGTAAAAGTTAGTGAGGGTTTTAGGTGACAAGCCAAATTTCTTCAGCCTCATGAGTTTGAAAAGGCGCTGTTGCACCTTCTTCACCACACTGTCTGTGTGGGAGGACCATTTCAGTTTGTCTGTGATGAGTACGCCTAGGAACTTAAACTTTCCACCCTCTCCACTGCTGTCTGGTTGTTGTGGATAGGGGAATGCTCCCTCTGCTGTTTCCTGAAGTCCACAATCATCTCCTTTGTTTTGTTGACGTTGAGTGAGAGGTTGTTTTCCTGACACCACACTCCGAGTGCCTTCACCTCCTCCCTGTAGGCTCTCGTCGTAGTTGGTAATCAAGCCTATTACTGTTGTGTAGTCTGCAAACTTGATGATTGAGTTGGAGGCGCACATGGCCACGCAGTCATGGGTGAACAGGGAGTACAGGAGGGGACTGAGCACGCACCCTTGTGGGGCCCCAGTGTTGAGGATCAGTGAAGTGGAGATGATGTTTTCTACCTTCACCACCTGTGAGTGGACCATCTAAGTCCAGGACCCAATTGCCCAGGGTGGAGTTGAGAGCCAGGGCCTCCAGTTTGATGATGAGCTTGGAGGGTACTATGGTGTTGAATGCTGAGCTGTAGTCAATGAACAGCATTCTTACATAGGTATTCCTCTTGTCCAGATGGGATAGGGATGTGTGCAGTGTGATGGCGATTGCATCGCCTATGGACCTATTGTTGCGGTAAGCAAATTGAAGTGGGTCTAGGGTGACAGGTAAGATGGAGGTGATATGATCCTTGACTAGTCTCTCAAAGCACTTCATGATGACGGAAGTGAGTGCTACGGGGCGATAGTCATTTAGTTCAGTTACCTTTGCTTTCTTGGGTACAGGAACAATGGTGGCCATCTTGAAGCATGTGGGGACAGTAGACTGGGATAGGGAGAGATTGAATATGTCCGTAAACACACCAGCCAGCTGGTCTGCACATGCTCTGAGGACGCGGCTAGGGATTCCATCTGGGCGGGCACCCTTGCGAGGTTTAACATGTTTAAATGTCTTTCGTCAGCCAGGGAGAAGAAAAGCCCACTGCCCTTGGTAGCAGGCCGTGTCGATGGCACTGTATTATACTCAAAGTGGGCAATGAAGGGGTTTAGTTTGTCTGGATGCAAGACATTGGTGTCCTTGTTGTGGCTGGTTTTCCTTTTGTAGTCCGTGATTGTCTGTAGACCCTGCCACATATGTCTTCTGTCTGAGCCGTTGAATTACGTGTCCAATTCATCTCTATACTGACATTGTGCTTGTTTGATTGCCTTGTGGAGGGAATAACTATACTGTTTGTATTCGGCCATATTCCCAGTCACCCTTCCATCGCTAAATGCTGTGGTTTGCGCTTTCAGTTTTGCACGAATGCCGCCATCTCTCCATGATTTCTGGTTAGGGTAGGTTTTAATAGTCACAGTGGGTACAACATCTCATAAACACTTCCTTATAAACTTACTCACCGAATCAACTTATGCAATATTATTCTCTGAGGCTACCCAGAAAATTTTCCAGTCCGCGTGATTAAAACAATCTTGACGCGTGGATTCCGATTGGTCAGACCAGCTTTGAATAGTCCTTAGCACTTCCTGTTTGAGTTTCTGCCTATAGGAAGGGAGGAGCAAAATGGAGTCATAGTCAGATTTGCCTAAAGGATAGCAGGGGAGGGCCTTGTATGCATCGCAGATGTTAGATTAGCAGTGATCCAATGTTTTTCCAGAGCGAGTGCTACAGTAAATATGCTACTAGAATTTCGGTAGCCTTAGGATGTATGGTTTCCAGTTTGAATAAAGTCCAGTGAAGTTCCTTGAGGGCCATCGTGGTATCGCCTTGAGGGGGGATATACATGGCTGTGACAATAACCAAAGATAATTATTTTGGGAGATTAATATGGTCGGCATTTAATTATAAGGAATTCTAGGTCAGGTGAAGAAAAGGACTTGAGTTCCTGTATGTTGTTACAATTACACCAATCATGAAACATACACCCCCACTCTTCTTCTTCCCGGAGAGATGTTTATTCTTGACGGCGTGACGCACAAAGAATCCAGGTGTCTGTAACGACTCCGACAGCATATCCCGAGAAAGCCATGTTTCCATGAAACAGAGTATGTTACAATCCCTGATGTCACTCTGGAAAGCAACCCTTGACCTGATTTCGTCAACCTTGTTATCTAGAAAATGGGAATTAGTGAGTAATAAGTGGTGGGTGGTGTGTGCACGCTTCCGAAGTCTTACCAGAAGACCGCTCCGTCTTCCTCTTCTCCGGCGGCGTTGTTTTGGGTTGGCCTCTGGAATCAGTTCAAATGCCCTGGGTGGTTTGGACAAGTGATTCACTTCGGGAAAGTCGTATTCCTGGTTGTAGTGCTGGTAAGTTGACATCGCTCTGATATCCAATAGTTCTTCCCGGCTGTAACTAATAACACTTAAGATTTTCTGGGCTAACAATGTAAGAATGAATACATAAAAAAATACTGCAAAGTTTCCTAAGAACTAGAAGCGAGTCATCCCTCTCTGTCGGCGCCATCTTGACCTCAGTTTGTTTTTTTATAATCAAATATCGCACATTTTCAGAAGAATACTAAATTTCACAGAGACCTTTATGGTTAGTTGATGAAAACGGGCCTCACTCAACCCCATTCATTCTACATTCACAGACTGTCACAATGTTGGAAACTAGACAAATGTAGCATGTTTTTTGTTAACTCTGTCTATGTGCAGGTGGGTGATTAGTATCCCCCAGGCTTTAGACCTTCACTTTATACCCAGCATGACCTCATATATAGTGTTTTCGTGAAAGGGAGATTGATGTTCAAAAGAAAATTGAACACTTAGTTAACACTGATAGATTTCCAATCAGCAGTGAGGTAGAAAGAGGCCTTCCGCCTTTGTAGTGTTGATGTGTATGAAGTGTCAGGTTTGCATTAATTTCTGACATCAAAGAACTGTTTTGCTCTTTTTTATCACCCTTTCCTGCAGTCAAATGATGAAAGAGCCTTCTAGTGCCCTCTTGGGTGGAATGTTATTCATGTTTTTCATAATTAATCAAAATAAAACAAATACATTAAAAATCCATTGTTTTTATGTTAACTTCAGTCTTCTATGATGTACTGTATGAAAGTGTAATATTGGGATGCAAACTCAAAATTGAATACATTTCAACTCTATATCTGAAGCGGTACAAATGTTTTCTTTTCTTTTTTCAAGACACATAATATCTAATACCTTTGTCATCTGGAAAGGGAGGTCGAGGGGTGACTTTGGGAGTCAAAGCTGCAATAGCTTAGTCCCCCAAACTTTCAAACCACCTTGAAGCAAAGGTGTTGTGTATTATGTTGGCAACAAGAAACTGTAGATGAGATGTGGTGCGATGTGGTATGAGAATGAACCTTTTAACTTCTGTTATATTTCATTAGAGAGCATTGATACAATATTGAAAATTTAAAACATGTATTTTTCTATAAAGACACACCCTATGTGTTTGAATAAAATCAAATATATGTACTTAGCTCGTCTGATGCTTTAAGCGCACTGTTCGATTAAATAATTAAAGCACACAAATGGCTCAAGAGGGAGCCTGATGGCCACACTGTGTTACATTTTTTTTATAGCGAATAGGCCTCTGTGACTGGCACACATTGTCTCTCTCTCCTCCCTTCTGCAGCGAAAAGGTACCACAGCACAGCAAGTGTTCATAGAACTGTCTGTGCTGAAGCTGCAACATAATTTCAGCCATTTACGGTAGTTTCTTGCTATTTTCTTTGACTGAAAAGTTCTGTTACCTGAATCCCTCATTTGTTGAGGAAAAACATTCCCTATTCCCTCAACCCTTTCTCTCTTTATATGAAACATGTTTGCACGTGACCAATGCGGCCTGACCTATAGCCTATTATAATCACATAAATAAATTGGTTATAACAAACTCTGAACACCGTAACTCATGGCCGCAAAATGGAAGTGGAGGACATGAAAAATAAACTTGAAACGGGCGAATGTTTACTGGTTGCTCAGGAGGGAAAGGGGAAGTCAGATCTGTGGAAGACATTTTACTTAGTTGTGGAAACTACTGAAAATCAAGAAAAGCTACCGTTGCGTGAGTTTTGTGTGTGGCAAACAGGTGCTGTTAGATTACAATATTATATTTTTTGGTGAACATTTGGAACAGTGTAAACAGTAAATACATTAAGTGTACCAGAGAGTCTGTTCTAACAAGAAAAAAATATATAAAGCCTTTATTACAGCAAAGACTAAAAACAGTTGCATGAATTTGAATTGTGGTTTATTGTTTATGCTAATTATTCAAAGCTCCCTATTTAATTTTAAAACTAAAACGCTTGATTGCATTTCAAAGCATGAATGACTCGTATGCTGTGTGATGACATAAACGAATGAATGATTGATACATACAGTAGCCTACATATTAAAATATATCCCTAAGTAAGTTACTGTATTAAGACTAAACAGGACATGCTCTTAGGCATACAGCTCGATAGTGATTATACACTACTATACAAAGCCTACTAATGACAATGACATGAGTTATTATTATAATAATGAAGATCATAATAATTGTAATAATAGCAATAAGAACAAGGTCAAGAGAAAAAAAGAGGGTATAGGAGTGAGAGCTGTGTGCATATTATGTGTACTGTTAGATTACAATATTATTTTTCTGCCCATTTGGAACAGTGTAAACAACTAAGTAATGCCAATTATACCAATTATAAGTAATACCAGAGTCTGTTCAGGAAGAAAGTGTATAGCAAAGATTTAAATCATACAGATTTGTGAAATTGCTTTCTGACATTTTGCGGTTGTGTGAGGCTTGGTGCTCGCGGGATCAGTATGCTATTAAACAAACAAATAGGCAACAGGAGCAGGATCTGTTTTATTTCTGTAGATATATATGGAAGATTTTATAAAACAAGGCACATTTAAAGGTTAGGCTATTGATTTATAGACCTAATTAAGTTGGTTTCCTCTAGCCTCAATTTTAATAGACAATTAAGGCAAGGGCTGTTTCCTCGTCTCCTTAGTCCACTGCTGCCTCCGCCACTGTCACGGTCTTCCTCCTCTTCATTTGAAGAGGAGAGGCGAGAAGGATCAGAGGACCAATATGCGGCGTGGTATGTGTTCATAGTGAATTTTAATAAAGAGAACACTGAACACTATACAAAAGAGTAACAAAAAACAATCAACCAAATACGACCGTGACGCTACAAATGAGACCTGTGCTGACACAAGCCACTAACATAGACAATCACCCACAAACAAACAGTGCAACCCAGGCTACCTAAGTATGATTCTCAATCAGAGACAACTAATGACACCTGCCTCTGATTGAGAACTATACTAGGCCGAAACATAGAAATCCCAAATCATAGAAAATCAAACATAGACTGCCCACCCAACTCACGCCCTGACCATACTAAATAAATACAAAACAAAGGAAATAAAGGTCAGAACGTGACAGCCACATTGTTCTCAACACCAATATGCTTGTATAACTTTGCTGTTATGCACATAGCAACATAGGGAAAGGCACCAATTCAACGGCACACTGAAATTTGTTTCAGAACCGCGGTCACTGTCCAACACAGGGGAATGCGCATTTGTTATAAAATAATATTACATTTATTAGTGTTGTACAATTATTTTTACACAATATAACCATATACAATTTCAGTATCACATGTCTTAGACCAGGCCTGGGCAACTCCAGTCCTCGGGGGCCTGATTGGTGTCACACTTTTGCCTCAGCCCCAGCTAACACACCTGACTCCAATAATCAACTAATCATGATCTTCAGTTTAGAATGCAATTAGTTTAAAATCAGCTGTGTTTGCTCGGGATGGGGCAAAGTGTGACACCAATCAGGCCCCCGAGGACACAGTCTTAGAGTGTTGGACTGTGCCATCCCCGTGGCCTCTGCAATGGATTAGTCCGCCGAGACTGGTACAAGACACCTGTCTGAGCTACACCTATGAAAAATATAATACATTCGCACTGCTCGACTAAAGACATCTCGGTCGACCAACAGCCTAATCGACCAAACAATCCACAAGTTGATTAAATGTGGTCAGTTCTAGATTTGATGTTGAGTCAAGGACTCAGTCGTACCTTCCACATCCACAGTAGCCTTTAGCAAATAGTCTATAACTGTGTATGTAGGTTTTCACTGTGAGGGCCAAGGACTGGTTTCACCTTCACAATTGTCTATAATAGCCAGAAGTTAAACACTTAAGGGTCATAAATGCCCCCCCATCCTGTGTTGCATGACATACCCAGCAAACATGACCCCATTTGCCCCATGTGGGTATTCGGTGGCAAAGTGGGCATGGGCTAGCCCACATCAGCCCAACACAGGCTAGCCCACAACATGCCCATCATGGGCTAGGCCAGAGTGTCCCAAAGTCGGTCCCCCCTCCCCCAGCTGATTCAAATAACCAAATTAGCTTTGGTTATTTGAATCAGTTGTGTAGTGCTAGGGTAAAAACCAAAACGTGCACCCGGGGGGGACTTTGGGAAACCCTGGGCTAGCCGCCACCAAGCCCAGCTACAGGCAGGGGCTCATTTGATTATTTGGAGGTGTCCACAGTTCTTTTTGTGCGAACTTTACTAAGAGTGTTGTTCCAGTTTAAGGGTTCTGTTGTGCGATGCCCACATTTTTTGTATTGTACACAGCCAATGATGAAGTCTTTAAAAAGATACAGTAAGTGCATGTTACATTCTGTATGAGAAGGTTAACATTTTATCTTAAAAAAAATATATGTATGATAGTAATCACCTAATTTGCTTTCTGATACACTGGCCATGTCAGAATACACATACTTGTGTCTTTAATAGTAGGCTGTTTGAGTATGAAAAAAGTGTTATAGTATGTGACATTTTGAAAATCAAGTGTACTTTAAATGCCCGCACGTCATACTCATTTTGGCTTTGGGGGATGCACTACCGAAATCAACAAATAGCAGGAAACAATGTAATCGCACACGATTGAGTATGCTTTAAATGCCAGTATGTTATACTCATGTCGGCTTTTCATCTAGTAGAATTCACTGCACACTTTTGGGGAATTTCACAGCCACTGTGCTTTTGAAGAGGGGGGGGGGCTGCGAGTTCTGATTGCTAGATCTGTTCAAGTAAACAACAAAACAACTTGGAAGATGGCGAATAGCGATGCTTCTTCGGTGGTGTTCAAATGTAAGTAGCTTTTGTTCTTAAAATGATCACAACTATTTCATCATAACGTTACATCTTTGAAAACAAATTTGCTGCCTGCTGTGCCTTTTAGCTAGCTACGTGCTTCAGTAGGACTCAAGGGTGAAAGTAGATTTAATTTCTTCCCAGGACGGGACCTCCAAATAATTTTATGGTCGCAATCAAAGAACTACATTGTAATGGTTTTCTTCCGCTGAAGGAGAGGAGGACCAAAATGCGGCATGGTTAGTGTTCAACATCTTTAATAGACGAAAAACGAGAACACTACAAAATACAAAACAAATGTGAAAACCGAAAGTCCTATCTGGTGCAATGACAGAAGACAACCACCCACAAAATACCCACAGAATATGGCTGCCTAAATATGGTTCCCAATCAGAGACAACGATAGACAGCTGCCTCTAATTGAGAACCATAGTTTGTATGTCTATCTAGAAAGGAAACAGCCCCACAAACATACAAATACTCCTAGACCAGACGAAACACATAAATCCCCCATGTCACACCCTGATCTAACCAAAATAATAAAGAAAACAAAGATAACTAAGGCACCCGCACTGGAGACACCGTGGGCTCCACAGCATAACACGGTGCCTGCCCGGTCCCTCTCACTCTCCGGTAAGCACAGGAAGTTGGCGCAGGTCTCCGACCTGGCTTCGCCATACTCCCTGTGTCCCTCCCCCAAAGACATTTTTGGGGCTGACTTTCGGGCTTCCTACCGCGCCGCCGTGCTAGTTTCTCCAACTCCATTCTCCTGTTACCCTCCTCGCACTGCTCCAGTGAATCCCAGGCGAGCTCCGGCACTCTCCCTGGGTCGACCGCCCACCTGTCTATCTCTTCCCAAGTTGTTAGGTCCTGATTCTGCTCCCATGTCCAGAAATCCTGACATCACTGCCTCTCCTGCTCCTGCCCATCACGCTGCTTGGTCCTGTTGTGGTGGGTGGTTGGTTCTCTAATTGGTTCCCAATCAGAGACAAAGATAGACAGCTGCCTCTAATTGAGAACCAATCTAGGCAACCATAGACATACAAACTACCTACAACTTAAACAGTCACATAAATATACAAAAAACCCTAGACTAGACAAAAAACATAAATCCTCCATGTCACACCCTGACCTAACCAAAATAATGAAGAAAACAAAGATAACTAAGGCCAGGGCGTGACATACATATAGAATCCTGATTAATTCAATAGGATCTCTGTGGGCCAAGTCGTAAAGATGTGTGATTTAACTTTTAAAAAGTGTTAACTTTTATTGTGGCATAAACACAACCAGTCATGATGTTTTCTTCTGATTTGTCAAACAACTACTCAAAACAGTGGTGAATGGAAAGAGACATCTTCTCCACAGAACACCAACAAGCGTAATGACATTTGGCAATTTTCATTAGGCCAGAATTTATGTCCACTGCTGTCTGCAGTGTCGGGCATTTATCTCGGCCTTGGAAAAATGTAGGTGTTCTCATCGAATCACATCGTATTTTGGAGCGTTTTCAAGTCCATTCTGACATAATGGTGTAATAGCCTACCGTTTTCTTGACATTCTGTTGTAAATACTGTTATGGGCTCATGTTTAACCAGTACGGCATACCTACACTATTTATTTTGCCGGGATTCCGTACCGGATCGTACCGCCTTACTTTCACTCCTGGTCGGACTAGAAGTTAACTGTTCGAACAGTAATGTTAGGTACAGGGTTAACGGTAACGTTACTTGCTGTTGAGCAATAACTTCATATTTAACATTAGCGTAGTTCGCTAGCTAGCTACTTGTTGTAAATACCATTGCTTGTGTTCAAAACTATGCACTAGCTATAATGTTAGTCACACGGTAACCTATATTCCTATTTTCCACAGCGGTGCTGGTCCCAACACTTATCTTTTCTTCTAGTTCTCCAAATTTGACACTTCATTTTATCTGTGATAAGCTGAACGGTTACAGTCTGAATGGGTCTTGATAGTTTCATTGCACATGACCTGTTATGGTGAAAGTAATGGTAAGCTGCACTCCTTACTTTATCAAATTTGGAGTGCCAAGGTGAAACAGTATGTGGCAGTCTAGCTATCTTCGGAAAGTTCACACACTCTACTTTGCTCATGTTTTGGTTAATGTTGTACATCTGGTGTCTTTTCAGGATCTATGGTAAGGAGTGTGAGCTGGAGGGGCAGTTGTCACCTGTAAGGGTGAAAAAGAAGTAAGAGAACCTTTAGCAAAAACACACTGTACGCTGCTGTTTGTTATCTTGACATGTATTGCGGTACTTGGCTAATAAAGTTATCCTTTTCGTGCAACAACACTTTCCCATCTATTTCCTATGTTTCACCAGAAAATGAATATACGTGTGCTAGAAAGTATTCCAGAGAAATGTACTGCAATTTTAAAGTATTAGTTTTGATGCTGAAAGCTATCCTTTTCCATATTTTTTAGTAATTAAAAGCTCTCCACACCGGAGTCAGCATCGAGGGACTGGAGGCCATAGACGCATCCTGGAAGTGGTATGCGGTGATGGATGAAGTGCTAGCGGGCTGCCACTTCATTGCCCCATCGGTCATCATCTCCTCATCCTCCCAAGGTGCAGCTATGAGCTCCCCTCCTTTCCAGAATGGCCCAAATGTGGGCTGGAGTAGGAGGAGGTGACTGCGGGGAGGCATGACTTATGGCCGTTTTAGAGACCATGATTAAGAAGTAGTTTTATTTATTTTGTATGTACAGTATTGTATTTCTTTTTATAAACGCAAAGTGAATTTCGTTGTTTTTTTTAAGTGTTTTCTTCTTTGTAATAAAAAATCAAAAGTGATACAGGTACATCTACTGTTGGTGTGTTTTATTTATTTTTTTAAAATGCACTTGCACATCTGAGCTATCTTGTTGCAGAAACCCGAACACTGCTCTTGCTAGTACCACTTTTTTATTGAAGTTTATTTGTCGGCCTCTTGGCCTTGGTTTTTTGCTCTACGAAACTAAAATAAACCATCTGTGGCATAATAATAATTGATGACATTTTTATAGCTCTTTTCATAACAATCTCAAAGATCATCAAAAGTATAAAAACGAAAAATAAGCAATACATGATCACAAGTAGCCTAGCTATAGGTCAACCACGAGAGGCCAAGTCTGAGTGCATGGATCCTCCAACGATGGAGAGGGAGAGTTCATGGCTTGATCAGAGTACGGTGGTCAGGGAGATGGCTGATGAAGATGGAATTTGGTAACGATCTTGTAGAGGTCTACTCTGGGAACCAGCCTGATTCATGTAGCCACTGGACTTCTCCGTCACAATATATGGCACCTACTTGGCTGATGCCTCAGCAGCTGTGGGTACCTTACTCATTACGAGCCCTCTGCCTCAGCACTGCATTCCCCTACTGCATCTCCCCTTACTCTCAAGCTTCAGGTGACTCTTCAGTTGATATACACGTAGGCCTACACTCAAGTTTACTCCAAATACGTCATTCCAAATGCTAGCTACTTAGCTAACGTTAGCCCAAAACAACAACACTCTGGCGAATTAAACTGTCAGTGGGTGGGGCTACAGACATTTCTTTCCAGTCCATGTGAAGCCGTTACTGATGGTGTGTTCAAGACATTGAGGTATAAAAGAACAAGACAGCTGGGAATTTGGGAAAAGAACGTGCTTTGAAATGGATGATATATTTTTTACGGCCAGCCAACTCGGAATTACAAGTGACAAACTCTGCATCTTCCTAGAGCTTCTATTTCGCTGACCTAAAGATCACCGACGTCACGATTTATCACTGTCTTAGCTGGTTTTGCTTCTGAGTTCCCAGTTGTCTCGAATGCACCAAAAGTAATACGTTTCGGCTGTGGCATACTGCGTACAGTTTTTGCTAAAAAGTACGTAGTACGATTAGTAAACAGTATGCAGTTTAAGTAAGTAGTATGCAAGTGTAATGTAGATGCTGGGAGGCAAGAAGCAGGTGGGTTTAATATAATAAAAAACATGGAGCGAAACAACGTAGGAGTAACGTCTAGACATGAACAAAAAAACAATAGCGCCTGGGGAAAGAACTTAAGGGAGTGCCAGATAAAGGGGGGGTAATGGAGTCCAGGTGTGCCAAATGATAAAGCGCAGGTGCGCGTAATGATGGTTCCCAGGACCGGTGGTTAGTAAACTGGCGGTGTCAAACGCCGGAGGGGAGGAGCGGGAGTAGACGTGATAGCAAGCCAGATTTCATACACTGCCATTGTATCACGTTCCTTAAATACCTTTATGGCTCAAAGTATGCAATTCATGCATTCCATTAAAAGTGTCATAAATAAATGATAAAATAATTCCTAAATAGCAAAGGCGCATCGGCCCAATGTTGGGCAGCCTACATGGGGTCAATATTTTAGCCTGCATTGGGCCCACATCGTGTCAATGTGGGCATGTTTGCTGGGAAAAAACTGGGTTATTTCTGGCAAAGTGAGCGCTACCTTCACCAGAGGGCTGCCTATAATGGGCCACACTGAGCAAATGCCTTGGGGGCCAACGTGCAGCCAATATCTTAGCCCGCATTGGGTCTACATCGTGCCAATGTGAACATATTTTCTACAGCTAGAAGCCAGTGTGTTGTTCTTTACTAGATGCTTATTGGAGTAATGGCTTCTAATTTCTACCTCTGTCCTGATGTATGGCTTTGAGCGCAAGAGGTGAGCGATGTGGACAGGAAAGGCGCACGTGTGTGTGTGGTGTGAATTCCGAACTGTGTGTGAACTGAGGACAGGCAGTGTGTGTGTGTGGACAGCCTTGTGTTTATAGCCCACATATTACTACTTGTCTATTTTGAAACTGACAATACATCAGGTAGAATGTGAAATCAAACAAAGCACATAAAGACATTGTGAAGCTAAACATTCTGTTACAATACATGCTGGTTGAACAATGAGTGACTATGATTAGCAATTGTTCAATAATGGGGAAAACACATGTGTTTGTGTTGAGATTGGGTTTCTCTTTGGATACTAAAATAGGTTATTTGTTCCATGGGGTTGAGGCACTCATTGATCTAAACTAAAGGTTTACAATACAAACATGGTTGAACAAACATTGGTTGAATTAATTTGTGCATACCGTTGCAAAACATTTGAAACTGAAAACGAAAACAAGCATTTGTTATTGGACAGGTCTCTCCCTGTTTGCCTGTTTTCTTCCATTTGGTGCCTAATGAACATGACCCTGTTGTGATAAAGAAAGCAAGGTCTTGACTAAGAGCCCTCCTCTATAACACTGACCTACTGTGCGAAAACAAATTCCATGCCCTGAGATTAGGGATGGGCAACCCCAGTCCTCGGGAGCATGATTGGTGTCACACTTTTGCCCCAGCCCCAGCGAACACACCTCCAATAATCAACTAATCCTGATCTTCGGTTTAAAATGCTAATCATTTAGCTGTGTTTGCTAGGGATGGGAAAAAGTTGTAACACCACTCCGGTTCTGAGGACTGGAGTTGCCCATCCCTGTCCTAGATGTACTAGAAAAGCCAATATGGACATGGCTACAACGCTGAAGGGCCGTTGACATGATGAGACGGTGAAAAGAACCCTGATGCAGAGTAACACACACACATGCAGCATTCACTGAAACGTACGCATAATGACAATAAATTCTGAAAGTCACTTAATCCGTCAAACAAGTCAGGAGTACTTTATCGTTACCCAAAGATTATGATCACTTGCCCGAAAATTTCAATGAACTATTTACACGCAGAAGTGCAATATACAGCATTGCCTGCCTTTCACCTACATATACAGTATGGGAGGAATCAGAAAGATCAGTACTGGAATTCTTTGTATGTTGGTTGCTACCAGAAAATAATTCTCAGAGTAAAGCTCAATTTGCCCAACTGCAGCAAATTATCTGTACTTCACTTAAACAATGGGGATGAACCAGAAATATAATTTGTAGGCTAGGAATTCTTTGCAGTTTGGTTGTTTTCATATAACTTACCCAACTGCTCAGTTCACCTGCCCCAGGCAATAGGACAACCCTATTAGGACAACCCAATAGGACAATGTCAATCGCTGGAACTAATAATGACAACCGTGATGAGTGGGTGTCAGCCGAGGAGGGTGGGGTGGGGGTTTAATTGTATTGTATTGCATTGTAGTCATATGCCACATGAATAGTAAAATAGCAGGCTGTTAGACATGGACAGAGAACGCCCAGTCAGTCAGTCCTGTCATTTGCACTACGGTAAATCGACATACTGGATGTAACAGAGTATAATTTGATTGTCGGGACACAGAGCTGCTCTCCTGGTGTGAGTCTTGTTTGTAGAACACCAAGCCTGCCTACACACACACAAACTCATCTTTGTTTCACACACACACACACACACACACACACACGTTGCCTCTAATCAAATTAATGGACAATGAAGAATTAAGCCTCTTTTATATGGTTCAATAAGTCTTCCTTTCACCCCCAACAACACCCACACAATGCCATCTAAAACACATACACACACGCAAAAACACACACACACTCCTCTCAACATCATGGGACTATGTGAGTCCCTAGCTAATTAGCACAGTCTCATCTCCACTCATCAGAGCATCAGACCAATGCAATATGTAGGAAGTTCAGTCGACTGCTTCACTCTGCACTTCACCAGGCTCACACAGCATTACTCAACCCTGCCAGACAAGCTTGACTGAGCTGAGCTCCCTCAGTGTTCAGAACTCACACCATAGAAATATAATATTGGGTTGGATAGATCAGAAATTACATCTATCTGACACACATTCAGGTTTCCAATACATTCTAATTTTTTTAAATGAATAAAAACATAGAAGCATGAATCTGTCTTGTGTTCCCTCATTCAATGTTGTTTAAAAGTCACTTTCAGGTTAATACAGGTTACAGAGGGCAGGTTTTTGTACAGACATGGGGTGTGAAGAGTTATCATGATCTGCTTGGACTGACATGGATCTGCAGAGCTGCCATTTGATCTCTCTGGTGGGTGGAAGGTTATCATAAAGGTCATGTATTAATAGTGTACCTTCAGAACACCATCATATCAGATTTTCCTTTCTCACTGATAACAAACTGACACAGGGTTCAGTCAGGATCAGAAAGCCTGTCTGACTGACTGACTGCTCTAGTATGTTGTTTAATAAGGGGGGGAAAAACATCACAAGCTTAAAATAGTCTTGGAATTATCTAATAGATCTTTGTTAACCCTGATGAAGTCTGGAAAAAGGCACAAACAGCTATTGGATAACATACTGTAATCATCACACATCCTTCCTGATATTCACACTTCTTTGTTTTAATCACACATCATTTACCCACTTTGAGGGAAATCTGGTTAGCAGACTTACATAAAGAAATATATATAGATCAAATAAAATAAATACTGCTTTGCTTATAACCATTATGTAAAATAAATGTTTTTTGTGTTTTTTTTAAATATGACAGCTGAGGTCAGATGTCTATCAGCATCAGTAGGATGCTTGAGAAGAGTATAAACAATATATCAAAGTCTCTGAGATATCACATATATTTGCCAACAACCATAAAAATCTGTTTTTTATTTGATTAGCTGTATTAACATAACTTGATTTGTGTATTGATTGTCCTTATTGACACAACTTTACAAGGTTACACTGACCAGCTAGTCGAGTCCTATTGAAATGTGATACTGAGAGCTGGATGGATACTATTCTGCCTTTACACAGAGTCGTTGACCCGTGTAGCAGTCCTGACATCTGACCGACACACAAACAGACACAGACACCTCCCCATCCCCCCTGGCCCTGTGACAAACACAGTCACAGGGCCAGAGACAAACACGCAGTCTACTCATCATCATCAGCGTCCTCGTATCCTCTCAACTCTTTCTCCACCTGAAAACAGGATGTAATCACAGGCTGAATCTAGCACGTCACCTCAGCACGTCATTTCCTGTCACAAACTCCTGTCACAAATTCAGATACCCCATGTGCCTCGACCTGTTGTTTCTGCCTGTTGTTTCCGAAATGGTATTTTTTATACGTTTTTAGCAAATATATCTTAAAAGACACAGTGCAGTCAAAAACGGGATTTTTCTGTTTTTTTTAATCTACACTCAGTGGCCAATTTATTATGTAATTCAAAATGGTTCGCTCCTACAGGCAATGAGTCACGTGGCCGTGGCTTGCAAGCAGGCATCAATGCATTCAGTTACTGTTTGGTTGAATGTTAGAATGGGCAAAAGAAGTGACCTAACCGACTTTGAGCGTGGACTGAGCGTCGGTTCCAGTATCTCAGAAACGGCCGGCCTCCTGGGATATTCACACACACAACAGTGTCTAGGGTTTACCGAGAATGGTGCAACAAATGAAAAACATCTAGTCAACGGCAGTCCTATGGGTGAAAACAGCTTGTTGATGAGAGGTCGAAGGAGAACGGCAAGAATCGTTCAAGTTAACGGGCTGGCCAAAAACCAGACAAATAACGGCGCAGTACAACAGTTGTGTACAGAACGGAATCTCAGAACGCGCAACTCGTCGATCCTTCTCACGGATAGGCTATTGCAGCAGACGACCACACCGGGTTCCACTCCTATCAGCTAAAAACAAGAAGAAGCGGCTCCAGTGGGCACGCCATCACCAACGCTGGAAAAACATTGCCTGATCCGACGAATCCCGGTTACTGTTGCGTCATGCTGATGGCAGAGTCAGGATTTGCGGTGAGTCCATGGCCCCATCCTGCCTGGTGTCAACAGTACATGCTCTACCAACTGAGCTACACAGGTCCATAATGTTATTTTAGTGTAAGAGCTGATTGAAAAGACCGCCTGAAATTTCAGCCAGTTGTGTTGGGATGGGGTTTTGGCCTGCCTGGTGACATCACCAGACAGTAAATTAGTTAAAGACCAATCAACCTCTGCCATGAACAGCTTCTTTTTTTCCCCCATTACACCCTTCCCACTCAGACTACTCCCAAGCTTAGTTCTTGCTTGAGAAATTGCTCATTGCTAAGAAGTTATTTTTGCTTATTTTTGACCATTTTTAATTGAAAACAATCACACTAAGGTACTTAATTGTTACCCAGAAGTGGTTTGATACTGTGATGAAAACGGCTGCAAATGGCTGCATTGGACCACACTTCAGTTTGGAGAATGAATAAGCAAGAAATTGCAGAAAAAGTGACTCAAGAAGGGATTGACATGAATACTCTGTAGTTGTTATAAATATTAAGAAACTGCAAGTTCCCAGCAGATGCTTCCTATTTTGTATCAAAGCATCCTTCACTCATGCTGCCAAACATACGCTCGTAAAATTGACCATCCTACCGATCCTCGACTTTGGCGATGTCATTTACAAAATAGCCTCCAACACTCAACTCAACAAATTGGATGCAGTCTATCACAGTGCCATCCATTTTGTCACCAAAGCCCCATATATTACCCACCACTGCGACCTGTACGCTCTCGTTGACTGGCCCTCGCTTCACT
Source organism: Oncorhynchus masou masou (assembly GCF_036934945.1). Classification (NCBI taxonomy): domain Eukaryota; kingdom Metazoa; phylum Chordata; class Actinopteri; order Salmoniformes; family Salmonidae; genus Oncorhynchus; species Oncorhynchus masou. The sequence continues at coordinate 54,883,233 of NC_088217.1, forward strand.
CTTGTCACCAAACCCACTGGCTCCAGGTCATCTACAAGTCTCTGCTAGGTAAAGCCCCACCTTACCTCAGCTCACTGGTCACCATAGCAGCACCCACTCGTAGCACGCGCTCCAGCAGGTATATCTCACTGATCACCCCCAAAGCCAATTCATCCTTTAGGCCGCCTTTTCTTCCAGTTCTCTGCTGCCTATGACTGGAACGAACTGCAAAAATCACTGACGCTGGAGACTCATATCTCCCTCACTAGCTTTAAGCACCAGCTGTCAGAGCAGCTCACAGATCACTGCACCTGTACATAGCCAATCTGTAAACAGCCCATCCAACTACCTCATCCCCATACTGAATTTATCTTGCTCCTTTTCACCCCAGTATCTCCACTTGCACATTCATCTTCTGCATATCTACCATTCCCGTGTTTAATTGCTATATTGTAATTACTTCGCCACTATGGCCTATTTATTGCCTTACCTCCCTTATCTTACCTCATTTGCACTCTTTTTGTTCTACTGTATGTTTTATTTATTCCATGTGTAACTCTGTGTAGTTGTATATGTCAAACTGCTATGCTTTATCTTGGCCAGGGCTCAGTTGCAAATGAGAACTTGTTCTCAACTAGCCTACCTGGTTAAATAAAGGTGAAATAATAATGTTTTTTTTAAATGTAGTTCTACTACCTCATGGTGATGCAAAAAAAAATATCAACCCTCGGGTGGACAATAAATATATTATATTGTACTCTATTTTACTCATGTAGTGTGCTTCAACACCATGCTCACCGTGATGCCAATGACTGCCAGAGGGCTGTTCCACCGTAGAAGTACACTAATTAGAACAGGTCTCCATGTTGATCTTTAATTAGATGGAGCAACATCACAAGTTCAACTGGGTCACTAGCCACTGGCAACAATATGACACATGAATAGTATAGTTCTAATTCTTGGTAATTGTACCTATTCTTTCCTCTTGAGCTCTTTTTGAGTTATATCACCTACTGTATATCATGTTTGTATGTGTCATCTCACTGTACCTGTGTTTTATCTATTGACCTATTTAATAGGCTGATTGCTGAACAAACAGGAAGCTGTAGATTGGACAAAAACAGGTTGAACCGAGACATAATCCAGGGGTCAGTGAGTTATCCTATAAAGTCCCCAGCCAGCCAGCCAGGTCAGGATAGACCGAATATTTTCTTTTGTCTGATTTTGGGTACCCTGAGGAAGGCACAGTGATGCTAAAATGTTGATAAATACCCATTACATTGGTGGGAGATTACATATGGAGTGTGCGACTTTATGATAGTTTATTCGCCGTTAGTCAGCACCTCCACACAAACTATTATTCTGCGTGTGCGCCAGCTCATCTTTTTCTTTTATGATGCTGATAAAGACAGCAGGGCCAAGATTCAAACAAAAATTTCTTATGCAAAAACTTAAAAATATAAGAGTTCGTAATTGCAATACCTCAGCAATATCTTAAGATTTAATGATTTTCTTACAAACCTTCTTAAGATGTTTGTTACTAGGCAACCATTTTAGCTACCTACAGTTGAAGTCAGAAGTTTACATACACTTAGGTTGGAGTCATGAACCACTCCACAAATGTATTGTTAGCAAACTTTAGTTTTGGCATATCGGTTAGGACATCTACTCGGTGCATGACACAAGTAATTTTTCCCAACAATTGTTTAAGTATTTCACTGTATCACAATTCCAGTGGTCAGAAGTTTACATACGCTAAGTTGACTGTGCCTTTTAAAAAGCTTGGAAATTTCCAGAAAATTATGTCATGGCTTTAGAAGCTTCTGATAGGCTAATTGACATAATTTGAGTCATTTGGAGGTGAACCTGTGGCTGTATTTCAAGGCCTACCTTCAAACTCACTGCCTCCTCAGTTGACATCATGGGAAAATCAAAAGAAATCATCCAAGACCTCCACAAGTCTGGATCATCCTTGGGAGCATTTTCCAAATGCCTGAAGGTACCACGTTCATCTGTACAAACAATAGTACGCAAGTATAAACACCATGGGACCACGCAGCCGTCATACTGCTCAGGAAGGAGACGCATTCTGTCTCCTAGAGATGAACTTACTTTGGGGCGAAAAGTGCAAATCAATCCCAGAACAACAGCAAAGGACCTTGTGATGATGCTGCAGGAAACAAGTACAAACGTATCGATATCCACCATAAAACGAGTCATATATAGATATAACCTGAAAGGCAGCTCAGCAAATCAAATCAAATTTTATTTGTCACATACACATGGTTAGCAGATGGTAATGCGAGTGTAGCGAAATGCTTGTGCTTCTAGTTCCGACAATGCAGTAATAACCAACAAGTAATCTAACTAACAATTCCAAAACTACTGTCTTATACACAGTGTAAGGGGATAAAGAATATGTACATAAGGATATATGAATGAGTGATGGTACAGAGCAGCATAGGCAAGATACAGTAGATGGTATCGAGTACAGTATATACATATGAGATGAGTATGTAAACAAAGTGGCATAGTTAAAGTGGCTAGTGATACATGTATTACATAAGGATGCAGTCGATGATATAGAGTACAGTATATACGTATGCATATGAGAAGAATAATGTAGGGTAAGTAACATTATATAAGGTAGCATTGTTTAAAGTGGCTAGTGATATATTTACATCATTTCCCATCAATTCCCATTATTAAAGTGGCTGGAGTTGAGTCAGTGTCAGTGTGTTGGCAGCAGCCACTCAATGTTAGTGGTGGCTGTTTAACAGTCTGATGGCCTTGAGATAGAAGCTGTTTTTCAGTCTCTCGGTCCCAGCTTTGATGCACCTGTACTGACCTCGCCTTCTGGATGATAGCGGGGTGAACAGGCAGTGGCTCGGGTGGTTGATGTCCTTGATCTTTATGGCCTTCCTGTAACATCGGGTGGTGTAGGTGTCCTGGAGGGCAGGTAGTTTGCCCCTGGTGATGCGTTGTGCAGACCTCACTACCCTCTGGAGAGCCTTACGGTTGAGGGCGGAGCAGTTGCCGTATCAGGCGGTGATACAGCCCGCCAGGATGCTCTCGATTGTGCATCTGTAGAAGTTTGAGTGCTTTTGGTGACAAGCCGAATTTCTTCAGCCTCCTGAGGTTGAAGAGGCGCTGCTGCGCCTTCTTCACGATGCTGTCTGTGTGAGTGGACCAATTCAGTTTGTCTGTGATGTGTATGCCGAGGAACTTAAAACTTGCTACTCTCTCCACTACTGTTCCATCGATGTGGATAGGGGGGTGTTCCCTCTGCTGTTTCCTGAAGTCCACAATCATCTCCTTAGTTTTGTTGACGTTGAGTGTGAGGTTATTTTCCTGACACCACACTCCGAGGGCTCTCACCTCCTCCCTGTAGGCCGTCTCATCGTTGTTGGTAATCAAGCCTAGCACTGTTGTGTCGTCCGCAAACTTGATGATTGAGTTGGAGGCGTGCGTGGCCACGCAGTCGTGGGTGAACAGGGAGTGCAGGAGAGGGCTCAGAACGCACCCTTGTGGGGCCCCAGTGTTGAGGATCAGCGGGGAGGAGATGTTGTTACCTACCCTCACCAACTGGGGGCGGCCCGTCAGGAAGTCCAGTACCCAGTTGCACAGGGCGGGGTCGAGACCCAGGGTCTCGAGCTTGATGACGAGCTTGGAGGGTACTATGGTGTTGAATGCCGAGCTGTAGTCGATGAACAGCATTCTCACATAGGTATTCCTCTTGTCCAGATGGGTTAGGGCAGTGTGCAGTGTGGTTGAGATTGCATCGGCTGTGGACCTATTTGGGCGGTAAGCAAATTGGAGTGGGTCTAGGGAGTCAGGTAGGGTGGAGGTGATATGGTCCTTGACTAGTCTCTCAAAGCACTTCATGATGACGGAAGTGAGTGCTACGGGGCGGTAGTCGTTTAGCTCAGTTACCTTAGCTTTCTTGGGAACAGGAACAATGGTGGCCCTCTTGAAGCATGTGGGAACAGCAGACTGGTATAGGGATTGATTGAATATGTCCGTAAACACACCAGCCAGCTGGTCTGCGCATACTCTGAGGGCGCGGCTGGGGATGCCGTCTGGGCCTGCAGCCTTGCGAGGGTTAACACGTTTAAATGTTTTACTCACCTCGGCTGCAGTGAAGGAGAGACCGCATGTTTCCATTGCAGGCCGTGTCAGTGGCACTGTATTGTCCTCAAAGCGGGCAAAAAAGTTATTTAGCCTGCCTGGGAGCAAGACATCCTGGTCCGTGACTGGGCTGGATTTCTTCCTGTAGTCCGTGATTGACTGTAGACCCTGCCACATGCCTCTTGTGTCTGAGCCGCCAGTACTTCCGGCGCCGACAGAGATGGCCGCCTCGCTTCGCGTTCCTAGGAAACTATGCAGTTTTTTGTTTTTTTTACGTGTTATTTCTTACATTAGTACCCCAGGTCATCTTAGGTTTCATTACATACAGTCGAGAAGAACTACTGTATATAAGATCAGCGTCAACTCACCATCAGTACGACCAAGAATATGTTTTTCGCGACGCGGATCCTGTGTTCTGCCTTACAAACAGGACAACGGAATGGATCGCATGCAGCGACCCAAAAACGACTCCGAAAAAGAGGGAAACGAGGCGGTCTTCTGGTCAGACTACGGAGACGGGCACATCGTGCCCCACTTCCCTAGCATTCTTCTTGCCAATGTCCAGTCTCTTGACAACAAGGTTGATGAAATCCGAGCAAGGGTAGCATTCCAGAGGGACATCAGAGACTGTAACGTTCTGTGCTTCACGGAAACATGGCTCACTGGAGAGACGCTATCCGAAGCGGTGCAGCCAACGGGTTTCTCCACGCATCGCGCCGACAGAAACAAACACCTTTCTGGCAAGAAGAGGGGTGGGGGCGTATGCCTTATGGCTAACAAGACATGGTGCGATGAAAGAAACATACAGGAACTCAAATCCTTCTGTTCACCTGATTTTAGAATTCCTCACAATCAAATGTAGACCGCATTATCTACCAAGAGAATTCTCTTCGATTATAATCACAGCCGTATATATCCCCCCCCCCCCCCAAGCAGACACATTGATGGCTCTGAACGAACTTTATTTAACTCTTTGCAAACTGGAAACCATTTATCCGGAGGCTGCATTCATTGTTGCTGGGGATTTTAACAAGGCTAATCTGAAAACAAGACTCCCTAAATTTTAATCAGCATATCGATTGCGCAACCAGGGGTGGAAAAACCTTGGATCACTGTTACTCTAACTTCCGCAACGCATATAAGGCCCTGCCCCGCCCCCCTTTCGGAAAAGCTGACCACGACTCCATTTTGCTGATACCTGCCTACAGACAAAAATAAAAAAAAAGAAGCTCCCACGCTGAGGTCTGTCCAACGCTGGTCCGACCAAGCTGACTCCACACTCCAAGACTGCTTCCATCACGTGGACTGGGACATGTTTCATATTGCGTCAGATAACAATATTGACGAATACGCTGATTCGGTGTGTGAGTTCATTAGAACGTGCGTTGAAGATGTCATTCCCATAGCAACGATTAAAACATTCCCTAACCAGAAACCGTGGATTGATGGCAGCATTCGCATGAAACTGAAAGCGCGAACCACTGCTTTCAATCAGGGCAAGGTGTCTGGTAACATGACTGAATACAAACAGTGCAGCTATTCCCTCCGTAAGGCTATCAAACAAGCTAAGCGTCAGTACAGAGACAAAGTAGAATCTCAATTCAACGGCTCAGACACAAGAGGCATGTGAAGGAAGGAAGAAGCCACTGCTACAAAACCGCCATAAAAAAGCCAGACTATGGTTTGCAACTGAGCATGGGAACAAAGATCGTACTTTTTGGAGAAATGTCCTCTGGTCTGATGAAACAAAAACACAACAGTTGGCCATAATGACCATCGTTATGTTTGTAGGAAAAAGGGGGAGACTTGCAAGCCAAAGAATATCATCTCAACCGTGAAGCACGGGGGTGGCAGCATCATGTTGTTGGGGTGTTTTGCTGCAGGAGGCACAGGTGCACTGCTCAAAATAGATGGCTGCATAAGGACGGAACATTATGTGGATATATTGAAGGAACATCTCAAGCATCAAATCAAATGTATTTATATAGCCCTTCGTACATCAGCTGATATCTCAAAGTGCTGTACAGAAACTCAGCGTAAAACCCCAAACAGCAAGTAATGCAGGTGTTGAAGCACATTGGCTAGGAAAAACTCCCTAGAAAGGCCAAAACCTAGGAAGAAACCTAGAGAGGAACCAGGCTATGATGGGTGGCCAGTCCTCTTCTGGCTGTGCCGGGTGGAGATTATAACAGAACATGGCCAAGATGTTCAAATGTTCATAAATGACCAGTATGATCAAATAATAGGTCTGGGACAGGTAGCACGTCTGGTGAACAGGTCAGGATTCCATAGCCGCAGGCAGAACAGTTGAAACTGGAGCAGCAGCATGGCCAGGTGGACTGGAGACAGCAAGGCGTCATCATGCCAGGTCCTGAGGCATGGTCCTAGGGCTCAGGTCCTCAGAGAGAGAAAGAGAAAATTAGAGAAAGCATACTTAAATTCACACAGGACACCGGATAAGACAGGAGAAGTACTCCAGATATAACAAAATGACCCTAGCCCCCCGACACAAACTATTGTAGCATAAATACTGGAGGTTGAGACAGGAGCGGTCAGGAGACACTGTGGCCCCATCCGATGATACCCCCCGGACAGGGCCAAACAGGAAGGATATAACCCCACCCACTTTGCCAAAGCACAGCCCCCACACCACTAGAGGGTTATGTTCAACCACCAACTTACCATCCTGAGACAAGGCCGAGTATAGCCCACAAAGATCTCCGCCACGGTATTACGCACGCCTCTATGAAGAGGGAACGCAACACCCTGCTACAACTAAACGCTCCGTGAAGTGAAAGAGGTATGGACTGTAGGCGTGAGTAAGGATGACAACAGGCAGAATGTGGTACCGTTTACAAGGACTTTATTCCTTTACACGGTAATATGGGGAAAAGGGGCTGGACGGAACCAAAGCAAAGAAAGTAAATCTCAAAGCCCCCCCCCTCTCCTATCTTACCTGCCTACCCACTACTTACCTACTTTAGCACCACCTGGTGCCCTAACCAAAATACGGGGGGGGTCCGCCCAGGTCTTACCTATTGTGCCTAGACAATGAATATACTACGGGTATATGTATGCCCGCGGGCCTCTTGCCTAAGCACTCCCTAGGTGCCTTCCCTTTCCCCCTGGGAACAAATGAAACAGGAGAACAAATCATTTCTCAAACAAACAAACATCAAATAAGCTCTATCTGAGCAACAAACTCACAGAACATACCAACTGCTACCAACAACTAACGCAGTAAATTATCCACAGCCATCAGCCTCCTCTCTCAGCAATGACCTCCCTCACATTCAATCTCTCTGCAATGACTATCTATCACTCTGCGATGACCTCCCTGCAATGACCTCCCTGCAAAATCTCTCTCCTGAACAGAACACTGGCTTTATATATAGCTTCAGACGGAATAGGTAATTGGCGACAGCTGTGGGGTCAGCTCTCCAATTAGCCATGAAGTCGACCAATCAGCTGCTTGGGGGATTTCAGGAAGCCATTTCCCGAAATAAACACATGCAAATACACAAACTACAACACATAAACTGGGGAACGTAACACAGCCCAAGGGGGTTGTCTTCCAGACAGGAAGATCACATCAGTGACTCAACCCACTCAAGTGACGCACTCCTCTTAGGGATGGCATGAAAGAGCACCAGTATAAGCCAGTGACTCAGCCCCTGTAATAGAGTTAGAGGCAGAGAATCCCAGTTGAAAGAGGGGAACCGGCCAGGCAGAGACAGCAAGGGCGGTTTGTTGCTCCAGAGCCTTTCCGTTCACCTTCACACTCCTGGGCCAGACTACACTCAATCATATGACCCACTGAAGAGATGAGTCTTCAGTAAAGACTTAAAGGTTGAGACCGAGTTTGCGTCTCTCACATGGGTAGGCAGACCATTCCATAAAAATGGAGCTCTATAGTAAAAAGCCCTGCCTCCAGCTGTTTGCTTAGAAATTCTAGGGACAATTAAGAGGCCTGCATCTTGTGACCGTAGCGTACGTGTAGGTATGTACGGCAGGACCAAAACAGAGAGATAGGTAGGAGCAGCCCATGGAATGCTTTGTAGGTTAGCGGTAAAACCTTGAAATCAGCCGTTGCCTTGACAGGAAGCCAGTGTAGGGAGGCTTGCACTGGAGTAATATGATATTTTTTTTTGGTTCTAATCAGGATTCCAGCAGCCGTATTTAGCACTAACTGAAGTTTATTTAGTGCTTTATCCGGGTAGCTAGAAAGTAGAGCATTTCAGTAGTCTCACCTAGAAGTAACAAAAGCATGGATGAATTTTTCTGCATCATTTTTGGACAGAAAGTTTCTGATTTTTGCAATGTTACATAGATGGAAAAATGCTGTCCTTGAAACAGTCTTGATATGTTTGTCAAAAGAGAGATCAGGGTCCAGAGTAACGCCGAGGTCCTTTACAGTTTTATTTGAGACGACTGTACAACCATTAAGATTAATTGTCAGATTCAATAGATCTCTTTGCTTCTTTGGACCTAGAACAAGCATCTCTGTTTTGTCAGAGTTTAAAAGTAGGAAGTTTGCAGCCATCCACTTCCTTATGTCTGAAACACAGGCTTCTAGCGAGGGCAATTTTGGGGCTTCAACATGTTTCATTGAAATGTACAGCTGTGTGTCATCCGCATAGCAGTGAAAGTTAACATTATGTTTTCGAATGACATCCCCAAGAGGCAAAATATATAGTGAAAACAATAGTGGTCCTAAAACGGAACCTTGGGGAACACCGAAATGTACAGTTGATTTGTCAGAGGACAAGCCATTCACAGAGACAAACTGATATCTTTCCAACAGATAAGATCTAAACCAGGTCAGAACTTGTCCGTGTAGATCAATTTGGGTTTCCAATCTCTCCAAAAGAATGTGGTGATCGATGGTATCAAATGCAGCACTTCAGTCAGGAAGTTAAAGCTTGGTCGCAAATGGGTCTTCCAAAAGGACAATGACCCCAAGCATACTTCCAAAGTTGTGGCAAAATGGCTTATAAGGACAACAAAGTCAAGGTATTGTAGTGTCCATCACAAAGCCATGACCTCAATTCTATAAAATATGTGTGTGTCGAACTGAAAAAGTGTGCGCGAGCAAGGAGGCCTACAAACTTGACTCAGTTACACCATTACTGTCAGGAGAAATGGGCCAAAATTCATCCAACTTATTATGGGAAGTTTCGGCTACCCGAAACATTTCGCCCAAGTTAAACAATTTAAAGTCAATGCTACCAAATACTCACAGAGTGTATGTAAACTTCTGACCCACTGGGAATGTGATGAAAGAAATAAAGGCTGAAATAAATCATTCTCTCATCTATTCTGACATTTCACATTCTTAAAATTAAGTGGTGATCCTAACTGACCAAAGACAGGGAATTTTTACTCAGATTAAATGTCAGGAATTGTGAAAAGCTGAGTTTAAATGTATTTGGCTAAGGTGTATGTAAGCTTCAGACTTCAACTGTATCTAGCTAGCAAAGGCAATCATGTTAGCAAATATCTTACTAAGATTACTGTTCTAAAATATGTTCTTGGGTTTAAAATAATCAATACGTAAACTTTCAGATGACGTTTGTGAGTGAATTAAACATGTTAAATTACACTTCACTGAGTGACAATATGAAAGCCAGTGTTTGTTTACAGGCAGGCAGTAGCTTTAGGGTTAAGGACTGGCTGGGGCCTGGGCTCGTCCACACATGCACACTATTACGCACACACACACACACATGCAGGCACACATGCACAGACAAACACATGCATGCACACACACGCACACTTTCCTCACCACTGGCTTTGTCCCTAGCCTACACACTTCCCTGGTCTGTTAGGAAAACACAAAGCCAGGAACTTCTCAGCCCTCCAGAACAAAGACTTAACACTGGGATCAATTTCTTGTTGGCTGAAACAGGAGCTGCAGATGTGATGTGCTTTCAAGGGGAGCTACTTGCGATTGACCTATAGTTGTTGTTTTCCCTCCTTTAATACAATAATTACTTTACCAAATCATAAAATGCAACATGCAAGGGAAGGCAAGGCACCCCACCTCTGCTCACTGAAGCAGAAGCTGCTGCTGTTCATGGCGAGCTACTAGGAGATTGAATTAATACCTGTTGTTTTCCCTGATTTTATTTCTATAATAATTACTGTACCAAATCATAAAAGGAAAACATGCAAGACAAGGAACCCCATGTGGAGGCGACAGATTTAGGTTCATGTCTCAAGACTTTGAGACAAATATTTGACTCTGATGTGTGCCACAGAAAGCATTTGACTCTAGTGACAAAATTAAGGAAATTGGGAGGTGAGGTGAGGCATTTTCTTGCCTGCCAAAATGCCCCCCTTCTAATTTCCTTAATTTTGTCACTAAAGTCAAATGCTTTCAGTGGCACACATCAGAGTTAAATACTTTCTATAGAACAAACTTCTTATCAGGATAGGCAACTGAAATGAATCATTAATGTATGTGTGTTATATTAAACATAGAGGGAGTGAAATGTAGGAAAGCAATAAACATTTCAATACAACTACTAGTCGAATCAGACATGGGAGAGATGCCGATTTTTTGGGCAAAGAGATGTATTGCTAGACTAATACACTTGAATCAAATAGTCAAACCGAAAACTGCAGACATTATGAGTGCCACACCCGCGATCAAAACGCCATTAAAAATACAATGAAACGCTGCCTTGAAAGACACAAATAAAAAATGCTTTCTGCTACTAAGATCAGTGAAATGTAGGCTAAACTGAAAACGGAGTAAAGAGCAGAAATCTCAACTAGCAAGCACGTCGGAGCAATGAAGAATTGAGTTTGTGTGCGTTCACGTAAAGGGGGATTCTGGCAAAGGGGGAGATTTTCTGCACAATACCTGTTACTTGCAAAGAGAGAGGGTGGAGCTCTTCATTCCGCTTCTGATCCTTGTTCAATCTTTTCTCTCAACAGGTATGGACCCAGAATTTAATCGAGCGTCTGACCAATTACACTAGACTTTAGTTCTGGGTTAACCGACATTACTCTTAATATTAAACGGATAACTGGCTTTCCCATACTGCACAGAACACAGTGAAGTCATTAGAACAAGGTAGCGGAGAGGTGTGCTTGAGAGTCCATCATGACAGAGGATATGTTTCAAATGGCGCAAATAGAACATCGGATGCACCTGCAGTGCTTTAAAAGTATAAGCAAATAGGCCTAACGCACGGCTGGGCACATTCTGCAGCTCAGTTTAGCGCTATTCAGATCGGATGTGGGTAAGGAGATATTTCTTTCTAATGCGCGACGCCCTCGCCCGCTCTCTGATCCTGAGTGTAATTTACACACTGAGCGCATATAGTAGGAGGATTTCGCTCCTGGCAGTCGCAGTTTCCACAACAGCGGAGTAGGCGCACACAACTCGCCTGGGATGAGTTGGCAGGAAGAGCGGTTTGATTTTACACTACTTGAACTTTACTTGTCGTAGCCCTGGCGAGCACCGTAACTGCTGGAAGACGTGCATGTGACTACCCTGCTGTGTTTATAACCTCCGTGGACGGGGAAGGTGACAGCAGCATGGTGGCCAAGGATTACCCCTTTTACCTCGTCGTGAAGAGGATGAACTGTTCACTGGAGGTGCAGACAGTCAGCAGCAACATCCAACCGGCTAAGGAAGTGGAGGTAGGGAGTTTAATTTGCGATATAACTTATCGATTGCATTCAATTGTTGCAGTTTGTATATGGTGAAAATGTACTTTCGCGAAATCATGTACTTGCACACTAAGTGGAGGCAGACAGTTTATAGGACATACACTGCACTACTACTTTGTTGCGCGTTTGTTGTGGATATTTAATCAAACTGTTGAAAAATGTGGAGTCCTAAGGAATACATTTAATATTTTATGAAATGTTGACTAAACAATATAGTGAAGTACCGCGATAGAGCATATTTAATGCCACGCTGCACTGGTTTGGATGATTTCACTATTTTTCAAGTGAAAAAAATGAAATACAAAGTAAATGTCATATAGGAGTAAATCAGATGAATCGCATTGGTAGTGTTATTATTGCTTTTGAAGTATGGAATATTTTTTATATATAGAGTACCAGTCCGTTTGGACACACCTACTCATTCAAATGTTTTAGTTTATTTTTACTATTTTCTACATTGTAGAGTAATAGACATCAACACTATGAAATAACCCATGGAATAATGTAGTAACCAAAGAAGTGTTAAACAAATTAAAATATATTTTAGATTCTTCAAATAGCCACCCTTGGCCTTTAACAGCTTTGCACACTCTTGGCATTCTCTCAACCAGCTTCACCTGGAAGGCTTTTCCAACAGTCTTGAAGGAGTTCCCACTTATGCTGAGCACTGGTTGGCTGCTTTTCCTCTCTGCGGTCCAACTCATCCCAAACCATTGCAATTGGGTTGAGGTCGTGTGATTTGTGGAGGCCAGGTCATCTGAGCAGTACTCCCTCTGTGAAATATTGACATTTCTGTATGGACCTCACTTTTTGCATGAGGGCATTGTCATGCTGAAACAGGAAAAGTCCTTCCCCCAACTGTTGCCACATTGTTGGAAGCACAGAATTGTTCTAGAATGTCATTGTATGCTGTAGCGTTAAGATTTCCCTTGACTGGAACTAAGGGACCTAACCCGAACCATAAAAAACAGCTCTAGACCATTATTCCTCCTCCACCAAACTTGACAGTTTGCAATATGCATTGGGGCAGGTAGTGTTCTCCTGGGTTCCACCAAACCAAAATTAGTCCGTCGGACTGCCAGATGGTGATGCGCTTTCAATGACCCCAGAGAACAAATTTCACTGAGCTCTTCAGTAAGGCCTTTTGTACTACTAATGTTTGTCTATGGAGATTTCATGGCTTTCTGCACAAAAAGGGCTTCACAGGCAAGAATATTGCTGCCAGTAAGATTGCACCTAAATCAACCATTTATCGGATCATCAAGAACTTCAAGGAGTGCGGTTCAATTGTTGTGAAGAAGGCTTCAGGGCACCCAAGAAAGTCCAGCAAGCACCAGGACCGTCTCCTAAAGTTGATTCAGCTGCGGGATCGGGGCACCACCAGTACAGAGCTTTCTCAGGAATGGCAGCAGGCAGGTGTGAGTGCATCTGCATTCACAGTGAGGTGAAGACTTTTGGAGGATGACCTGGTGTCAAGAATGGCAGCAAAGAAGCCATTTCTCTCCAGGGAAAACATCAGGGACAGACTGATATTCTGCAAAAGGTACAGGGATTGGACTGCTGAGGACTGGGGTAAAGTCATTTTCTCTGATGAATCCCCTTTCCGATTGTTTGGGGCATCCGGAAAAAAGCTTGCCCGAGAAGACCAGGCTTGTCCGGAGAAGACGACTCTACCATCAGTCCTGTGTCATGCCAACAGTAAAGCATCATGAGACCATTCATGTGTGGGGTTGCTTCTCATCCAAGGGAGTGGGCTCACTCACAATTTTGCCCAAGAACACAGCCATGAATCAAGAATTGTACCAACACATCCTCCGAGAGCAACTTCTCCTAACCATTCAGGAACAGTTTGGTGATGAACAATGCCTTTTCCAGCATGATGGAGCACCTTGCCATAAGGCAAAAGTGATAACTAAGTAGCTTGGGGAACAAAACATCAATATTTTGGGTCCATGGCCAGGAAACTCCCCAGACCTTAATCCCATTGAGAACTTGTGGTCAATCCTCAAGAGGTGGGTGGACAAACAAAACCCCTCAAATTCTAACAAACTCCAAGCATTGATTATGCAAGAATGGGCTGCCATAAGTCAGGATGTGGCCCAGAAGTTAATTGACAACGTGCCAGGGTGGATTGCAGAGGTCTTGAAAAAGAAGGGTCAACACTGCAAATATTGACTCGTTGCATCTTCTTCATGTAAATTGTCAAAAACCTTTGACACTTATGAAATGCTTGTAATTATACTTCAGTATTCCCATAGTAACATCTGACAAAAATATCTAAAGACACTGAAGCAGCAAACCTTGTGGAAATTGACACAAATTATTCTCAACTTTTGGCCACGAATGTACATATCAGTCAATATTTTTTTTATTTTTAAGGCAGCCTTCCGCACCTCTCTGATTCAGAGGGGTTTGGTTAAATGCGGAAGACTCATTTTATTTACTGCATTCAGTTGTACAACTGACTAGGTATCCCCATTTCCCTCATCTCTCTCTCCCCTGTAAAGATCAACAACTAAATGACTGGCATTTCATTGAGATGCTGCTGCTGATGATATTGATTGGCACATGAACAGATTGCTGAGCCCGAGGTCCTATCGCTAATATCAGATGGTCTGCAGATTATGGGGGTTGGATTCCATAAGAAGAATTTAAACAACAGATTGAGTTCACAGTAATGAATCTCTGCTGACAAGTCATATTCCCTACATAGTGCAAATAGGGGACTTGGGTGCCATTTGGGATTCAGCCTAAGTAAGCAAGTAGTGTTTCATTATACCATTTTGTAAAGTCTGATTTGTACTGCCACTCACTTTTCTCCAGTCGAGAGAATATAAGGGATATATATATATACGAAATACCAACAAAGTGTCTTTTAAATCGGGGTTTGGGCCACCACAAGCCCGAACAGCTTCAAAGTAGAATCCATGCAGGAGTGCAAGTGTTTGGAACTCTATTGGAGGGATGCGACTCCATACGTCCACCATCCTTTAGTGTTTTGTTGACGGTGGTGGGAAATGCTGTCTCAGGCACCGCTCCAGAATCTCAATTGCGTTGCGATCTGGTGACTGACACAGCCATGGAATAGGGTTTACATCGTTTTTCATGCTCATCAAGCCATTCAGTGACCGCTCGTGTCCTGTGGATGGGGGGGGGGCATTGTCGTCCTATGGGGCCATAGCCATGGTAGCCAAAATAATGGCCTGCCCAGCATTTTTTTATACATGTCCCTGAGCACGGTGGGATATGAATTGCTTAATTAACTCAGGAACCACACCTGTGGGGAAGCACCTGTTTTCAGTGTACCTTGTATCCCTCATTTACTCAAGTGTTTCCATTATTTTGGCAGTTACCTGTATCTTTTATGAGTCACAATGGCCCTGCTTTTGTTGCTGCATAGCCTGGCCTATCGTGTGTGTGTGTGTGAATTGTGACGAGGGGGTACCCAGTCTGAAAAGACTGCGTTCCCAGAATACTGATCAACGTCACAAGGAGAGAGCAGGAGAAGGGAGAAAAGGAGGATGGGAGAATAGAGCAACGATGCTGCTGCCAGGGGTGTTTTGCAGGTTGCAGATATTTTTCCGTCAGTCTGTCCCCCCCCTGATGATTCTGACTGACTGCAGCAACTGGAGGTCGGATCTCATCTTCTAATGTTATCCTGATGGAGTGCTGTGGAAGGAAACAAAGGGCATTCTAAACCTCTTTTCACTGCTGTAAGGTCAAATCGTCTGTCGTGGTAAGAACAGGACACTGACGCCAAGGCACAGCCGGGGAAACCTGCAGAGGTGACAACGAGGGAGGGAATGAAGAGGGGATGGGGAGTCATAGAAAAAGGGAACCATGCACCTCACTGGTTAAGATGCTGGAATTGCGGACAAGACATCCTTGATTTCTCGATCACCTACCGGCTACCTGTGTCTGTGTTTTGATTACAGGAAACCTTGTATGTTTGACAGACTCTGTATACTGTGACCTTGAGGGGCACCGAGGAGAGGAGAACACCGTACATGTTTTTGGATGCATGTAGATGGGACAGGGGTAACCCCTGGTTGACGGTGCAACAGCTGGTCAGGAAGGCTGAGGCTCCGTGGTCGTGATGGGGGCGGGGGGGGGGGGGGATAGAGAGAGGACGAGGTGCGATGAGGATGAATATTATCCTCCTGGTCTCAGATCTGGTCAGTACTGCTGGTTCACCTAAACTGGCTCCAGTCTTGAAGCTTTGGTGTTGATGGGATCCAATGGAGATTGGGACGCAGAAGGTATTAACTACTGTGACTCCACAAAACCTGCAATGTTAATCTGCACCACCACCTTTTCTTTCTTCATCTTTCCTGTTTTTTAAAAATTGTTTAAAAAAAATCTGCTGTCTCCCCTCTGCCATTTTAACACAGTCAGATACAACCATTAATCAGTGTCTTTGGTCTCTCCAGGAGCCCTGTAACAAGCGGGTGAAGCCTCTTTCTCGGGTTACATCGCTGGCCAACCTCATACCTCCAGTCAAGGCTGCACCTCTGAAGCGGATCGGACAAACACTGCAGGTACAACACTACACCACCATTTATAGTCTACTGAAATACCTATTCTGACAAATACGAGCACAGGACAAAACACTACAGATAAAGTGTTAAATATCATTGGTAACATTAACTTTTTTTAGCCTGAAGGTATGAGGCATTATGATGAGGTAATAATGCATTGTTAGACTTGTCATGAGTACAGATCCTTCAGAAAGTATTTATACCCATTGACTTTTTCCAGATTTTCTTTTGTTACAGCCTGAAATTAAAAATTGATTTAAATTTAGCCCTATAATGTCAAAGTGGAATTTGTTTTTTTTTCTTCAAAATGTTTACAAATGAATACAAAATGAAAACCTGAAACGTCTTGAGTCTTAAGTATTCAACCCTTTTTTAGGAGAACCTAAATAAGTTCAAGATTAAACATTTGCTTAAAGTCAGTGCATTCGGAAAGAATTCAGACCCCTTGACTTTTTCCACTTTTTAAAATGGATTAGATTGTTTTTATTCCTAATCAATCTACACACAATACCCCATAATGACAAAGCAACAACAGTTTGTATATGTATAAAAACCTATCACATTTACATAAGTATTTATATCCTTTACTCAGTACTTTGTTGAAGGACCTTTGGCAGCGATTACAGCCTTGAGGCTTGTGTATAACACTACAAGCTTGACACACCTGCATTTGGGGAGTTTCTCCCATTTCTTCCCTGCAGATCCTCTCAAGCTCTGTCAGGTTGGATGCGGAGCGTTGCTGCACAGCTATTTTTAGGTATTTCCAGAGATGTTCAAGTCCGGGCTTTGGCTGGGCCACTCAAGGACATTCAGAGACTTGTTTTTTATTTTTTTATTTTACTAGGCAAGTCAGTTAACCTCTTGAAACTCCCCATCCCGGATCCGGGATTGTGACTAAGCCTCAGGCTCATTAGCATAACGCAACGTTAACGATTTCTGAAAATCGCAAATAAAATTAAAATAATGCGTTTGCTCTCAAGCTTAGCCTTTTCTTAACAACACTGTCATCTCAGATTTTCAAAATATGCTTTTGAACCATAGAAATTGACTAATTTGTGTAAGAGTATGCTAAGCTAGCATAGCATTTTGTGTAGCATGTAGCACGCAACATTTTCACAAAAGCCAGATAACCAAATAAATAAAATCATTTACCTTTGAAGAGCTTCTGATGTTTTCAATGAGGAGACTCCCAGCCACATACCAGATGCGCAGTGTTTCCTGAAAGCGTCTGTGTGTAGGAGAAATCGTTCCGTTTTCTACATTGCGCCTGGCTACCGAAACGAACCGAAAATGCAGTCACCTACAACGTGAAACTTTTTCCGGATTAACTACATAATATCGACCGAAACATGGCTAACGTTGTTTGGAATCAATCCTCAAGGTGTTTTTTCACATATCTCTTCATTGACATGCAGTTCGTGGAAGCTTGCTTCTCTCTCTGTGCCCCATGGAAAAATACTGGCAGGTGACTTTTGCGCACCAATTTCGGCGCAGGACACCGGGCGGACACGTGGTAAATGTGGTCTCTTATGGTCAATCTTCCAATGATCTGCCTACAAATACGTCACAATGCTGCAGACACCTTGGGGAAACGACAGAAAGGGCAGACTCATTCCTCTTGCGTTCACAGCCATATAAGGAGATCATGAAAGACAGAGCCTCAAAAATCCTTGTCATTTCCTGGATGCCAAGTCATCTTGGTTTTGCCTGAAGCTCACGTTAAAGGGCACGCACAGAGAAGATATTTGTATTTCTGGACACGTCAGAGTGTTTTCTTTCGAACAGTAGCAATTATATGCATAGTCGAGCATCTTTTTGTGACAAAATATCTTGTTTAAAACGGGAACGTTTTTCTTCCAAAAATGAAATAGCGCCACCATAGGTGTAAGAGGTTAAGAACAAATTCTTATTTTCAATGACGGCCTAGGAACAGTGGGTTAACTGCCTGTTCCCACTGCCACTTGTCCTGAAGCCACTCCTGCATTGTCCTTGCTGTTTGCTTCCTGTTCGAAGGTGAACCTTCACCCCATTCTGAGGTCCTGAGAGTTCTGGAGCAGGTTTTCATCAAGGATCTCTGTGTACTTTGCTCCATTCATCTTTCCCTCGGTCATGACTGGTCTCCCAGTCCCTGCATCTGAAAAACATCCCCACAGTATGACGCTGCCACCACCATGCTTCACCGTAGGGATGGTGCCCGGTTTCCTCCACACGTGACGCTTGGTATTCAGGCCAAAGGATTCAATCTTGGTTTCATCAGACCAGAGAGTCTTGTTTCTCATGGTCCGAGTCCTTTTAGGTGCCTTTTGGCGAACTCCAAGCGGGCTGTCATGTGCCTTTGACTGAGGAGTGGCATTCATCTGCCCACTACCATAAAGGCCTAATTGGTGGAGTCCTTCTGGAAGGTTCTCCCATCTCCACAGAGTAGCTCTGTCAGTGACCATCGGGTTCTTGGTCACCTCCCTGACCAAGGCCCTTCTCGACCGATTGCTCAGTTTGGCCGTGCGGCCAGCTCTAGTAAGAGTCTTGGTGGTTCCAAACTTCTTCCATTTAAGAATGATGAAGGCTACTGTGTTCTTGGGGACCTTCAATGCTGCAGACATGTTTTTGGTACCCCTTCCCCAGATCTGTGCCTTGACAGCTCCTGTCTCGGAGCTCTACGAAAAACTCCTTGGACCTTATGGCTTGGTTTTTGCTCTGACATGCACTGTCGATTGTGGGACCTTTTTGTATAGACAGGTGGGTTCCAAATCATGCCCAATCAATGTAATTTACTGCAGGTGGACTCAATCAAGTTGTAGAAACATCTCAAGGATGATCAATGGAAACAGGATGCACCTGAGCGAGCGCAATTTCAAGTCTCATAACAAAGGGTCTGAATACTTATGTAAATAAGTTATTTCTGTTTCATTTTTAACAAATTTGCAAAAATGTCTAAACCTGTTTTCGCTTTGTCATTGTGTGTCAATCTATTGTGTGTCGATTTGATAAGGAAAACAATTAATTTAATGCATTTTAGAATAAGGCTGTAACGTAACAAAATAAAGGGGTCTGAATAATTTCCGAATGTACTGTAAGTTGCATGGACTCACTCTGTATGCCAGAATAGTGTTCAACATCTCAACCTCATCTCTGTACCCATCACATAGTTCTATCTGTAAGCTACCTCAGTCGAGCAGTGAATTTCCAACACAGATTCAACCACAAAGACCAGGGAGGTTTTCCAATGCCTCGCAAAGGGCCCCTCTTGGTAGATGGGTTCAAATAAAAAGCAGACATTGAATATCCCTTCAAGCATGGTGAAGTTATTAATTACACTTTGGATGGTGTAGCAATAGACCTAGTCACTACAATACAGGTGTCCTTCCTAACTCCGTTGCCAGAGAGGAAGGAAACCGCTCAGGGATTTCACCATGAGGCGAATGGTGACTTCAAAACAGTTTGAGTTTAATGGCTGTGATGGGAGAACTGCGGATGGACACCACAATACTAACCTAAATGACAGCGTGAAAAGAAGGACGCCTGTACTGAATAGAAATATTCAAAAACATGCGTCCTGTTTGCAATAAGGAACAAAAGTTAAACTGCACATAATGTGTGGTAAAGAAATTCACTTTATGTCCTGAATACAAAGCGTTGTGTTTGGGGTAAACACAACTGAGTACCACTCTTCATATTTTCAAGCATATTGATGGGTGCATCATGTTATGGCACTAGGGAGTTTTTTAGGATAAAAAGAAACGGAACAGAGCTAAGCACAGGCAAAATCCTCGAGGAAAACCTGGTTGTCTGCTTTCCAACAGATACTGGGAGACAAATTCACCTTTGAGCAACACAATAAGCTAAATCACAAAGCTAAATATACACTGGAGTTGCTTACCAAGACGACTTTGAATGTTCCTGAGTGGCCTAGTTACAGTTTTGGCTTGAAAATCTGTGGCAATACTTAAATGGCTGTCTAGCAATGATCAATTTGACAGTGCTTGAATCATTTTTTAAAGAATGTGCAAATATTGTACAATCCAGGTGTGCAAAGCGAGCGACTTGAGACTTTTCCAGAAATACTCTCAGCTGTAATCACTGCCAAATGTGATTGTAACATGTATTGATGTGACTACTGTAAATGAGGTATTTAATTTGTACATTTGCAAAACGTTCTAAAAACCCTTTATAATTATGGGGTATTTGTGGGGTGTGTAGATGGGGGGGGGAGAGAGAGAGAGAGAGAGAAAGAAATTAACTTAGGCTGTAACGTAACAATGTGAAATAACTCAAGGGCTATGAATACTTTCTGAAGGCACAGTATGTATGACCCTCATAATGACTTAACAGACAGCCATTTGTGTCGAGGCAATTGAAATTACACCACACATGTCTAGAAAAACATAAAACATGAATAGCGGGATTGGCCGACCTAGAAGGCCCAGCCCTAGCCAGCATATCTGTTATGTTCTGTTGTTAAGTCCAAATCAATCACTTTCCAGACCATCATCCACTAAGTACGCCAGCCCTCATCTGACCTGTGTATGATGTGTTGTGTTCTGAATTATTCTGGCCTCACTATCGTCGCACAGTGCTTGAATAGCATTACAGACAGGATAATTTAGACAATTGTACAGTAACCTACAGATATCAGAAATAAGGTAAGTGGCATATGAGAACAAATGTGTTGGTATGGTCTTTTTATATCCTTCCTAGTTGATGTCCTATGAAGTACAATTTTTCTAATCTTTATGAAAAGACACTCTTCTCTCAATCAATCACACAGGACCACTCACCTTCCTGTGTGTCTCTCTCTCTCTCTCTCTCTCTCTCTCTCTCTTCCGCAGCGTTCCATCAGTTTCCGCAGTGAGAGTCGGACAGAGTCGGTCATGCCTCCCAGACCATGGACGCGGCCGGCCCCGCCTGCCAACACCAAGCGGCGTGACAGCAAGCTGTGGAGCGAGACCTTTGACGTGCGGCTTGGACACCAGATGCTGTCGTCCAAGGAGATCAATCGCCAAGAGGTGCGGAAAGCTTTTCAACAGGGGTAGTACGGGAGGTTACTATGTCCGAGCACTGCTACTAACACTAGGGTAGCCTTGTCTCCAGAGAGCCGGCTTATGGACGAGACTATCAGGGTTACTAAAGGGAGTACACAGTTACTATCAGAGGAATAGAAATACTGTCAGACTTGTATTTGCACCTTTATAGTGTATTGCATAGTTTTGGCTGGAAGGTTTGTCTGGCTTTGATTTCAACCGACATTAAAATGGAGGCCATGTCATAAACTTTTGGAATAGCATGGCTATACCAAGGATGTGCATCTCCTAGAATGCATGGAAGACTTTAGTTTGAGGGCTCATAGCAAAATCCAAAACTAGAGAGAGAATCCCTGGATCCTTGTCCGGGGATGGGCAACTGTCGGCCTTTTATTTCCAAAAACCGGGCCCCGGCCCCAAAACAATTAAATCTATTTTTTAGGAACTCAGTCGGGCTCTTAACTTACTGTTGAGAGTTAGCATGGTAGTATACACAAGGTGACATTTTCATCAGTAGTTTCTCGTTATGTAAGTCACTCAATAAGACATGTCGGCTAATGATTTTTTTTTTGCCAGCTATCTAAACTTGTAGTAATGATGTTCTGAATACCGTCTGGGCAATCAATCAGGGCATGTGACCAGGGACAATGACCTAAAGGGGGCCCCCATTGATATCATATTAACATGGCATAAGTCATGGCAATATGTGTAGAATTGTTGCTATTTTAAAGCAAATTTTCTATGTTTTCGCTCCGCCCCATAGCAAAATGTGTAGAATTGCAGGAAATAAACATTTTAAAAAAAAACACAAAAAAACGTATCTTCGTTGTCAAGATGGGAGCCAGTAAAATGCATTGCACGCAAACCTCACTTAGGGCCCCCAAAAGGCCCGGGCTAGCCCTGGCTACTGGTATAATGCATTTAGTTTAAGGTCTAGTGCAGCTGTTTTTATCTTGATATCATTTCTGGGTAACAATTAATTATCTTACTCTGTTTTCAAGTAGCCCTTTACACTCGTACGGGTTGGAAATGGCAGATGGAGGCACTAATAGCCGTGAACATTGTATTGTAATTGGCTGTCCAGTAACATACTATACATGACGTCAGAGGTCTGGCCCTGCACTTCAAAGCGCTGCATGAGTTTTGACTGACAAACATACTGAATTTGAGCACCGCATGCAACAAGAAGTTGACTCCATCCCTCCCGGTAATTGGGCAACTTTTGCCCCAAATAATTGTCAGAGGGAAATGCTGTAAATTTTAAGATTAACATTTTATTTTGAAAGATGAGACATTGAGGATTATAATAAATATCGATTTGAAGCTAGCCAAAAACACATGTGCGCTTCACGTATCCAAATCATCAGTGTCACCATTTGTGATCACCATGTTTGATGTCCAGCTACAAGATTACATGTCGTCATACCCTGGGTTGTTCTGAACAGAATGAGCCTATTATTATTATTAAAAAAAAAAAATTGTGAAGCATGTGCAAAGGCAAATGTTCAACTGTCGGCACTGATGACTGCTTTCTATGCGCACCAAAGTTACCATCTGTTTCTCTGAATTGCCTTGCGAAAGCCTAACACTGTAAGATCATATTTTATAATTTAGCTAGTCATGTTGGCAATAGAACAAGCTTTCAAATCCTGCCCAACTGACCCAGATTGTGATTTTATATTAGTCTGTTTTTGGATTGCGTTAACAACAACAGTAATTGTGTACAAGTGTGCTTGCTCTAGTTTCTGAACGGCACAGATAGGAGAGCTCAAAAAAGTGCCTTTATAGTTGAAGACTATTCTTTGAGTCATAAAAGTGCATTGAAATTGCTTCGGAACTGTGTACATTTTGGAGAGGTGTGTGTGTGTGTGTGTGTGTGTGTGTGTGTCGACTTGGGAGACACCTGTTAGTCCTCTCACTCAAACCCTTGTCATTTTTTTTGTCTTATGTTGCACCTACTCCACATTTTCAGATTTCGTTATCAACAAATACAGCAAAGTATAGTAAATCTAAAATGCACATAAAATCAACAGCGTAATGTTTTGGATTCAGTCTTGTCAGGTGAATTTCCCTCACTTTGTCCTGTTTTTCAGGTCCTAGACCTCTCTAGTCAGGTCATCTATTATTTGAAATTGTCAAAACACTGTCGCTTCTGCTTGTAGAACAATTTTTATTTGTTTAAAAGATCCTTCAGCTGTGATAGAGAGACCCCACTGTCCTCAACAGTATTCCCGCTGGCTTTGGTCTTTGTCATGGTAGCCGGCAACGTAGGTTACGCGGTTACACCTCGCAGTTAAACAGGGCAGGTCACAGGGATGATTGAACACAACAAACAGCAGGGATTTAGACAGCCACAAACTCGGTACAATCCACGGTCCCAGCCACAATGGCTAACCGTGTCACAGGCTGCTTTCAAGCCCTCAAGAAACCCTGCTAGCTTGATAGGCAGCTAGCTGAAATTTCAGCCTGTTTTGTTAGGATGGTGTTTTGGCCTGCCTGGTGACATCACTATGCAGTAAATTTGTTCCAAACTTTCAGCAAATGACAACTAGTTTTCAGTTTTCCCTTCCCTACTCAGATCGATCCCAGACAGTCGTAGCAAAATTCTTGCTCAAGAAATTGCTCTTTGCTAAGGACCTATTTTTGTTTCTTTTTGACCACTAACACTTTACACTCGTGGGAATTGGCCTATATAGAAAGGGCTACATTGAAATGTTTCTTACAGAAAAAATATGAAATCATATGCTTAACCATGGTAGCAATTGAAAGGGAACAGTTTGGAGATGATGGGAAAATTATTAGACCAAAATGTGAGGACAACAGTTCACCTGACAGTTACTGTAAAGAGGAGCAGCAGGAGTGCGTGAAGGGGCTCCATTGATTCTCCGCCTGGTTCACCACTCTACCAGGTCAGAGCATAGTCAGAGGGGAGACACTAGACTAGAGGATCAAATGCTATATAATTCAGTTTTCACCGTTCAAATTAGTCAGGCCTTTCTGAAACAACATGCCCCACCAACTTCCACTCAAACTGGGACTCCACCTCTCAGGCCACACAGAGTAGACATCAAAGGACAGTGAAAATGGAATAGGGTGTTTTAGAAAATAATCCATCTGTGCATTGGGAAGTATTGAGGGGTCAGTGGGGGTCCTGTGTTTTCTTCTGTGCAACAGAAGTCTGGTGGTAAAGTCTTGTGGCTTTAGAGCGGTGACACGATGAGCGCTTTAGATTAGTCTATCACTGTTGTGAAACGCGCATACTTCATATCGACTCCTTTTTCTAGAAAAAGATTTAAAAAATAAAACATGCAATCTTTTGAAGGTGGTGCATGAATTGTTGTTTCTCACTGAGATGTTTGTCTACGTGGAGACCCTTGTTTCACCGTTCTCTCTTTGTTTATCTTCTGTCTTCCTCTGTGTTTTGCAGGCGATCTTTGAGCTTTCTCGAGGGGAGAAGGATCTCGTTGAGGATCTGAATCTGGCCAAGAAGGTACAATCTGCTTTTCCAATAAAGATAATTTCCCTTTTTGTTGAGTGTCACAGCTGAGTTATTCTACCCTGCTGATCAGCCAGGCTCCAGTTTCTCCTGCGCTCCGACAATCACACACTTGAGACCCGTTGTGTGTGTGTGTGTGTGTGTGTTTTTGACCATTACAGTAGATGTACAACAATATGCCAACAGATGTTTGGTCTATTTATAAGTCAATACTGTTGCGAAAATGTATTTTATATCTGATGGAGATGTCCCATATTTATTAAACCCTTATTTAACTAGGCAAGTCAGTTAAGAACAAATTCTTATTTTCAATGACGGCCTAGGAACAGTGGGTTTAACTGCCTTGTTCAGGGGCAGAATGACAGATTTTTACCTTGTCAGCTTGGGGATTCAATCTTGCAACCTTTCGGTTACTAGTCCAACGCTCTAACCACTAGTCTACCTGCCAGCCCCATTTGACGTCTGTTTTCTTTTTTTAGTGCTGTTTTGTCAAGGGGATAAAGTTTTTTTTTTCCACTAATATTGGATGTGTTGTTTTATATTACGTCTGCGCTATGATCAAGTAGCGTATCAAACACTTGTTTATTTGTAGCTTATGACATGGATGTCTACATTTTCTACAGTTTTTCATCTTCAGGGCTCACACTTGATTCAGGTTTTAGTGCTTCTAAAACTTGTTTTAATGTAACAAGTGAGAAAAGTAGTGTTGGGTTGCATTTCTGTGACTCCAACTTAACATTCTACTTTCTCTGTACCTGTAGGCATACCATGACCCAATGCTGAAACTGTCCATCATGACAGAACATGAGCTCAACCAGATCTTCGGAACCCTGGAATCTCTCATTCCGCTGCATGAAGGTGAGAATGAATGCTTACAAAGGACCGAACCACAAGAACAGGCAATTGCAAAGAAACACAGTTGCTCACACAAACACAGAAGTCAACACACAGTCATATATACACACACACACACACTAACACCCAAATGAACCATTAGACAGAGGTTGAGACCGCTCCTTCTACTCACTATTCAGATCTGCTGAGTCGACTGCGAGAGGCCAGGAAACCAGATGGCTCCACAGAACATGTGGGACACATCCTAGTGGACTGGGTAAGACCATCCGTTATGATCATATGTAGGGGATGAGGGTTTTCCTGACCATGTGACCTAAACAGGAAAAACTGATGGATCAACTTGATTTATATTACAGTTTTCAATACTGATTATACTTTGCAATCAGTTGTATGTTCATACTACACATGCCCGAGGTGGGAATATCTAACAGTAAACAAGTTAGACATACTGACAAATTTTCTAAAACGATGTTGGAGGTGAGTTATGGTGGAGAAATAAACATTAAATTATCTGGCAAAAGCTCTGGTGGACATTCCTGCAGTCAGCATGGCAATTGCACGCTCCATCAAAACTTGAGGAATCTGTGGCATAGTGTTATGACACAACTGCACATTTTAGAGTGGCCTTTTATTGTCCCCAAGGTGCACCTGTGTAATGAACATGCTGTTTTAACCAGCTTGTTGATATGCCACACCTGTCTAGTGGATGGATTATCTTGGAAAATGATAAATGCTCATTAACAGGGATGTAAACAAATTTGTGCACAAAATTTGAGAGATACGTTTTGTGCTTATTGAAAATGTATGGGATCTTTTATTTCAGCTGATGACAAATGGGACCAACACTTTACATGTTGCATTTTTATATTTTTGTTCAGTATACATATGAAATGGGTAAAACAGTATGTAAACATGATTCAAGGTACCAGTGTTCCATGTCTAGTCCTTGCCAATGACAAGCATACTCATAACATTATGCAGCCATCACCATGCTTGAAAATATGAAATGTGGTACTCGTTATTGCATCCATGCAACTTATTATGTGACCTGTTAAGCACATTTTTACTGCTGAACTTATTTCGGCTTGCCATAACAAAGGGGTTGAATACTTATTGACTCAAGATGTTACAGCTTTTCATTTGTAAAGAATTCTTAAAATATAATTCCACTTTGACGTTATGGGGTATTGTGTGAAGGGCCAGTGGAAAACAAATCTAAATTTAATAAATTTTAAATACAGACTAACAGTACAAAATATGGAAATATTTAAGGGGTGGTGTTTGTGGCAAATCAAAAACAGTAAACTGAATTGGCCTGTGGGGAGAGAGGGAGCTAGATTTGTCCTTGTTTCACTGGCAAACTAAGTGCTTTTGTGTCACTTCAACAGCATCAATTTACTCAATACTTTTCTGAGGATGGATTCAGCCATCGAGAACCCTCAAAACAGCTAGTTCATGAGGCAGCCTGAGATGCTTGTTTTTCGTAGCATAGCTAGCTTATGAAAACAGAGTCATTGTGTCTTATTGGCCCGGTGTACTTCAACCGGTGTACTTCAACTGCCGCGTGTGTGTGTGTGTGTGTGTGTGTGAGATCAGAGCTCTGTGTAGTGTGTGTGCACTCCAAGCTCAGTAAGTTGACATCTGGGGTTTACACACCCACAGTAGCCGTTGTTGCAACACCCAGAGAAATCTCCTACTGGTGTGGAGTTTGGTTACCCTGTGGGGAGGTGAAAACAAGGCTCTTAGGTAACGTCATGACTTCCTCGGAATGTGTGCAGTGACACTTTAGCTGGACACGTTAGCAAAGAGCTGGAATCGGGTTAGTTCTGCAGTGCTGTGGAGTGTGTCCAAGGCTCTTAGTGTATTGATGCTGAGCGGCTCCTCTCCATCCCGCCTTCGCTTCATCCCTACTTTTTGTTTACACTAGGTAGTTATGGGGAACAATGTATGCCTGACAAGGATGCGGAGAGCCTCCTCTGCTCCCCTGCTTCTCAGGGGTTTACTTGCCCTTCTCCTCTGAACTCTGCTCCACCACGGAAAGATGTCAATGTGGTTGCGTAATAGAGTAAAGATTTCCAAATTCCACAGAACTAACGGGAACTTCCTGACGGGCCGCCCCCCAGGTGGTGAGGGTAGGCAACAACAGTCAAAACTGTTCGCTGCTCTGGCCCCCCAATGGTGGAACAAACTCCCTCACGACGCCAGGACAGCGGAGTCAATCACCACCTTCCGGAGACACCTGAAACCCCACCTCTTTAAGGAATACCTAGGAATATCTAAATGATTTAGATGCACTATTGTAAAGTGGCTGTTCCACTGGATGTCATAAGGTGAATTCACCAATTTGTAAGTCGCTCTGGATAAGAGCGTCTGCCAAATGACGTAAATGTAAATGTAACATCTCCACCCCGCTGATCCTCAACACTGGGGCCCCACAAGGGTGCGTTCTGAGCCCTCTCCTGTACTCCCTGTTCACCAACGACTGCGTGGCCACACACGCCTCCAACTCAATCAAGTTTGCGGACGACACAACAGTGGTAGGCTTGATTACCAACAACGATGAGACGGCCTACAGGGAGGAGGTGAGGGCCCTCGGAGTGTGGTGTCAGGAAAATAACCTCACACTCAACGTCAACAAAACTAAAGAGATGATTGTGGACTTCAGGAAACAGCAGAGGGAACACCCCCCTATCCACATCGATGGAACAGTAGTGGAGAGGGTAGTAAGTTTTAAGTTCCTCGGCATACACATCACAGACAAACTGAATTGGTCCACCCACACAGACAGCATCGTGAAGAAGGCGCAACAGCGCCTCTTCAACCTCAGGAGGCTGAAGAAATTCGGCTTGTCACCAAAAGCACACAAACTTCTACAGATGCACAATCGAGAGCATCCTGGCGGGCTGTATCACCGCCTGGTACGGCAACTGCTCCACCCATAACTGTAAGGCTCTCCAGAAGGTAGTGAGGTCTGCACAACGCATCACCGGGGGACACCTACACCACCCGATGTTACAGGAAGGCCATAAAGATCATCAAGGACAACACCCACCCGAGCCACTGCCTGTTCACCCAACTATCATCCAGAAGGTGAGGTCAGTACAGGTGCATCAAAGCTGGGACCGAGAGACTGAAAAACAGCTTCTATCTCAAGGCTAACATTGAGTGGCTGCTGCCAACACACTGACTCAACTCCAGCCACTTTAATAATGGGAATTGATGGGAAATGATGTAAAATATATCACTAGCCACTTTAAACAATGCTACCTAATATAATGTTTACATACCCTACATTATTCATCTCATATGTATACGTATATACTGTACTCTATATCATCTACCGCATCTTTATGTAATACATGTATCACTAGCCACTAACTATGCCACTTTGTTTACATACTCATCTCATATGCATATACTGTACTCGATACCATCTACTGTATCTTGTCTATGCTGCTCTGTACCATCACTCATTCATATATCTTTATGTACATATTCTTTATCCCCTTACACTTGTGTGTGTATAAGACAGTAGTTTTGGAATTGTTAGTTAGATTACTTGTTGGTTATTACTGCATTGTCGGAACTAGAAGCACAAGCATTTCGCTACACTCGCATTAACATCTGCTAACCATGTGTATGTGACAAATACATTTTTATTTAATCTCTAAAGCATCTATTGATCACTTTTTAAACAATGAAAAGTGAAACAAAGCAAGTTCTCTGTCCTACATTTCCTCATGCTAGAACTTCAGATCAATCTACCATGAAAATGACCTTCAAAGATTAAATGATCATCCTAAGCCTTTTTTTTCTCCACGAAGAACGAGGTGATTGTTAGTGGTGTTCCTATGAAAAAGGGTTGTGAGGCTAGTGCTGCCTCCGGGTTAGTCATGTGGATGTATGAATGTGAACATGCACCCATCAACCCCTCTCCCATCGACATCACCTCCCAATACACTGCACAGAATGAAGAAATAGAAATAAGTACTATTTTAGAGTTCTTCTTGCCTCTGACTGTATTAGAGGAGGTCCAATGTCCTTCCCTTCTCCAAAGCAGTTTAAAAAGGAGGTGGAGAGATTATTTGAGGAATCAAGGAAAGATTAATTGAGAAAGAGCCTCTGGCTCACAGTAAAAAACATATTTAAAAAAAATAAAAAATCCTGGTCAAACTCTTGGCTCTATAATAGAATATACCAAGAAAGCTTCTCTGATTATTTACTTGAAAGAGCATGATCGATGTCAGGGCCTATGATGAGTGTGTTCAGTCTTAGTTGAGTGATGGTTTTGACTGGACATACTTCACCTACTGTAGTTTATTAAATACGCTGTACAAAGTACATTCAGTGTATGTGGTATGTGAAATGTATTAAGTTCTTTATGCTTGAAATGCTATTTTGGCTTTTCATCTATTTGAATTCTCTGCACACTATTGATGAAGAGAAATGAGTTTGACATGCGTGTGTTTGACAACAGCTGATAATCTGATAATTTAGATTATGATCACTTTATTGGTCAATTGCACACAATGTCAAACCCCCTTCCTGAAAGACAGACATACATATACAGGTTTTTGAAGAGGTGTGGAGGGCTGCCACACTGGGTGCCTGTGGGGGGGGGGGGGGGGTTAGTGCCTTGCTCAAGGGCACAACGGCAGGCAGGATTTGATGCAGCAACCCTCCGGTTGCCAGCTCGCTTACCGACCAGATTTTTCCTGTCGGACCTGGGATTCAAACTGGCAACTCCGGCTGCTGGCTCGCCTCTAACCCCTAGGCTACCTGCCGCCCCTTCAGATAAGGGGAGGTGCTAACAAAATTAACGAATGGGGAAACAGCGCAATTCCGCATTAGATGACACATTTTCAGTTAGGGTGAGCATAGTATGTTGATATTTGTTGCTTACTGAATACATTTTTACTAAGCCGTATGTTCGAAATAGTATGAGTGGTACACAGAATGTAGTTGTAGTAGGCAAGAGATTTCATCCCCACTCACTTAGCCCCTCCCTCCCTCTCTCTGTACTTCTGTTCATCTGCTGTGCTCTGGCTGCACATGCCCAGTTACAGTACATTCCTAAAGCTTTCAATGTGATGTCGTCCAGGTATATGGAAGAGCAGTTTGACAAAAACTCCAGCACACTGGTACTCCATTCTTGTATTCTTCCCAATATATAAAGACTTGGAGTCGTTGGTCATACGGGAATGCTACACAGAGCTAGACCAGGAACGTATGGAGGCCTAACATCTCTGAAACGTGCACAATAAATAAGAGCTACTTTGCAAAGTGTGCACTTATCTGAAGCAGAGACATCATTACTGACCTCTTCCTTGATCTACGTCCCTCTCTCTCTCTCCTCTCCAGCTTCCCTGTCTAGACTCCTACAACTCATACTGCAGTAATCAGGTGGCAGCCAAGGCTCTGCTGGACCATAAGAAGCAGGACCACCGGGTGCACGACTTCCTGCAGCGCTGCCTGGAGTCGCCCTTCAGCAGGAAGCTGGACCTGTGGAACTTCCTGGATATACCCAGGAGCCGGCTGGTCAAATACCCCCTGCTGCTCAGGGAGATCCTCAAACACACGCCGAACGACCATCCAGACCGACAGTACCTGGAGGAGGCAGTGAGTAGAGGGGCAGAGATTGAGAGACCCACATATCCGCAAACACACTGACACCCCCACACAAACACATACATTCTCACTCACAACCCCCCCCATCTCTCCCTCTCCCTCTCTCCAGATCAACATTATCCAGAGCATCGTGGCAGAGATCAACACCCAGACGGGCGAGTCAGAGTGTCGTTTCTACAAGGAACGTCTCCTCTACCTAGAGGGCAGCCAGAGAGACCTACTCATTGACAGCTCCCGCATCCTCAGCTGTCACGGGGAACTGAAGAACAACAGGGGTGCTGTGAGTAGTGATCTGTCGATCATAATAACACAACACTTTGGAGTGGCAGTGGGATAGGGTAGGGAGGGATACAAAAGGATAGGATGGACATTTGCCTGAATAATAACATGGACGCTGTGAGTGTCTATGTCCATTTACTTTTCAGTATCACTCACGAAAAGCAGTAACAGTACTATAACACTGCACTGTAATATCCACTGACAGTCAATTAAAATGCTTACTGACACGCCACTGCTAGCTATGTCCTCTGACATAAGTAAAGTCAATGGTGAGGTGTTTTTATTCTTAAGAGCGGGGGCAGTGTCTTCCTCTAATAGATTGACCTTATTGCCATTTAAATATATGAATAGCCTCTGAATCCACACCGACCTGTGATGGTACGAGTAAACCCTTTGACCATGACCCTTAAAGCACCTCTCTCACCACATATCAATCGGTCTACTGGAGGTCAGGAGTCAGCTCTGAGAGAGTAGGTTCACCTCTAGGCATTCGCTGGGTCATCTTTCCTTCTGAGATAACAACCGAGTAGAGGGGGAGACGTCCTGACCTTGGTTCAAATACTATTTGAAATCCATTTTAAATGCAGGGCAGTCCATAAGTGCAGATGATGGACGTTAAGGATCTGGAAAATTCTGTATGGAGGAATGGTCTAAGATCCATCCCAATGTGTTCTCCAAGCTCAAAGAGGGTGGCAGGTAGCCTAGCGGTTAGAGCGTTGCGCCAGGATCCGAAATGTTCCAGGTTCGAATACCCGAGCTGTCAAGGTGAAAAATCTGTTGATGTGCTCTTGAGCAAGGCACTTAACCCTAATTTGCTCCAGAGGCGCCTTTACAACTATGGCTGACTCTGTAAAACAACACATTTCACTGCTCCTATCCGGTGTATGTGACAAAATAATAAGTAAATACTTTTAGAAAAAGGCTGTCTTTTTAAAACTTTATCAAGGGCGCCGAAAATGTTGGACCTGACTGTATCTCTGAGACTTGTGTATGAAATACAGCACGGCAACTGGAGTGTATTTAAAGTAAAATACCTTCCACACTGGTGTTAACTATTTTCTAGTCTGAGGAGTATAGAGCAGTTGATATACACTGCTCAAAAAAATAAAGGGAACACTTAAACAACACAATGTAACTCCAAGTCAATCACACTTCTGTGAAATCAAACTGTCCACTTCTGAAGCAACACTGATTGACAATACATTTCACATGCTGTTGTGCAAATGGAATAGACAACAGGTGGAAATTATAGGCAAATAGCAAGACACCCCCAATAAAGGAGTGGTTCTGCAGGTGGTGACCACAGACCACTTCTCAGTTCCTATGCTTCCTGGCTGATGTTTTGGTCACTTTTGAATGCTGGTGGTGCTTTTACTCTAGTGGTAGCATGAGACTGAGTCTACAACCCACACAAGTGGCTCAGGTAGTGCAGCCCATCCAGGATGGAACATCAATGCGAGCTGTGGCAAGAAGGTTTGCTGTGTCTGTCAGCGGTGTCCAGAGCATGGAGGCGCTACCAGGAGACAGGCCAGTACATCAGGAGACGTGGAGGAGGCCAACAACCCAGCAGCAGGACCGCTACCTCCGCCTTTGTGCAAGGAGGAGCAGGAGGAGCGCTGCCAGAGCCCTGCAAAATGACCTCCAGCAGGCCACAAATGTGCATGTGTCTGCTCAAACGGTCAGAAACAGACTCCATGAGGGTGGTATGAGGGCCCGACGTCCACAGGTGGGGATTGTGCTTACAGTCCAACACCGTGCAGGACATTTGGCATTTGCCAGAGAACACCAAGATTGGCAAATTCGCCACTGGCGCCCTGTGCTCTTCACAGATGAAAGCAGGTTCACACTGAGCACATGTTACAGACGTGACAGAGTCTGGAGACGCCATGGAGAACGTTCTGCTGCCTGCTACATCCTCTAGCATGACCGGTTTGGCGGTGGGTCAGTCATGGTGTGGGGTGGCATTTCTTTGGGGGGCCGCACAGCCCTCCATGTGCTCGCCAGAGGTAGCCTGACTGCCATTAGGTACCGAGATGAGATCCTCAGACCCCTTGTGAGACCATATGCTGGTGCGGTTAGCCCTGGGTTCCTCCTAATGCAAGACAATGCTAGACCTCATGTGGCTGGAGTGTGTCAGTAGTTCCTGCAAGAGGAAGGCATTGATGCTATGGACTGGCCCGCCCGTTCCCCAGACCTGAATCCAATTGAGCACATCTGGGACATCATGTCTCGCTCCATCCACCAACACCACGTTGCATCACAGACTGTCCAGGAGTTGGCGGATGCTTTAGTCTAGGTCTGGGAGGAGATCCCTCAGGAGACCATCCGCCACCTCATCAGGAGCATGCCCAGGCATTGTAGGGAGGTCATACAGGCACGCGGAGGCCACACACACTACTGAGCCTCATTTTGACTTGTTTTAAGAACATTACATCAAAGTTGGATCAGCCTGTAGTGTGGTTTTCCACTTTAATTTTGAGTGTGACTCCAAATCCAGACCTCCATGGGTTGATACATTTGATTTCCATTGATAATTTTTGTGATTTTGTTGTCAGCACATTCAACTATGGAAAGAAAAAGTATTTAATAAGAATATTTGATTCATTCAGATCTAGGATGTTATTTTAGTGTTCCCTTTATTTTTTTGAGCAGTGTGTGTGTGTGTGTGTGTGTGTAGATAGATATATCTGACAAGAATATAGATTTAAGCTATCTGAATGGACAATAAATATATATAAAAATGTAATCACAATATCAATGACTTCGATCAGAAGAGTCCAACATTGATGCACTATTCAAATCTATTTTTCATGTACGTAAATAAAAATGTCAAATTATAGGTGATATGCATATTGGCTACAGCTTCATGTCCAAACCGATGCTGGCATGAGGCAGGAACCAGAAAATGTAGCCAGACTTTAACCCATTACAGTCAAAGCCCTGTCAAAGTATGTATGTATCTATCTATCTGTTTGGTCCAATTACATTATTTCCAATGCAGTTAATTGTTTTGTACCTCCATTAGAAACCTTGATAAATATATGTTTTAAATTAGGCAAAAACACTATACCCTAACACCCTCCTCTCCCCTCGTTCTCCAGAAGCTGCATGTGTTCCTGTTCCAGGACGTGCTGGTCATCACTAGAGCCATCGCCCACAATGAGCAGCTGTACTACCAGCTGTACCGCCAGCCCATCCCCATCAGAGAGCTGCAGTGGGAGGACCTGCAGGACGGGGTGATACGCCTGGGAGGCTCCATCAGAGGAGCCTTCAGCAACAACGAGAGGAGTAAGTGTTTACCCCCATAGACTTACATATAGAACATTTTTAATATGAATTCTAGGATCTCTTTGGTTCATCACTAGCGGTGAAGGACTGTTGCCGCTGGGCACCCCTGGTCTATTAATGCTGTGGTCATTTAACTTGCAATCTGCTTGTATCGAATTTCCCCTGTCTAACCTCGTCTCTCCTCTCCTCAGCCAAGAACTTCTTCAGAGTGTCGTTTCATAGCAGTAGCCAGCTCCACTCCCACTCCTTCCAAGCCAGCGATGCATTCAACAAACAGCAGTGGCTCAACTGCATTCGACAGGCCAAAGGAGCTGCTGAGTCGGCCATGGGGGTTGTGGGGTTTGGGATTCCTGTCGGGGTGGAAACCAGTATCAGTGACCCAGAGCCCCCTCCAAGCCTACTCAGCCCCCACGGCCCTCTGAGCCCTACAACACCTCGCCTCTCAGGACCACTGTCCCCCCAGCCAAAAAGCATGGACCATTGCGACAGTGATTCGTCTGTCGACTCTCCAGGCTGTAGCATGGACATGGACACAAGCGAGGCTTTGGCCTGTGCCCTGATGGACCAAACAGACTCTAGTAGTAGCAGGCCATCAGAAGTGTGACCTTCGGGGTGTCATGGCCTCTCTGGGTTAGAGAGGCTAGAGTCTAAACCTTGGCAGTATTGGTGGCAACATGGCAATGCTCCCTATATACGGGAGGGAAGAAATACACTGTGGAAAATTGGAGCACTTTTTTTTTTATTCTGCCCACTTTTTTCATTTGTTAGTTTTCTTTGTTGCTGAACTTGGGGGAAAAAACAACTCTCATTCTCTCTCTTGAGCATCTTTATATGAGACTGAGGTGTTGTCTGTAGCAGTGACAACCATGTATCTTAGCTGTGACTGTCAGGTCTACTGTGGATGTCTACCTGGAGAGGAGGGAAGGCAGACATGACTGGGACCACAGGACTGTATTTTTGTTGTCTCTCCTGGTCCGACTCTGGGCCTCTACAGACTCTGCAATCACACGTTATCCCACTGCAGTACTACTATGGCCTCCCAGAGCTTAATAGAATACACTGATGATATTCACATCCCTGTTAGTGAGCATTTCTTCTTTGCAAAGATAATCCATCCACCTGACAGGTGTGGCATATCAAGAAGCTAATTAAACAGCATGACCATTACACAGGTGCACCTTGTGCTGGGGACAATAAAAGGCCACTCTAAAAATGTGCAGTTTTGTCACACAACACAATCACAATGTCACAAGTTGAGGGAGTGTACAATTGGCATGCTGGCTGCAGGAATGTCCACCAGAGCTGTTGACAGATAATAAAATGTCAACTTCTCTACCATAGGCCGCCTCCAATGTTGTTTTAAAGAATTTGGCAGTACGTCCAACCGGCCTCACAACCGCAGACCATGTGCAACCACGCTAGCTCAGGACCTCCATATCAGGCTTCTTCACCTGCGGGATCATCTGAGACAAGCCAGCAGGCCAGCTGAAACAGGAATATTTTTGTCTGTAATACACACCATTTGTGGGGGAAAGACCTGTTCTCAGTGGCTGGGCCTATGCCCAGTCATGTGAAATGCATAGATTAGGGTCTAATGAATATATCAATTGACGGATTTCCTTATGTACTGTATCTCAGTAAAATCGTTAATTCTTGCATGTTGCGTTTTATATTTTGTGTGTGTGTGTGTGTGTGTGTGTGTGTGTGTGTTGATGTAAGAATCTAGAGAACATAGTGTTTGCAATACCCAGTCAAAATGACCAGCAGAATGTTTTCAAAGACAATCAATATGATGTTATTATTGTAGTACTTGACATGGGGTTGCAGGGGGGTTCGTTAAGGACAGGTTACCGCAACGCTGTAAAAGAGGTCAAAGGTGTTCACCTCAGAATCTTCCCACATTTTGGCCAAAATTGAAAGCTATGGTGTTCCATAAGTAAGGAACTGGCAATTCTAGAACAGGCCCCATATACGGCCCCTTGGTTGTGTAACCTAGTATAAACACATGTCACTCAGAGGGGAGAGCTGTTGGTGGGGTTTGATTCATTTCATAATCAATTGTGTTTATTTAAATCTCTATAAGGTAAATTAGTCTGAGGTAAGCACAACATTAAATTATTACATGCATTTCCAAATTATGTAGAACAGATTGAACAGATTCCATAGTTGGGCAGTTAGACGTAGTCAATCTCTACTAGATTCTGCAAGAAGTGGGACACTTAACATTTTACAGCAAGTAAAGAACCCATCCTGGAGGAAGCAGGATTTTCCATGGTGTTAAGAGTCAATGTCTTAAAGATACATTTTGGATTAAAGCCAGTATTGAATGAATTACTGTTGGTGTGTTTAATGGTCACGTTTATCACCCACAAAGTGACTCACTGGTCGCTCCTGTAAAAAGCGAAGCGGAGACCTTTTATTGTTTAAAAGAAGTAGTCACTTGTTTATGTATTTGTACTCTGACCAGTTCTCTCTCACTGGGTGCTCTGTGTTGAACTGAGTCACTGCTAAATTCTTTTTCCACATTTTGTTACGTTACAGCCTTATTCTAAAATGTATTTAAATTGTCCCCCCCCCCCAATCTACACACAATACCCCATAATGACAAAGCAAAAAAAAAAAAAGTTTAGACACCTACTCATTCAAGGGTTTTAATTTATTTGTACTATTTTCTACATTATAGAATAAAAGTGAAGACATCAAAACTATAAAGTAACACCTATGGAATCATGTAACCAAAAAAGTGTTAAACAAATCAAAATATATTTTATATTTGAGATTCTTCAAAGTAGCCACACTTTGCCTTCATGACAGCTTTGCACACTCTTGGCATTATCTCAACCAGCTTCATGAGGGATGCTTTTCCAACAGTTTTGTTCCCACATATGCTGAGCACTTGTTGGCTGCTTTTCCTTCACCCTGCGGTCCAACTCATCCCAAACCATCTCAATTGAGTTGAGGTCGGGTGATTGTGGAGTCCAGGTCATCTGATGCAACACTCCCATCACCCTCCTTGGTAAATAGCCCTTACACAGCCTGAGAGGTGTGTTGTGGGTAATTATCCTGTTGAAAAAAAATGATAGCCCAACTCAGTGCAAACCAGATGGGATGACGTATCGCTGCAGAATGCTGTAGTAGCCAGGCTGGTTAAGTGTGCCTTGAATTCTAAATAAATCACTGACAGTGTCACCGGCAAAGCATCCCCACACCATAACACCTCCTCCATGCTTCACGGGTGGGAACCACACATGCGGAGTTCAACTACTTTGCGTCTCACAAAGACACGGCGGTTGGAACAATAAAATCTCAAATTTGATCAGACCAAAGGACAGATTTCCACCAGTCTAACGTCCATTGCTCGTGTTTCTTGGACCAAGCAAGTCTTCTTATTGGTGTCCTTTAGTAGTGGTTTCTTTGCAGCAATTCGACCACGAAAGGCCTGATTCACGCAGTCTCCTCTGAACAGTTGATGTTGAGATGTGTCTGTCACTTGAACTCTGAAGCATTTATTTGGACTGAAATTTCTGAGTCTGGTAACTCTAATGAACGTATCCTCTGTAGCAGAGGTAACTCTGGGTCTTCCTTTTCTATGGCGGTCCTCATGAGAGCCAGTTTCATCGTAGCGCCTATAGGCAGAAACTCACAGGATTTACTGTTGACAAGAGCCATTCAATGCTGGTCTGAACAATCAGAATCCACACTTCAAGATTGTTTTGATCACGCGGACTGGGAAATGTTCCGGGCAGCCTCAGAGAATAACATTGATTTATACGCTGACTCGGTGAGTGAGTTTATAAGGAAGTGCATTGGAGATGCTGTACCCACTGTGACTATTAAAACCTACCCTAACCAGAAATCATGGATAGATGGCGGCATTCACGCAAAACTGAAAGTGCGAACTACCACATTTAACCAGGGAAGGTTGACTGGGAATATGGCACATTTATAAACAGTGTAGTTATTCCCTCCACAAGGCAATCAAACAAGCGAAATGTCGGTAGTGGGACAAATTGGAGTCATAATTCATCGGCTCAAACACGAGATGTATGTGGCAGGGTCTACAGGCAATTACGGGCTACAGAAAGAAAACCAGCCACGTCACGGACACCGACGTCTTGCTTCCAGACAAACTAAACACCTTTGCCCACTTTGAGGATAATACAGTGCCACCGACGTGGCCCTCTACCAAGGACTGCGGGCCCCCCCTCTCCTTCTCCGTGGCCGATATAAGACATTTAAACATGCTAACCCTCACAAGGCTGCTGACCCAGACAACATCCCTAGCCACGTCCTCAGAGCATGCGCAGAACAGCAATCTCTCTGCTGTCCCCACATGCTTCAAGATGGCCACCATTGTTCCTGTACCCAAGAAAGCAAAGATAACTGAACTAAATGACTATTGCCCCGTAGCACTCACTTCTGTCATCATGAAGTGCTTTGAGACTAGTCAAGGATCATATCACCTCCACCTTACCTGCCATTGTCCACAGACGATGCAATCGCCATCACACAGCACAATCCCATCTGGACAAGAGGAATACCTATGTAAGAATGCTGTTCATTGACTACAGCTCAGCATTCAACACCATGGTATCCTCCAAGCTTATCATCAAGCTGGAGCCCCTGGGTCTCAACCCCGCCCTGGTTCTGGACTTAGATGGGCCGCTCACAGGTGGTGAAGGTAGGAAACATCTCCACTTTGCTGATCATCAACACTGGGGCCCCACAAGTGTGCATGCTCAGTCCATTGGTGTACTCCCTGTTCACCCATGACTACGTGGCCATGCACGCCTCCAACTCAATCATCAAGTTTGCAGATGACACAGCAGTAATGGGTTTGATTACCAATAACGATACGGCCGCATACAGGGAGTAGGTGAGTGCACTCGGAGTGTGGTGTCAGGAAAACAACATCAACAAAACAAAGGAGATGATCGTGGACTTCAGGAAACAGCCGTGGGAACACCCCCCTTTCCACATTGACAGGACAGTAGTGGAGAAGGTGGAAAGTTAAGTTCCTCGGCGTACACATCACAGACAAACTGAAATGGTCCACCCACACAGTGTGGTGAAGAAGGCGCAACAGATTCTCTTCAACCTCAGGAGGCTGAAGAA
The DNA here is from genome assembly GCF_036934945.1 of Oncorhynchus masou masou. Lineage (NCBI taxonomy): Eukaryota > Metazoa > Chordata > Actinopteri > Salmoniformes > Salmonidae > Oncorhynchus > Oncorhynchus masou. Next base: position 54,923,240 of record NC_088217.1, read on the forward strand.
ATTTGGCTTGTCACCTAAAACCCTGACAAACTTGTCCAAATGCACAATTGAGAGCATCCGGTTGGGCTGGTATGGCAACCGCAAGGCTCTCCAGAGGGTGGTGCAGTCTGCACAGCGTTTCACTGGTGGCAAACTACCGGGCCTCCAGGACACCTATAGCACCCGATGTCACAGGAAGGCCAAAAATATAATCAACTACAACAACCACCCGAGCCACTGCCTGTTCACCTCGCTACCATCCAGAAGGCGAGGTTAGTTCAGGTGCGTCAAAGCTGGGACCGAGAGACTGAAAAACGGCTTCTATCTCAAGGCCGTCAGACTGTTAAACAGCATTCACTGACGCAGAGGGGCTGCTGCCTACATAGACGCAAATCATTGGCCACTTTAATAAATGGAACACCAGTCACTTTAAATAATGTCACCATAATAATGTTTACATATCTTACATTACTCATCTTATATGTACAGTACATACTGTATTTTATACCATCTATTGCATCTTGCCTATGCCGCTCGGCCATCGCTCATCCATATATTTATATGTACATATTCTTATTCCATCCCTTTAGATTTGTGTGTATTAGGTGGTTGTGGAATTGTTAGATTACTTGTTAGATATTACTGCACTGTTGCAACTAGAAGCACAAGCATTTCGCTACAGTTGCATTAACATCTACTAACCATGTGTATGTGACCAATAACATTTGATTTGAGCTGTTCTTGCTATAATATGGACTTGGTCTCTTACCAAATAGGGCTATCTTCTGTATACCACCTCTATCTTGTCACAACACAACTGAATGGCTCAAAAGCATTAAGAAGGAAAGAAATTCCACAAATTAACTTAACAAGGCACACCTGTTAATTGAAATGCAGTCCAGGTGACTACCTCATGAAGCTGGTTGAGAGAATGCCAAGAGTGTGCAAAGTTGTCATCAAAGCACAGGGTGGCTACTTTGAAGAATCTCACATTAAATATATTTAGATTTGTTTAACACTTTTTTTTGGTTACTACGTGATTCCATATGTGTTATTTAATAGTTTGTCTTCACTATTATTCTACAATGTACAAAATTGTCAAAATAAAGAAAAACCCTTGAATGAGTAGATGTGTCCAAATGTATTATCAGACCCTTTACTCTGTACTTTGTTGAAGCTCCTTGGGCAGAGATTACAGCACTAATACTTCTTGGGTCTGACACGACAAGCTTGGCAACCTGTATTTGGGAAGTTTCTCCCATTCTTCTCTGCAGATCAACTCAACCTCTGTCCGGTTGGATGGCAGGCATTGCTGCAAAGCTATTTTCAGGTCTCTCCAGAGATATTCGATCAGGTTCAAGTCTGGGCTCTGGCTGGGCCACTCTAGTACATTCAGAGTCTTGTCCTGAAGCCACTACTACGCTGTCTTGGCTGTGTGCTTAGGGTCATTGACATGTTGGAAGGTGATCCATGGCCCCAGTCTGAGGATCTGAGTGCTCTGGAGGTTTTCATCAAGGATCTCTCTGTACTTTTCTCCATTCATCCTCCGTACTCTGCTCCATTCATCTTTCCCTCGATGCTGACTGGGGTCCCTGCTGCTGAAAAACAACCCCAAAGCACGATGCTGCCACCACCATGGTTTTTCGTAGAGATGGTGCCAGGTTTCATCCAGACGTGACGCTTGGCATTCATGCCAAAGTGTTCAATCTTGGTTTCATCAGACCAGAGAATATTGTTTCTCATGGTCTGGGAGTCTTTAGGTGCCGTTTGGCAAACTCCAAGCGAGCTGTGATGTTCCTTTTACTGAGTAGTGGCTACCGATTGGCCACTTTACCATAAAGGCCTGATTGGTGGAGTTCTGCAGAGATGGTTGTCCTTCTGAAAGGTTCTCCCATCGCCACAGAGAAACTCTGGAGCTCTGTCAGAGTGACCATGGGGTTCTTGGTCACCTCCCTGACCAAGGACCTTATCCTCCAATTGCTCACTTTGGCCGGGTGGCCAGGTCTAGGAAGAGTCTTGGTAGTTCTAAACATCTTCCATTTCAGAATGATGGAGGCCACTGTGTTCTTGGGGACCTTCAATGCTACAGAAATGTTTTGATACCCTTACCCCTCGACACAATGCTGTCTCGGAGAGCTATGGCTTGGTTTTTACTCTGACGTCAACTGTGGGACCTTATGTAGACAGGTGTGTGGCTTTCCAAATCATGTCCAATCAATTGAATTTACCACAATCAAGTTGTAGGAACATCAAGCATAATCAATGGAAACAGGATGCACCTGAGATCAATTTCGAATCTCATAGCAAAGGGTCTGAATACTTATGTAAATAAGGTATTTCTGTTTTTAGTTTTAATTTTTGCTAAAATTAAAAATTAAAAAAACTTTTTGCTTTGTCATTATGGGGTATTGCATGTATATTGCTGAGGGATTTATTTGATTTAATCTGTTTTAGAATAAGGCTGTTACATAACAAAATGTGGAAAAAGTCCAGGGGTCTGAATACTTTCCGAAGGCACTGTATGCGGCAGGGACTCCAGACAATCATGGATTATAAACGGAAAACCAGACACGTCGCGGACACTGACATTTTGCTCCTCTACAAGCTAAACACCTTCTTCCCTAAACACCTTCTTCATACACTCCAGCCGCATCCTTAGAGCATATGCAGACCAGCTGGCTGGAGTGTATGAACATATTTAATTTCTCCCTATTCCAGTCTGTTGTCCCCACTTGCTTCAATATGTCCACCATTGTTTGTGGACCCAAGAAAGCAAAGGTAACTGAACTAAAGGACTATCACCCTGTAGCTCTCACTTCTGTCATCTTGAAGTTCTTTCAGAGGCTAATTAAGGATCATATCAGTTCCACCTTACCTGCCACCCTAGACCCACTAATATTTGCATCCCGCCCCAACAGATCCACGGATGACACAATCGCCATCGCACTGCACACTGCCCTATCCCATCTGGACAAGAGGAAAAACTATGGAAGAATGCTGTTCATCAACTACAGCTCAGCATCCAACACCATTGTGCCCTCCAAGCGCATCACTAGGCTCCGGGCCCTGGGTCTGAACCCCACCCTGTGCAACTGGGTCCTGGACTTCCTGACAGGCCGCACCCCAGGTGGTGAAGGTAGGCAACAACATCTCCGCTCCACTATTCCTCAACACAGGGGCCCCACAAGGGTGCGTGCTCAGCCCCCTCCTGTAGTCCCTGTTCACCCATGACTGTGTAGGAACTTTAGTGGTCTAATAATCGGTAACTTAATGAACGAATATGCCTACTATTTCAAATGAATAACGTTGAATAAGGGCACCAGTAATAGTTTTTATTCAAAGAGAAAATTCACTTGAAACTCTGATTAGCAGTTTAGCTTCCGTTCATCAAGTCTAATAACAATCTTAAAGGATACGTAAGGTATTAGAGACAGAATTTGGCAAAGCAAAGCTAGAGAGAACCACACTTCTTTATTACGCTAAGAAACACACAAAAGAAACAAAGATTATGATTGATCTATTAAGGTTATAATTTTGCAATGCCGAATAGTCAAAGAGGAAACAGAGATGCTGTCATTACACTGAACAAAAATATACACTGCTCAAAAAATAAAGGGAACACTAAAATAACACATCCTAGATCTGAATGAAAGAAATATTCTTATTAAATACTTTTTTCTTTACATAGTTGAATGTGCTGACAACAAAATCACACATAAATTATCAATGGAAATCAAATGTATCAACCCATGGAGGTCTGGATTTGGGGTCACACTCAAAATGAAAGTGGAAAACCACACTACAGGCTGATCCAACTTTGATGTAATGTCCTTAAAACAATTCAAAAATTAGGCTCAGTAGTGTGTGTGGCCTCCACGTGCCTGTATGACCTCCCTACAACGCCTGGGCATGCTCCTGATGAGGTGGCGGATGGTCTCCTGAGGGATCTCCTCCCAGACCTGGACTAAAGCATCCGCCAACTCAGATGTGCTCAATTGGATTCAGGTCTGGGGAACGGGCAGGCCAGTCCATAGCATCAATGCCTTCCTCTTGCAGGAACTGCTGACACACTCCAGCCACCATGAGGTCTAGCATTGTCTTGCATTAGGAGGAACCCAGGGCTAACTGCACCAGCATATGGTCTTACAAGGGGTCTGAGGATCTCATCTCGGTACCTAATGGCAGTCAGGCTACATTTGGCGAGCACATGGAGGGCTGTGCGGCCCCCCAAAGAAATGCCACCCCACACCGTGACTGACCCACCGCCAAACCGGTCATGCTGGAGGATGTTGCAGGCAGCAGAACGTTCTCCACGGCGTCTCCAGACTCTGTCACGTCTGGCACATGTGCTCAGTGTGAACCTGCTTTCATCTGTGAAGAGCACAGGGCGCCAGGGGCGAATTTGCCAATCTTGGTGTTCTCTGGCAAATGACAAACGTCCTGCACGGTGTTGGGCTGTAAGCACAACCCCCACCTGTGGACGTCGGGCCCTCATGGAGTCTGTTTCTGACCGTTTGAGCAGACACATTTGTGGCCTGCTGGAGGTCATTTTGCAGGGCTCTGGCAGTGCTCCTCTTGCTCCTCCTTGCACAAAGGCGGAGGTAGCGGTCCGGCTACTGGGTTGTTGCCCTCCTACGGCCTCCTCCACGTCTCCTGATGTACTGGCCTGTCTCCTGGTAGCGCCTCCATGCTCTGGACACTACGCTGACAGACACAGCAAACCTTCTTGCCACAGCTCGCATTGATGGGCCATCCTGGATGAGCTGCACTACCTGAGCCACTTGTGTGGGTTGTAGACTCCGTCTCATGCTACCACTAGAGTGAAAGCACCGCCAGCATTCAAAAGTGACCAAAACATTAGCCAGGAAACATAGGAACTGAGAAGTGATCTGTGGTCACCACCTGCAGAACCACTCCTTTATTGGGGGTGTCTTGCTAGTTGCCTATAATTTCCACCTGTTGTCTATTCCATTTGCACAACAGCATGTGAAATGTATTGTCAATCAGTGTTGCTTCCTAAGTGGACAGTTTGATTTCACAGAAGTGTGATTGACTTGGAGTTACATTGTGTTGTTTAAGTGTTCTCTTTATTTTTATGAGCAGTGTATTACGCAACATGTGTTTGGTCCCATGTTTCATGAGCTGAAATGAAAGATCCCAGAAATGTTACATATGCACAACAGGCTTGTTTCTCTCAAATGTTGTGCACAAATTTGTTTACATCCCTATTAATGAATATTTCTCATTTGCCAAGATTATGCCACACATGTCAGGTGGGTGGATTTCAGGAAGCTGATTAAACAGCATGATAATTACACTGGTGCACCTTGAGCTGGGGACAATAAAAGGCCCCATTAAAATGTGCAGTTTTGTCACACAACACAATGCTATAGATGTTTCAAGATTTGAAGGCACGTGCAATTGGAATACTGACTGCAGGTATGTCCACCAGAGCCGTTGCCAGATAATTGAATGTTCATTTCTCTACCATAAGCTGCCTCCACAACATCGTTTTAAAATATTTCGCAAAACGTCCAACTGGCCTCACAACCGCAGACCACGTGTATGGTGTCGTATAGGCAAGCAGTTTGCTGATGTCAATGTTGTGAATAGAGTGCCCCTTGGTGGCGTTGGGGTTATGGTATGCGCAGGCATAAGCTACGGACAATGAACACAATTGTCTCATCGCGCTCTAGCGACTCCTGTGGCAGTCTGCTCGCAGTGCACGCTAACCAGCTCGCCAGGTGCACAGTGTTTCCTCCTACACTGTGGTTGGGTTGTGTTTCGGAGGACGCATGGCTTTCAACCTTCGTCTCTCCCGAGCCGGAGCTGTAGCGATGAGACAAGATAGTAACTACTAACAATTGGATACCATGAAATTGGGGAGAAAAAGGGGGTAAATATATATTTTTAACTATTTGATTTTGATTTGAATTCACCTCTCAGCAGGACAATAATCTAACACACAAGGCCAAATCTACACTGGAGTTGTTTACCAAGAGGACAGTGAATGTTCCTGAATGGCTAAGATACAGATTTTACTTAAATCTGCTTGCAGATCTATGGCAAGACTTTTAAATGGTTGTCTAGCAATGATCAATTACCAATTTGACAGAGCTTGAATAATTTTTTAAAAGAATAATGGGCAAGTATTGTACAATCCATGTGTGCAAAGCTCTTGAGACACTTACCCAGAAAAATTCACAGCTGTAATCGCTGCCAAAGGTAACTAAACATGTATTGACACAGGGGTGTGAATAATTATGTAAATTATACATTTAATTTTCAATACATTTGCAAAAATGTCTAAAAACTTGTTTTCACTTTGTCATCATTGGGTAAGTGTATATGTAGATGGGTGAGAAAAACAAATGTAATCCATTTTGAATTCAGGCGATAACAAAATCAAACAAAATGTGGAATAAGTCAACGGGTATGAATACTTTCTGAAGGCACCGTATATTCCATGTGATTACTTATAATTTTTCATATGTACCTGTGTTAAATATCCATTTCTAGCTATTGAATGTAATTACTATTCTACTTATTACAGATTCTGGTAGTACATTACATCAATAGGTCTGTAAAAACTTTGGCGGAGCGGGACTAACAAAGATCATCCACCCCCACTGTTGTCCATGTAGGATATGTAATGGTCAGCTATTGGCTTGCAATGCCCCCTAGTGACTGATTACTACTACCATATTAGGTGCTTGCCAGATTCATAGCACTCCACCCCAGAGTTGTGTCCGAGATGCAGCAGCTGTGACTACTATCTTTGAGTCCCTATGTGTAACAACATGTTAATACAATGTGCTACTAGATTAATTACAGTGTTACTACACGTATTAAATAACAGGATTTTTGTGTTACCTTCCAGGAAAGTAAACATCTCTCAACCACATTGGTACAAACCATGTTTAAGATCTAGTACACAAAGAGGGGGAATTATACCATCATGGGAACAGCCAGTTGTTGGAGTGGTTGATCACTGCTCCTCATGGGACCTCTCTTAGCCAATAGTAGTTGTTGGCGCCCTCTTAGGAGGGTCATCCATGAGTAGGCTTACTTTGGCACCTTGTCTCCCATGGGCCTTGCCTTGTTTTTTATTTATTTAACCTTTATTTAAAAAGGCAAGTTAGTTAAGAACAAATTCTTATTTACAATGACAGCCTACACTAGCCAAACCCGGAAGACGCTGGGCCAATTGTGTGCCGCCCTATGGTACTCCCAAGCACAGCCGCTTGTGATATAGCCTGGATTCGAACCAGGGTGTCTATAGTGATGTCTCAAGCACTGAGATGCAGTGCCTTAGAGCGCTGCACCTCTCGGGAGCCCATGTCAGCTCAGCCTTATGTAGGCTCAGGTTTCTTTTGTCTGTCTGAACACCATACTCTCCTTACATCTGTTCAGTAGTATTTTCTCAGGGGCAGCACCAAGACTTTGTATAAATCTGGATATTTGTTTAGGCCAACAGAACAAAGAGCATTCAAGAGCTGATTATTTTAGTCCGTGAATTTCAAATAAAACAAGCTACTTAAAAAATATATAAAAAATCTCACATGTAAAGGACAGCACAGCGTGGCTATTCCCAAACTGGAGGTACGCACAATGCCGTCGGGGGTACGCCAAATAGAAATGTGATTCACATTTTCAAACAGTCCATTTAGATTTTCCAACGGGGCTATACATTTGTGTGATGTTTTTCTCTCTCGCCTGAGTAGCCTAGTTTCACTGCCAAAAATAAAATGTAACCATCTCGTGCTCAGTGAAATAACACAATGTAAAGCGTCTGTGTGTAGCTAGTGAGATGAGTCAGGCACAGGACAGCAGATATGAGTAATGAAAGCAATTTTACTCAATAATATCACGTAGTATAAATACAATTACACAAATACGGATCGCAATACAATAAACAATTACTCACAAACAAACATGGGGGAACAGAGGGTTAAATAATGAACAAGTAATTGGGAGATTGAAAGCAGGTGTGTAAGACAAAGACAAAACAAATGGAAAATGAAAAGTGGATCTGCAATACTAGAAGGCCGGTGACGTCGACCGCAGAACGAACAAGGAGAGGGACCAATTTCGGTGGAAGTCGTGACAGTACCCCCCCATATAAAATCCACAATTGTTTCATTACCAAATATTGCACCAGAAATCTTAGATGTAAAAATGCGCAACTAACATTAATGACAGATTTCTTGACTTAATTTAGATACATTTGGACTATTTCGAGGACATACACTGGCAACGGCGTCTTAAAATGGACAAACAGTACTATTGGCGCTTTTTTCACGTATTTCAAGTGAGAATGTATTTTAACGGAGTATGTGACCACACGCGTTCGGTTCCCAAACCGTGTGCCCGAACAGCCGGAAAAAAACCTCACCGAAGTCCATAACATCACAAATGCCGTCATATTATATGCACGAACTCTACCGAACCGTTTCGGCTGGGAAGCATGCGGACACATTTAAGTTGCTCTGGTTAAGAGCTTCTGCTAAATGACTAAAATGTAAATATAAACTGAGTCATCAGACCTTTCAAATAGCAGCAGACGGCGCCAAAACCCTACGGATAAAACATCGGCTGCGTTTCAAACTCTATAAAAGACACACCCTCCTCCATTTACCCTCCCTTTGTGCCATTAGGGGAATCCCCGCGGGTAACTTTGTCGTTGGTCCAAATAATTAGCCAAGCAAGGGAAATTGTCAACGTACGCCTCTTAGCCCTCGCTTTGATACAGTTTACGAGTGTACAATTATGTTCACTCCGGCTCTGAAACGCCCCATATTTCAATTCGTGACAATTGTACTAAGAAACGTACGTCAACTTAAAACCAACATTAATATGGCGAAGTCAACATAGAAGTGTGTATAAAAACGAATGTAAATAAGTTGAAATGGTGCTACTAATGATCATGACGGCTCAAATACGTATCATAAAAGTAATGATGTTTCTGTTTGGTAAGCTTTTGGAAACGTTAACTTGCGCACATAACTTTTCCTGACATCACACTTATACATTATAATTTTCGATTTACCTGATATGGTAGAATGGCTAACATTCGATGTCTGTGGATGCGTTGTCTTCAAGCCAAGATATGAAATGCAATCATAATTGACTGTAACCATATAAGGCACACAACAATTTCATGAAGACTCAAAACACAACCGCGGGCTGAACGAGTGACAACTTTCCGGGCATTAGCGGACCGTTTAAAATTAATTAATTCTTCCCTCGTCCTGCAAGTGTCAACACGTCAGAAGTGTCCACTTAATTTGAGGGGAGAGGGTAACTATTTTAAGAGTTTGAAACGCAGCCCTCGATTGAGAATCCAAGCGTCGAATACGTACATCCGTGAAAAAGAACGGCCGATATTTTTTTGAGTGTCTGCGCTCAGTGTACAGGAAACCAACACTCCGCCGATTTACAAATAAATATAGCTACGTTTGTTGACAAATTGTTTAACTCAGATGGAGAGCCACAGTGGTGACAACATCCCTGCATCGAAATGCAGCTCAGTGAAATATTACACAACGTTACCCTCCGAGACTACACCAACTGAAGATGGCGAGCATTCTTCCGAGCAAGCTGGTGGTACGGAGACGAGACCGAGAAGTGAAACTTCGACTCAATATATTCCAAAAGCGCGGGGCAACTTACACTTTCAGATACCGAGAAAGAACAAAGAAATGAGAGGTACTTTCTCAATGGCTAAATACTTTTAAAAATTAGCTGTAACAGTTGGCTCCCGAGTGGCGCAGCGGTCCAGGGCACTGCATCTCAGTGCTCGAGGCGTCACAACATACCCTGGTTCGATTCCAGGCTGTATCACAACCGACCGGCTGGGAGTCCCATAGGGTGGCACACAATTGGCCCAGCGTCGTCCGTTATAGGGTATGCCCGTGGTAGACCGTCATTGTAAATAAGACTTTGTTCTTAACTGACTTGCCTGGTTAAATAAAATAAATACTTTAAACGTTAATATGCTAGTTAGCCAGCTGATGTTTTTGGTGCTACTGTTACTGCGAAAGATACCCATGTTGTCTGGAAGCTAACGTTACTTGTAGCGGCAGGTAGCCTAGTGGTTAGAGCGTTGACCGGGTCAAAATCTGTCGTTCTGCCACTGAGCAAGGCAGTTAACCCACTGTTCCCCGGTAGGCCGTTATTGTAAATAGAAAATGAGTTTAACTGAATTGCCTAGTTAAATAAAATACATATTTTACATTCCAATGGCTATATATATTACTTACTTGTAAACAGTGTTTCAGCTGTCAGATCATTAAATTTGACACGGGTCACTGTTCAGGTAGACTATTTAGCATGTTCTTCGTTTGCTTAGTTAGGTCACCTGCTTTTATTGCACCTGGAAGGGAAACATGGTTTACTTGGCCAGGTAGGGAGCTAGATAGCCATTGGAATGTAGAGTTTTGGTGAGCGTTGTGTACAATAAACTTTAGAAGTGTAAGTAGATAGACAGATGTATTGTGTAAAATGTGATATGCAGGTAGATCAGCACACTACTGTCGGCTAGCCTACATATTGCACACTGTTTCTGCAGGCTGATAACAGTGTTAATCTCTCTAGGACAAGGTGATTTTAATCAATATATTTGCCTGTATTCCCCCCCCCCAAAAAAAATATACATTTAAAAAAATGAAATGCTTATGTAAAGCGAAGGTATATCATAAAGAACTGTAAATGCCATAATGATTTGGACGAGGCTGCCGAATCGAGACAAAGGTAAGAATCTCTGGATGAACTTCTTGTTAGCAGTTTTTCATATGTTGTATATTATATATTGTGGTATTTTTTCATTATTATTATTAATTATTTTTTCATCGCCAACCACCAGAACGATAGACAGATCAGGGAGCTACCACTCTCCATGATTGCTGTTGCATATCCTTCCCCACAAACTCTGTTCAACAGGACACAATTTATGCAGATGTGTACATCTCTTGAGCCCCAATGTCGTAAAAGAGTGCACTGCCAAAATGTTCTTGATGGATCTATGAATATTGTAGAGGAAGTGTTATTCATGTCAACCAACACAGATGATACTACATTTCATAATGTGGTTTAATTTGTGTAAGGCCTGCATCCCAGCACATCATACACTGTGGTGCACAGTGGAAGATGTTACCACATTGAGACAGGCTTCCTGTTATTTGAGTCACTTTTGAGAGTGTGGTTTTTCTCACTTCTATAAAAGTAGACTTCACAATGTCTCGTCAGAAATGGCACCCAGTCATATTTTCCTGTTATTTTGGCCAATGTAGCTTTATATAAGCCTAGCATCTGTAGTTGCATTTCTGGGAGAGAGAGAAATGGTTGAAAAAACACTGTCTTGCTAACACAGAGGGGGTGTTCTTTGTGTTGCGTGATGGCTTACCAAGTTTGTTTTTGTGTGTGGGTCAATATTCTGACTGAGCATAGAATAGACTGTGCATTATTTTGTCTCCGAAGACAAACATGTTTAGATTGGGATTTGGGAAAGAACTGAACTGACCGACCTGACTGTCTCTCGTCTCTGTCCCTGTAGCGTTGTTCCAGTATGTGTCCTCAGAGTCCAGGGAGTTTGAGGACATCTTGACTATTCTGTCTTCCAGCTACATAGAAGCCAGCTCCAATGGGACGTTCACATACACCAAGCTAAGAATCGTCCACAGCGAACTGCTGGAGAAGAATGTAAGCAATGCTTTAGGGTGACATTTTCGTGACACAAAAATGCCACTCATCCCCAGCAGCGCTGATGGTTCATCTTTTTGATCGTTGTTTGATTGACAGTTTGTAGAGAAAAGGAGGGAGCTGAAGCTGGATGGGAGGACGGAGAAGGAGCTGGAGGAGACCCACTGTTTCCTGACTGCTGACTCCATCAAGGTGAAGGACATATAGTATCGCCACGTTTATATGTGTATTGAATGTACATATTACGTGTAATGATACTGTTACATGCCTGGTTATAGCTACCATGGATCTGTGAGAATGGACTTCTTGTGGGGCACAGCTGGATCACCGCTCTGGGAAATCCAGCTAAGGGTAAGGTCATCATCCAAGCCATAGTGGGCTATTTAAACCTGAGTGTTGAAGTGTTGGCAGATGCTAGTTTATCTTTGGTGTAGTTATTGTTTGTATGTGTATATAGGGAGATCTAAGCTGAAACTGTTGTGAGGATTATACCTAAGTGTTGTGATATCGTATTGAAAGGTCCCAGCCCAAGTAAAAAATGGTTATGCGGAGGAATAAGACTGAAATGTTTCCGTTGTATCTTCCAGGTGTTTATTTGTCTAAATACTCAGACTTACTGCAGATCAATCCTTTTAACCCTGGAGTCATGGGAGAGATCATCATATTCAAGGTTATCAAGGTAAGAAAACCTTGTTGTCTTTTGTAAAAAAAAAAGTGGTCCGAATATGAATGAAAATAAACAAGCAAATCTCTCTCTCCAACAGGGTAAAGTAAAGAGCATCTATGATAACATGGCTAAGAAGCTTTTGGATCCCACACCCAAGTTTGACAGCCATTCATCGAAGAATGCCAGCATAGTCACATCTCTCACCTCCTATAGTGCCTATGAGCTCACTCAGGTACTGGTACTAACTACATTGCATGTAGAGGTTAGGTCTCTCATTTGGATTATAAGCGATTATTATCCCGGCAATATTTGTAAATATTAAGAGGGAAAATCAAACTAAAATGCACGTGTGGCGTAGAGATTTCTTGTATTTACTGTACGTCTCATTCTGGCCTACCCCCCCCCACACAGCAATACTTCTATGAGTATGACGTTGATGAGCTGAAGGCTCGACCGAGGCATGTGTGTCCCTATGCAGTGGTCTCTTTCCAGTTCAAAGGCAAAGATGCTCCGTTACAAGCCAAGCCCATGGCTCCCCTAAGGTACAGGTCTATGTCAATTATGTATGAGTGTTGATGTAGAAATATCAACCAATCCACAAAATGATTTTGTTTATGTTCTCTAACAGGTCAAACAGCCAAACATCTGTAGGAAGTAAAGGTAATGTCATAATGTGTTATGTGGAAGTAGGATTATGATATTATTACCACGTGTAATTTACATTTTAATCATTGAGCAGATGCTGTCATTCAGAGCAAAGTACCTGGTAAGTACTCTCATGGTGTCCATGTTATCTACTGATGGATGTTTGACTGTCATGCCCTTGTCTGTGTCTACAGGCAGGAGTAAATACATAGTGTGGAGTGGAGAGCTTGTGAATGAGGGTAGAGCAGTGTCCCAGGTCTCCTTCTGCTCCTTCTCTCCCCCCTTCCTGCCTTTCAAACTGTGAGTCATGTGACCTTTTTACATATCAATGTCGACTTGATAATGAAGTCACTATTATTTTTATTGTTAAAAAAATAAAAAATAAATCACAGACACCAAAAACATATGAACAACAATTTACAGACGCACACAAACAACAACTACATCGCCTCTGCCCAGACCCTCATGCTCACATTTCCATCCCTATTGCTTATGTTATTTTTTGCCACATGGCCTTAAATTGTACCAATTTGTTTTTCTTTGTTGCCCTTGCTATTTCAATAAGAAATCACTTGATTTTTCCATTGATTTAATGATGGCAGATTAATTGATTTCCAAGTTTTAAAATAACCTTTTTAAAGATCAGTGATGAGAAGAGAATCGTCCAGCCCATTGGGTATGTCACTACACCCCCATATGCCATGTCTTGAAATATGCAGACAGACGGATTAAAAATATGTTTACATTGCACATTGCATTTGGAAAGTATTCAGACCCCTTCCCTTTTTCCAAATTTTGTTATCTTACAACCTTATTCTAAAATGTATTAAATGATTACTTTTCCTCAATCTACACACAATATCCCATAATGACAAAGCGAAAACAGGTTTAAGAAATGTTAGCAAATGTATTAAACATTAAAAAAACATAAGTATTCAAACCTTTTGCTATGAGACTCAAAATTGAGCTCAGGGGCATCCTGTTTCCATTTATCATCCTTGATGTTTCTACAACTTGATTGGCATCCACCTGTGGTAAATTCAATTGATTGGACATGATTTGGAAAGGCACACACCTGTCTATATAAAGGTCCCACCATTGACAGTGCATGTCAGAGAAAAAAAACAAGCCAAGAGGTCAAAGGAATTATCCATAGAGCTCCGAGACAGGATTGTGTCGAGGCACAGATCTGGAGAAGGGACACCAAAACATTTCTGCAGCATCGAAGGTCCCAAGAACACAGTGGCCTCCACCGTTCTTTAATAGAAGAAGTTTGGAACCACCAAGACTCTTCCTAGAGCTGGCTGGCCGCTCGGCCAAACTGAGCAATTGGGGGAGAATGGCCTTGGTCAGGGAGGTGACCAAGAACCCAATGGTCACTATGACAGAGCTCCAGAGTTCCTCTGTGTAGATGGTAGAACCTTCCAGATGGACAACCATCTCTGCAGTACTCCACCAACCAGGTCTTGAAAGTGGAGTGGCCAGACAGAAGCCACTCCTCAGTAAAAGGCACATGACAGCCCGCTTGGAGTTTGCCAAAAGGCTCCTAAAAGACTGTCAGACAATGAGAAATACGATTCTCTGGTCTGATGAAACCAATAATTAACTCTTTGGCCTGAATGCCAAGCATCACGTCAGGAGGAAGCCAGGCACCATCCTTACGGTGAAGCATGGTGGTGGCAGCATCATGCTGTGGGGTTGTTTTTCAGTGGCAGGGACTGGGAGACTAGTCGGGATCGAGGGAAAGATAAACAGAGCAAAGTACAGAGGTCCTTGATGAAAACTTGCTCCAGAGCGCTCAGGACCTCAGACTGGGGCAAAGGTTCACCTTCTAACAGGACAATGACCCTAAGCACATAGCCAAGGCAACGCAGGAGTGGCTTCAGCACAAGTCTCAATGTCCTTGAGTGGCCCAGCCAGAGCCCGGACTTGGACCCGATCGAGCATCTTTAGAGAGACCTGAAAATAGCTGTGGATCGACACTCCTCATCCAACCTGACCGAGCTTGAGAGGATCTGTAGAGAAGAAAACTCCCCAAATACAGGTGTGCCTGTATTGTAGTGTCATAACGCAAGAAAACTTGAGGCTGTAATCGCTGCCAAAAGTGCTTCAACAAAGTACTGAGTCAATGGTCTGAATACGTATGTAAAAACCTGTTTTTGCTTTGTCATTATGGGGTATAGTGTTTAGATTGATGAGGGATTGGTCCTATTAGTCACATGCATGCGATGCATACATGTTTCATGTAAAGAGGGTTGAGGGAATAGCCTTTCGCTGGAGTAGGGAGTAGAGTGAGACGTCGTGGCCATAAAACTAAAATGCTTGATTGCATTACAAAGCATGAATGTCTCGTGTGCTGTGTAATTGCATGAACTAATTAATGATTGATTGATTGATACAGTATCCTGTATATTGAAATATAGGCCTAAGTTCGTTCCGGTATTAAGACTGAACAGGACGCACTCTTAGGCCTACAGCTCTCGATGGTGCTTATACAAGGAAACTATACAAAGCCTTCTAATGATAGACATGAGTTATTACTATAATGATGATCATAATAGTTGTAATAAGGAGATCAAGAAAAAGGAGGGTAAAGGAGCAAGCTCTGCGTGCATATTATGTATGGCAAACCGGTGTTGTTAGATTACAATATTAATTGTTCTGCCTGTTTGGAACAGTGTAAACAGCAATAAATAAATGAGCAATACCACTGATCTAACTTTTTGTTGTTGTTATACAGCCTTTATTAGACCATAGCAAAGAATAAAGGCAGCTGAACCTGTGAAATTTTGCTGTTGCCATGAGGCTTGGTGCTCACGGAATCAGTAGGCTATTAAACAAACACTCAAACAGGCAACAGAAGCAAGAGCTGTCTTATTTCTGTAGATATATAAATGGATGATTTATAAAGCCAGGCACATTTTAACAATTAGGCTATTGATTATAGACCTAGTTAAGTTGGTTTCCTCTCTCCTCAATTTTCTTAGACAACAAGGCAAAGGCAAGGGCTGTTTCCTTGTCTCTGCTGCTACCTCCGCCACATTGTTCTCCATCCCAATATGCTGGTTAATTGAGCTATTATGCACATAGCAACATAGGGAAAGGCGCCATTTCTACAGCCCACTGAAGATAGTTTGAGAACTGTGGACAGTGACCGTATCGAACGCGGGAGAAAGCACGTTTGTTATAATATTAGATTTTTCTTTTAGTGTTGCGCCATTATTTTTGCATAACTCAAGCATATATCATTTCAGTATTGCATGTCAGAGTGATGGACTGTGCCATCCCCATGGCTTCTGCAAAAGATTAGTCCAGTTAATATTTATTTAACCAGGAAGGACTCATTTGAGATTTGAAATCTCTTTTTCATGAGCATCCTGGCCAAGATAGGCAGCACCAAGTCATTACATAATTACAGACAGACATGAAAAAAAAGTAATCAAGTAAAAAACATAAATTCACAAGAGTATAACAAAATCATAAAACAGCAAATTAAAAACATTAACAGGTCAGGGAATCAGTCAAAATCCTTCATCAGTGATTTAAAAACACCAATTGGGACAAGAGGCTTGGAGGTATTGGAGAGAGGCTCAGTCTTAAATTATTTTCCACACAGTCTGTGCCTTTTCATGCTAGTGAGGGCCGAGAATCCTCTCTCACATAGGCACGTGGTTGCAAAGGGCAACAGCTTCTTAACAGCTTGATTGGCCAAGGCAGAATACTCTGAGTGCAGCCCTATCCAGAAATTTGGCAGTGGCTTCTGATTTAAATGACATTTTCACAGAACCGCTTGTTTCAATTTCGATGAGGCTCTCTTGTTCAGATATCGGTAAGTGGACTGGAGGCAGGGCATGCTTGTGTCAACCGTTTCGGGAAAGTACCTGCGTAGTTGCGCAACCAACTCACTCAGGTGCTTCGCTCTATCACATTTGACATTGTCCGTAAGCTTGAGTTCATTTGCACACAAAAACCATACAATGATGGAAAGACCTGTGTGTTGTCCTTGTTAATGCAGAGAAGAGCTCCAACTTCTTAATCAGCCTCAATTTTGTCCCTCACATTGAATATAGTTGCGGTGAGTACCTGTAATCCTAGATTCAGATCATTCAGGCCAGAAAAGATCACCACCCAGATAGGCCAGTTGTGTGAGAAACTCATCATCATGCAAGCAGTCAGACAAGTGAAAATTATGGTCAGTAAAGAAAACTTTAATCTCGTCTCTCAATTTAAAAAAAACATGTCAATACTTTGCCCCTTGATAACCAACGCACTTCTGTATGCTGTAAAAGTGTTACATGGTCGCTGCCCATATCATTGCATAGTGCAGAAAATACACGAAAGTTCAGGGACATTGCTTTAACAAAGTTAACCATTTTCACTGTAGTGTCCAAAATGTCTTTCAAGCTGTCAGGCATTCCCTTGGCAGCAAGAGCCTCTCGGTAGATGCTGCAGTGTACCCAAGTGGCGTCGAACTGCTTTCATGGCTTTTGCACCATCAGTACAGATACCAACATGAGCAGCAGCTACATTTGGCTACATATGTACTGTTAGTGGAATTCCCGCAAGAGAGTAACGGTTAATGTGATTGGATGTAATTTATTTGACTAGGCTACCTGTTTTTGACATTGTGTTGTTATTTCGCTGAACACTAGATGGTTTAATTAGATTTTTGGCAGTGAAATGAGGCTACTCAGGCGAAGGGGAAAAAACATCACCCAAATGTAAAGCCCCGTTGGAAATTATAAATTGACTGTTTGAAAATGTGAAGAACAAAATGTGTTAATTATTGTTTTTTCCAACTGTGAATCACATTTTTATTTGGCATACCCCTGACGGCATTGCACATACCCCAGTTTGGGAATACCTGCTCTAATAGATTGTCAGTTGGATATGCTCTCCGCAAGGTTTTGTTTATCTTCTTGATCATATGATTTTTTTTTTCTGAATCAAATAAGATTCCCTCAAGGTTGCTCTGATGTCCAAAAGATTTCAAATAAAAATGTTGTGATATGTAACTTTTTTAAGTTGCATGTATTTGAAACTATCTACATTGGTCAGTTCAAATGACTTCTGAGTACTTTCATGGAAATAAATGTATTTCCTGTTACCAAGTCATTTACAGTTTCTATGCCTTTTGTTTTCCATGTGGACCAATTCATTGGTAAATTCTGATGCACCTCGACTAAAGACACATCTTTTTACGTTGTCTATTTTCAAAAGATAAAGTTAAGAACACATGAACAATATTGTTGAAAATGAAACGTATTCTACAAGAACCAATATCATTCCATAAAAACACAACCTTTTGGAACAATCCTTGGATACGTTTCATTTTCAGCAATATTGTTTAGTGTTCTTAACTATGAAGTTGTTAATGTTCTTAGCTTGCCGAGTATGAGATTGCATCCCCCTAAAGTACACTTTAAAGGCATCCCAAATTAGTTGAAGTCAGAAGTTTACATACATTAAAACTTGTTTTTCAACCACTCCACAAATTTCTTGTTAACAAACTATAGTTTTGGCAAGTCAGTTAGGACATCTATTGTGTGCATGACATAAGTCATTTTCCCAACAATTGTTTACAGACAGATTATTTCACTTATAATTCACTGTATCACAATTCCAGTGGTTCAGAAGTTTACATACACTAAGTCAACTGTGCCTTTAAACAGCTTGGAAAATTCCAGAAAATGTCATGGCTTTAGAAGCTTCTGATAAGCTAATTGACATAATTCGAGTCAATTGGAGGTGAACCTGTGGATGTATTTCAAGGCCTACCTTCAAACTCCATGCCTTTTTGCTTGACATCATGGGAAAATCAAAGGAAATCAACCAAGAGAAATAAATAAATTAAGCCTTAATCTATGGGTTTCACATGACTGGGCAGGGCTGCAGCCATGGGTGGTCCTGGGAAGGTGTAGGTCCATCCACCCACTGGAGAGCCAGGCACAGCCAATCAGAATGAGTCTTTCTCCACAACAGTGCTTTATTACAGAAAGAAGGTAACCAGTGTCCTTGTGTGTCCGTTCTAGGCCAGAGAAGCTGGAGCTGGGTCTGGTGATGAGTATGGACCAGGTAACTCAGATGATCCCCTCGGCTCTGTTCTCCTGGAATCTGTACGCAGGCAGCCACCAAGGTACACATTACAAGGGGATCACATTACACAAGTGCTGGAGATCAAATAATATATATGCAGTACTGTATGCTCAGCAAAAAGTAAAAGACTGCATCATCACACTGCGATCTATGCTCCCATGTTGTACGACATGGGTACCTTTTGTCATTCTTACTTGTGACTACACTGGCCACATGTGCTTGTATGCCATCATGCGCATGTTAATGTATGCCATCATGCACATTGATTGATGTTGATAATTTTCACCAGGAGTGATCATGACGCGCATGTTAAAATACCCAAATCGATTGTTAATTTCTGGGCAGGTCGACAAACACATGAACCATTCATGGACATTTAGCTAGCTAGCGGTTGCTACGCGTGTGCAAGCAGTTGCTCCCGACGCCACTTGGGTACACTGCAGCATCTACCGAGAGGCTCTTGCTGCCAAGGGAATGCCTGACATTGGGTTGTTATTTTGCCTGTCATGCATATGGTCCTCTTTTTAGCTAGTTCTTTGTGGAATTTTGACCCGGAGTCATACAAAGTCGTGTTTCTCTACACTGACAATTAATCCAATTTAGATTTCATGTGTCTATACATGTGCCATTTTCTGCGATTTGAAGAAGACTCACTGATACAGGGCTTCAAACGTCTCTAATGGTGTGTGTGTGTGTGTGTGTGTGTATTGTAGTGTTGAAGAGTGGGACACACTGCAGTCTGCTGGAGGTGGTGGATAAGAGCAAGTCAGGAGACTGTCTGGCAGCATTGCTTCAAGGCATGGAGACACAGCGACTGGTAGGTCCAGGTCTAGCACATCTTAATTAGACCAACCCTCCTCCTGGAGAGCTATTGGGAATGCAGGCTTTTTCTCCAGCCCTGCTCTAACACCGCTTCTATGTGCAGGTTCTTGTCCACATGTTGGCTGACAAAGGATTCCTGTTCCTCCTGTCTTCAGTTCAGATGGCCATTCCAACTGGTGAGTCAAATCACTTTACATTTAAGTTGTTCTATGCCTGTGTAGTAACTATGTAATAACTTAGTATTAATGTGTGCCAGTTATTCACTAATTATTTACTATTTTTATTTTTCAGAAAGAAGAGATGGGTTGAAAAAATGCCTTCAAGCGCTATTTGTTTTTCAGGAGTCCAGGGACGTGGCAAAATACAGTTCAAAGTGTCCAACTTCCCAGGAGCCTTTACAGACGTCCTCCCGTGACCCCGCCATGCCCCAGCTGAACAGCTTTGTCCCAGCCCTGCATCACGCCCTGGTCAAGGTGCGCTGCAACCCGCCCGCTGACCTCTCGGCCGGGGTCGAGCGCCAGGCCAGGGACTACCTCAGTGGACTCCACCATGGAAAGGTATAAATGTGTGATTATATGATAATATAAGCATATTGATGACATGTTTTGTGTTTTGACTAGTCAAACTTTTAACTCGATTTTGACTAACCATATGTGGATGTTATTGACATGTGTTTTGTGATGATGCGTTGAATGTTATGTGGTGTTTTACTTTGTACCTTTTTTGTGTGACATGGAGCTTATTTCCATTTAAGAATACAGAAAAGTTTTGTATCATCTCCTCTCTAGCGCCGCCACATCCCCATGACTGAATACGACACCAAGCTGGATGACCGGGGGAAGCTGTTCCCGGCTCCCAAACACCACAAACTCAACATGGAGGGCTACCTGCGCTCCTACATCTACAACCCCAACCTCTACACCATGCCTGTGGTCCAAGCCAAGGAGATGGTAGAGAGTTACTGCACTGTGCCTGATGACAACAGCCCTGTAATAGGCTGGGAGGGCAGTGGAGCCAAGTCAGTGGTAGGGTCAGAGGTAAATCCTTATGGTGCCACTGCTGCCCAGTCCCCGGGGTTCCAGGTCAACCACTCTCCCTCTCAGTTTCCCACTGACGCCAAACCTCAGAAGTTGAAGGAGCTGATTAACCTGATACTGTGTTGGAGGAACACAGAGGGGGACGTCCGGAAGAAGGGAGTGCCGCAGGGAGGACGAAAGCAGGGGGCAGGTGGGTTGGACCCCCGAGGACTGAAGAGGAAGACTGCAGAGAGGACTCTGAACTACCGGAAGAAGGCCTCACAGGAAAGAGGCAGAAGGGATAGGAGAACAGGTATGGAAAGCCTTACTGAGGATTGGCCTTACACGGAACCCAAACTGGCTGCGCGCGTGCGCCATCGTGCGTACATGTATATTGTCCCCCCCACACCAAACGTGATCACGACACGCAGGTTAAAATATCAAAGCAAACTCTGAACCAATTACATTAATTTGCGGACAGGTCAAAAAGCATTAAACATTTATGGCAATTTAGCTAGCTAGCTTGCACTTGCTAGCCTATTTGTCCTATTTAGCTAGATTGCTGTTGCTAGCTAATTTGTCCTGGGAAATAAACATTGAGTTGTTATTTTACCTGAAATGCACAAGGTCCTCTACTCCGACAATTAATCCACAAATAAAACGGTCAACCGAATCGTTTCTAGTCATCTCTCCTCCTAGGCTTTTTATTCTCTTGACTTTCTATTGCGATTGGCAACTTTCATAAATTAGGTGCATTACCACCACTGACCTTGTTTGTCTTTCAGTCACCCACATGGGTATAACCAATGAGGAGATGGCACATGGGTACCTGCTTCTAGAAACCAATGAGGAGATGGGAGAGGCAGTACTTGCAGCGCGATCTGCGTCAGAAATAGAATTGACTTCTATTTTATTTTCTTGGCAATGCAGACTCCCGTTGGCACGCGCGAGCAGTGTGGGTGCAATAATTGAATAACAGAGATTTCTAAATTTATTTTGCAATGCTCGCACACGCGAAGCGAGTGGTTTAGTCAGCCTGTTCAGTATAAGTAGTGGAAACTAGATTAAATTAACTTGAAATCCAGTCCTTCAGATGTTCAATCCAGTTCCTTAAATGTGTTTCATGGATAGTTTGCTGGCTCACCTAGCAAAAGAGATCCACAAAGTGTTAATGCAGTAAATGTCTCTTTTTTTCTCTCTTTCTTTTCTCTCCCTCCCAGCAGCAGCTGCTGAAAAGGGCCAGAGCCCTTCTTGTCTGTCCTCTGTGATGCTGCAGAGTGTTGGTCTGAGAGACGTGGACCTGAGGAGAGACCGCTCAGAGGCTGCTTTCAAGTTGTCTGAGGGGAGAAGAGGAGGAGGAGGATGGTCAAGAGATGGGACAGAGCAGAATAAAGCTCTGCTGTTTGATAGGATGATCAAGCTGGGCCTGCCGCCCAATCAGGACATTGACCTGAGGAAACGACCTTCTGGGGGCCTGCAGGTCAAGGCTGACTTCCTGGAGGTAATAAATCGATAACTTTGTTTCCTAAACCTTTCCTCTGCTCAAGCCATACCACTTAATTGATCTATTCTAGAACCAGTTTAATGACTGTGAAAGTGTGGTAGAACGGCGTTGGAGGGTAAGGCTGACGTTTTACATGCTCCTAACCAACTTATTTATTTTTTATTTTTTTTGCAACTTATTTTTAACTTATTTTGTACATAATGTTGTTGTTACCATATTTAATGACCGAAAATAACTTCTGGACAACAGAACAGCGATTATTCACCACGAACTGGTAGAAGCTTTTTCCTTTAACCCGTCTAGGACTGGGGTTCACTAACGGACCCCCCCCCCTGCAACAGCCAGTGAAAGTGCAGGGCGCCAAATTCAAAACAACTAAAATCTCATAATTAAAATTCCTCAAGCATACATGTATTTTACACCATTTTAAATATAAAATTCTCATTAATCCAGCCACAGTGTCTGATTTCATAAAGGATTTACATCGAAAGCACCACAAACGATTATGTTAGGTCACCACCAAGCCACAGAAAAACACGGCCATTTTTTCCAGTCAAAGAGAGGAGTCACAAAAAGCAGAAAGAGATAAAATGAATCACTAACTTTTGATGATCTTCAGATGACACTCATAGGACTTCATGTTACACAATACATGTACGTTTTGTTTGATAAAGTTCATATATATATATATCAAAAAATCTGAGTTGACATTGGTGCATTACGTTCAGTAGTTCTAAAACATAGATATTGCAGAGAGCCACATCAATTTACAGAAATACTCATAATAAACATTGAAAAAGATGGAACTTTAGATAAACTTCTCCTTAATGCAACCGCTGTGTCAGATAAAAAAAACATGCAATAATCTGAATACAGCCTTTAGACAACAAAGCAGCCAAAAAGATACCCGCCATATTGGGTAGTCAACATTACTCAGAAATAGCATTTTAAATATTCACTTACCTTTGATGATCTTCATCAGAATGCACTCCCAAGAATCCCAGTTCCACCATAAATGTTTTGATTTGTTCGATAATGTCCATCATTTATGTCCAAATATCTTCTTTTGTTAGGGCGTTTGGTAAACAAATCCAAAAGCGCATTCAGGTCGCGCTGAACGTCGGACAAAAAGTTCCAAAAGTTGCGTTACAGCCCGTAGAAACATGTCAACCTAAGTATGGAATCAATCTTTAGGATGTTTAACATAAAACTTCATTAATGTTCCAACCGGACAATTCCTTTGTCTATACAAATGAAGTGGAACCTTTCACGTGAGCGCGCCAGACCGAGGCTGTGGCACTCTGCCAGACCACTCACTCAAAGAGCCCTTATGAGCCCCTCCTTTAGAGTAGAATCCTCAAAACAGGTTCTAAATACTGTTGACATCTAGTGGAAGCCTTGGGACGTGAAACATAACTAATATCACCCTGTATCTTCAATGGGGGCTGAGTTGAAAAACTACAAACCTCAGATTTCCCACTTCAACACCATTATCCCAGAAATTGTCAAAGACTCCATCTACCCTAATCATAGACTCTTCTCTCTGCTACCGCACAGCAAGCGGTACCGGAGCGCAAGTCTAGGTCCAGGAGGCTTCTAAACAGCTTCTACCACCAAGCCATAAGACTCCTGAACATCTAATCAAATGGCTGCGCAGACTATCTGCATTGCCCCCCCCCCTTACACTGCTGCTATTCTGTTTATTATCTATGATAGTCACTTTAATAACTCTACCTACATGTACATATTACCTCAAGTAACCGATACCCCCTGTATATAGCCTCGCTATTATTTTACTACTGCTCTTTAATTATTTGTTACTTTTATTTCTTATTCTTATTTTTTAACTGCATTGTTGGTTAGGGCTTGTAAGTAAGCATTTTACTGTAAGGTCTACACCTATTGTATGTTACAAAGTTTGATTTGAATATGTGTACATAACTTTGTATTGTTCTGTCTCTCTCTCTCTCTGTGTAAGAGCAGACAGCAGGGAGCACGAACAGTCTGGAGGGCTTCAGCCCCAGTTCCAATGGTGAAATGCCCAGAAGATCACAGTCCAAATATCAGGGGGAAGAACAGATGCCATGGGTCCTCATCCCCATCACAGGTATGGACCGTCACTGCACATACAGCAGAACTCGGGCCGGGCAAAAGTTTTACCAATTACGATCACATATCACAAAGTTAAAGCTATATGTTCCCATAGTATATCCCCACAGGTATGGACTATCACATAACACATAGGCTTTCCCTGTAATGTGCACTTGTTCCTTTGAAATATGTTTGAAGAAATGTATGCACATTCAGTACCAGTCAAAGGTTTGGACGCGCCTACTCATTCCAGGGTTTTTCTTTCTTTATACTATTTTCTACATTGTAGAATAATAGGGAAGACATAGAAACTATGAAATTACACATATGGAATCATGTGGTAAGCCAAAAAGTTTAACTAATCAAAATGTTTTATATTTGTAGCCACTTTTTGCCATGATGACAATTTTGCACACTCTTGGCATTCTCTCCACCAGCTTCACCTGGAATGCTTTTCCAGCGGTCTTGAAGGAGTTCCCACATATGCTGAGCATGTGTTGGCTGCTTTTCCTTCACTCTGCAGTCCAACTCATCCCAAACTTTCTCAATTGGGTTGAGGTCGGGAGATTGTGGAGGCCAGGTCATCTGATTCAGAACTCCATCACTCTCCTTCTTGGTCAAATAGCCCTTACACAGCCTGGAGGTGTGTTGGGTCATTGTCCTGTTGCAAAACAAATGATAGTCCCACTAAGCACAAATCAGATGGGATGGAGTATCACTGCAGAATGCTGTGGTAGCCATGCTGGTTAAGTGTGCCTTGAATCCTAAATATATCACTAACAGTGTCACCAGCAAAGCACCATCACACCACCTCCATGCTTCACGGTGGGAACCACACATGTGGAGTTCATCCGTTCACTTACTCTGCGTCTCAAAAAGACGGCGATTGGAACCAAAAATCTCAAATTTGGACTCATCAGACCAAAGGACAGATTTCCACCGGTCTAATGTCCATTGCTCATGTTTCTTGGCCCAAGCAAGTCTCTTCTTATTGGTGTCCTTTAGTAGTGGTTTCTTTGCAGCAATTCCAACCATGAAGGCCTGATTTCATGCAAGTCTCCTCTGAACAGTTGATGTTGAGAAGTGTCTGTTACATGAACTCTGAAGCATTTATTTGGGCTGCAATTTCTGAGGCTGGTAACTCTAATGAACTTATTCTCTGCAGCAGAGGTAACTCTAGGTATTACATTCTGGTGGCGGTCCTCAAGAGAGCCAGTTTCATCATAGTGCTTGATGTTTTTAGCGACTGCACTAGAAGAAACATTTGAAGTTCTTGACATTTTCCGCATTGACTAATCTTCATGTTATAAAAGTAATGGACTGTTGTTTCTCTTTGCTTATTTGAGCTGTTCTTGCCATAATATGGACTTGGTCTCTTACCAAATAGGGCTATCTTTTGTATACCACCTTGTCACAACACAACCGATTGGCTCAAAATCATTAAGAAGGAAAGAAATTCTACAAATTAACTTTTAACAAGGCACATCTGTTAATTGAAATGCATTCCAGGTGACTACCACATGAAGCTGGTTGAGAGAATGCCAAGAGTGTGCAAAGCTGTCATCAAGGCAAAGGGTGGCTACTTTGAAGAATCTCAAATATGAAATATATTTATGATTACTGCATGATTCCATATGTTATTTCATAGTGTTGATGTCTTCACTATTATTCCAGAAAAGCCCTACAATGAGTAGGTGTGTCCAAACCTTTGATTAGTACTGTATATTTTCATTTCTGTGAGATAATTTGGCTGATATGTGAAACTATTATGATATTTACTAATACCTTTTACTCCTGTGCAGGGCTGAAGTCAAACAAGTACTGCCTGAGCGAGAAGGACAACCCTCAGGACCCACGCTTTGTTCCCAAGATCCCCATGGCAAACAGAAGCTACCCCCCCTGTGTCCCGGAACGACGGGAAAGAAGCATCAACTCTACGCTAGAGGAGCTCCCACAGCATAGCCTCAGTACTTCCCTAGCGGTGTCAGAAGAGCCCTACCCCAGTCCCTGCTCTTGCTACAGTCCCATGGAGGATGAGCAGCAATTAGCTAAAACCTCCTGTGACCCCACAGAAATAAGCGGCAACCATAAGACGAGCACAAACCAGAGCTTCTTTCAAATCCCTGGTGCTCCAGCGAGCACCAGGCTACTAGACAAGTGCCGCAGCCCCTCACCTGAGCCAAAGCCAAATGGAGAACCAACCTGTACTATCCCTAACCCTGTGGAGGCTGGGCAGGAACAGGTTGAAGGCAGCACAGGAAAAGTTATATCTGGCGTGGTTGCTGAAGATCCAACCACAATGGATGTTGGACAAGAAGAGGGAGAGGAGGTAGAGGAGGAAGAAAAAAAGTTGGAGGAGGACGATGTGATTGAAGTGGTAGATGAAGAGGTGGAGACGGTTATAAAGCAGACAGAAGAGGTGTCACCACCCTCTCTTGACCTCAGTTCTCCTAAGCAGACTCCCATCCAAAATCCTCCCCCCGTCCAGAAGACTCCTCCCGTCCAGAGGCCTGTGCTGAGCAGAGTGAACTGTGTCCTGGACCAGCAGTTCAGCGACTTCTCTACAGAGATGCAGATCCTCCTGCTCAGAGAGAGTGTCCACTACATCTCCCCCCTGATCTCTAGCCACAGTCCTCCAGGCCATCCCCCCATCCTGTCCTTCTCTGAGTATGTCTCCTTCTACAACTCCTCCCCGCCTATGCATGTCTACGTCAGCTCCCTGAGAGACCGCATGGGCACCGTCATAGACACACAGGAGCAATGGATTCCTAGCATGGTGGCCACTGACTCTCCCCTGGTATTTTCGAACAATAACCACCACCATGCTAGCCACGTTCATAGAACTACTTACAACTGCTACCCTTCTTCTCATGGCCCTGTTTCTCACTCTGTCCCCAGCCCTCACCCTCCGTCCCTGTCTGCCCCTGGTCATGCTAGTTCAGACTCTTACAATTCTCTACCGGTGTCTCATTCTGTCCCCAACTGCCACTCTCCTGCCTCTCCTTCTGGCCCCGGCCTTAACCTTGCTAGTTCAAACACTTACAGTTCTTTATCAGTTTATCAGTTTCCCTCAGCTGTGTCTCAGTTTAATAGTAATAATAACAATAATGTTATTATTCGCTCTTCATCCTTCCCCGGTCCTGGCACTGCCTCTCCTTTTATCCCTCCCCTCTACAACAACCCAGCCCAGACAGAGCTGCCTCTATCTCAGCTGCACTCTAGTCTAGCGCCCCTCCCCATCCAACCACTGGCACTGGGCAACCAGTGGATAACAACAGCGCAAACAACAACAGAGAACCCGGACTCAGACTGCCGAGAGCTACTGGGAACGTGCAAGCCAAGTGCTATGTCAACCATGACAAAGAACACTGACTTAGATGCTCGAGGGCTACGGGGAAAGTGTAAGGCACAAACGAGTGCAATGTTTCAATCAAAAGACCATGTCATAATTGTTGATCCTCCGGTTTCAGAAGCCACCATGGTGGCTCCACATCACCTCACTCAGATGATTGAGAGTTCTTCAGGGGTGGGAGGGCCTTTCCCAAGCTCAGGGCCGGATCCACCTGCACCCATCAGTAGTCTGATTAGCCAGCTGAAACCTGAGCTGTTCAGTAACCTGGTGAAGATTATAAAAGATGTCCAGAAGAACTCTGTCCAGTTCTACATCCACCATATCAAGGTACTAAACATTTGGGGTTCTTGTAAAAAGGGTTTTATAACTACATTTGAATAATTGAATGGGGTGCACACATGCAGTCACACACACCAACCTCTCTTTTTCATTGCATGTTTATGTGCAGTGCCACTGTATGAAAAATACCTTGTTTCTCTCTCTCATTGTCCTACCAGGAGTACCTCCAGAGATTGGGGAACATAGAACACAGTCCTGGGAGTTTCTTGGAAAGAGAGAACCGTTTGGAAAAGTATGGTTCTCATGCAGAACAAGGAAATCACAGCTCACGTTCGTAAGGTACTTGACAACAATATCAGTCATTCCACGAAATGAGTACCTTTTGTGTCCCTTTGATATTTTAAGTAGAAATTGTGCACCGATATTGGATTTTAAATTATGAAGTGCCCTTACTTCAATACATTTTTGAATGAATATAGACTTCTACTTTGAAGAATCTCAAATATAAAATATGTTGATTTGTTTAACACATGATTCCATGTGATATTTCATAGTTTTGATGTCTTCACTATTATTCTACAATGTAGAAAATAGTAAAAATAAAGAAAAACCCTGGAATGAGTAGTTGTCCTAACTTTTGACTGGTACTATGTATACATACATACAGTGAGGGAAGAAAGTATTTGATCCCCTGCTGATTTTGTACATTTGCCCACTGACAAAGAAAGCGTCGGTCTATAATTTTAATGGTAGGTTTATCTGAACAGTGAGAGACAGAATAACAACAACAAAAATCCAGAAAAACGCATGTCAAATGTTATAAATTGATTTGCATTTTAATGAGGGAAATAAGTATTTGACCCCTCTGCAAAACATGACTTAGTACTTGGTAGCAAAACTCTTGTTGGCAGTCATAGAGGTCAGATGTTTCTTGTAGTTGGCCACATCTCAGGGTGGATTTTGTCCCACTCCTCTTTGCAGATCTTCTCCAAGTCATTAAGGTTTCGAGGCTGACGTTTGGCAACTCAAACCTTCAGCTCCCTCCACAGATTTTCTATGGGATTAAGGTCTGGAGACCGGCTAGGCCACTCCAGGACCTTAATGTGCTTCTTCTTGAGCCACTCCTTTGTTGCCTTGGACGTGTGTTTTGGGTCATTGCCATGCTGGAATACCCATCCACGACCCATTTTCAATGCCCTGGCTGAGGGAAGGAGGTTCTCACCCAAGATTTTACGGTACATGGCCCCATCCATCGTCTCTTTGATGCGGTGAAGTTGTCCTGTCCCCTTAGCAGAAAAACACCCCTAAAACATAATGTTTCCACCTCCATGTTTGACGGTGGGGATTGGGTTCTTGGGGTCAGAGGCAGCATTCCTCCTCCTCCAAACACGGCGAGTTGAGTTGATGCCAAAGAGCTCCATTTGTCTCATCTGACCACAACACTTTCACCCAGTTATCCTCTGAATCATTCAGATGTTCATTGGCAAACTTCCGACGGGCATGTATACGTGCTTTCTTGAGCAGGAGGACCTTGCGGGCGCTGCAGGATTTCAGTTCTTCACGGCGTAGTGTGTTACCAATTGTTTTCTTGGTGACTATGGTCCCAGCTGCCTTGAGATCATTGACAAGATCCTCCCGTGTAGTTCTGGGCTGATTCCTCACCGTTCCCATGATCATTGCTACTCCACGAGGTGAGATCTTGCATGGAGCCCCAGGCCGAGGAAGATTGATAGTTATTTTGTGTTTCTTCCATTGCAAATAATCGCACCAACTGTTGTCACCTTCTCACCAAGCTGCTTGGCGATGGTCTTGTAGCCCATTCCAGCCTTGTGTAGGTCTACAATCTTGTCCCTGACATCCTTGGAGAGCTCTTTGGTCTTGGCCATGGTGGAGAGTTTGGAATCTGATTGATTAATTGCTTCTGTGGACAGGTGTCTTTTATACAGTTAACAAACTGAGATTATGAGTACTCCCTTTAAGAGTGTGCTCCTAATCTCAGCTTGTTACCTGTATTAAAGACACCTGGGAGCCAGAAATCTTTCTGATTGAGAGGGGGTCAAATACTTATTTCCCTCATTAAAATACAAATCAATTAATAACATTTTTGACATGTGTTTTTCTGGATTTTTTTGTTGTTATTCTGTCTCTCACCGCTCAAATAAACCTACCATTAAAATTATAGACTGATCATTTATTTGTCAGTGGGCAAACGTACAAAATCAGCAGGGGATCAAATACCTTTCCCCCTCACTGTATATATTTATTAATTTAATGGCACATGAGACACCTGTCTGATTTGCACCTGTCTAAGTGGACTAATCCATTGTGTAGGCCACGTGGATGACACACCTGTATCACCAGAAGTACATTTAGCCTACCGTTAATTCACATAATTTCTCATCTACAATGTTTGTTTGGTTGTGGTCATTTCTGTGAATGCATTCAATATATTATTATTAAGAGTATATTACTGTTCTCATTGTCGGAGTGGACATGTTGTTAGGGGAGCGCACAAGCTATGCTACACTTGTGAGAAACAAGTTTTGGTTTATTTCATTCCATTTACGCGTTTTGTCAATTTTCTTCATTGTCTTTTTGTTTGAAGCGCTCATGTCAGTGTTGTGTATGGACGTGCACCTGATTATGCATAGAAGTAGGCCAAGGCTACCTGGCCTGCGTGCTAATGTTGGCCAATAAATGTGCCCATTTGGGGATCTGATTGTCTGATAGTACCTGCAAAACATGAGTCGCAACGTCAACAGTGAAGAGGCAACTCCGGCACACTGGCCTTCTAGGCAGATTTCCTCTATCCGGTGTCTGTGTTCCTTGGCCAATAAAAAGAAAAGATTAAGATGGGCAAAGGAACACAGACACCGGACAGAGGAAATCTGCCTAGAAGGCCAGCATGCCGGAGTCGCCTCTTCACTGTTGACATTGAGATTGGTGTTTTGCAAGTACTATTTAATTAAGCTGCCAGTTGAGGACTTGTGAGGCATTGGTTTCTCAAACTAAACACTTTATTGTACTTGTCCTCTTACTCAGTTGTGCACCGGGGCCTCCCACTCCTCTTTCTATTCTGGTTAGAGCCAGATTGCGCTGTTCTGTGAAGGGAATATTACTGAGCTTTGTAGGAGATCTAAAGTTTCTTGGCAATTTCTCTCATGGAATAGTCTTCATTTCTCAGAAGAAAGTTCTTTGTTTCTTGCCATTTTGAGCCTGTAATTGAACTCACAAAAGAGGCAAGGTGAAGGAGAGCTTTTTAGGTCAGGAGGATCTTGTAATTAATGCGGTGGGAGACAGGGAGCCAGTGGAGTTCAGAGGATGGGGGTGATATGCTACCAGGATGATTTAGTGTGGGTTAGAAGATGGACTGCTGAGTTTTGAACCATTTGGAGCTTATCGAGGGAGTTTGTGTTAGTGCCGGGGAGTAGTGAGTTGCAAAAGTCTATTCGGGAGAGGAAGCATGGATTAGAGTTTCGGCCGGCAGGACAGGAGAGGGAGGGGCTGACTTTGGCGGATTTGCGTAAGTTGAATAATTTGTTTTTTACAGTCTGACGGATGTGGTGGTTGAGGGATAGGGTCTTAAGGTAGACAAGCATACATATTTCTGTCCAAATACTTTTCACAATTGCCTCATACATCATACAACCTTTGGATTGCTGCCATTGTGGTCTGATTCATCATACCACTGTGGGACAGTGCCGTTGACGACAAAATGTTATCCCTCTTCCTCTTCCTGAGGAGTAGCATGGGGTACACTCCTACCTTGTGGAACCTATCTACCTGGAATCATTAATGACAAAATAACTTCCAGAAACACAACAAATATCAGTCAAATAATGACATTTAGATTTACAGTCTTAAATGAGACAACAACAAATAAGTGCATAGGGCCTATCATTTCCCTAAGCTAGAAATGCAGAAATCTTTTTAATTGAAAACATAATAAAGCTTACCAGCTTGTTTGCTGCATTAACCATGGTTGCATATCTTCCATGTTTCATTGTCTTATTTGCCCATTCATCTGTTGCCTTCATTTTTTGGGCCTCTAACTTGACCTTTAGCTGTATTTTTGCACCACAGAACTGGCACTTCTTTGATGCTCCTCCTATTGCTGTTTTACAACTAGGACACAGCTTACGGCTGGAGCTATTCTGCATGAAAGATGGATACAAACGTGTCTGAAAAAATAGCCCTATACACATAACTTTGACTGATGTTGCACCAGGGAGGTCCACTCTGGCAATGGGGCTTGAATTGCCAAGGAGAACTAGAGATTGTGAGATATAAACTATACTAACAATAGCAATTAATAAAGAGAGTTTGGCCAACTAAGGAGCTGACGACGAGTTCACATTAAACATCAAGCCCCGACCCTTCTCAACCCATTAAAGAAGTGCTATGTGTGTTTTGAAGGTAACGTGGGTTTCAATGACTCAATCACATGGGTCGGATCTGATAATGGACCTCACCTGGTACTTAAACAAAGCCTGAGACTTTAACATTACCCCACATGCCACACTGTAATGTAAAAATGTGCCATACTAACTGTTGTAACCTCGATATAGGCTGCCTGCCATAGCCTCAGGAGCATAGTGCAATGAGTGTCGTTAGTTCACAGATGAAACAGTACCTGGGCCAGTGAGATGTTTACTTATTTTAAGCTACAAATTTTGAATAATCTCCTCCAGTTGGTTGGCATTTTGAAACTACAACCCGGTTTGGTTTTTGAAAACAAAATAAATGGGAAGAAAGATGAATTAATTAAAAGCGAAAAAGTCTCCAGTTACTTAAAATGCAGCCAGAGGATGGATCAAGAGATCTGTATCAAGAGGATGGAGAGAGAGAGCAAGAGAGACGAAAGGTGTCAGCCGTATGTCTGAGTGGTCTGAATAGAAGGGTGGTAGGTGTGAAGGGTCTTTATTTGGAGCTGCAGGGTAAACAGAATAGAACAAGTTTAGAATTGTATTTAGGATGTAGGATGTAGGATACTTATTTTAATAAACATGTTTAATTGAGCATTAAGATGTACAAAAACTACAGGTGATGTACAAAAATGTAAAGAATGTGAATGATGGATAATAAGATGACCATTGGATAGATACACATTCACTGTGGATGGGAGCATTGCTGTCTGGTGAGTCCAATTCATCCATTGTTTGCCGTTTTAGATCTTGTGGAGCAAACAATTGTCTTTAGAAAGGCTTTGAAAAGACAAGTTGAACGAGCTCTATTAGACAGGAGTGTCAAACTCATTCCACAGAGGGAGGAGTGTCTGTGGGTTTTTGGTTTTTCATTTCAATGAACACCTGGACAACCTAACCAGGTGAGCGGAGTTCCTTGGTCATTTTTGACCTTCATTTATCAATCAAGGGTGGTGTCACGACTCCCGCCGAAGTCGGCTCCTCTCCTTGTTCGGGCGGCGATCGACGTCACCGGCTTTCTAGGTATCGCCGCTCCAGTTTCCATTTGTTTTGTCTTGTCGCATACACACCTGGCTTTCATTCCCTAATCATTCTACATGTATTTAGCCCTCTGTTTCCCATCATGTCTTTGTGTGTAATTGTTTGTTTGGTATTGTGGATTATTGTCGGGCGCTTTACTTTTGTCATGTTCCGTGTTTTTGGCATGTTATTGTTTTTAAGTGCTGTGTATTTTGGAACGGAATTAAAGTGCGCCTGTTCACAACACTCTGCTCTCCTGCACCTGACTTTGCCTCCCGTACACCCCTTTTGACAGTTGGAGCAAAAACCTGCAGGCACTCGGACCTCCCATGGTAGGAGTTTGACACATGTAGATTAAAGTAATTAACCACTCAAACTATTTTAATCAGGTGTGTAGATGTTGCCCAGAACAAAACCCCCCGCCCACCATGAAACTCCATTGACTGCCTAGTTTGCTCTAGCTAGTTTGCTCTAGCTAGTTTGCTCTAGCTAGTTTGCTCTAGCTAGTTCGCTGAAAATGTTGAGTAGGCCTATAGCTAAGATGTTCATTGAAAACCTTAACAGATCAGTGAAAATACATAGTGGTTTGAGAAATGTCGTAAAAAGCTAGAAATCAATCTCCATAACATTACATACTTGCGATTACAACCACGTTGTTTTATTGCATACTTCACTTTCCGGGAAAGAGAATGATCGGGTACGTTCCAAGTTGCCTTTGTTGTAGGCATGATGCGCATTTGTGTTGTAGGTCAATATACACAGATTCTGCACAGACTAAGAATATACATTCAAACTACCTGGAAATGCGTATATTTTATTTTTTTATAATCCGAACAACGCATAAAGTAACCTCCCTTGCAGCCGACTGTGTTGACGTGCTGGAACGCGCTCCGCATTACATTGGGTTGAAGTTGTCTATGTATAGTACTGATCTTGGGTCAGTTTTCCGTTATTTTTTCGTACGATTTAGGGAGAGAAAGCAACGTCAGCCGCAAGGGTTTTGATCGGCCAACATATGTTTTGACTGCAATGAGCGCAACAACACCCACACAAAGTGAAATCAAGCATAGAAAACAGTATTTGCCATTGGGATGTAGGCTAAACATTGGAACCGCTCCAATATTATTGTGTAGATATGACTTGGTCTTAAAGCAACCAAACATTTGTTAGTAATTTTTTGCATTTCATTATTACTTTTTTACTTTAGTCTTAATTATATAGTTATTGTTTGTATAGCCTGTATCTGACTACCAGAACCTTAATAATAATCACCATACTTACTTCACAAGCAATTACACTAGTTGACTGCACAGACACATAGTAGGATACTGACACTCACTCCGCGGTGGTCGTGAATGGGTATGAAGGCTGGACAAGTCGGAGTTCTCGGAAATTCCTCGTCCCGAATAGGACGTTTTCACTTGAATGACCCTCCAAGTGGGAAATTAGAAAATAATGTTGCCAATCTTATTGGTTTAAGAATTGTTCCGACTTCAAAAGCACTTGAACACAATCACGTTGGAGTTACAACTTCCCATTTTCCCACGAGAATGTGAAGCCAGTATAATACTGCATTCAAGTGCTAGTCGGTACCAGGAAACTGACATTTCTGACTTGCTAACTGGTTGAACGCGTTACAGTATCCTAAGTATATAACATGATTGACATGACCGTAATTCATTATTTTACATTAACTTGTTTAACATGTAATAAATGCATTGAAGTAAATTGAAATGGGTTATGAAGAAAATCGTGTACGGTTGCCTACACGACAATTGCCTTTCTGATTACAAGTGCACCAGTATACCAAAGTATTAAGCGAAATCAAGCATAGAAAACAGCATTGGCATTAATAAAACCATTTTTTTACGTAACTGTATTTTCTCAACAATTATGATCAGCAAGTCTAAAACGGTGCATATGCATACGACACATTATAAAACAAAGACAACATTTATGTATATTCACAACGTTGAATTAGCCATAAAAAATAACAAAATTAAATAGACTATCGCGTCTATGGTTGTTACAAATTTAACCAGTAGGCGTTTGCATCTTTTTGCACGAATTTAGAAACATATAAATTCGTGTCTTTTCTCACGAATTAAGCCACACAAAAACGCACGAAATATGCTGAAATGCATTATGTACATATATGCACGAATTGAATGTGAGACTGTTGCAACTACAGACGACATTTAAAAAAAACGTTGAGGTCCCTCAAACAGCAAATAATGTTTCACTACACGATTTGAATGACCCTTACTAAATGAGTGTAAACATCGAATTTAAATGGAAAATAGCTAAATTATACAGGCAATAATAAAAACGATATGCTTCACTAGACAATAGGTGATTTTGTTTGTGAGTAAAATGAAGAGAATATTCAAGTTAAGTTCAAGTTTATTCGTCTATTGCTTTTCCATCCGCACAGAGACGAGAGAAGCAAGGAACAGAGAAATAGAAACATCACATTTAACAAAAATATAGCTTATGCAGAGTGTGCAGTTGCTTCGATAAAGATGCAATTAGGGTTTTATTATAGGCTCAGAGCAGTGAATATGTGATGATTACATTTACAAAAAAAGCCAATGTTTGAGTCCAAGAACGCAGTAGACAAAAAGGAGGAAATGCTTGTCCAAATTAAGAGCAATATACCAAACGAGAATTGCTTTGAGAACTTATACATTTTCAATAAGTCCTATGGTCAACAACGAAATGACACAGGCGCAAATGAGGAAAAACATATGCGCACTTTAAACAGGCACATCAATTGTTTTAGACAAAGTACAATAGACAGAATTTAACACGATAAACACACAAGTTGCTACCATGACTCGGGGCTCGAAACGATAGGCATCCCGCCATAATTGATGATACATATATATTTTTATCATTTTAACGGGCTGTTCAACAAAGCACACAAACCCTGTAATTATTAAGAAGCCATGCCCACGGTGCAGATAAATGCTTTGATATCTTGTATCTTAAAATGTTGACTATTTCTTCACATTATAAGTGCAGCAATCTCACACCGCAGTTGGCGATACGCGCGGATGTTCCCAAAATTCAACCGGCGGGAAAACACGTTCTCCAAAGCGCACAGTTCTCCCAAAGCGCACCGGTGCCTCAAATGCTAGATGTGTCATGTGACCGAGATGCCACTATTCGCGAGAGAAAAAATAAAGAGAAGATCTAACTATCATGGGCAGTTAATATGATTAGGATTGCATTTTTGGCTTCTGGACATCGAAAATAACGTTTATTTGAAAATCAACAGAACAAGAGGTAATGCTGATTTCAATGGCACAATGTTAATGAGGAACTGTTTTGTCAATGGTCGGATTTTGGTTAGGCTACTTTGAACCAAAGTAAGACATGCCTAATAAAATGACATATAACGTCCAGGTGATGTACTATCAGGGGCGCAACCAGGGATTTTGGGCCCCATGAAAAGATATCATTGGGCCCCACCACCACAGGCCACACCAACCCTGGGCAATTGCTGTAACCACACACATCTAGAACCCAATCAAAGCTTTAAATAACTCTACCTTTGCAAGCTTGCAACTCTCTTGTAGTCCAATATTTACTGTACGATATTTCCTGACAGTGAGCTGTGAAAATATAACACTGTACAGACATGCATGCAACGTTCTGCATACAGTGGAATTCACTATTTGATGCAAAACTGATACCCTCTAAGAATTGTGCTAAAGGCCATATTTAACAGTCTAGATGTAATTTTAATGGTAAAAGTTTTGAATGGAACATTTTCTTAACGAATAAATAACTGAAATATACATTAACCTCTTCAATTAAAATAAATTAACATTATCATCTATAGAATTATATAACAAACAAAATAGTACAATCTGCAGCAGATTATTGAACTAAGTACACATACCAACTAGAAAATAAGCAGCTGTAAAAGTGGAAATGGAAAACAAAATGGAAATAAAGGCCTGATGGTGGCGCTAGAGGAAAGGTCAAGTGGTCATCACATCAATAGGTTTCTTCCACTTGGTCTTGTGCACAACAAATATTATGGCATTCCAGGCATTACTTTGAGATATATCTTGTTCTCAGCCTGTGGGCATCATGCATGTAGGGCTCATATCAGCATCGCAGTCTCATCATAGTAGAGCTACATTTTATACTCATTCAAGTCACGAGTGTGTCCCAAAGTTGAAGGGTTTATTCATTCCCTTGCCAATGGAGCAAGTTGGTGGTGGCAAGGGGTTCGTTTGGGATTCAACAAAAGTCTGCTGGCAGACTTGAACCCGACTGTTTGGGAGAGGGAGACAAACAATAACTTATTATAGATTGGTATATGAGAAGCTCCATCTCTGCTGTAGCTTGATCAGTAGGCCTACCTTTCATCACTTTCTTGTTCTGCTCTCTTCCATTAGTCCACTGGGCCTTATTTCGCCTCCCTGTTGCTCCGTCTTGGCTCAGCCGGAGCCAATTTAACAGGTTTCTCTACATCAGCCTCTGTCATTTCTAACAGAGCTGCATTTCTAAGAACTGACACTAGAAGGGAAAATATTAAGCAAAAAAGTATCAGTACATTTCGATTCAACAAGAGTGGTGATACATCCCAATTCTCCACACTTTTCCTTAAGTATGCACTTGTACACTCCTTCTCATGGGTTTTAAAGGCATTTAATATGTGTGGGTATTGGCTGGAGGGATTGATGGATTTAATTGACAACTAAAAAAGTACAAGGCTGCTCCAGCCAGAGACAACCGAACATGCACAGCATAATTATTGAGGATAAGAAGAAGGCAAGGTGGAATATACCACATTTGTTGTGGTTGTTAGAACAGTGGGTGCTGTGGGTGGGCTCTCTCTGTTGTCTTTACACTAGCTGATTTCTAAGAGCTTCTGTATAATAACAGCCATTTCATTTACAAAAGGTCTTTGCTTTCATTTACTAAATCATAAAACAGAAAAATATCACAGTAATAGTTGAACCTACCCACTATGTTGTCCTTCACATGTCGCGTCTTGATGCCCTCTCCCGCACCAATTTAATTGGGTGGCTAGGTCAGATCCGAAAATACTGAGACCGGAAAATAAAATGTTAATGCAAACAATTATTGTCTTTCAAATCTGCCTGTTATACTTTCAGAACATAAAAGTTCAAGTCTTACCAGATATGTTTCTGCACACTAATACAGTTCCAACTTAGCACTAACACCAGACTCAACTAATCAACTCATTTTAGTTGAATGAGTTGTGTTTTGAGGTAAACTAGAATAGCCTTTCTTAACCCATTCCACCGGGGCACTGCAGCCAATTCCTATCCAACACTACCAATTCCAATCCAACACTACCAATTCCTATCCAACACTACCAATTCCTATCCAACACTATCCAACACTACCAATTCCTATCCAACACTACCAATTCCTATCCAACACTACCAATTCCTATCCAACACTATCCAACACTATCAATTCCTATCCAACACTATCCAACACTACCAATTCCTATCCAACACTACCAATTCCTATCCAATACTACCAATTCCTATCCAATACTACCAATTCCTATCCAATACTACCAATTCCTATCCAATACTACCAATTCCTATCCAACACTACCAATTCCTATCCAACACTATCCAACACTACCAATTCCTATCCAACACTATACACACTTTAACTGCTGCTGGGTGAGCTCGTGTGAAGGTAGATCAAATATAAAGAACTGTTGGGCTAGAACACAAAGGTTATTAAGAATTATACTGTAACACAGTTGTTGTGAATCCCTCTGTAGCCCATGAAAGGGTTAGAGAACATATTATAAAAATATTTAATGTGCTGGTCCAAGTCATAGAGCTCCTACAATGTAAGTTGTGGCAGTATGGGTTTCCTGTCCTCCTCATCCCTCTGTGGTTCTTGGCCCGGTAGAGCTATTGCAGTTCTTACTTGTACAATTTTAGTCAGATGCGCCACCTTGAGCTGAAGCTCCCCCAGCTTTTCAAGTTCGATCCTTTCAACTGCTGTTAGATGAAAACTTTCAATTCCATTAGTACTAATACAAAGCAGTTTTCTGATTTCAATAGAAAGATGAGGCCAGATATACCAGTGCAATTTGATGGGATAAGCCGTTGGGTGACCTAGGGAAAGTTGAGAGACCGTTGTGAGTACCATTGTGAGAAAGAGAGTAAAGAGTTATTGTTGTTATTTTTAATTTTATTCATTAAATAGCTTACATTCAAGAGAGGCTTCCTCATGGGGCAGCAGGTAGCCTAGTGGTTAGTGTTGGACTTGTAACCAAAATGTTGCAAGGTTGAATCCCTGAGCTGACAAGGTAAAAATCTGCCATTCTGCCCCTGAACAAGGCAGTTAACCTACTGTTCCTAGGCAGTCACTGGAAATAAGAATTTGTTCTATAACTGACTTGCCTAATTAAATACATGGACATGGTGGCTTAAGGAGAACAAAAATATATATATATTTTAAAATCACGTTGTTGTTCACAATGTATTTGGACAGATCCCTAAATACTCTACGATAAAGTTTACTTTATGGTAAGTTAGTGGTTAGTCAGTTGGTAGTGGAAGGCCTAGAGAGTTAACTTTTATAAACCATCTGTAAGGGACACTTACATCCTGAAAAGGTCGGCCCTTGATACCCGACTGACGCTGCTCTTGTCTCCATCTCTGGTCTCCAACTGGGTCTTGTGGCTTGAAGTGAACAATCATTCATTCATGTTGTTGATCACACTGTATTTGGACCGATCCCTAAATATTCTAAACCATATAGATACTCAAACTATCAACACTGCAAATGGTTAGGGTTAAGTTTACTTTAGGGTAAGTAAGTGGTCAGTTGGTAGTGGAATGCCTGGAGTTAACTTTTATAAACCATCTCTGTAAGGGGCGCCTATATTTTGTAAAAGGGGTTGGTGGAGGCCGAGGTGAAGATGAACATGGGGGTGGGTATTCTTCCTCCTCCGAGGACGGCGGGGGTGATGAGGACAATGAGGGTCTAAATATGTAAATTAATCATTATTAGAATTTATACAGTGGGTTGGTCAAAACAAGCATAGCAATGGGTAGACAGGCTACTGGTTTTCTGATCTGAGAAATCCCTGCACATCCACTGTCCCATCAGCCCAGTCAGGCAATTCATTAACTTGTTTACACTTTCTTACCACATGCATACCACTTTTAAATTGAAAGAAGGCTGAATACTTATGGCAAACCATTCATCATGCAAAAAAAAACCACACATTTTAAAACACTTGCTGCAATGTAGACGAAACAAATTAAAATGTGGAGAAATTCAGTCAAACAAATACGTGCTCACTTGTTAAATTTTCTGAAGTGTTAAGGTCTGGATGTTACAAATTACATCCCACCGCTTTACAATGATTCTGTAAATAGAAGCCTGTTAAAACACATGGCGCCATTCAGCATGAATGAAGATATCAGCGCCAGACACCAATTAGTGGGTATGTGTAGTGATATTAACAATATCAGAACATCATCCGGACATCCGAACATCAGAAGGGCTGTACACTGAGCCTTTTTGGAATGACCTGTTTGGAAGAGCAGGCGTGCAGCAAACTGCTTACAGCTTTTTGTGGGGGTTTGGAGTTTACCTTTTTTGACAGT
The DNA here is from genome assembly GCF_036934945.1 of Oncorhynchus masou masou. Lineage (NCBI taxonomy): Eukaryota > Metazoa > Chordata > Actinopteri > Salmoniformes > Salmonidae > Oncorhynchus > Oncorhynchus masou. The sequence continues at coordinate 54,964,466 of NC_088217.1, forward strand.
CAATAATTGTATTCCTGTCTTACATAAGGAGGCCACCATTCCAGCCCATCTTTAAACCACTCCTGTGCCACTGGTCCAGTTGTGTTTTCCTTCACAAATAGAACAATGAGGTACATATCTAATACAAAAAAACAAACAAAAATATTTCATTCAGTAAATCAGCTGGGTAGACTTGATTATACTACCTGGGACAGGTTAAGAGATCCAAAGACAAGACAGTGTGGATTGATAGAATTACTTGCAGGTAACTGCTCACTGTATTTTGGAATGGCAGATCACAGGGCAGCTCAGGAGAACAGGCTTTGGTGGACGGTGAGGCTGCAAGCAGGGGAAAAGGTGAGTTTGTAAGACAGCTGTTTGTCTACTGCTAATTACAAATACAACTCAAAATAAAATGTAGAAAAAGGGCTAAATATACAGATTCTTATTGAATCATTCTTAGTGGCCTACATGAGGCTAACTTGTGACATGTAACTGTTTGCAGTTAACCATTTAGCTGTGGTCAAGTAACTAACAGTTCCACTTACTGAATGTATTGAGATGTGAGGAGGGCCAAAACAGATCAAGGCAAGACACAGAGTTGTTGTTGTTGTATGGACAAGAGGCTGAGAGTTGTTGTTGTATGGACAAGAGGCTGAGAGTTGTTGTATGGACAAGAGGCTGAGAGTTGTTGTATGGACAAGAGGCTGAGTTGTTGTATGGACAAGAGGCTGAGAGTTGTTGTATGGGTGGGATGGTGCAGGTGTGGGGGTGGATTCAAATGGTCAGTCGATGTGTATGAGTGGCACAGCAACAAATTGTCTTCCATGACGTATTAGGAAAGCCTTACCTTCTACCAGTCCAACATTGCAGTAGTATGCTGTGTCCAACAGGCCATTTACTAAGTGTATGCCAAATGTAGAAGAAGGCATTGGGTATTCAAGACTTGATGGACAAATTCTGAGTACACCAGATATGCCTCCTCCTCAACAATGGTATTCCTGATCTTTGCGACCTTCTCCTGAATAAATACATGGCTCTTGGCTTGGTCTAGTTTGAGGGTGAAAAGCTCTGTCGCGTTGAGTGTACTGCCGCGCACAATGAAAGATTGGTGGCAGAGGCCCTGATGCATGTTCTCCTCTTGCACCTAAATGTTCTACTCTCCGCACTCCCACAGCTGCGTTCTCAGAAAGCCTCTCAACAACCTGACAACAGTAAGCTCCAGGTTCTGACAAGCCTCTTAACTTTTGCATAAAACTTTCAAACTCGAAGGCACCGAAAGAGTCGACTCCCATGCACCTCGACGTCTTGTGCAAGATACACAAGCATTTAGCTACACCGGCAACAACATCTGCTAAACACATGTATGTGACCAATACAATTGGATTTGTCCAAGAGGCCATCTATAGGTGTTTGCCAAATGCAAGGCATGGGATATTCAAAGAAATACTCTTGATGGGAGAATTCTGAGTAGATCAGAAAAAGCTGATGGTTTTAATCGGCATTTCTCATCTGTTACCTCATAATAATTCCAACCACAATACCATACATGCTAGGTATACATCGAACCAGGGGCCGGATTCACAAAACACTACTTATGAAAAAACGTAAGAAGTTTAAGGAAAAAAATAAGTTCATATGATAGTTCGGAAATGCAATTCCTCAATGTTCTAAGGAACTTTGTAAATATTAGTGACATGCTTGAAACCAATAAATAAGCCGATATGACAGGGAGTATAGAATTTGGCCCACTATAATAAAGCATTTCCATTTCATTACATTTATTTATCTGCTTTATGTCTCGAATATTACTTTTTTTTGTTGGCTCGCAAAGCCTTTATACACAAAAACAAACGTTATGTTTCACATATTATACCCATCAGACTAGCTTTATCAAAAACAAAAATGGATAACAAAGGCAAGCGCAATACAAACTTCAACAAGCGAGAGCTTTAAGTGACGGTGGAGGAAATAGCAGCCAGGAAAAGGTTGCTGTTGGGGAGACTTGATAACTGCGGGGTCACTGCAGAGACCAAAAAGAGAGGATGGGCGAGATTGGCCGAGTCTGTCTCTGCCGTCAGGGGTATGGCAAAGGACAGTGACGCCGTAAAATCAACTCGGATGCTAAGAAGGGAGCTGAGAGAAGCAGAGAGTTGAAGAAGACTGGAGTTAATAGGGAGGCTATATACAGGGGGTACCGGTACAGAGTCAATGTGCGGAGGCACCGATTAGTTGAGATAATATGTACATGAGATATTAAAGTGACTATGCATAGATAATAAACGGAGAGTAGCAGCAGCATAAAAGTGTGAGGGCAATGCAAATAGTCTGGGTAGCCAAAGGCTTCTCAACAGCTTCTACCCCCAAGCCATTAGACTCCTGAACAGCTATTAAAAGGGATACCCAGGCCCCTCTTTTACGCTGCTGCTACTCTCTGTTTATTATCTATGCATAGTCACTCTAACAACTCTATTTACGTGTACATATTACCTCGACTAACCGGTGCCCCCGCAGATTGTACCAATACCCCCTGTATATAGCCTCGCTACTGTTATTTTACTGCTGCTGTTTAATTAATTGTTACTTTATTTCCATTATTTTACGAAACACATTTTTTCTTAAAAGCATTGTTGGCTAAGGGCTTGTAAGTAAGCATTTCACTGTAAAGGCTACACCTGTAGTATTCGGCATATGTGACAAATAAAATTTGATTTCAAAACCTCCCAAACCATCCGCCATTTGTCATCGGACAGTTTTGTGGAAACAGCTAACCATGGCCACATGACTATCTAGAAGACTTTGTTGCTGACGTCTTGCAGTTGGATATGGGATTCCTGTTCCAAGGCGAGATGTTCCTTTCATACAATGTCCACAACCTTGGACACGACATATCCATTGTCTCTTGCCCAATCTATTGTCTCTCAGCCTGAAGATGAAATGTGTTTTTTGTTGTTGTGCATTTACCCCCTTTTTCTCCCCAAATGGTTAGTCTTTTCCCCCATCGCTGCAACTCCCGTACGAACTCAGGTGAGGCGAAGGTCGAGAGTAATGTGTCCCCGGAAACACGACACTGCCAAGCCGTACTGCTTTTTGACACACTGCTCGCTTAACCCGGAAGCCAGCTGCATCGATGTGTCAGGAGGAAACACCGTACAACTGGCATCCGAAGTCAGCTTGCCCACCACAAGGAGTCACTATAGCACGATGGGACAAGGAAATCGCAACCGGTCAAACCCTCCCTTAACCCGGACAATGCTGGGCCAAATTGTGCGCCGCTTCATCGGTCTCCCGGGTCGCGGCCTGCTGTGACATAGCCTCGGATCGAACCCGGGGTTGTAGTGACGCCTCAAGCACTGTGATGCAGTGCCTTTGACCGCTGCACCACTCCGGAGAGCCTGAAGATGATATTGACAACCATTAGGAAAATCTGAAGTATTTGTGGATGTGTAGGGGTTCACGCTGTTACAACATGGTAGGTATGGGACCAAAACAGAAGAGAAGTTTAGGTTAAATGGTTTCCAGATCTATGCACGGCTAGGTATGTGCGCGGGAGCGCAACACCACATACCTTCAGAAACAGGCCCGGATGACCAACGGTTGGAGTCATGATGATGGTCGCTTCTTGAAGGAACGAAAAGAAGAGCAAGAGAAACACACATGAATACATATAGAAAAAATACTTATTGGAAGCAAGCCTATATCCTGCCAGAGATTGAATGATTTTAGTTTAATGGAAACAGTTATACAGTACAGTGTATGATAGAGAACACAGTGAAAGTCTAGGGAGCGGCAGGCAGGGCTAGTTTTCAATACCCCTTCTACATGTGCAGTACTTTCAATTACATCAGAAGACGACATGAATACTGAGGTTACACGCCAAATGGTACTCTATTCCCTTCGTAGTAAACTACTTTAGACCAGCAACCTATAGACCATGGACAAAAATAGTGTGCTATATGGAGAATAGAGTAGAAACATCGTAAAGCTAATCAGTAATGTTTCCCTTGTCGAACAGATGGATAACGTTGTGTGAGACTCGTCTTCTTATCTGCTTGAGGTTTCCCCCCCAACCTAGGACATTTCGATCGATATCGCCTGAACCTAATGTAGCTACGGTTAGCTAGTTATATAAAAGGAATGAACAACGATTATATGAGCTTGTCACGCGGCCCTGCATGGCGAGTAAAATGCAATAACTAGCAACAAGTGAGTGTTCTTCAGTCCAAAGTTTTAGATAGTTAACGTTATCGGTGCTAGCTACATTAGCTACTGTAGCTAGCAACCGTCCTTAAATTGACGTTATCATTACAACTCCGCGGCCCGATAGCATAAATGTGATTGAACGTAATTGCATTTTAATCTAATATGTGCGATAGCTAGCAAACTATCTACCGTTAGCTAACGCTAGATTAATTTGCAGCTACAGCTAATCTAACGTTACCGTTAGCTATACAGGCGGCCGACGGTACAGTAGCTACCTAGCTAGCTCCACTAGATGATATAACGCTAACTATGATATTTTAACGTTAATGTTAGTTAGCATTTGCAAATTAGATGTAATAATAATAGATAATTACCCAATTTGACAGTTAACGTTAGCTTCTTCACCTTCAACGAGTAAACTACTGGCAACACAGGCAAACAAACAGTCAAATAATTCTGAGCCTTGCCTGAGTGCTAGCTTTGCTCATGACTGTACTGTCTTTTTATATTTACCTGTAGATGACAATCCTCAATTATTTGAATTTATTTGTATTATTTCAATACATTTATTGGAATTATATGACTGGATAATTTGATGTGGTGGCTGCATGCATTCTATACTGGATCCGTTTGTAATTTAAACCTATTTCGTAAAAATTGCTTTATTAATCCTAGTCCAGATCTCCCCATTTTTTGGGGATAAAATTTCTTCCATCAAATCCACTCATGTATGCCGTTACCCTAATCCCTTTATATATTATAGAGAACATCATATTTGATGTCTGAATGTAGCCTACTTCTTTATTGATTACTTAGCTTAAAATATATATTTTAGTCATTTTAAGATTTGCATCATTTTTTAAAAAGTGCTACGAGTAAAATGTGGTGGATGTCAAATGTGGTCTCTCGCTTGAGAATCCCGTTTTGAGAACCCATTGACTTCAAGTGTTAAGCATTGTTATAAAATGCAATGTGGATGGATGATTCAGTGATTTCATTTCACATTGTCAACTAATTTCTTCGGATTTCTCATCTTCTACACAGTTCAGTAGAGGTGGCCACTTGGTTTATAATATGCCAAATGGACTCCTGCACTTATGTTCATTTATTTAAGCCTATGGGCTTTATTATACAGATTTTCGGATAAAAAATATTGCCAACCATGACCCGATAAGGTTTGGGTATGCGATGGTTATAATGTGTGAAACGTAGGTGAGGAATGATTATGCATTGGGAGAAGGCAGCCATTCAATCAAGCTGCATTTTAGGCGTTCTCTGCCGGTCGTTAGTTATTTTTGCATTGACTGGCATTGTCATATTCATATTCAAACATACGGAATTGTAATTGGATGCATTTTACCGCCATATCATACTGTGCTATGATTGGTTATGACCACCCAAATGGTTAGGTCATGGTCAGTTTTGATCCTGGTTGGCGATACGTGAACATGCCAGTTATAGCTACCTAATAAAGAGCTACCTTAAGAAATATCCTGTAGTACTGCATTTTATTATTTTGTGCAAAACAAGACAGGCATGTTAACCAAAACTGCCCAAGCGATGGGCGATAGTTCCAGAACCTTGGTTTCTAGGGATGCTGTCCATGGTTCTGAAAACAGCGCACGTCTGGTCTGTGCATAGAATGTCAGATCAAAACATTGTATTGGGCCGCTGTCCATGGATCTGAAAATAGCGCTGAAACGTTGTAGCATTTGCTACAGCAGATCAGAACAGAAACGACAATAATTATTTTCCCCGGATGGTCCAGCATCAACGGTTATTTATTTATGATACTGAATTGCACATTTTCACGGGGCAGAAGTTGTTCTCATACATGCAGCCACAACGATTCACTCTGTCTCTTTCCATTGTGTTTTTGTGGTTCTTGGTTTCTTCATTTTTGTATTTTATCACGAATGAGTCTGTCTTCAGTTTGCGATTTCCTTCATTGCCTCTTCGGCCAAAGTGCAACTGCAAATCACACAAAACCTTATTCAGGTGGCGTTGAAACTCCGGAGAATATTACCCATCTCCTGTTTTGCAACAGTTGCCCGATCGATGTTCATCCCTTTTTGTGACAGCCATTCCAGAAAGCACTTCACTGCCCAGTTGGTTTGTCTTGATGTAGCTAGCTCCTTAATTTCTCTAATTTTCTATGTCGTCTATAGCAGCGCTAACGTTACGGATTTCTGCATGTCTAATGTTAAAGCTAATGTTTTTCTCATTTTCAAAAGCTTTATTCACCCAATTGTGTGTGGTTATCCTTAGATTTATACTTCAGACTTGCCTAAAGGGAATTGTTGATATGTTGTCAATTTTGTCTTGTGGATAACATTTACTCTGGATAAATCCGGTTATGGAGTGTCTTAACAACATTAAACCAACATATTTAGATTGAAAGTGTCAAGATTGTTTTTCTTCTTGCGTGATAGGCAAATATACTTAATGAGATCGCTACATTTGCATATTTTAATAAGACAATTCAGAACAATCATAATACAAAAACGTATTATTGTGTCTACATTAAACTGGTGAAAGTGGATTGTGATATGATTACCGGGGGGAAATGACCCTATTAGGGTGTGATACCTGGCCTTAAAAAACTATTTGGTTTCCTAAACCGTATCGCAAGCGAGGCGTATTTGTGTTTAGGCAAAAAGGGACCTTGAATGACGACTGTAAACACAGGCAATTTAATTTTAGTAATGATTATACAACATTGAGTTAATATTTTTATTTAAACTTTATTTGACTAGACAAGTCAGTTATAAGAACAAATTCTTATTTACAATGACGGCCTTCACCGGCCATACCCGAAATTGTGCGCCACTATATGGGACTCCCAATCACGGCCGGTTGTGATACAGCCTGGGGGTAAAAGGGTTTTAAAAAATCTAGCTCTTGTAAAAAATAAAAGTAAACTCGCAGCATAAGGACTTGACTGTATCGTGTACATATACACTGGCATTTCGTTTTGCTAAATCTTGAATGTATTCCATTGATAACAATAACACTCAAATAGGCTATGAGCTGAACATATATTTTGGTACCATTAGATTTAGGGCCTCGCGTTTTGCTATTATTACGGTAACAGCGGGCATTCCTTGTCACGTGATCAACGAGAGCATCTTTTTGGTCCATTTTGGATGATAGCTGAGTCCTTGTAGCTAACCACGACCCGAAAATGACAAAACTGCAGTTTTTAAACGTATTTTTGACCGAGCGGCTTATGCTCGCTGCCCAGGAGATCTACAAATCTGTCGAAGACACGATTTTGGAATACCAAGAGGAGATTGCGCTCAGGGAAAGGGAGAACGACCATCTGAGACGCAGACTCCGAGACGCTGGGATTGAAATATGGCCAGGTTAGTAGCTAGCGTAGGCTATTATGCTAACGTTAAAGTTAGCGCCGAAGCCGCACGCTAAAGCAAAGTGGTTACTAAACTGTTGTAACGGTACATGCATTGCCAAGCAACTAAAAGGCAATCATTTAAAAAATGTTTTTGACACCCTTGTATTAATGTTGCGAGAACTAACTAACGTTAGCTAGTTAATGTTTTTCAGAAAGCTAATAATGGCAGCTACGCTAACGTAGCTCCTTCACGTAACTAGCTAACTAGCCACCTTTGTTCGTTAGCCAGCTAACTAGCTAGCCAACAAGTTATCTAGCTAGCTGCAGAGATTCAGACTCATTTGACTCAGCTGTTTTGTTTATCATTTCTGAAATCTAGTTCCTTTGATACGTAAATGTAATTGATAGTGTTTTTCCTCGATCGTAAATCATGACTGCCAAGTCCCTCCCTCTCTTCCATCCAGACCGTCAGTCTATGGCACTATTGGAGGAGGAGGATGGCGAGCATCCTCGCCGGGAGTGGAGCCCCAGCATGGGCCATGAGGAGCGAGTCCCCATCCTGATCAAGGAGAAACGGGAGCTCAGGTCCAGCCAGGGGGACGAGCAACTCCGGGGCCACGGCTCCTGCAGCACCCCAGAGTCCATCTTCACTCCTCCCCGCGTCACCAACGAATACCCCCAGGACCCTCCCCACTCCTCTAACCTGCCCCAGAACCCATCGGTGGAGAACAGAGAGCGGGACCCTGGTCCCAGAAGCTCATCCAGACACGTCAAGTCAGAAGTGTCCCACAGAGGCTCCTCATCATCTTCGTCCAACAGCGTCCCGCAGCCCCTCGCCACAGTCAACCCCAACTGCTCCAACGAGAACAACATTGACATCATTGGAGTGGAGAACGGAGGACAGATGTTGGTGTCTGGGTCGAAAGGACGAGCTGGTGGGAGCAGAGGTCAGGCCTCCCATTTAGGTGACCAGGGCAGTAACGCGGCCGCAGAGTGTGGAAAATCCCCCCTCCAGGTGCACGTGTCATCGTTCTGCTGCAAGGTGTGTGGGGAGGCATTCAGCCACATTGGACACCTGCATGTCCATGTCCAGGTGCACACCCGGGAGAAGCCGTACCGCTGCGGGGTGTGTGGGAAGTGTTGCAGCTCCTCCGGCAGGCTCCAGGAGCACGCCAGGAGTCACACTGGAGAGAAGCCGTTCCGCTGCCAGATCTGTGGGAAGGGATTCACCCAGATGGCCCATTTGAAGGTCCACATGCGGATCCACACGGGAGAGAAACCATACAGCTGCCCAGTGTGTGGAAAGTGCTTCAGCCGCTCCGACAAAATCAAACGTCATCTCCAGACCCACAGCCGTGAGGGCACTTACTTCTCAGGGCAGTAAGATGAGGGAGACCACCGGTGGTTGTTAATGAGCGACTGAGTCTGTATGAATGAATTACTGATTATGGGACATTTTTTAAAAGCTAAAATTGCTGCCATTAAGACGGCTTGTTATTTTTCTCTTTCTCTCAAAGAGCTAGGGATTCTGTGACTTTCTTAGAATGTTTTATCTCCTAGTTAACACTTCTCTCCATGCCATAGTTTCTCTCTCATGCAGTAGATTTGTATAGTCGATTTAGTATGTGTCCATTTACTTTTTGTACTTGTCACTGAATGGGATAATAGGGAATCTTTAAACACCAAATTGAACGACTTAGTAGCTAGTCTTTCTGAATGATTTAGTCTTTACTTTTAGTAATGAACTTGGTAGAATGATGATAATGAAGTCTTCCACTATGCGCCTTGAAATGGAGATGCGTTCAGGCTTGCAACAATAAGCAGCATTCCAAAACGTGGTGGTCTTGCCCCAGACGATTTGCACAGGGCCAATTTACACATTTCTAAACTAAATTGTTTGTTTTTTTTCATTAATTTTTAAAAAGTATATCACAGCTTCTTCTAAAACCCACTAATCTTATTTCCTCAGTCAGCTGGCTGAAGTACATAAGATGTTTTTATTTGTAATTCTAATTAACAATGGCTAACCGTATGGGCATTGACTAAACAGTTGTCCATTCCTTGAGTTTACAAATATGGATATAAGTACACATGTTCACCATTTGTTAGTTAGGGTCGGGTAGGTTAGGCAATAGCCCTGCCTGCTCGATTCAAGGTTTCTGTACAGTCACCTAAAGCCTCCCTGATACAACTGATGTTAAAGGACCATTTGCCTCTCTCGTCATCATTGCAGAACTGTGTACTGCCACCTGAATTTCAGTCAACTAACTTATCTTACAATTAAAAACATACTTATCAGTGAGGATTCAATGCAAAGACTGCTATTTTGCAAGATAAATGTTGCCTTCATAAGGATTGTTTGCTAATTCTGTATATGACCACTATCTATCCCCCCACCTCTGATGCATATAGTGTGTGTCCTCTCTATGACCCGCACTACAGAATTTGACCAACACGGTGCAGAGACCAACAGATTCCCCAGCTGAGCCATACAGTATTACCCTGTATCTGAGCTGCTTGTTCCTGATTGTTGGTCCTGAGCTCAGCACTGCACATACTGTATATTCACTATAGTAAAGATCTGTTCTTGATGGCCAGTTTAAGTGTAACATACGTTTTGTTACAGACAGATCAAGCCTACTCCTGGAATCAAAAGCACTTTAGATAGTTTATATTGCAAGTGCTTGTAATCTAGGGGTAGACTTAATGCAAGTCTCTACCTTTTTAGAAGTTTTTATCAGAACTTGAGCAGTGCCTAGCTGAGAACGAGGCACATGAACAAGCAGTAGGCCTATGGCCTGGACCAGAGACAAACCATTGCCCAATCCCCTAGGCAAGTGTCTTGGGCAATAGGTGCTTGGGGTTGTTACTAGTAGACAGGGTCTTTATCTCCTCTCAGGACTGAGGCTACTACAGTAGGCCCTCTAATTTAACCAGCATTCCTCCCCTTCTCTCCCACACAGTTTATTCTGGGACACCGCTGCTCCCACACACACACACACAACTGTACAGTGTTGTATCATTATGTAATAAATGTAATTTTTTAAATAAAGTAGTCTGAGTACCTTGTCTAAATTGTCAGGTTCCTTCCACACAAGGCACAGCTGAGCTTCAGATTGAATAATGCGAGAGTGCATTATCGGACAGCGGATCAAATGAAAGTTTGAATACTAACTATCCTTAACCTAGAAGTACAGTGTAACAAACTTAACTTTTATATCTTATGTTTAACTCTGCATTGTTGGAAGAGGACCTGTAAGTAAAAGTTTTACTGTTAATCTACATCTGTCAACAAAGCATGTGACAAATAACATTTGATTTCGATAGCCACTGCAGAGAAGCTCAATCCCCAATCAAGATGGTGCTACCCATGCCTATCCAAACCTTTCCGATCTACAAAAGTGGTTAGGGTTTGATTTGGGATTCAGGGTTTAGGTACCACATACATTCTGGAATAGATATATCTATAGAGCCTCACAGTGGTGTCAAAACCTAGCTGAAAAACAAGGAAATGGGTCCAATTGTTTTTCGAGCATACATTTTTCACAGGGGATTTTGGAAATACTCCAAAGGCTGTGTTTTGTGTAGGCATACGTACCCAGGCGTGATGTTTAGATAACCATGTAAATCTCAGACATGGTGACTTATCAATATAGTTGGCTCTATTTACTCTGATTTGAAAATGCTAATTAGTGTCGAAGCAGACATCATGCAAAACTACAGATCCCTGCAGGCTCCTGCATGTCATCTCTAGCTGACATCTTGGCTAACAGGTATTGTGTCAATTTTAAACTTGCACAAAACAGTTCACAGAATTGTCCATTTCAAAGAAATGTAGCCAATTTATGAATTACTACATTTAGCTAATCCAGATTGTCTTACCTTTGCCTCGATTCGCCAGTCTTGCCCAGATCGTGGCATTTGTAGTTATTTAATGATAGCCACATTAGGATAATTTATTTCATTTTTGGGGGTAAATACAGGCGAATATATTGACAAGTCTCCTTTTCCTATAAATTTACAAGGCTATCAAAACCTCATGCCAGGGTAAGCCTACATGAAACACAGACCTTATTTGAAGTGTTTCTAAAATCCCCTATGGGAAAAACGATTGGAACCATTTCCCTGTTAGATCACTAGGTTTTATGGATATTATGACAAACTTTTGTACGCTAATAATCTATTGTATTCCATGTGCTAATTAATTTGTCTCTGATGGTACAATTATTTCAACTGCCCCAGGTTCTCAAGTACTTACGGTAACTAACAATTTCTGATTGCGTCACATTCTCAAGGCGTTTTGTTGTGTTGAAGATTATCTATTATATTGACAAGATGGTCTATAGACCGCTTTAACAATGGAAATACATGGAAACATTCTTGATCTAGCCCATGATTTAATGTAGAAAATATCACAGGAGGTTGGTGGCCCCTTATTTGGGGAGCACGGGCTGGTGGTAACAGCTGGAGCGGCATAGGTGGAATGGCATTGTAAATTACACGGGCAGGGAGCAGGTCTCGAACCCTCAACCTCCCAGCCCGAAGTCCAGCGCGCTATCGATTGTGCCCCAAAAGCATGCTCAAGCGGCAGTGGCGATATCTACACTTTTTAACCCAGGTTCGTTTCAATTTGTTTGCCATTCCATTTGTTCCATTCCAGCCATTATTATGAGCCGCCATCCCTTCAGCCGCCTCCACTGATTTCAATAAACAACCAGAAGTTATGACGCTAGTAATAGCCTAAACCACATGTGTCAAACTAATTCCACGTATGGTCGAGTTTCTAAAGAATTCCCCTCACCTGGTTATCTAGGTTTTATTTAAAGGAAAAAAACTAAAAACCTACGGACCCTCGGCCGTCCGCTTCAAGCCAAGCGTCCTCCATGTCCACTCTTTTCTCTCTCCCCACCCGTGAAATTTCAGTCGCATCTCACCCCTGCATTTATTTGTCCATCAAACATGTAGACAACTCGTTTAGCCACGCTAATTGGAGTAATGTAATTAGCTAAAATGTAATACTGTTGATTTCACAGGTACAAAATGAAGGAAAAGGAACTATAAGAACCGTTACTTTTGGGGTGTTAAACCGGTTCAGAACTTCATGCTGGTTGGACCACTGGGACAGGACGAAATATATAGGGGTTCTGCTCAGAGAAGAACGATAGGAAACCGTTAACAACCCAAAGATTATGAAACGTCCATTAGATCAAATAACGCTCACATATCAAAATAGCAATTCACTTTTATCATGACCAAATTCGACACTCGTTGCCCCTCATAACAAACAAAAAAAGAATACTCACTTGACACGTTGTGTGCTTAAGGCTATAAATCTAGGCGGAGTCGAACCTCCCGCTTCGCCTCTTTCCTCTCCGCTTGTGTTTAGCGGGTAAATGTGCCCTGGCTACCATCGACCCTCAAAATGACGAAATTACAATTTCTAAATGTATTTTTGACAGAAAAGTTGATGTTAGCTGCCCAAGATATATATAAGCAAGTGGAAGAGACCATATTAGAATACCAGGAGGAAATATTCCAGGGAAAGCGAGAGAATGACAAACTGAGACGCAAGCTTCACGATAATGGGATTCCATGGCCAGGTTAGTAGCTAGCTTGCTCTAAGAAAAATAACCCCGGGGTTTTATAGGCGATAATTTGTGAAAAACTGGGCCAAGGTGTTCGGAGCATGCTATAGATACCCGATTAGCACAGATGGTCGCCTCTGTCTAATGATTTTTTTTTAACGCTGTAAACATGAAACTATGGCATTGTGGGAATCCTAACCTTATAAAGGTGTGTAGTAATTTAACCTTTTCGTTTTTTGACTTCTTTATCGCTGATATGAAAGATAAGGGCCTTACGGTAACAAAACCGTACTACACCACGCATCACTTAACGCTCAGACCGAGTCGGGGCTCTTATTAAAACAGAAGATACTTTCGTGAATAGACGCTATAGTTAGTGTCTATGAATAGGCTAGTAGATAGCTAACGTTTGCTGACTAGCAAGCGGTGCTAGCGAGGATAATATGCACACATTGTCATTTGTTATTTTATCTGAAATACGCCGTTATGCTTCAGCTAACCAACAATTAACGTGCCATATGCCAGTGGCTATCTTGGCAGATTAGCTAGATAATTTAACTCTTTGCAGAGACTGCTAGCTAGCATTCATGCCTAGCAAATCCCATAGTTGTCAATACATTCTGTGTATTCTGTTTCTCGCTAGCTGTGAGTTGGTTAACTCAAACTCAGAACTGGGTGGTAGCAGGTCGTGATGCCCAAGTAAAGGTGCCTAGTTAACAACACTACGTTTTCCCTTCTTGACTTTCAGACCAAGAACCCTTTTCTCCTGTAGAATCTGAGGAGGAGGAGGGAGCCATTGGGCATAAGCAGGAACCAGACCTCGGACAGACTTTGGAGAAACAGGAGGGAAGGGCCAGAAGGGAGGAAAAGCTGTTTAGGGGACTGGTCCCGCTGTCTAGATTCGTTCCTTCTGATGGAAATGATGACTATGATCAGAACCCACCTCAACCCACCTCGCATCAGTTCCAAATACAAACTCACACTGGGAAGACTATAGAGGGAGGCTTTCTATCAAGCTCAACAACCTCCAATCCAATCAAAACAGAGACTGATAGATTGGGCGTCTGTCCATTAGATGATACATCAAGTGACCCAAATACTTTCTCTTCAGGGAACCTCGACCTTTCGGCAGCACAGAGTGAGAACAGTGTAAGTATGATGGGGGTGGAAGGTGGTGACGAACTACTGTCAGGATTTGAGGCTCTACAGATACCGCTACACACTGAAAATTCAAATTCCCTTCAAATCCACCACGACACGTCATTGTGTTGCAAGGTGTGTGGGAAACCCTGTAGACACATGGGCCATTTAAATGCACATGTGCGAATGCACACGAAGGAGAAGCCATTTCTCTGTGGCTTGTGTGGTAAGTCCTTTAGCTCGTCTGGGAGGTTGAAAGGCCACCAGAGGATTCACACAGGGGAGAAGCCCTACCAATGTCATATCTGTAGGAAACGTTTCAATCAGACGGCACACCTGAAGGTACACCTGAGAGTCCACACAGGGGAGAAACCATTTAGTTGTCCCGTCTGTGGGAAAAGCTTCAGTCAATCCAACAAGGTGAAAAGACACCTTGTGACACATTCTAGAGATGGTTCGTTCCTACCAGGCCTATAACGGAGATGTTTGTTTAATGAAGATGTTTGTTCAATGATGTTTGTTTAAGGAGATGTTTGTTCAAATCCATTCTGGTGTAGGAAATATTTAGGCTACTGGTTTATAAGGAGGATTTTAACATGTCTTCCCAACCATACAGTGCATTTGAAAAGTATTCAGATCCCTTCACTTTTTTCACATTTTGTTACGTTACAGCCTTGTTCTAAAATGGATTAAATACATTTTCCTCATCAACCTACACACAATACCCCATAATGACAAAGCGAAAACAGGTTTTTAGAAAAAAAATAACTGAAATACCTTATTTACATAAGTACTCAGACCCTTTGCTATGATTCGAAATTGAGCTCCGGGGCATCCTGTTTCCATTGATCATCCTTGAGATGTTTCTACACGTTGATTGTAAATTCAATTGATTGGACATGATTTGGAAAGGCACACATCTGTTTTATATAAGGTCCCAGAGTTGACAGTGCATGTCAGAGAAAAAACCAAGCCATGAGGTCGAAGGAATTGTCCGTAGATCTCAGAGACAGGATTGTGTCGACTCACAGATCTGGGGAAGGGTACCAAAAAATGTCTGCAGCATTGAAGCTCACCAAGAACACAATGGCCTCCATCATTCCTAAATGTAAAACGTTTGGAACCACGAAGACTCTTCCGAGAGCTGGCCGCCCGGCCAAACTGAGCAATCGGAGGAGAAGGGCCTTTGTCAGGGAGGTGACCAAGAACCCGATGGTCACTGATAGAACCTTCCAGAAGGACAACCATCTGTGCAGAACTCCACCAATCAGGCCTTTATGGTAGAGTGGCCAGACAGAAGCCACTCTTCAGTAAAAGGCACATGACAGCCCGCTTGGAGTTTTCCAAAAGGTGTCTGAAGGACACTCAGACTATGAGAAACAAGATTCTCTCATCTGATGAAACCAAGATTGAACTCTTTGGCCTGGATGGCAAGCGTCACATCTGGAGGAAAACTGGCACAATCTCTACAGTGAAGCATGGTGATGGCAGTGTCATGCTGTGGGGATGTTTTTTAGTGGCAGGGACTGGGAGACTAGTCAGGATCAAGGGAAAGATGAACGGTGCAAAGTACAGCGAGATCCTTGATGAAAACCTTCTCCATAGCGCTCAGGACCTCAGACTGGAGGTTCACCTTCCAACAGGACAACGACTAACACAGCCAAGACAACGCAGGAGTGGCTCCAGGACAAGTCTCTGAATGTCCTTGAGTGACCTAGCCAGAGCCCGGACTTGAACCCGATCGAACATCTCTGGAGAGACCTGAAAAAGCTGTGAAGCGACGCTCCCCATCCAACTTGACAGAGCTTGAGAGGATCTACAGAGAAGAGTGGGAGAAACTCCCCAAATACAGACGTGCCAAGCTTGTTGCATCATAGCAAAGAAGACTTGAGGCTGCAATCGCTGCCAAAGGTGCTTCAACAAACTACTGATCAACAAACTACTGAGTAAAAGGTCTGAAGACTTATGTAAATGTTATATTTCAGTTTTTTTTATTTAGATACCTTTGCAAAAATGTATAACCTGTTTTTGTTTCATCATTGAAGTATTGTGTGTAGATGAGGGGTAAAAAAAAACAATTTAATCAATTTTAGAATAAGGCTGTAGCGTAACTTGATGTGGGAAAAGTCAAGGGGTCTGAATACTTTATGAATGCACGTTGTCTATGTAATACTTTACCTCAATGGCATTGTCTATGTAAAGAAATGGTCAAATGTATTATTATTTTTAAATTGGTATGCCTACAAGTACAGAAATATAATTTCCTGTTATACATTTTGTTAGTCAAAGGACTCAAACATCCAAACTATTCTCTTCATTGACTGACATCTATTGGTAATGCATTTCAATGTTATTTACTTTGAATATTCTTCAAGCATTTGACTCCTTTCACACTGCATTTTGATACCTTTTGAAAAATCGAAATAATGCTATTTTGTCATTTTAGACCTTTAGGCAATTAGCCTAGTGTAGGCTAGTGACCTTCATAAACAGAAGTGCAATGTGATCTTGGTGAAAACAGTTATTGGACAGTTTGATGTAAATGGGATGTTTTGGAAATTTTTGTGTTGTGTATTTTTGTAAATAAAGGCCAGAATTGTTGAAACAAAACATCAGATTTTTTTTGTTTTTATTTAGTTGTGGGTGTTTTTGGATGATAGTCGTCCCTTAAAATGTTAAGCCGAGATGTCAAGAAGGTTTTAGATTCTGCGAAGTCGGGTGAATGATGGTAGCTGCTGATTCAATGCCAAGAAACAACGCTCCAAAGTGGGAAAGCTTCATAATCACTCAGAATCAGCTTCACAGTGGTCGGCTGACTTAATATTCCTTTAGTTGAGTTCAGTATGTAGAACATATAGAATGTATTCTGGGAACAGACAACTATACAGTCTATGTGTGGTTTTGTGGCCAATCCACCACCTCAACTGTTCACCCCTCTTCTGAATTGTGAGGTCCCTCCCAGAAAATGTTAAACCATTCATAATAAATGTAATAATCAAGAAAGTCTTGTATACATTTTCTACCTATGTGGGTTCCAGGACTATGAGAACACTGATGACTTCTGGTGCTGTGCTGTGCTGTGCGGTGTGGAAGGAAAGCAAGGAGGAAGTGGAGGGTGTGGTTCCCAGTACCTGGGTGGTGGGCAGGAAGGTAATTTCACCTCCAGCCAATGGCAGGAAAGTCCTGAAAGAAAGACACAAGCCAGGAGCCAATTGGACAGCATATGAGGTCAAACTATTCTCAGGTACTGAAGCATCCAACCCACCACGTACAGTGCATTCGGAAAGTATTCAGACCCCTTGTCTTTTTCCACATTTTGTTACATTACAGCCTTATTCTAAAATTGATTAAATTTGTTTTTTTTCCTCAATTTATAAAAATACCCAATAATGACAAAGTAAAACAGGTTGTTAGAAATTTTAGCAAATGTAAAAAAAACAACAACTGAAATATCACATTTACGTAAGTATTCAGACCTTTTACGCAGTACTTTAAAGCAATTCTGGCAGTGATTACAGCCTCCAGTCTTCTTGGGTATGACGCTACATACTTGGCACACCTGTATTTGGGGAGTTTCTCACATTCTTCTATGCAGATCCTCTCAAGCCCTGTCAGGTTGGATGGGGAGCGTCGCTGCATAGCTATTTTCAGGTCTCTTCAGAGATGTTCGATTGGGTTCATGTCCGGGCTCTGGCTGGGCCACTCAATGACATTCTGAGGCTTGTTCGGAAGCCACTCCTGTATTGTCTTGGCTTAATGCTTTCGGTCGTTGTCCTGTTTGAAGGTGAATCTTCACTCCAGTCTGAGGTCCTGAGCGCTCTGGACCAGGTTTTCATCAAGGATCTCTCTGTAATTTGCTCTGTTCATCTTTCCCTCGATTCTGACTAGTCTCTCAGTCCCTGCTGCTGAAAAACATCCTTACAGCATTATGCTGCCGCCAACATGCTTCACCGTATGGGATGGTGCCAGGTTTCCTCCAGAATTGATGCTTGGCATTCAGGCAAAAGGGTTCAATCTTGGTTTCATCAGACCAGAGAATCTTGTTTCACATGGTCTGAGTCTAAGCGGGCTGTCATGTGCCTTTTACTGAGGAATGGCTTCTGTCTGGCCACTCTACCATAAAGACCTGATTGGTGGAGTGTTGTAGAGATGGTTGTCCTTCTGGACGTTTCTCCCATCTCCACAGAGGAACTCTGGAGCTCTGTCTGTGACCATTGTGTTCTTGGTCACCTCTGACGAAGGCTCATCCCCCCCCATTGCTCAGTTTGGCCGGTCGACCAGCTCTAGAAAGAGCCTTGGTGGTTCCAAAATTCTTCCATTTAAGAATGATTGAGGCCACTTCTTGGGGACCTTCAATGCTGCAGACATTTTTGTCACCCTTCCCCAGATCTATGCCTCGACACAATCCTGTCTCGGAGCTCTACGGACAATTCCTTCGACCTCATGGCTTGGTTTTTGCTCTGACATGCATGAAAATGTAATTATGTTGAAACCATTGGAAATATAACTGATGGGCGCCACTGCACTGTATAGAGATTGAGGTGCAAGCCGTTGCTGTGCGCTCATTGGCTCTTATTTGAGCCGCTTCTCGCTCTGTTTGCTAGAAATATACACTACCGTTCTAAAGTTTGGGGTCACATAGAAATGTCCTTGTTATAAAGGCCCTTTTTCCCCCCATGAAAATAACATCAAATTGATAAGAAATACAGTGTAGACATTGTAATGTTGTAAATGACTATTGTAGCTGGAAACGGCAGATTTGTTTATGGAATATCTACATAGGCGTACAGAGGCCCATTATCAGCAACCATCACTCCTGTGTTCCAATGCAATGTTGTGTTAGCTAGTTTATCATTTTAAAAGGTGAATTGATCATTAGAAAACCCTTTTGCAGATATGTTAGCACAGCTGAAAACTGTTCTGCTGATTTAAAGAAGCAATAAAACTGGCCTTCTTTAGATTAGTTAAGCGTCTGGAGTTTCAGCATTTGTGGGTTCGATTACAGGCTCAAAATTGCCAAAAACAAAGGACTTCTGAAACTCATCAGTCTATTCTTGTTCTGAAAAATGAAGGCTATCCCATGCGAGAAATTGCGAAGAAACTGAAGATCTCGTACAATGCTGTGTACTACTCCCTTCACAGAACAGCGCAAACTGGCTCTAACCAGAATAGAAAGAGTGGGAGGCCCCGGTGCAAGTAAATCTCACTTTTAAAAGTTAATATTCTGTTAACTCATACCCAAATAATGTTGACTCCTCTTATACTGGTATTTGTGGCCAAAGTATAAATTGGATCATTTTTTTTTTTTTTAAACACCTCAAACAAAATTGCTTGCTGTTTCCTCATAGAGGTTGTCAGTAAATGTAAGAGATAAAAATATTACCTTATTTGGGGTCACTGAATAAGATACAATTATGCTGGTCTCACATCCCTCTTTAGTTTTGTTTACGCTAAGGCTTGGTCATATACTATTGGTTAACAACCAATACTCTAAATGCTTTAAATACAGCCGGAGCTACTCTGTATGGTTTCAGAATCTCTGGAGGAGTGTGAAGGGCACAGTAGGTCCAGTGATGAGCTGACTGACAACGGAGACAACATGTGAGCCTAACACGCAGAGGAAGATGGGCGAGGGACGCATTACTGGTCAGTGTGAGAAGTCCTAAACATAGACGTGGATTAATTAGGATTGTTTATGTAGAACAGTGTGTTTAACTAACATTTTATTTCCATAAACATTTACAAAATACACTATGCAGATACCTCAAGGAGGACCCCATGGAGATGAAACACACAGGTGAGAGAATGTTTAGATTGTGTTCGGCCACTGTTTTACATTCACTGTTCTAGCTATATGTATGAAACACAATTTTGTAGTGTTACATGAAGTGTAAGTGTATTCATACATGTATACTCATTGCCTGTTTGTTGAAAGTTGTGGCAGGTTCATCAAACTCCCCTCTGCTCTCCTCTTCAGAAATGTCGAAATCTGGAACCCTGGAGGAAAGTTCTGCAGTTCTACAAGCAGAACCTCATCTCGATCCATCTGATGTCAGAGGGCAAGTTAGGTTACCCTATATCTACCAGTGTTATTTCCAATTGGTTTGCCACACACATGGTCTATGTCATTTTGAGACGCTGTACACTAAATGACCAAAAGTATGTGGAACATCTCATTCCAAAATCATGGGCATTAATATAGAATGGTAACGCTCATGCAAGCGGTTGCTCCCGACACCACTTGGGTATACTGCAGCATCCACCGAGAGGCTTTTGCTGCCAAGGGAATGCCTGGCAACTTGAAAGACGTTTTGTACACTACAGTGAAAATGGTTAACTTTGTTAAAGCAAGGCCCCTGAACTCCCGTGTATTTTCTGCACTATGCAATGATATGGGCAGCGACCATGTAACACTCGTTATCTAGGGGCAAAGTATTGACACTTTCTTTTTTTTAAATTGAGAGACCAGCTTAAAGTTTTGACTGACCATAATCTTCACTTGTCTGACCGCTGGCATGATGACGAGTTTCTCACACGACTGGCCTATCTGGGTGATGTTTTTTCCCGCCTGAATGATCTGAATCTAGGATTACAGGGACTCTCCGCAACTATATTCAATGTGCAGGACAAAATTGAGGCTATGATTAAGAAGTTGGAGAGCTTCTCTGTCTGCATTAACAAGGACAACACACAGGTTTTTCCATCATTGTATGATTTTATTTGTGTGTAAATGAACTCCAGCTTATGGACAATGTCAAATGTGATATAGCGAAGCACCTGAGTGAGTTGGGTGCGCAATTACGCAGGTACTATACCAATGCGGATGACAAACAACTGGATTCGTTATCCCTTTCATGCCCTGCCTCCAGTCCACTTGATATCTGAACAAGAGAGCCTCATCGAAATTGCAGCAAGCGGTTCTGTGAAAATGTAATTTAATCAGAAGCCACTGCCAGATTTCTGGATAGGGCTGCACTCAGTTTCTTGCCTTGGCAAATCGCATTGTTAAGACACTGATGCACTTTGCAACCACATACCTATGTGAGAGTGGATTCTCAGCTCTCACTAGCATGAAAACTAAATACAGACACGGACTGTATGTGCAAAATGATTTAAGACTGAGCCTCTCACCAACACAACCCAACATTGCAGAGTTATGTGCATCCTTTCAAGCACATGCTTCTCATTACCCGTGGTGAGTTATTCACAATTTTCGATGATCAAATAAGGTTTTATATGTAAGATGGTTAAATAAAGAGCAAAATGATTGATTATTATGTTATTATTTGTGCCCTGGCCCAGTATGAGCTGTTTGTCACTTCCCATGAGTCGGGTTGTGACAAACTCACACTAATTCTTATGTTTAATAAATGTATTGTATAGTGTGTGTGTGGCAGGCTTACAATGACGGCAAAAAACAACATTTGAGAGTGCGCTGACCCTGGTGCCAGAGGGTATGCAGCTGGACGGGTATGAGACTATAAAAAAAAAACATTTGGGAACCACTGCATTAGATGTTAGAACATAGCTTTGGGGACTTGCTTCCATTTTTTTTTATTTTACCTTTATTTATCTAGGCAAGTCAGTTAAGAACAAATTCTTATTTCAGTGACGGCCTAGGAACAGTGGATGAACTGCCTGTTCAGGGGCAGAATGACAGATTTGTACCTTGTCAGCTTGGGGATTTGAACTTGCAACCTTTTGGTAACTAGTCCAACGCTCTAACCACTAGGCCATTCAGCCATTCAGCCTTGAGCATTAGTGAGGGCGGGCACTGATGTTGGGCGATTAGGCTTGGCTCGCAGTCGGCGTTCCAGTTCATTCCAAAGGTGTTTGATGGAGTTGAGGTTAGGGCTTTGTGCAGGCCAGTCAAGTTCTTCCATGGCAATCTCAGCAAACCATTTCTGTATGGGCCTCGCTTTGTGCCCGACAAACAGTTATTGTGCTGACGTAGCTTCCAGAGGCAGTTTGGAACACGGTAGTTTGTGTTGCAACCGAGGACAGACGATTTTTATGTGCTTCAGCACTCGGCAGTCCAGTTCTGTGAGCTTGTGTGGCCTACCACTTCCCTGCTGAGCCGTTGTTGCTCCTATATGTTTCCACTTCACAATAACAGCACTTACAGTAGACGTTGGAAACTCCAGAAGGGCAAGGTGGCATCCTATGACTTTCACACGTTGAAAGTCACTGAGCTCTTCAGTAAGGCCATTCTGCAGCCAGTGTTTGTCTATGGAGATTGCAAGGCTGTGTGCTCGATTTTATACACTTGTCAGCAACGGGTGTGGCTGAAATAGCTGAATCCACTAATTTGAAGGAGTCTCCACAAACTTTTGAATATACAGTTGAAGTCAGAAGTTGACATACACCTCAGCCAAATACATTTCAACTCAGTTTTTCACAATTCCTGAAATTTAATCCTTGTAAAAAATCCCTGTTTATGTTTTATTATTTTAAGAATGTGAAATGTCAGAATAACAGTAGAGAATTATTTCAGCTTTTATTTCTTTCATCACATTCCCAGTGGGTCAAGTTAACATACACTCAATTAGTATTTGGTAGCATTGTCTTTAAATTGTTTAACTTTGGTCAAATGTTTCGGGTAGCCTTCCACAAGCTTCCCACAATAAGTTGGGTGAATTTTGGCCCATTCCTCCTAACAGTGCTGGTGTAACTGAGTCGGGTTTGTAGGCCTCCTTGCTCGCACCCCCTTTTTCAGTGCTGCCCACAAATTTTCTGTGGGATTGAGGTCAGGGCTTTGTGATGGCCACTCCAATACCTTGACTTTGTTGTCCTTAAGCCATTTTGCCACAACTTTGGAAGTATTCTTGGGGTCATTGTCCATTTGGAAGGCCCATTAGCGACCAAGCTTTAACTTCCTAACTGATGTCTTGAGATGTTGCTTCAATATATCCACATAATTTTCCAACCTCAGATGCCATCTATTTTGTGTAGTGCACCAGTCCCTCCTGCAGCAAAGCACCCCCACAACATGATGCTGCCACCCCTGTGCTTCACGGTTGGGATGGTGTTCTTCGGCTTGCAAGCCTCCCCCTTTTTCCTCCAAACATAATGATGGTCATTATGGCCAAACAGTTATATTTCTGTTTCATCAGACCAGAGGACATTTCTCCAAAAAGTACGATCTTTGTCCCCATGTGCAGTTGCAAACCGTAGTCTGGCTTTTTTATGGCGGTTTTGGAGCAGTGGCTTCTTCCTTGCTTAGCGGCCTTTCAGGTTATGTCAATATAGGACTCGCTTTACTGTGGATATAGATACTTTTGTACCTGTTAACTCCAGCATCTTCACAAGGTCCTTTGCTGTTGTTCTGGGACTGATTTGCACTTTTCGCACCAAAGTACGTTCATCTCTAGAAGACAGAATGCTTCTCCTTCCTGAGCGGTATGACGGTGGTGTGGTCCAATGGTGTTTATACTTGAGTACTATTGCTTGTACAGATGAACGTGGTACCTTCAGGCGTTTGGAAATTGCTCCCAAGGATGAACCAGACTTGTGGAGGTCTACAATTTTTTTCTGGGGTCTTGGCTGATTTCTTTTGATTTTACCATGATGTCAAGCAAAGAAGCTCTGAGTTTGATGCTAGGCCTTGAAGTACATCCACGGGTACACCTCCAATTGACTCAAATTATGTCAATTAGCCTATCAGAAACTTCTAAAGCCATTACATAATTTTCTGACATTTTCCAAGCTTAAAGGCACAGTCAATTTAGTGTATGTAACCTTCTGACCCACTGGAATTGTGATACAGTGAAATAATCTGTAAACAATTGTTGGAGAAATGACTTGTCATGCACAAAGTAGATGTCCTAACCGACTTGCCAAAACTATAGTTTGTTAAGAAGAAATTTGTGGAGTGGTTGAAAATCGAGGTTTAATGACTCCAACCTAAGTGTATGTAAACTTCAAAGCCTCTTTTGTGTTATTCAAGCCTTTGACAACTCATTCAACAAGGAGAGCTACCTCATAGAGGGTGGACCACACTCTTCTACCTCATGTAAGACGGGCACAGTCTAATGGGACTGTGTGAATGTTCCCCATATGAGGGTATTGATATGTTTAGTAATACATATTAATATGTGACACGTTTTATTGTATATAGTTGAAGAGAATACATAAGTATGTGATTTACTTCCTTGCTAATTCCACTCTTGCTTTTTTTAGGGAATGCAGTTTTTCCTTCCTCACAGTTCAGAGAGGGAGCATACCTAAGGTATGTGCTGCTGCTGAAGAATGTAACCTCGGCACTACCAATGCCAAAGCAGATAGATAAGAAGTGCTGTGGAATGAAATGTCCTCCATATGAAAAATAATGTGTGTGTTTTTAGTGGACAGGATATGATAGGAAAACTTTTGAATCCAACCAAAAGTTTTCCTCTTCCAAATGACCGTGAGTATAACGTTTATTTTTTCAATCTGGTCAGTCACACAGAAATGCTTAGGCCCTGTGTCACGGAACCACATTAAGCCTATTCCATGTTTAAAAGCCATTTCCATTGAGCATGCTTTTCAGTCCAGGTTTAGGTTTAATCAGGATCTGGGAAAATGACCCATAAAGATACCATTCCACTGTACCACATTCTGACTCCTCCAGAGTTCCAGGAGTTGGTCCTGGGTCTGCTGGTGGACATCAGTCAGTCAGTGAAGGTGCTGGTAGGATGGGTGGGAGTTTTGTAACACTGGGATTCTGCTGAGGGTTCTGGACCTGGAACAGACTTCCAGTTTGATGTGTGTAGAATCCTGGAAGACATGGCCAACCTGGAGAGAGTTCTAGAGACTCCGGAGGTAGCTGCCCAGATGGTATGTGGATCTGCAGAGGAGCATTGAATGACAAACTGACATCAATGAATTTACCTCCACTTGAAGTTGTAGGTGCAACTCCAATACATATTGAATAATACATTTTTTGGTAGTTAATTATTATTATTTTTTCAGAAACAGTTCCTGAGTAGCATCGGTGGGAACACTTTGTGGGACAATGTCACCGGAGTGATGGAGAGGTGGACACACACTGCCTAAAATACTGTTGTACTCCTGTGTAAATCTCTCTTTCTGTGACTGGTATTTGATGGGTAACAGTCTTCTCTTACTAGGCTGATAACCAATGAACTGATGAGCAACTTCAACATGAAAGGAAGGAAATGGACCAAGAAGAGTTTTCTCACACACTCCCTGAGCAAACTCTTTATTGGTACGAGTACAGAGTATATGAGCAGAGTGGAGGGTCGGAAGTAACTTATCGCTCACTGAACCAGCGCTCCACATCCTTTCTGACCACACCGCAAAAAAACGTTCCTCAAACACAGGAAGATAAAAAAAATAAAAATTAAAACCTGCTCAAAATTTACTCCATTCTTTCAAATCACCATTTCACCAACACCCATCTATTTTTGTGACTACCTGGACCTACCATTTGATTTTGAAATATTGGAACCAAACTTTATGATTTGAATCAAATGTATTTTAATAAACATGACTGTAAGAAGCGCTTATCATTTCACATAATGATAAGTCGTATTAAACAACATCTGAACACTCTAAATAGGTCAGAAGCCAGACAGGAGGTTTAGGAAGGAATGGAAATTAATTATTTTGGCCAGTGGTTCCCAGACTTTTTTTATAGTCCCGTACCCCTTCAAGCATTCAACCTCCAGCTGCATACCTCTCTAGCACCAGGGTCAGTGCACTCAAATGTTTGTTTTTTTGCCATCATTGTAAGCCTGCCACACACACACTATACGATACATTTATTAAACATAAGAATGAGAATGAGTTTTTGTCACAACCCTGCTCGTGGGAAGTGACAAATGGCTCTTATAGGACCAGGGCACAAAAAATAATAGTCAATAATGTTGCTCTTTATTTAGCCTTCTTACATATAAACCCATATTTATCCATCAAAAATTGTGAATAACTCACCACAGGTTAGTGAGAAGGGTGTGCTTGAAAGGATGAACATAACTGCAATGTTGTATTGGAGAGAGTCGGTCTTAAATCATTTTCCACATACAGTCTGTGCTGTATTTAGTTTTCATGCTAGTGAGGGCTGAGAATCCACTCTCACATCGGTAAGTGGTTGCAAAGGGCATCAGTCTCTTAACCTGCACAATTTGCCAAGGCAGGATACTCAGAGCACAGCCCTGTCCAGAAATATGGCAGTGGCTTCTGATATAAATTAAATTTTCACAGAACCGCTTGTTGCAATTTCACTGTCCATATCATTGCATAATGCAGAAAATACACGAGTTTGCTTTAACAAAGTTAACCATTTTCACTGTAGTGTCGAAAACGTCTTTCATGCTGTCAGGCATTCCATAGGCAGCAAGAGCCTGCTTGCACATGCGTTACCACTCCACTATGTCTCCCTGTCATGGCTTTTGCGCCATCAGTACATATACCAACACATCTTGACCACTTTTTCTTTTTTCCATTTGATGTCACAAAGCTTTAAAACTTTAAAAAAAATATCCTCTCCTGTTGTCCTGGTTTCCAGTAGTCTGCAGAAAAGGATGTTAGACATCTACCAGAAGCTGTGCCAGGCCTGCCATTTCTGTTGACTCATCCAGCTGTAACGCATAGAATTCATTAGGTTGTATGCAAGCAGTAATTGTTTCAAATCATCTCCTGCAATGTCACTGATGTGTCGTGAAACGATGTTGTTTGATGAAGGAATTGTCTGTATAGTTTTTTGGGCATCTTCCCCCAGCATTGTCCCAGCCATATCAGCGGCAGCAGGAAGACTTCGTATGGGGCTTGCCTGTCCGAGCCACTCAGTAGCTTACTATATAAGACACTTCTAGACCCCTTTTATTAATGGTATCTGTTGATTTTATACATGTTTATTCCTCGAAAGTCGTCTTAATTGTCGCTCAAAAAACTCCCGTGGCTTATTTTTCAAATTGGCATGTTTCGTTTCTAAATGTCTGCGCAAGAGTGAAGGTTTCCCACGAAAGAGTAACGGTTAATGTGATTGGATGGCCATTATTTGACAGTGTTATTTCGCTGAGCACTAGATGGTTTAATTTTATTTTTGGCAGTGAAACGACGCTAGTCGGGCGAGAGAAAAACATCACCCAAATGTATAGCCCCGTTGGAAAATCTAAATGGGACTGTTTGAAAATGCGAATCACATTTTTATTTGGCGTACCCCGGACGTCATGGTGCGTACCCTTTTTTGAGAATAGCCGTTTTACGCTATATTATTTCAAGGCTATAGCGTGCAAATACATATTTATTTATTTTACCATTTGCGAGTGTGACACACGAGACTGGCAGGAATATTAAGCGCTCAGCATTTATAAACATTGTTGTTTTAAATCATTATAGTCTAGACATTGCGAATATAGGCTGTGACTTAGAATGAACTTTTAGAAACGTGAGTGGCCAACGTCTGTGGCTTCAGGCTTGAGAGCAGGCCAACAGCCGTCGAATACCTTCTCCGCGCTTGCAGAGCCAGTGGTGATGCTAAACACCCTTCAGGCCAATCTTGCCAGGCTGAGCATTAATGCGGATATATATTTTTTCAATAGGTAGACCTAAAGATTTTTAGGCAAAATAACCCTATCAAAACGGAAAGCTTATTGAAAGAGGTAACAGGCCTATTGTGTAGATAATAGAATGAAAATGAACTCTACTTTTAAGAACATATTTTTGTTGTTTCTAAATAATTTTCTACAATAACACTAGCAACCCATCAAGCTCCTTTCCGTTAGCATGTGCACGTAGGACACCATCATGCTTTCGGGGTGCGTGTCTTCAAATTCCACAATAATTATTTAGTTGTGGACACAACATCATCGCACTCCCTCTCTTGCTCTTGGTCCTCATTTTTGTAAGTCACCTTGATTTTGCACCTGTATGTTTTGATCAGTTTCTTTATGATAATATTTAACTAACTCCATGACAGTAGCTAAAGCAAGGGGCTATAGCAGCACACAAGTAGACTTTAAATGCATGTTGGGCCCGGGCATGCCCTGAGCAAGTGAAGTGAATTGAGCACTACTGGAGTTAAATTGGAGCGGACGAGAAGACGACGATCCAGCCTTTGGGAAAACTCACTCTCGCTTCAGTTAAATTGGGCACGCTCTGCTCCGCTCTGCTATACTCTTTACGAGTTACACAGCAAATTAGAAAATAATTTTACATCAGTAGTTCTGCATGACATGTTATGTGATTTGAATGAGCTCAGTGGTAGGCAATTATGTCTTCAATGCCTTATCTGATTATCATTTTATGTACCAAGTTTAATTGAGATTTGTTTTCGATTGTCTTGCAGGGTTTCAAATGGTATATTGCTGGTAACCTTTGCAAACTTAAAAAAAAAATGTAAATGTATCACATGACATCTAGTGTCCTTTTTGGGTACTTGGGCTTTTGACAGGTGTCTATATCTGGCCCTCAAGATTTTTACAAAAATAGTAGAATGACTAAGCTGTAAAACTTTATCCTAAATATAAACCATTAACTTGGTGAATACCGTTGGTGTTTAATAGGATTTCAACATGAAATATCCTTTGTTTTACACATTTGACAATGTCAATATGTCTTTATTTTAAATGTTTTGGCACAAATGGTGGCAGTTGTGAAAAAAATCAATAGTTGGAAGAGTTGCAGAGTTAATTGAAATAATGCCATTGTTAAATAGATTTGATTGACTAATTAGGCTATTTTCTCTTTATGCATATCGTCTATATAATAGAAACTCATGGACATAGAAAGTAAAAAAGATATACTATATATGTGTATATATACAGTACCAGTCAAAAGTTGACACCTATTCTTTCCAGGGGTTTTATTTTTACTATTTTCTACATTGTAAAATAATAGTGAAGGCAAAACTATGAAGTTACACATGGAATCATGTAGTAACCAAAAAAGTGTTGAACAAATTAAAATATATTTGAGATTCTTCAAAGTAGCCACCCTTTGCCTTGATGACAGCTTTGCACACACTTGGCATGCTCTCCTTTCGAACCGCTTTGCACACACTTGGCATGCTCTCCTCTCGAGCCTGGCAATTCAATGCAAGGTGCCCTCAAATCAAATTTATTTATATAGCCCTTCTTACATCAGCTGATATCTCGAAAGTGCTGTACAGAACCCCAGCCTGAAACCCAAACAACAAGCAATGCAGGTGTAGAAGCACGGTGGCTAGGAAAAACTCCCTAGAAAGGCCAAAACCTAGGAAGAAACCTAGAGAGGAACCAGGCTATGTGGGGTGGCCAGTCCTCTTCTGGCTGTGCCGGGTGGAGATTATAACAGAACATGGCCAAGATGTTCAAATGTCCATAAATGACCAGCATGGTCAAATAATAATAATCAGAGTAGTTGTCAAGGGTGCAGCAAGTCAGCACCTCAGGAGTAAATGTCAGTTGGCTTTTCATAGCCGATCATTAGGAGTTTCTTTACCGCTCCTGCTGTCTCTACATTTACATTACATTTAAGTCATTTAGCAGATGCTCTTATCCAGAGCGACTTACAAATTGGTGAATTCACCTTCTGACATCCAGTGGAACAGCCACTTTACAATAGTGCATCTAAATCATTTAAGGGGGATTACTTATCCTATCCTAGGATAAGAAGAGAAGGATTACTTATCCTATCCTAGGTATTCTAGAGAGTTGAAAACAGCAGGTCTGGTAGCACGTCCAGTGAACAGGTCAGCGTTCCATAGCTGCAGGCAGAACAGTTGAAACTGGAGCAGCAGCACAGCCAGATGGACTGGGGACAGCAAGGAGTCATCATGCCAGGTAGTCCTGAGGCATGGTCCTCCGAGAGAAAGAAAGAAAGAGAATTAGAGAGAGCATACTTAAATTCACACAGGACCCCGGATAAGACAGGAGAAGGACTCCAGATATAACAAACTGACCCTAGCCCCCCGACACAAACTACTGCAGCATAAATACTGGAGACTGAGACAGGAGGGGTCAGGAGACACTGTGGCCCCATCCAATGATACCCCTGGACAGGACAAACAGGAAGGATATAACCCCACCCTCTTTGCCAAAGCACAGCCCCACACCACTAGAGGGATATCTTCAACCACCAACTTACCATCCTGAGAGAAGGTGGAGTATAGCCCACAAAGATCTCCGCCACAGCACAACCAAAGGAGGGGCGCCAACCCAGACAGGAAGATCACGTCAGTGACTCAACCCACTCAAGTTATGCACCCCTCCTAGGGACGGCATGAAAGAGCACCAGTAAGCCAGTGACTTAGCCCCTGTAATAGGGTTAGAGGCAGAGAATCCCAGTGGAGAGAGGGGTACCGGCCAGGCAGAGACAGCAAGGGCGGTTCGTTGCTCCAGAGCCTTTCCGTTCAACTTCACACTCCTGGGCCAGACTACACTCAATCATATGACCCACTGAAGAGAGGAGTCTTCGGTAAAGACTTAAAGGTTGAGACCGAGTCTGCGTCTCTCACATGGGGAGGCAGACCATTCCATAAAAATGGAGCCCTATAGGAGAAAGCCCTGCCTCCAGCTGTTTGCTTAGAAATTTACACAAATCCGACACGGACATTATTGTATTAGCTCGGTTTTACGGCTGTTTCTTTATTTTTTTTAACAAAGGGAAAATAATAGGTCTTCCAGCATATCGTCTTCTGTGCTCCGGGGTCTTGCTGTATCCTGTGGGGAACAAAACCGAACTCCCTCTTTTATCTCTTGTACTTAGCATGACTATACAGAAGTAACCTCTCTTCCCCAGTCCCCACCCCCATATGCTGCCCTTTTGGCAGCTTTGTGGTACTCGTCCAGCTGGTGAGCAATCAGCCCCTTGATTACTCACCAACCACAATCAGCCCCAATTAGTCCTGGCCGGAGAGCCCTTCGAGACCTGGCACGTCCAGCAGAGAGACCCATCGCCGCGTGATGTCGACTCCATCTGTCACCAGGCCTCGACAAGTCTCCCCCTGGTGGCCAACCTGCGGTACGCCACAATCCCTAATCCCTAACTAGTTTTCTCTCCTCTCTGAACCTCTGTCTATATTCTAGACATCATCATGATCACCCACCCATATGCCACTGAGTCTGCTGTCCTGCACCTGATGGTCAACGTACTGAATATGCCCCAGACAGACGTGGAGGGGGAGGCCTACAAAACAGTTGTCGGTATTATTTATTCTCTGCGGTAGTAAACATTGCTAATATATCATCAACACCGAGGGCATTATCACTTTTATTCAACGGGTTACCAACGTATCAAATAATGATTTACATATTTTCATATTTTTATTTTATTTTGATTAATTTATTCATACTATTTCATCCTTCCACAAGATAAAGATATAGTCCCAACATAAATATAGGGTCGTTACCCATGTAGGCTGGTTGTTCGTTCTAAATGTTCCATTGCCACACTGGCTGGGAATGTTCTTATTGCTTGCTTAGCTAGCCAACTACGGCTAACTTACAGTCATGTCAAACATTGCAGACAGAATAACAGCAAAATAGCTGCATTTGTGTTTAAGCTGTTTTTAGCTACATTTATTTACATACATCCATAACAATGAGCTTATGATACGCCATTTTGCCTGGCATAGAAAATGTGCTTTCTCATCAGGATACTGTTGTTCAGAGGAGCTAGCCAACAACACAACTAACACAATCACGTCAAACTGAAGCTGGAAAGACAGCAAACTAGCTGAGTTTTGTTTGACCTGTTTTCTATTCACATTTCTTTCTATTCACATATATATCCATAAAAATAATGCCAGCTGATTCATAATTTCGACCAGCTGAGAAAAGCTGTCTGCTTTTCTATCTCGTCTCGACTCCCAAGTTTATTACTATGAGACAGCTGGAGACCGAATTTCAATATGGAAACAATGTTGCAAATGTCAGAGAGACAGACAGCAAGGTTTATACAACTCTTTTCTGTTGAAAATCAAATGCTAGTCTAAAAGAAATGGGATATAATGTCTAGGCTGGGCTGATGAGACAGTTGATTGCGCTGAGAGATCAAACAGAGTAAATAGGCATATCACCGTCATAGCTTTAGCCGGTGGTAACTTGTGGAATACTAAAGGTTGTCAAAGTACTGTGTAAATTTTTTTATTTTTTTTAATACATTTGCAAAAATTTCTGAATCTGTTTTTGCTTTGTTATTATGGGGTATTGTGTGTAAATTGATGAGGATATATATTTTTTAAATCCATTTTTAGAATGAAGCTGTAATGTAACAAAATGTGGAGAAAGTCAAGGGGTCTGAATACTTTCCGAATGTGCATTATTTTAAGTCTGGTTATGACCCCTACATAAGAGTGTCAAAACCTACCACACAAGGCATAACATTCCATTACACCATAGCCTACTTGTCAACAGTATGTTTATGTTATTTGAAACATGTTAAATTGTCATTGTAATTGCGCACATGTTGATTTCAGACATGCACCTACTCCACTACCACTGCTCTGTTGCTGATAACTGGGATGAATGCAGGAGCAGATTTCCGGAGCAGCACAAGACACCCTCTTTGTGACTGATGACTGACATAAGGGCATGTACGTGATAGGCCTATATGGCTTGTATGATTATGATGGTCCTAGTGCTTCTTGTCAAAGTTTATTTTCTACAAGTTATTTAAAATATAATGAAAAAAACATGCCTGTAAAGGCTTCATTACAACAACAAAGTTCTTAAAAACAAACTTTAAAATGAAAGGAAAGTTCTTGGCAAGGCAAAAACACATTTGAATAAATGTGGGTTTTGACAGTTATATAGTGGTCATAACCAGCAATAAAATAATGCAAAATATGTCACAACAGGTGTAAATATATGGGTCATGACAATGTTATGTCAGCTGTTCTTACTTATTATGACATAGTTATGACCATGTCATAACATGTTATGACGCTGGGTGTCAAGTGAAGTGTTAGTGAAAAATCAGATTTTGGTACCTGTCCTATTGGACTGGAACAAGAATCCAATAGAAAAACCCTATCAGGTTTTGGAACCAATATAATAGGATTAAATCGTGTAGGATGGGTCCAAAACCTGATAGGATTTTCTTTTGGATTGTAATGGGATTTTTTAAATTTAAGTTCTATAGGAATTTTTGACTAGGGAGAATGCATAAGAGGAAATGGGAGTCACGTGGAATGACTCATGGCTGCAGGTGTGGCAGTAATATGGTAACAGCAACAGCCCCAGTCCAGACACAAGGAGGAATCGCCGTTGATGTGTATGCGGGATGGCTGTTCCCGACAGCCCTGGCTAGTCAGCAAAATACACCAACTACTGCTTTATGGATGATGCCACAATGGACTTGAGTCTCTCTTTCCTCTCCAGCAGCATACTACCCTGCATCCCACTGCTAGCTTGCTTCTGAAGCTAAGCAGGGTTGGTCCTGGTCAGTCCCTGAATGGGAAACCGGATGCTGCTGGAAGTGGTGTTGGAGGGTCAGTATCAGGCACCCTTTCTTCTGGTCTAAAAGAATAGCTCAATGCCCCAGGGCAGTGATTGGGGACATTGCCCTGTGTAGGGTGAAGTCTTTTGGATGGGACGTTAAACAGGTGTCCTGACTCTGTGGCCACTTAACTTCTTAAGGCTAGAGGGCACTATTTTCACATTTGGATGAAAAGTGTGCCCAAAGTAAACTGCCTGCTACTCAGGCCCAGAAGCTAAGATGTGCATATAATTGGTAGATTTAGATAGAAAACACTCCAAAGCTTCTAAAACTGTTAAAATGATGTCTGTGAGTATAACAGAACTTATACGGCAGGCGAAACCTCGAGGGTAAACCATCCAGGAATGTTTCTTTTTGAGGTCACTCTCTTTTCAATGGGTGTTCTATGTGGATCTAGATTTCTAAGGCACTTGCTTGCAGTTCCTATTGCTTCCAATAGATGTCAACAGTCTTTAGAAGTTGGTTGATATTTTTCCTTTGAGAAATGAAGTAGCCATTTCCTATCTGGGTGGATAGCCAAGTGTACTGTTGTGGTTGGGGCGTTCGACCTGAAAGCTCGCTCCAATTTGCTTTCGTCCGGTATTGAACACAGTTTATTCCGTCTGAAATTTGATCAATTATTTACATTTAAAAATAACTAAAATTGGACAAGGAAAGTTGTTTGAAATGTTTGGATCAAGTTTACAGGTAACTTATTAGATACTTTGTAGTCATGTTGCGCGAGTTGGAACCGGTGTATTTTCTGAATCAAACGCGCCAAATAAATTGACATTTTGGGGATACAACGACGGAATTTATCGAACAAAACAACCATTTGTGATGTTTAATGGACATATTGGAGTGCCAACAGAAGAAGATCTTCAAAGGTAAGGCATTAATTATATTGTTATTTCTGACTTTTGTGTCGTGCCTGGCGGGTTGAAATATGATTTTCATGTGTTTGTTTGATGGGGTGCTCTCCTCAGATAATAGCATGGTTTGCTTTCGCGGTAAAGCCTTTTTGAAATCTGACACTGTGGCTGGATTAACAAGAAATTCATATTTAAACCGATGTATAACACTTATGAATTATTATTATGAGTTTTTCTGTTTTTGAATTTGGCGCGCTGCTATTTCACTGGGTGTTGTCTTAATGGGATTGGCGCACGAAGGGATCACTAAGAAGTTTTGAAGATCGAATGGCACTTATTGTAAGAGTAGGGGTGTTAACCCTGGTGTCCTGGCTAAATTCCCAATCTGTCCTTCATACCATCATGGCTACCTAATCATCCCCAGCTTACAATTGGCT
The DNA here is from genome assembly GCF_036934945.1 of Oncorhynchus masou masou. NCBI lineage: Eukaryota > Metazoa > Chordata > Actinopteri > Salmoniformes > Salmonidae > Oncorhynchus > Oncorhynchus masou. The sequence goes on from NC_088217.1 coordinate 54,999,435, forward strand.
CATTCATTCCCCCCTCCTCTCACCTGTAACTATTCCCCAGGTCAGTCTCAGTGGAGGGAGGAATGCCTTGGACATCAGCAGTGGTCACCATCTGGTCAATCGTGGTGGACTGGTCAAGTTCAGTGTTCCCTCTAAACTGGGTGCGCAGTAGCCCGAGACTGCTATACAGGGAGAAGAAACATTAGCCCGAGACTGCCGTGCAGGGAAAAGAAACATTAGCCCGAGACTGCCGTACAGGGAGAAGAAACATTAGCCCAAAGAGATTGAACTTCACTCAGCTTTCTAGAGCAGTGGTCACCATCCGGTCAATCGCAGTAGACTGGTCGATCTTCAAGGCATTCCTAGTCGATCACCAAACATTTCTGTAACAAACCCAGCGATAAAGCCTTGTGTTCCTATTTTCTTTGTATTGTTGATAGTAGGTGCACCCGATTCAGCTGCTCTGTGCACCGGGTAAGCAACTGTTGCCATTTTGAACCATTTCATGTGTCTGAAGGTAGAAACTCTGCCTCCCCAGAGAGCAAATCAAGTGCACTATAGGTTTACCACTGGCCAATCAGATGGCTCAGATTACCGTGTATGCAGGAATAAGCAGGCATAAAAGAAAGCTAAAGCAAAATTCACACTGTGGGTTTTCAAAAAGTTTAAAACCATGACTAGAGGGAGACTGTCTACGAATACAGCAAAGAACTGTTATAAATGTGAGTTCTTCTTATTTCCACTCAGCACTACAATGAGCACTGCAGCAGTAATGAATGTGTAGGAAAGTTTATCTATAGTCTTGCGTTATTATTAGAGGCTTGGGTCTTTTTTAATATCAAGGAATCTTTCACTTTCTCTGTTCATAGGAGTAACAACATGAATTTGTGCATGAGGCAGAAATAGTGCGGTGTGACATGTGTTTTGCCATCAGCTGGAAGACGGTGTCCCTTTTTTGGTCCGTATCAGTGGAGGAAAGGGAGAGCTGAGGGAGGTTGAGAGGCGGACCTTCAGTCTCCTGCTCTCTCCCTCCACTGAGACTGACCATCATATGCAGGCACTATAAGCCCAGTAAAATACAAGTTACAAAGGAAATTATTTAAATGTATGTTCACTCAGCTGTGCCTCACAACGGATCTATTACTGGTCTGATCATATAGCCTACCTCAAATTTTGAAGTATATATATATTTTTTTAACAGCCCCAACAACAATGCATTGGCAGGGGAATTCAAGCAAAGCCAATATGCATGTATAATGTATTGGGTCTATAGCTTACTGCACAAACCTCATTGCTACAGTACAGTTTTTAATTGGTTAATGTTGCATAAGCTTTCGTTTTTTAAGTCGTGTAAATACAAAAACTGAGCGGTAGATGTCGGCTTGCATTTTGACTCAGAAAGTGATCTTGACTCAGAAAAGGTTGGTGACTACTGTTAACACTATCAACATTACCATTTAATGTGGCAATTTCGATCTGATAAATGCAATATTAGCCACTTTCAATGCTTGTTGTAGGCAGAATGCATCGAAATCGGATTTTATTGCATTGACACTCACGACTCAGCCCATACTCTACACAGACCAGTGCAGCATAACCAATCAGAGCTGCAGTAGGCCTATATGCAAATAGGCCATTGCCGTATATGGATCTGTGCCATTTAATTTGAACTGGACTGTGTTTACACTACAGTATGAGCGGTCATGAGTAGATGCGCTTGTTTTGATATCAAAGCGAGAGCTGCATGAAGCCACGTGTGCCCATTTTTTCATATCCTTTGTTAGTGAGTTATTAGCCCGGTGTTACGTTCCCCAGTTTCTGTGTTGTTGTGGGTTAATGTGTGTATTTCAGAAAATGGCTTCCAAAGTCCAAAGCAGCTGATTGGTTGGCCACATTGCTAATTGGAGCTCTGACCCTGCCCCCTTGTCAGGGGATACAGCTGTCTTCAATTACAGACTCATTCTGCAGCTGGATATAAGCCAGTGTTTCTTTGTTAGGAGGAGAGAGAGCATCTACCTCCCCGTAGCACTCACTTCCATCATCATGAAGTGCTTTGAGAGACTAGTCAAGGACCATATCACCTCCACCCTACCTGATACCCTAGACCCACTCCAATTTGCTTACTGCCCAAATAGGTCCACAGACGATGCAATCTCAACCACACTGCACACTGCCCTAACCCATCTGGACAAGAGGAATACCTATGTGAGAATGCTGTTCATCGACTACAGCTCGGCATTCAACACCATAGTACCCTCCAAGCTCGTCATCAAGCTCGAGACCCTGGGTCTCGACCCCGCCCTGTGCAACTGGGTACTGGACTTCCTGACGGGCCGCCCCCAGGTGGTGAGGGTAGGTAACAACATCTCCTCCCCGCTGATCCTCAACACTGGGGCCCCACAAGGGTGCGTTCTAAGCCCTCTCCTGTACTCCCTGTTCACCCACGACTGCGTGGCCACGCACGCCTCCAACTCATTCATCAAGTTTGCGGACGACACAACAGTGGTAGGCTTGATTACCAACAACAACGAGACGGCCTACAGGGAGGAGGTGAGGGCCCTCGGAGTGTGGTGTCAGGAAAATAACCTCACACTCAACGTCAACAAAACTAAGGAGATGATTGTAGACTTCAGGAAACAGCAGAGGGAACACCACCCTATCCACATCGATGGAACAGTAGTGGAGAGAGTAGCAAGTTTTAAGTTCCTCGGCATACACATCACAGACAAACTGAATTGGTCCACTCACACAGACAGCATCGTGAAGAAGGCGCAGCAGAAATTTGGCTTGTCACCAAAAGCACTCACAAACTTCTACAGATGCACAATCGAGAGCATCCTGGCGGGCTGTATCACCGCCTGGTACGGCAACTGCTCCACCCTCAACCGTAAGGCTCTCCAGAGGGTAGTGAGGTCTGCACAACGCATCACCGGGGGCAAACTACCTGCCCTCCAGGACACCTACACCACCCGATGTTACAGGAAGGCCATAAAGATCATCAAGGACATCAACCACCCGAGCCACTGCCTGTTCACCCCGCTATCATCCAGAAGGCGAGGTCAGTACAGGTGCATCAAAGCTGGGACCGAGAGACTGAAAAACAGCTTCTATCTCAAGGCCATCAGACTGTTAAACAGACACCACTAACATTGAGTGGCTGCTGCCAACACACTGACACTGACTCAACTCCAGCACTTTAATAATGGGAATTGATGGGAAATGATGTAAATATATCACTAGCCACTTTAAACAATGCTACCTTATATAATGTTACTTACCCTACATTATTCATCTCATATGCATACGTATATACTGTACTCTATATCATCGACTGCATCCTTATGTAATACATGTATCACTAGCCACTTTAACTATGCCACTTTGTTTACATACTCATCTCATATGTATATACTGTACTCGATACCATCTACTGTATCTTGCCTATGCTGCTCTGTACCATCACTCATTCATATATCCTTATGTACATATTCTTTATCCCCTTACACTGTGTATAAGACAGTAGTTTAGGAATTGTTAGTTAGATTACTTGTTGGTTATTACTGCATTGTCGGAACTAGAAGCACAAGCATTTCGCTACACTCGCATTAACATCTGCTAACCATGTGTATGTGACAAATAAAATTTGATTTGATTTGATCTGGGTATGTCCTGTATTGGTTGTTGCTCAGAGAGAGACAAGGCAAGAAGGGCATTCTAAGCCATCAAAAGGAACATAAAATTCAACATACCAATTAGGATCTGGCTAAAAATACTTGAATCAGTCATAGAACCCATTGCCCTTTATGATTGTGAGGTCTGGGGTCCGAACACCAACCAAGATTTCACAAAATGGGACAAATTGAGACTACATGCAGAGTTCTGCAAAAATATCCTCTGTGTACAACGTAGAACACCAAATAATGCATGCAGAGCAGAATTAGGCAGATACCCACTAATTATCAAAATCCAGAAAAGAGCCTTTAAATTCTACAACCACCTAAAAGGCAGTTATTCCCAAACCTACAGAGAGATTAACCTGGAGAAGAGTCCCCTAAGCAAGCTGGTCCTGGGGCTCTGTTCACAAACACAAACACACCCCACAGAGCCCCAGGACAGCAGCACAATTAGACCCAAGCAAATCATGAGGAAACAAAAAGATAATTACTTGACACATTGGAAAGAATTAACAAAAAAACAGTGCAAACTAGAATGCTATTAGGCCCTAAACAGAGAGTACACAGTGGCAGAATACCGGACCACTGTGACTTGACCCAAACTTAAGGAAAGCTTTGACTATGTACGGACTCAGTGAGCATAGTCTTGCTATTGAGAAAGGCCGCCGTAGGTAGACATGGCTCTCAAGAGAAGACAGGCTATGAGCACACTGCCCACAAAATTAGGTGGAAACTGAGCTGCACTTCCTAACCTCCTGCCCAATGTATGACCATATTAGAGACACATATATCCCTCAGATTACACAGATCCACAAAGAATTCAAAAACAAACCCAATTTTGATAAACTCCCATATCTACTGGGTGAAATACCACAGTGTGCCATCACAGCAGCAAGATGTGTGACCTGTTGCCACAAAAAAAGGGCAACCAGTGAAGAACAAACACCATTGTAAATACAACCCATATTTATGCTTATTTATTTTCCCTTGTGTACTTTAACCATTTGTACATTGTTACAACACTGTATATATACATAATATGACATTTGTAATGTCTTTATTGTTTTGAAACTTCTGTGTGTATAATGTTTGCTGTTAATATTTTGTTTATTATCTACCTCACTTGAGAGAGCGCTTCTTGGTATATCCTGTATTTTGTTGTTGGTCTGTATAATTTGTGAAGTATATTGTAGCCTGTCCTGCTGATGTTTGTGTATGCCATAGGACTGTGTTTTTGATTAGTGAAATTGTTCACTTTTTAAGTTTGTATTCTGTTTCATTTGTTCCCAGGGGGGAAGGTACCTTGGGAGTGCTTTGGCAAGAGGACTGAGGGCATACATTTACCAGTAGTATGTGCTATGTCTATGCACACTAGGTAAGACCTGGGTGGACCATCCCCTGTATTTTGGTTAGTGTGCCAGTTGGACCTAGTTAGGTAAATAATGGGTAGAAGAGGGGGCTCTAACTTTCTTTGCTTTGGTTCCGTCCAGCCCCTTTTCCCTAAATTACCACGGTGTGAAGGAATAAATTCCCTGTAATATATTCTGTCTCTGTCATCCTTACCCGCACCTACAGTCACATACCTCTTTAACTCCATGGGGGAGTTGAGCGTAGCAGGGTGTTGCGTTCCCTCCAAGAGGCATGTGTAACACCAGATCTTTAAAATGTGTAGTCGGCAATAGGGGAGTGGTTGCTTACTACAAGCACAAAAGGTGTAGATTTCTAGACATCTTTGAAAAGCGAGTCAGGTAAAGAGCTTTTTTTTTGTCTTAAAGGCGCAGTGATGTGTTTTGAGACAGCCTTGAATATGCTAAGTATCCAATAGGCAGAGGGTAGAATACTTTCTGATTCTCTGTAATAATGGTATGGGAATAATACATCTGATTTTGTAAAGGGGTTTCTTGCATCAAACACAACAATATTTTCAGTAGGCCTACATTTAACACCACACAATGGCTGCTGCAGTAGGCTGAAGAACAGCTATTTCCATGTTAAAATGTTATGGGATGCATTTTCCTTGTTTTTGATGGTAGGCCACTCTGGTAGGCCTACATTATGATCTATTAAAACTGTTACTTGAAGCAGGTACAGCCTCAGTGTTCACAGTAAACGCACGCTGGAAGTTGCACCGAATTTTCAAAATGTTCAAGTTTGAACTCAGCAGACTTGACATTTGGTTGGTTTTGAAAGGGGACTTGAGTATTTGCTAGACGATGGAGTTAGTGTAGATGTGGTGGCCAATGACAGAGCACCATACGTCCGCAAGAAGATGCGCGAGTCATACCCTGACATCAAACATGAGTTTGACACCTGGCATGTAGCTAAAGGTAAGTTACACATCTGAGATTTGAGGCAATGCAACATTGCATATACTCTAGGTCTTATTCTAATTATCTTTTTGTATTGTGGTGACCTTGTTTTGTAAGCAGAGAGACCCTACCAAACAGCATATATCTATGGTGGCAGAGTTGATAGTGCGCTGGGCTTTGAGCCGGAAGGTTGAGGGTTTGCACAACACGCCATACATGTGTCAGTGGTGTCACAAGTGTAATGATGGATGTCAGGCCATCAGAATTCACGGACCACTGTGTAAGGTGGCTGAGATTATGTTGTGGTGCATTCCAGGTCTTGCAGGGTCCAGCATGCCAGACAACTTGCTGCTAAAGGACTGCCTGGGATGTTTTGACAGTGGGGAACTGGACGGAGGGCCAGCCATATCAAATTCTGATGTATTGCTACAGTTGGAAGTTTACATACACCTTAGCCAAATACATTTAAAGTTTCACAATTTCTGACATTTAATCCAAGTAAAAATTCCCTGTTTTAGGTCAGTTAGGATCACCACTTTATTTTAAGAACGTGAAATATCAGAATAATAGTAGAGTGATTTATTTAAGCTTTTATTTCTTTCATCCTATTTCCAGTGGGTCCGAAGTTTACATACACTCAATTAGTATTTGGTAGCATTGCCTTTAAATTGTTTAACCGGTAACAAGGACACCAGCCAGCTTCAGCTCGGTCAATACCTGCCAATCTGTAGAGCGCAATATCAACCCAGAGCATATCGGTCTGCTTTTTCTCTATCACATCACTGGATTCCTACTGCAAGCTCTGGACCAGTACACCGGATCATCGCAGTTAGTTAGCTGCAACTTGAGTAGCTACTGCTGGCTAACTCTTCTGTCCCGAAGCAAGCACCAGATGGGCCTAGCTCAAGGCAAGCTCAAGGCTATCCCCCGGCTAGCTGAAGAGGTCTACCAGCTAATTATTGGGATACAATACCTTTTGCTAATTGGCCTGGACCCTTTTGGCCAACAAGGAGCCTCGCCGATCCATCACGACTGGTCTGCCGACGGAATCATCCAAGGAGGTTTCAACAGGCTTTTCCGTTGCGACATCACCGTAGACACATCTGCTAGCCTCGGCCCGCTAGCTTTCTGAATCGCTCTGTCTACAGCTCGCCTAGCAAAGTAGCGACTACCGAACGGCTCCCTCACCCACCTATTGCTGCTCATTGGACCCTATGATCACTCGGCTACACATGCCTCTCCCTAATGTCAATATGCCTTGTCTACTGCTGTTTAGGTTAGTTATTATTTTATTTCACTGTAGGGCCCTCAGCCCGCCCTACTGGCCTTAGGTCTTTTGTCCCCACACACACACGTGGAGACCTCACCTGGTTTAACTTGTGCTATCCTACCGACTGTACTCACATCTTACCATACCCTTGTCTGTACATTATGCCCTCAATTTATTCCCCTCACCCCCAGAAATCAGCTACTTTTATTCTGTTTCCAACGCACTAGACAACTAGTTCTTATAGCCTTTAGCCGTACCCTTATCCTACTCCTCCTCTGGTGATGTAGAGGTTAACCCAGGCCCTGCAGTTCCCAGAACCACACCTATTCCCAGGCGCCAGGCACTCTCATTTGTTGACTTCTGTAACCGTATAAGACTTGGTTTCATGCATGTTAACATCAGAAGCCTCCTCCTTAAGTTTGTTTTATTTACTGCTTTTCACACTCCCTGATGTCCTAGCCGTGTCTGAATCCTGGCTTAGGAAGGCCACCAAAGGTTCTGAAATTTCCATCCCCAACTACAACATTTTCCGACAAGATAGAACTGCCAAAGGGGGCGGATTTGCAATCTACTTCAGAGAGCCTGCAGAGTTCTGTCTTACTATCCAGGTCTGTGCCCAAACAATTTGAGCTTCTACTTTTAAAAATCCACCTTTCCAGAAACAAGTCTCACCATTGCATTGTTTTTGACCATCCCCAGCTGTGCCCTGGACACCATATGTGAATTAATTGCCCCCCATTTTTTATTTTTTTATTTCACCTTTATTTAACCAGGTAGGCTAGTTGAGAACAAGTTCTCATTTGCAACTGCAACCTGGCCAAGATAAAGCAAAGCAGTGTGACACAGACAACAACACAGAGATACACATGGAGTAAAAAATAAACAAGCCAATAACACAATAAACAAATCAATGAAAGTCTATATACAGTGTGTGCAAAAGGCATGAGGAGGTAGGCAATAAATAGGCCATAGGAGCGAATAGTTACAAATTAGGAGATTAACACTGGAGTGATAAATGAGCAGATGATGATGTGCAAGTAGAGATACTGGTGTGCAAAAGAGCAGAAAAGTAAATCAAATAAAAATAGTATGGGGATGAGGTAGATAGATTGGGTGGGCTATTTACAGATGGATTAGGACAGCTGGAGTGATCGCTTAGCTGCTCAGATAGTTGAAGTTTAAAGTTGGTTAGGGAAATAAAAGTCTCAAACTTCAACGATTTTTGCAATTCGTTCCAGTCACTGGCAGCAGAGAACTGGAAGGAAAGGCGGCCAAATTAAGTGTTGTCTTTGGGGATCATCAGTGACATACCTGCTGGAATGTGTGCTATTGGTGGGTGTTGTTAAATCCGTAACCATGGGCACCCTCATAGATATCATCCTGACAATCTTTCCCTGTAAATACATCTCTACTGTCTTCAGCCAGGATCTTCGCGATCCTCTACCTGTGTCCATAATGGGTACACTGTCAAACGACCACCCCTCATCACTGTCAAAAGCACTTCAGTGAGCAGGCCTTTCTAATCAACCTGGCCCGGGTATCCTGGAATGATATTGACCTCATCCCGTCAGTAGAGGATGCCTGGTTGCTCTGCAAAAGTGTTCTCCTCTCCATCTTAAATAAGCATGCCCTATTCAAATGTAGAACTAAGAAAAGATATAGCCCTTGGTTCACTCCAGACTGGACTGCCTTTGGCCAGCACAAGCATCCTGTGGCGTACTGCATTAGCATCGAATAGCCCCTGTGATATGCAACTTTTCAGGGAAGTCAGGAAGCAATATACACAGTCAGTTAGGAAAGATAAGGCTAGCTTTTTCAAACAAAATAGCATCCTGTAGCACTAATTCCAAAAAGTTTTGGAACACTAAAGTCCATGGAGAATAAGAGCACCTCCTCCCACTGCACTGGGGCTAGGAAACACTGTCACCACTGATAAAAATACCATAATCAATCATTTCAATAAGCATTTTTCTACGACTGGCCTTGCTTTCCACCTGGCTACTCCTACCTGGCCAACAGCTCTGCACCCCCGCAGAAATGTTCCCAAGTCTAGACAGCTCAAGTTCTGAAAGAGTTGCAAAATCTAGATCCCTACAAAGCAGCTGGGCTAGACAATCTGGACCCTCTCTTTTAAAATTATCTACTGAAATTATTGCAACCGCTATTACTTGCCTGTTCAACCTCTCTTTCGTATTGTCTGAGAATCCCATAGATTAGAAAGCTGCCACATTCATCCCCCTCTTCAAAGGAGGAGACACTCTTGACCCAAACTGCTATATACCTATATCTACCCTACCCTGTCTTTCTAAAATCTTTGAAAGCCAAGTTAACAAACAGATTACCGACCATTCCGAATCTTACCGTACCTTCTTCGCTATGCAATTTGGTTTCAGAGCGGGTCATGGATGCACCTCAGTCACGCTCAAGGTCCTAAACGATATCATAACCGCTATCGATAACAGACAATACTGTGCAGCTGTCTTCACCTGTACGCACTCGTTGGCTGGCCCTCGCTTCATACTCGTCGCCAAACCCACTGGCTCCATGTCATCTACAAGACCTGCTTGGTAAAGTCCCCCCTTATCTCAGCTCGCTGGTCACCATAGCATCTCCCACCTGTAGCACACGCTCCAGCAGGTACAGTGCCTTGCAAAAGTGTTCGGCCCCCTTGAACTTTGCGACCTTTTGCCACATTTCAGGCTTCAAACATAAAGATATAAAACTGTATTTTTTTGTGAAGAATCAACAACAAGTGGGACACAATCATGAAGTGGAACGACATTTATTGGATATTTCAAACTTTTTTAACAAATCAAAAGCTTAAAAATTGGGCGTGCAAAATTATTCAGCCCCCTTAAGTTAATACTTTGTAGCGCCACCTTTTGCTGCGATTACAGCTGTATGTCGCTTGGGGTATGTCTCTATCAGTTTTGCACATCGAGAGACTGAAATTTTTTCCCATTCCTCCTTGCAAAACAGCTCGAGCTCAGTGACGTTGGATGGAGAGCATTTGTGAACAGCAGTTTTCAGTTCTTTCCACAGATTCTCGATTGGATTCAGGTCTGGACTTTGACTTGGCCATTCTAACACCTGGATATGTTTATTTTTGAACCATTCCAATGTAGATTTTGCTTTATGTTTTGGATCATTGTCTTGTTGGAAGACAAATCTCCATCCCAGTCTCAGGTCTTTTGCAGACTCCATCAGGTTTTCTTCCAGAATGGTCCTGTATTAGGCTCCATCCAACTTCCCATCAATTTTAACCATCTTCCCTGTCCTTGCTGAAGAAAAGCAGGCCCAAACCATGATGCTGCCACCACCATGTTTGACAGTGGGTATGGTGTGTTCAGGGTGATGAGCTGTGTTGCTTTTACGCCGAACATAATGTTTTGCATTGTTGCCAAAAAGTTCAATTTTGGTTTCATCTGACCAGAGCACCTTCTTCCACATGTTTGGTGTGTCTCCCAGGTGGCTTGTGGCAAACTTTAAACAACACTTTTTATGGATATAAGAAATTTTAAGAAACTTTAAGAAATGGCTTTCTTCTTGCCACTCTTCCATAAAGGCCAGATTTGTGCAATATACGACTGATTGTTGTCCTATGGACAGAGTCTCCCACCTCAGCTGTAGATCTCTGCAGTTCATCCAGAGTGATCATGGGCCTCTTGGCTGCATCTCTGATCAGTCTTCTCCTTGTATGAGCTGAAAGTTTAGAGGGACGGCCAGGTCTTGGTAGATTTGCAGTGGTCTGATACACCTTCCATTTCAATATTATTGCTTGCAAAAAAAGTTTGAAATATCCAATAAATGTCGTTCCACTTCATGATTGTGTCCCACTTGTTGTTGATTCTTCACAAAAAAATACAGTTTTATATCTTTATGTTTGAAGCCTGAAATGTGGCAAATGGTCGCAAAGTTCAAGGGGGCCGAAATACAGTGCCTTGCGAAAGTAATCTCTCTAGTCACCCCCAAAACCAATTCTTTCTTTGGCTGCCTCTCCTTCCAGTTCTCTGCTGCCAATGACTGGAACGAACTACAAAAATCTCTGAAACTGGAAACACTTATCTCCCTCACTAGCTTTAAGCACCAACTGTCAGAGCAGCTCACAGATTACTGCACCTGTACATAGCCCACCTATAATTTAGCCCAAACAACTACCTCTTTCCCTACTGTATTTAATTAATTTATTTATTTTGCTCCTTTGCACCCCATTATTTTTATTTCTCCTTTGCACATCTACCATTCCAGTGTTTTACTTGCTATATTGTATTTACTTTGCCACCATGGCCTTTTTTTGCCTTTACTTCCCTTATCTCACCTCATTTGCTCACATTGTATATAGACTATAGAAAAAAAGGAGAATAAGGACACATATGGAAAATCGATTTCAATACTCCCAACTCACGAGGAAAATGTATGGGGGAGGGGGGACAAACAAACAAGGAAATATACATTTTTTTTGACTGTATGTTTGTTTTACTCCATGTGTAACTCTGTGTCGTTGTATGTGTCAAACTGTTTTGCTTTATCTTGGCCAGGTCGGAATTGTAAATGAGAACTTGTTCTCGACTTGCCTACCTGGTTAAATAAAGGTGAAATAAAAAAAATAAAAAAATTTACCTGGCCAAGGATTTTGACTCTGTTAATCACCGCATTCTAATCGGTAGACTAAATAGCCTTGGTTTCTCAAATGACTGCCTCGCCTCATTCACCAAATACTTCTCAGAGTTCAGTTCGTCAAATCGGAGGGCCTGTTGTTAGGACCTCTGGCTGTCTCTATGGGGGTGCCTCATGGTTCAATTCTCAGGCCGACTCTTTTCTTTCTTGCTGCTGGTAATTCTCTGATCCACATCTACGTAGACAACACCATTCTGTATACATCTGGCCCTTCGGACAACAAACCTCAATGAGCTTCAATGCCATTCAACACTCATTCTGTGGCCTCCAAATGATTTTAAAATGCTAGTCAAACTAAATGCTTGCTCTTCAACTGATTGCTGTCCGCCTGACTAGCATCACTATTCTGGACAGTTCTGACTTAGAATATGTGGACAACTATAAATACCTAGGTGTCTGGCTAGACTGTAAACCCTCCTTCCAGACTCACATTATGCATCTCTAATCCAAAATTAAATCAAGAATCGGCTTCCTATTTCACAACAAAGCCTCCTTCACTCATGCTGCCAAACATATCCTCCTAAAACTGACTATCCTACCGATCTTTGAATTCGGTGTCCTTTACAAAATTGCCTCCAACACTCATCAAATTGGATGTAGTCTATCACAATGCCATCTGTTTTGTCACCAAAGCCCCATATACTACCCACCACTGCAACCTGTATGCAGTGGTTGGCTGGCCCTCGTTACATATCTGTCGCCAAACCCACTGGCTCTAGGTCATCTATAAGTCTTTGCTAGGTAAAGCCCCACCTTATCTCAGTTCACTGGTCACCATAGCAACACCCACCCGTAGCACGCACTCCAACAGGTATATTTCACTGGTCATCCCCAAAGCCAACACCTGCTTTGGCCGCCTTTCCGTCCAGTTCTCTGCTGCCAATGACTGGAACGAATTGCAATAATCACTGAAGCTGGAGACTTATCTTCCTCTGACTTTAAGCATCAGCTGTAAGAGCATTTTACCGATCACTGTACCTGTACACCGCCCATCTGTAAATGGCACACCCAACTACCTCATCCCCATATTTATTTATTTTCTCTTTTGCACCCCAGTATCTTTACTTGCACTCCAGTGTTTAATACCTAAATTGTAATTACTTCACCTCTATGGCCTATTTATTGCCTTACCTCCCTAATCTCACTGCATTTGCACACTGTACATAGATTTTTCTATGGCGTTATTGACTGTACGTTTGTTTATCCCATGTGTAACTCTGTGTTTTGTCGCACTGCTTTGCTTTATCTTGGCCAGGTCACAGTTGTAAATGAGAACTTGTTCTCAACAGGCCTACCTGGTGAAATAAAAAAACAATTTCTGGTGAATGAGACAAGACTAACAAGGGAAATACATTAACTAATAGTACAGGTAGATGGCAATAAACTATACTACAGAGATGCAAAATAAGTTAGAGGAAAAACAAAAAGAACTTGAGGAACTTATTTAAGAAATATCTAATGCAATCTATTTCTAAATTAAAGCAAACTGGATGGAAAATGGAGAAAAATGCACAAAATTCTTCTTGAATCTCCAATACATGAATGCTAACAAAAATAATTTGCAGAAACTCGTTACTGAAAACATCTGATTCTCCAAATTATATTTTAAAAGAGGAAGCTAAATATTTTAGGCAGATGTTCTCTTTTCTGTCTCATCCTCTCCCACTGAATGACAATTACAGTAAGGAATTATTTCCAAATATTATAAATGGAAAATGAACACATGTACAGGAAGATAAAGGCGAAAGCCAAATGAGAGGAATAACTTTAAAATCCTTTCAGTCTGGGAAAACCCCAGGGCTTGATGATACACTTATGTCAAGTATTTTTGATTGTTTTAACTACTCTTATAGAAAAGGTAGTCTGTCAGGTACTGAGCAGGAAGGTCTGATTTCTCTATTATTAAAACAAGACCCAGATGGCAAATAGACTGGATCTTTATATCTAAAAACTGGAGGCCCCTTACATGTCAATATTGTCATGCAAAAATACTAGCAAAGTGCATAGCACTCAGAATTAAAAGGGTTTTACCAAGTATTGTTCATCCTGATCAGACAGGTTTTTTACATGGGCGATACATTGGAGATTATTTACAACAACTACTAGAAATAATAAACATGAAACATCTATGAAGCCAGGCCTGGTATTTATAGCGGATTTTGAGAAGGCATTTGATAAAGTAAGACTGGATTTGATATATAAACGCGCTGATTGTTTTTCTTCAATTTTTGTTATTTTCTTATAAAATGGGTCAAAATAATGTATAGCAACCCCAGGTGTAAAATAATAAACGTGTACTTCTCAGAGTTTTGAATTGTCAAGAGGAGTTAAACAAGGGTGTCCACTGTCACCATATCTATTCATTATGGCCATCGAAATGCTTTCTATTAAAATCAGATCCAATAACATTAGAGGATTATAAATGCAAGGCTTAAAAACAAAGGTGTCCATGTGTGCCAATGACTCCAGTTTTATATGAAGTCCACAAGCTAGATCCCTGCAATGTCTCATTGAAGATAAGTATACAATATTACGTTTTGGATCTTTAAAAAATATAACTTTTACTCTACCCTACAGTTTACCTATAAAATGGGCTGATGGTGGTAGACATACATGGCATTCATATCACAAAAGATATAAATAAGCTCCCCAAAATGAATTTCAATATAATACTTGTAAAAATAGACAGGATCCTGCAACCATGAAGAGGTAAATACCTGTATTTCTGGAAAAATTGCCCTGATTAACTCCTTAGTCATGTTTACTCACTTACTTATGGCACGACCTACTCCTGATGATTTGTTTTTCAAATCAAATATTTTTCTTTATCTGGGACACTGAACCTGACAAAAGTAAAATTATCTGTCTTTTTCAAACCAGCATTAGAGCTGGCTTCCATTTCATCCCCCTGAAAAGATAGAATAAATACTATGTGTCACGGCTCCTCCTCTGCATTGCAGGGGCGGTTCCTCCTGCAGGCAGAGGAGGGTCGTTAGTGATTGGAGTCACCAGGGATCAGAGTATTAAAACTGTCACTAATCACCTCTCTCTGCTCCTCCAGGTAGGAACCTGTTTTGTTTGTAGTTTGCATTGGTTTCACACACATACATGCACCTTACATTATGATACTTCCACACCTCATTCCTTTTTCTTACTTTAAAGTTAATAGTTTTGTTTACAATAAAAAAAAAATTAATTGGCCTATACCTGTTGTTCGCGTCCCCTCATTTTTTTGCCACAGGCTATGAGCCGGCCTGTGACAAGTGGGGGCTCATCCGTAAGTTAAAGTTAATTGAACTTTAGTCTTACTTTAGTATTTTAGTTTACTTTAACATTTTGTTATAGTTGGTTATAGTTGTCTAGATTGTCTTTGTCTTATTATTTTGTTTGTTTATTTGTAATTTGGCTTATTTTGATCATTGTTTTGTAGTTAACTTGGGTTAGTTTAGTTTGCCAACTTTTTGTTGGAGGGGATGTTTTGGTTGGGCCAATATTGGAGAGAGCATTGAGAGCCATGTGTTCTTTTGGTTCAGTTAGCTTGGTAGCTAAATTTGGTTAGCAATTCACTCTGGGTTTTTCTGGGTTTTGTTCAGGTGGGAGTCCTCATGTTCAGGCTTATCAGCGAGTGTCAATAGGAGGCTCGTGGTGTTTTTGTTTTAGGTGGCAGTGAACGTGGGTAGAGCATCCTTTTCCCTTACATCGGCTCGGGAGCACCTCCATGGTTATGGGTGGGCCTCCAGTTTCTGGTTGTCTTTTCCACTCCATTGTTTTTTTGTGCATAAAACCCCACCACATGTGACTGCACGAGTTGTGTTTTTTTGCATTTGTAATAGTTGTATTGGTTGAGGAAAATGTCTTCCATTTAGAGTAGTTTTGTTCAAGCTCCTTCAGAGGTATCCTTAGAGTTGTACTAAGGAGCAGTTAATTTAAATTGCTGAACATTATCAGATTGAGATTGTTGATAAAAGGAGATTAAAGCAGGGTCTTAGAGAAATGGGTGTTTTTTGGGGTCAGTCTGCTAGTAGTGAGGGTGCAGGTTTTCAGTTTAGCCCTTCATGAACCTTTGAGCAGCAAAGGGAGCTGTTGCAAATGCAGTTAGAGCGATTGAGAAATGCTAATAGACCAGAAGGACTACCACAGTATGATGTTTCACATAATCTTTGTTTGTTGCCTAAATTAGATGAGTCAGATCCAGACACATACTTTGCTTTAGTTGAGTGTATTGTGGAAGCTAGAGCTTGGTCAGATTTGGACATGACTATGTTGTTGCAGTGTGTACTTACAGGTAAAGCACGTGAGGTTTTTACAGCACTGAGTAAAAGTTTTTGCTAAAGTTAAATCAGCAGTTCTGAAGGTCTACGAGCTTGTGCCAGAGGCATATCGTCGACGTTTTCATTACAGGAAAAAGTTAAATTCACAAACCTATTCTGAGTTTGTTCGTGATTTCGCTTCTGCATTTAATCGTTGGTGTACAGGTTCTGAAGTTAGTACTTTTGAGGGTCTGTCTAATTTGATTGTGTTAGAACAGTTAAAATATTCTGTGTCTGACCAGGTTGCTTCATACATGAATGAACGTAAAGTTAAGTTTCCAAGTGATGCAGCAATCCTTGCAGATGAGTACAGGCTAACACATAAAAGCCATTTTGAGTCAAACAGTGACATGTACTATAAAAATAACTTTACTCCTAGGAATAGTAGGTCACCTTTTTCTGGGGCTTCTTTCCAAAGACCTCAG
The DNA here is from genome assembly GCF_036934945.1 of Oncorhynchus masou masou. Lineage (NCBI taxonomy): Eukaryota > Metazoa > Chordata > Actinopteri > Salmoniformes > Salmonidae > Oncorhynchus > Oncorhynchus masou. The sequence continues at coordinate 55,016,079 of NC_088217.1, forward strand.
CAGAAGATTTAGTCCTCCAGACCCAAACAAATGTCAGGTCAAGTTAAACCTCCTGATGACAAGTCCTGTTGCAGCCTCTGACCACCAGGGTGAGCTTCTTCATCCACTCGTTGAGTTTGATTCTGTCTTCCCACTGATTTTTCAGCCTTTATTTCAGATGGTGTAGTGTCCCTGGTAGATGGCAACCAAAATGTTTCAATCAAGATCTTAAGAGACACTGGAGCTTTCGATTATTTTATTCTGGAATCTGTTTTGCCATTCTCTAAAGAGTCTGATACTGGCAGTTGTGTATTGGTATGTGGTGTGGGTTTAGTTCCATTCTTGTGTCCTTTACATGAAGTTACCCTAAAATGTGGTCTGGTAGAGGGTGATGTAGATGTTGGGGTTAGACCCCAGTTGCCAGTAGAGGGAGTCTACATGATTTTGGGGAATGACTTGGCAGGTAGTAAGGTGTGGGCAGATGGCAAATTATACATCTGTAAGAAGCAACCTTCAGTGTCACCTGCAAGGGAATCGCAGGATCAAAACTGTATGTCTCCTGAGGTATTTCCAGTTTGTGCGGTTACCCGCGCGGCCTCTCGTAAGGAGATTGAGAGTAAGCCAGAAAGTCTTGAGTTGCCAGTCAAACTCCAGCGCACAAGCAAGCCAAACCAGGTTGTAAAGCCAGCACGTTTGTATCCAATAACAGCCATAGGGCAACCTTTGAGCATCTTATTATCGATTGTGTTGGGCCTTTACCATGTCAGGTCATAGCTACTTATTAACTTGTGTCAAGCAACCAGATATCCGGCAGCTTTTTCCTTGCGTACCATAACTACTGATTTTGAAGTTAACTCAATTTATTTCAACATTTGAGATTCCAAAAATCATCCAGTCAGATATGGGGTCTAACTTTACCTCCCATTTATTTGCTCAGGTTCTCAAACAGCTTAAAGTAAAACACAAGTCTACTGCGTTCCATGCCCAGAGCCAGGGAGCTTTGGAACATTTTCATCAAACTTAAAAATCCTTGCTTCGTGCTTACTGTACAGAACTGTCTGCAGATTGGGAGGAGGGGTTACCTTGGCTGTTACTAGCTGCTCATGAAGTAGTGCAAGAAAGCACAGGGTTTAGCCCAAATTACTTAGTATTTGGTCATAAGGTGCGTGGGCCTTTAGCAGTGTTGCAGGATGGTTGTTTGCCTGAGGAACCACCTCTGAACCTTATTGACTATGTAAATGGTTTTAGGTTGAATTTGTATAGGACTGGTGAAAGAAACTAAAATCTTCTCAACTGAAATATGACGGACAGGCTGAGCTGCATGAGTTTAGTCCCGGTGATCTTGTACTTTACATACATCATGCACTTTACATACACCTTACATTATGATACTTCCACACCTCATTAATTTTTCTTAGTTTAAAGTTAATAGTTTTGTTTACAATAAAGAACATTTTTTAATTGGCCTATACCTGTTGTTCACGTCCCCTCATTTTTGCCACAGGCTATGAGCCGGCCTGTGACATATGGATGAACTCAAATGTGCTGGTTGATAAAATACTTGTATTTATGGGAAATATTTTGAAAAGGGTATTTTGTTCTTAAATTATATTGTAAGTTGAAATGGTAGAGTTATCAGAATTGTATGGGAAGGTCTGCTCAAGCCCATAATGGATGGTCCTGAAACAACAATTGCTTGACTTTCGCCGTTCTTACTGCCAATTTTAATTTGTTACCCTTCAGAATCCATTCCCCCGGGATCTCACAAACCTTATCTGACCCCTAAATCGGTTGTATACCCGTTGCCATGTAAAATGATCCTGGTATTGTTACTGGTCACATGTTTAATGACATGGGTAAAAATTTTCGTCATAGGTATTCCGCAAGATTAATGGCCTTTATTAAACAGTTCGGTATAACGTTATCTCAGACGTCTTCATTCACATAGAAACTCTAATCTGTATGTACCACCTATCGATCGAACAGACTATACACTGTCAGGTGAAAGTTCCATCCTTCTACTTTCCAGAGGATTTGTTGTTGCGCTTTTGAAAATGATGCAAACGCTTGCCTGGCAACATTTTCTCCGAATATAGCAAGCTCCTTACCCACTTTACACTCCCTTTTCCAATGACCAATAGCCCCACACCTAATACAGGACTCGGTTTCCCTACGCTTTGATGCTTTTTCGTTATGTTTCTTACTTTTATCTTGGCCATTGAAACAATATTCAGTGCTTTTCTCTATGGTCCTATTAAACCCTCGCACATCTATGAGGTGAGCGGCGTCATATTTCACTCTCAAAACATCGTCTTGAATTAAATCTACTACTCCCGCAATTACTGTTTTGACCACAGGGTTCAACCCTGTCATTAAAGAAGAGCAAATTCTATCAATACACTCCCGTTCCCAGTCCTTCTATTAACTACACTGCTCAAAAAAATAAAGGGAACACTAAAATAACACATCCTAGATCTGAATGAAATATTCTTGTTAAATACTTTTTTCTTTACATAGTTGAATGTGCTGACAACAAAATCACACATTTATCAACCCATGGAGATCTGTATTTGGAGTCACACTCAAAATTAAAGTGGAATACCACACTACAGGCTGATCCATCTTTGATGTAATGTCCTTAAAACAAGTCAAAATGAGGCTCAGTAGTGTGTGTGGCCTCCACGTGCCTGTATGACCTCCCTACAACGCCTGGGCATGCTCCTGATGAGGTGGCGGATGGTCTCCTGAGGGATCTCCTCCCAGACCTGGACTAAAGCATCTGCCAACTCCTGTGGTGTCTGTTGGTGGATGGAGCGAGACATGATGACCCATATGTGCTCTATTGGATGTAAAATGGCTGTTTTGTAGATTTGTAAACATATCAAAATATTTAAACTTACATGCAAAATACATGGTGTTAACTTTTAAATTATTTATCCAAAGAGAGTGTAAAAAGAGTGTAAAATTTCTTTCACGGAAAATCTTTACACTCTCTTTGGATAAATCATTTAAAAGTTAACACCATGTATTTTGCATGTAAGTTGAAGTATTTTGATATGTTTACAAATCTACAAAACAGCCGTGGATTCAGGTCTGGGGAACGGGTGGGCCAGTCCATAGTATCAATGCCTTCCTCTTGCAGGACCTGCTGACACACTCCAGCCACATGAGGTCTAGCATAGGAGGAACCCAGGGCCAACCGCACCAGCATATGGTCTCACAAGGGGTCTGATGATCTCATTTCGGTACCTAATGGCAGGCAGGCTACCTCTGGCGAGCACATGGAGGGCTGTGCGGCCCCCCCAAAGAAATCCCACCCCACACCATGACTGACCCACCGCCAAACCGGTCATGCTGGAGGATGTTGCAGGCAGCAGAATGTTCTCCACAGCGTCTCCAGACTCTGTCACGTGCTCAGTGTGAACCTGCTTTCATCTGTGAGGAGCACAGGGCACCAGTGGTCAATTTGACAATCTTGGTTGTCTCTGGCAAATGTCAAATGTCTTGCACGGTGTTGGGCTGTAATCACAACCCCCACCTGTGGACGTCGGGCCCTCATACCACCCTCATGGAGTCTGTTTCTGACCTTATGAGCAGACACATGCACATGTGTGGCCTATTGGAGGTCATTTTGCAGGGCTCTGGCAGGAAGCATAGGAACTGAGAAGTGGTCTGTGGTCACCACCTGCAGAACCACTCCTTTATTGGGGGTGTCTTGCTAATTGCCTATAATTTCCACCTGTTGTCTATTCCAATTGCACAACAGCATGTGAAATTTATTGTCAATCAGTGTTGCTTCCTAAGTGGACAGTTTGAAGTGTGATTGACTTGGAGTTACATTGTATTGTTTAAGTGTTCCCTTTATTTTTTTGAGCAGTGTATTTTCTAAGATAGCACTAACACTTCCCCGTATAATTGTCACGTTCTGACCTTTAATTCCTTTGTTTTGTATTTATTTAGTATGGTCAGGGCGTGAGTTGGGTGGGCAGTCTGTTTGTTTTTCTATGTTTTGGGGTATTTCTATGTTTCGGCCTAGTATGGTTCTCAATCAGAGGCAGGTGTCATTAGTTGTCTCTGATTGAGAATCATACTTAGGTAGCTTGGGTTTCACTGTGTGTTTGTGGGTGATTGTTCCTGTCTCTGTGTTTTGCACCAGATAGGGCTGTTTTTGGTTTTCCACGTTTATTGTTTTGTAGTGTTCATGTTTATCTGTTTTTATTAAACATGAATCAATATAACCACGCTGCGTTTTGGTATCCTCTACTTCACCACAGGAAAACCCTTACATAATAATTAATTGGACACGGCACTTAATACCTTGTATTAAAACCGATACCATAAACGTCTGCGAATCTATTACTGGAGAATACTGATTTATTAATGTATTTGTGACGTGTCTCATCCAATATCCCTATTACTGATAACACATCACCAAAATTATTCACACTTGTCTTTCTATTTCCACATAATCTGCCATGGTTCACCACCCCAACAGGGCACCTACCTAACCTTTCCATTCACACTTTTATGGCCAATACAACCTGGCTCTCACCCCCTTAAAGCAATGCTGTGAACCAACCCCGCTGGTATTTACCCACTAGGACTCACCCTTCGCAGGTTCCAGCCTGCGCGGGCTTACCTTCTGGCACTCAGCCTATATTAATAGTAATCACAAGTATTAATCCACTGGAATTTACTATTGTCTTTATAGTAGTAGCAGGAACAAATATAATAGGGAGTTACACCCTAGGACTTACCCTACAGGTACCAGCCAGTATGAGTTTACCTTCCGGGCCTTACCATTTACTATAAAGCTAAGACCGTTCGTTACACAATGTGCCTTTTGAATAAACTCAGGCTTCCTAAATCCGTATTCTATAACTATTCAGCCTACGATTCTCATCTCCCCAAGATGTCAAAATGAGTGGTAACAGGTGTAGGAACTTGCCTACCTTATTTGCTGTGCCGGCTCCTGTTCCACTGATCTGGGCACTTTGGTATTGATTTAAAAATCGTGGTGAATCTTGTCGACAACGCCAACTGTTAGGTTATTATTTTTCAGAGTAAATAACTCACGGGCACTAGAGAAGCTTTAAGTTGAATCTTTCCCAAAGGTTCTGTACAGCTGAAATCAGACCACTAAACATTTCAGAAATCACAGTTTATATGCATCCTACTTAAGACACTCATCTTCCTTACAGTTTATGGCTCCACAGGTAAGAAGGTAACCAAATACTAACCCTGATTAACTCCCTTAATGGGAATTGACCTCATCCCTCACCTCCTGATCCACAGATATCCATCCGTCTTCCCTATGCCAACACATCACTCTCCTCTCCTCCATCAAACACATTCCAAAGCCTTCTGGCTTTTTACAAACTCTTTTTTTTATCTAGGCTTTGTCTCTGTCATTTATTTAATTTCTCAATGTTAAAAGTTTAGTCGATTCCAACACAAGCATACCAATCACTTGATGCTGCCACCACAATATGTAAATACAGAGTGGGTTTGTGTTTAATTTGACTCAAGCCTGTCATTTTTTTAACATTTAGGTAAGAAAGTACATTTTCTTTGCTGTTTTGCCTTGCAGTATTGGTAAATGGCCTTGTTGCAAACAGAATGGATGATTTGGAGTGGATTTTCTTTTAACACAGGTTTCATTCTTTTCACTTTGTCATACACTATATCTACAAAAGTATGTGGACACCCCTTCAAATTAGTGGATTCGGCTAGTTCAGTCACACCCGTTGCTGACAGGTGTATAACATCGAGCACACAGCCAAGCAATCACCATAGACAAACATTGGCAGTAAAATGGTCTTACTGAAGAGCTTAGTGACTTTCAACGTACCACTGTCATAGGATGCCACTTTTCCAACAAGTAAATTAATCAAATGTCTGCCCTCCTAGAGCTGGCCTGTTTGCAAGTGCTGTTATTTGTGAAGTGGAAATGTCTAGGAGCAACAATGGCTCAGCCGTGAAGTGGTAAGCTCACAGGTTTCCGGTTCCAGGTTGGAACGAGCGGTCGCATCTACACTTCGGTCCGCAGGTAGTATAACTTTTCATTACATTTCATTATAGTACAACGGTTTGATTTGTCTAATCTTAGCAATTTCTTCTTAGCTAGCTACATAGCCGTCTTTGTATCAAAGATAATTGCGTAATTATCGTATTTCGTCGTCCTAACGTATCTGCCCAGCAGCTAGCTAAGCAGCTAGCTAACATCCACATCCACTGTCCACCAGCACTGTAGAAACTATTACACTCAACTGAACGACTCGATTAGCGTAGTGTCAGCTAGCTACATAGTTGTCTTCGCTGTCTTCGTATCCAAGATAATTGTGTAGTTTAGAGTGTGTAGACTTAGAGTGATTATCTTAATTTACCGAGGTTAGCTAGCCAGCTATTTGTCGTCCTTAACGTAGGAGATGCTGCTAGCTAGCTAGCCAACCTCTACCGAATTGAACTTCAACTACCCGGTCAACATTCCGCGTCGCTCCACAGGTAGTATCACATTTTCATTTCACTTCATTACAGTACAACGGTTTGATTTGTTTGATCGTAGCTAGCCAGCTACATAGCCGTCTTTGTATCTAAGACAACTGTGTAGTCTAGAGCGATTTTCTAGGTTAGCTGGCCAGCTATTGTCGTTCTTTTAACGTAGCTAGCCAGCTAGCCCCCGAATAGCAGCACTGTAGAAACTATTACAGTACAACGGTTTGATTTGTTTGATCGTAGCTAGCTAGCTACATAGCCGTCTTTGTATCTAAGACAATTGTGTAGCCTAGAGCGATTTCCTAGGTTAGCTAGCCAGCTATTGTCGTTCTTTTAAGGTAACGTAACGCAATCAACCTGCTAGCTAGCCAGCTAGCCCCCGAATAGCAGCACTGTAGAAACTATTACACTCGACGGAACGACTTGATTAGTGTAGTGTCAACATCGCAGCCACTACCAGCTAGCCTACAAAGTCAACAACGCAGCCACTGCCAGCTAGCCTACTCCAGCAGTACTGTATCATTTCAATCATTTTAGTCAATAAGATTCTTGCTACGTAAGCTTAACTTTCTGAACATTCGAGACGTGTAGTCCACTTGTCATTCCAATCTCCTTTGCATTAGCGTAGCCTCTTCTGTAGCCTGTCAACTATGTGTCTATCTATCCCTGTTCTCTCCTCTCTGCACAGACCATACAAACGCTCCACACCGCGTGGCCGCGGCCACCCTAATCTGGTGGTCCCAGCGCGCACGACCCACGTGGAGTTCCAGGTCTCCGGTAGCCTCTGGAACTGCCGATCTGCGGCCAACAAGGCAGAGTTCATCTCAGCCTATGCCTCCCTCCAGTCCCTCGACTTCTTGGCACTGACGGAAACATGGATCACCACAGATAACACTGCTACTCCTACTGCTCTCTCTTCATCCGCCCACGTGTTCTCGCACACCCCGAGAGCTTCTGGTCAGCGGGGTGGTGGCACCGGGATCCTCATCTCTCCCAAGTGGTCATTCTCTCTCTCTCCCCTTACCCATCTGTCTATCGCCTCCTTTGAATTCCATGCTGTCACAGTTACCAGCCCTTTCAAGCTTAACATCCTTATCATTTATCGCCCTCCAGGTTCCCTCGGAGAGTTCATCAATGAGCTTGATGCCTTGATAAGCTCCTTTCCTGAGGACGGCTCACCTCTCACAGTCCTGGGCGACTTTAACCTCCCCACGTCTACCTTTGACTCATTCCTCTCTGCCTCCTTCTTTCCACTCCTCTCCTCTTTTGACCTCACCCTCTCACCTTCCCCCTACTCACAAGGCAGGCAATACGCTCGACCTCATCTTTACTAGATGCTGTTCTTCCACTAACCTCATTGCAACTCCCCTCCAAGTCTCCGACCACTACCTTGTATCCTTTTCCCTCTCGCTCTCATCCAACACTTCCCACACTGCCCCTACTCGGATGGTATCGCGCCGTCCCAACCTTCGCTCTCTCTCCCCCGCTACTCTCTCCTCTTCCATCCTATCATCTCTTCCCTCTGCTCATACCTTCTCCAACCTATCTCCTGATTCTGCCTCCTCAACCCTCCTCTCTTCCCTTTCTGCATCCTTTGACTCTCTATGTCCCCTATCCTCCAGGCCGGCTCGGTCCTCCCCGCCCGCTCCGTGGCTCGATGACTCACTGCGAGCTCACAGAACAGAGCTCCGGGCAGCCGAGCGGAAATGGAGGAAAACTCGCCTCCCTGCGGACCTGGCATCCTTTCACTCCCTCCTCTCTACATTTTCCTCCTCTGTCTCTGCTGCTAAAGCCACTTTCTACCACTCTAAATTCCAAGCATCTGCCTCTAACCCTAGGAAGCTCTTTGCCACCTTCTCCTCCCTCCTGAATCCTCCCCCCCCCCCTCTCTGCAGATGACTTCGTCAACCATTTTGAAAAGAAGGTCGACGACATCCGATCGTCGTTTGCTAAGTCAAACGACACCGCTGGTTCTGCTCACACTGCCCTACCCTGTGCTCTGACCTCTTTCTCCCCTCTCTCTCCAGATGAAATCTCGCTTCTTGTGACGGCCGGCCGCCCAACAACCTGCCCGCTTGACCCTATCCCCTCCTCTCTTCTCCAGACCATTTCCGGAGACCTTCTCCCTTAGCTCACCTCGCTCATCAACTCATCCCTGACCGCTGGCTACGTCCCTTCCGTCTTCAAGAGAGCGAGAGTTGCACCCCTTCTGAAAAAACCTACACTCGATCCCTCCGATGTCAACAACTACAGACCAGTATCCCTTCTTTCTTTTCTCTCCAAAACTCTTGAACGTGCCGTCCTTGGCCAGCTCTCCCGCTATCTCTCTCAGAATGACCTTCTTGATCCAAATCAGTCAGGTTTCAAGACTAGTCATTCAACTGAGACTGCTCTTCTCTGTATCACGGAGGCGCTCCGCACTGCTAAAGCTAACTCTCTCTCCTCTGCTCTCATCCTTCTAGACCTATCGGCTGCCTTCGATACTGTGAACCATCAGATCCTCCTCTCCACCCTCTCCGACTTGGGCATCTCCGGCGCGGCCCACGCTTGGATTGCGTCCTACCTGACAGGTCGCTCCTACCAGGTGGCGTGGCGAGAATCTGTCTCCTCGCCACGCGCTCTCACCACTGGTGTCCCCAGGGCTCTGTTCTAGGCCCTCTCCTATTCTCGCTATACACCAAGTCACTTGGCTCTGTCATAACCTCACATGGTCTCTCCTATCATTGCTATGCAGACGACACACAATTAATCTTCTCCTTTCCCCCTTCTGATGACCAGGTGGCGAATCGCATCTCTGCATGTCTGGCAGACATATCAGTGTGGATGACGGATCACCACCTCAAGCTGAACCTCGGCAAGACGGAGCTGCTCTTCCTCCCGGGGAAGGACTGCCCCTTCCATGATCTCGCCATCACGGTTGACAACTCCATTGTGTCCTCCTCCCAGAGCGCTAAGAACCTTGGCGTGATCCTGGACAACACCCTGTCGTTCTCAACCAACATCATGGCGGTGGCCCGTTCCTGTAGGTTCATGCTCTACAACATCCGCAGAGTACGACCCTGCCTCACACAGGAAGCGGCGCAGGTCCTAATCCAGGCACTTGTCATCTCCCGTCTGGATTACTGCAACTCGCTGTTGGCTGGGCTCCCTGCCTGTGCCATTAAACCCCTACAACTCATCCAGAACGCCGCAGCCCGTCTGGTGTTCAACCTTCCCAAGTTCTCTCACGTCACCCCGCTCCTCCGCTCTCTCCACTGGCTTCCAGTTGAAGCTCGCATCCGCTACAAGACCATGGTGCTTGCCTACGGAGCTGTGAGGGGAACGGCACCGCAGTACCTCCAGGCTCTGATCAGGCCCTACACCCAAGCAAGGGCACTGCGTTCATCCACCTCTGGCCTGCTCGCCTCCCTACCACTGAGGAAGTACAGTTCCCGCTCAGCCCAGTCAAAACTGTTCGCTGCTCTGGCCCCCCAATGGTGGAACAAACTCCCTCACGACGCCAGGACAGCGGAGTCAATCACCACCTTCCGGAGACACCTGAAACCCCACCTCTTCAAGGAATACCTAGGATAGGATAAGTAATCCTTCTCACCCCCCCTTAATGATTTAGATGCACTATTGTAAAGTGGCTGTTCCACTGGATGTCAGAAGGTGAATTCACCAATTTGTAAGTCGCTCTGGATAAGAGCGTCTGCTAAATGACTTAAATGTAAATGTTAAATGTAGAATGGAAGCGCATAGCACGTAAAAATCTGTCCTCGGTTGCAACACTCACTACCGAGTTCCAAACTGCCTCTGGAAGCAACGTCAACACAAGAACTGTTTGTCCGGAGCTTCATGAAATGGGTTTCCATGGCCGAGCAGCCGCACACAAGTCTAAGATCACCATGCGCAATACTAAGCGTAGGCTGGAGTGGTGTAAAGCTCGCTGTTATTGGACTCTGGAGCAGTGGAAACTCGTTCTCTGGAGTGATAAATCATTCTTCACCATTTGGTAGTCTGAAGGCCGACTCGTTTGGTCATGTAGTGTGTATGTTGCCCTGAAGAGTTGTACAAAGTTGGTAGAATCTTATTCAATATGATTCCCAGCTGTAATGGATGCCAAAGGTACTTGCACTAAATGTTAACTCTGGGCTAAGACATAAACAATCTAGACATCTTTGTTTTTTTATTTATTAGGATCATTTTTTCTATTTTTCTTTAACTTTGGAAGTGTGTATTAGGTTGTACATCAGTAGAACAAAATATAACGTTTACTAATTTGTTTGGTTTATTTTGAAGGCATCAAAATGTCAAATCATTTTATTTGTGCCGAATACAACAAGTGTAGACTTTACTGTGAAATGATTGCTTTGGAGCCTTCCCAATGATGCAGAGTTAAAAATAGATCCTGGGCTGGAGTGGATAGATGTTGTGAGGCCAGTTGGACACACTGTCACATTCTCTAAAACGACGTCATGGTAGAGAAATGTACTTTAAATTCTCTGCAACAACTCTGGTGGACATTCCTGCAGCCAGCATGTCAATTCCATGCTCCCTCAACTTGAGTTTACATTGTAAACTTGCGTTCATAGACTTGGTTGTAACAACTTCATGATGGGTAGTCCTATAGGTAAAATCTGAGTATCATGTAATAGCCTAAAGCTATCGATGACACATTGAGCTAGGTGACTGGAATATGAATGAGTCATCCAATAGGGTGTAAATAGAAATAAGGCCATGCTCATGAACTTATTCTTTAAAAGGTTGGGTAATCCTGGTAATGTGTCACAACTGACTAGCTGTCACTAATGTGGGAAGTTGGTGTTGGCTCCCCACCATGAGAAAATACCTCAGTAAATATGTGCCAGTACAGACACGTTTAACTGTTCTACTTTGGAAATGGCATGATATTGTAGTTGGCAGTGCCAGTAGGAGTAACTACCGCAGTCTTACAGTCAACAGTAGACGCTTACATTCTCGCCGTCCTGTACTCTCTTCATCCATCCCCTCTTTCTCGCTCTCTCTTCTCCATCTCCAATCAGAGTGATTTAAGACATCAGACTAACTTCATATCCTGTCTTTACTCTATTTATCCAGACTCCAACACTTTGAGATGGTCTATAAATATATTATTTGAATTCGGTCGTGCTTCTACCCCTGGTATCATATAAACTCACAAGACCTGGAAAAATTTGTAGAATTGCAGGAAATGAGCTTTCAGACAGAAATATATCTTCCCCATGCAAAATCTGTAGAATTGCGGGGAATTAGCTTTAAAACGGCACCATTTTCTTCTTTGCCAACAAGAGGGTTGTGAACAGTTTGGGGTCGCATGGTTGGAGGTTTGTTACTACGCTGATAATATACTATTTTAGTAATTGTTTAATCTTGTGATAAAGTCCCCTGGTTTATGTTCTGTTTAAGGTTTACTAATGCAGAAATCGATCCGCCATTTCTCCGAGGCCAACTATTAAAAGTCTAATAGTTCGCCTAATTTCAGTTTAAGTGACAAGACAATTAGACATTGTGTAGAAAATCATTGCACCATCTAAATCACTGTGCAATGTATTTTCCATAACCAAAAATATTTTATTTTCAGCTGTTTGAAGCTGGTGTACAAAACCGAAAGTTTAGGATGAAACTTTTGAACGGGAAGCGATGAAAGAGTGCACATAAATTAGAACAGAACTACCACTTCTTAGACTTACTTTCAATGACACTGAAATATCTATAAATCATATTTCTACGAGAATTTGGTCGGGTTACACATTTTAGCTTTAAAGAGAAAATGGAGTATGAAATTTACAGTTACTTCAAAATCCAAGGCAAACGGCAGTAAATGAAGTTACTGCAGTGCTCTTTGTTTCAGCATGTTTTGACTGCAGTTACCCGCTCTGCCCTACAAAGGCAAAGAGCAGTAACTATGCAAACAGTGAAACTGAGAAGAATGCCTTGACAGTTTTTTTTGCTGTCCAGCCAAATATGTTTGGTATTTTGGTATATTATTATATCATTAGCTGTTGCAAAAGCAGCAGTTACTCTTCCAGAGGTCCACACAAAGCATGGAACAGAACATAATACAGAACATTAACAGACAAGAACAGCCCAAGGAAAGAACTACATCAATATCACGGAACTCCTTTCTCCCATGAGCTAATAATGTTCTTTCTTTTAGAGTCACTGTGAAATCACAAGTTTGCTTCTCGCTTATCAGTTACCAAAAGAATGATCTTCAGCTAGAATGAGTTAGTAATCTGCTTCTATAGTCACAGCTAGCAGTGCTCATGAGTTTCCAGAATAGCTGTATTTACGTAAGCTACACTGTCTGCTATTGTGGCTAATTGTTAGTGTTGCCAACTTCTCACTGTCCGTTCACACTGTACTATCCCGTTCTATGAATTACATTAAGTCTAAGTCCAATAGTGACTGTTTTTATTTCCCCTTTCTGTAGTTCAATGTCCACTCAAAACCTGCCCACAAGTCCTGAAAACTATCCCATTCTTTTCACAGAAAGAGAAGTGTTGCCATATTTATACCTTAAACCCTTTTTCCATAATTCTATCGAGCCAATTAAGGAATATCGTAGTAACTTGAAATAACGACGTTAGAAGCAAAATTCAGTTTTCTTCAAAATAATAATTATTGCGAGCAATGAAATGACAAAAGAAATTTGAATATGTCGCAAGAAAAAAATATAATTCACCCTTATTAAATTCATTTTCCATCAACGGATGCCGATTTAACTCGTTTGACTGCTATGATTAAGCAATGTGGCACAAGGAGTTATGGTATATGGCCAATATGCTATGGCTAATGCCCCGTGTACACTAGCACAAGATTCCACGCGGTAAAACACAGCTTCCCATGAGAAGCGAAGAGTGCGGGACCGTTGGGCGGGGGCCTTTTGGGCAGTGCGAACGTGGCGCGGGAGGTGGTGAAAAGTAAACTTTTCCCAACGTTATGCAAATCACCTGCGGCGACCGCTGGGCGATGCCCAATCATGTCGAATGGTTCCCATGATGAATTTTACTCTATGTGACCCAAGGCTGGAGACTTTCTTCACAAATATGGCTGACAAAAATCCTAGGATGGAAGCAAATGTACAGTTGATAGGAATATGTTAATGTAGAGACAAACAATTATGCATATTTTTTTATCATAAAGCTAATTTATGATAAATGTTAGCCAGTTAGCTAACATTTATTTAATAAGGGCAGATTCAACAGCCATTGTTTCTCTGATTGCCTTGCCTGGTTCACTAACTACTTCTCAGACTGAGTTCAGTGTGTCACATCAGAGGGCCTGTTGTCAGGACCTCTGGCAGTCTCTATGGGGTGCTACAGGGTTCAATTCTCGGGCCGACTCTTCTCTGTATATATCGATGTCGCTCTTGCTGCGGGTGATTCTTTGTTCCACCTCTACGCAGATGACACCATTCGGTATACATCTGGCCCTTCTTTGGACACTGTGCTAACAAACCTCCGAACGAGCTTCAATGCCATACAACACTCCTTCCGTGGACTCCAACTGCTCTTAAATGCTAGTAAAACGAAATGCTGCCCGCACCCGCCCACCCAACTAGAATCACTACTCTGGACTGTTCTGACTTAGAAAATGTGGACAACTACAAATACCTAGGTGTCTGGCTAGACTGTAACCTCTCCTTCCAGACTCACATTAAGCATCTACAATCCAAAGTTAAATCTAGAATCGGCTTCCTATTTCGCAGCAAAGCCTCCTTCACTCATGCTGCCAAACATACCCTTGTAAAACTGACCATCCTACCAATCCTTGACATCATTTACAAAATAGCCTCCAGCACTCTACTCAGCAAATTGGATGTAGTCTATCACAGTGCCACTGTTTTGTCACCAAAACCCCATATACTACCCACCACCGAGATGCTCTCGTTGGCTGGTCCTCGCTACATATTCATCGCCAAACCCACTGGCTCCAGGTCATCTATAATAAGTCTTTGCTAGGTAAAGCTCCACCTCATCTTAACTCACTGGTCACCATAGCAACACCCACATGTAGCACGTGCTCCAGCAGGTATATTTCACTGGTCATCCCCAAAGCCAACACCTGCTTTGGCCCCCTTTCCTTCCAGTTCTCTGCTGCCAATAACTGGAACAAATTGCAAAAATGGCTGAAGTTGGAGACTTATGTCTCCCTCACTAACTTTAAGCGTCAGCTGTCAGAACAGCTTACCGATCGCTGCAGCTGTTCACAGCCCATCTGTAAATAGCCCATCCAACTAACTACCTACCTCATCCCCATATTTGTTTTTGTTTTTCTGCTCTTTTGCACACCAGTATTTCTACTTGCACATCCTCATCTGCACATAACACTTCAGTGTAAATTTCTAAATTGTAATTCATTTGCCATTATTGGCCTATTTCTTGCCTTACCTCCTTACTTCGTTTTCTCACACTGTATACAGATTTTTCTATTGTGTTATTGACTGTTTGTTTGTTTATCCCATGTGTAACTCTGTGTTGTTTTTGTCGCACTGCTTTGCTTTATCTTGGCCAGGTCGCAGTTGTAAATAAGAACTTGTTCTCAACTGGCCTACCTGGTTATATAAAGGTGAAATAAATAAAAAATACTCTAAAACGGGTTCATATCAATATCTAATTTCCTTGATCTGATAAACACAGGATAGGTGTAGTATTTCATCAAATGAGAGACTTAATTTCAACCAGTAGAGAATGTGAAACGCTTTATTGAAAGAAATCATTATTCAAGTGTTATAATTACATGCGTTATACATATTGTAATATTATACATATGACTTCAATCTTTACTTCAATGCACATCTGTTGTGCATTATAAAAACAGAGGAAGAAATAGGTGGTGAGAGAGATGTAAAAGGGAAAGAGTTAAGTGGCTGTTCCACTGATGTCAGAAGGTGAATTCACCAATTTGTAAGTCGCTCTGGATAAGAGCGTCTGCTAAATGACTTAAATGTAAATGTAAATGTAAACATAGGATAAGGGAAGGCAGCATATGATTAATGAATCAGTGCTACCCTAATATTCTCTCAGTTCATCACAATTACATAATAGTGTCTCAAGCCGGCCTAGAGACACTACTATATATATTTTTATTTTTTTTTACCTTTATTTTACGAGGCAAGTCAGTTAAGAACAAATTCTTATTTTCAATGACGGCCTAGGAACAATGGGTTAACTGCCTGTTCAGGGGCAGAATGACAGATTGACAGATTTTGTACCTTGTCAGCTCGGGATTTGAACTTTTGGTTACTAGTCCAATGCTCTAACCACTAGGCTACGCTGGCGCCCCACTATTATTATTAAGGTTATCTTAAGAGCGGGTGAGGTGGCGATGACTGGACTAGGGGTTGGCATCCTCTCTCACATCAACACATACCTGCAGAGGAGAGACAGATGGAGAGAGAGAATGTTTAAGCCTTGTGTTTTTAAATATTCTAACACTGTCAGTCATATAATCAGGCGTTGAAATGCAAAACTGACCTTGGATCATTAACTCTGGGACTACTACATCTCTATCTGTATTTCAATGTAAAGCATCTCTTTAATAATACTTGCTGATGGCCTGACCTCTCACCTCTGATCATGCTGTGTCCTCTATGTAGCCAGTTCAGATGCGGGAGGGGTTCACCGACACAGCTGATATAACCTAGAGGATTTAGGGAGTAGAGGAGAGAGGGATGAAGTGAAGGAGAGGGACTGTTATTGAGAACATAAGGTTGTTATAGATTCCTGTTGAATACTCTGTGTGGCCTCACCTGGTGTCCACACTAAGTGGCTGCAGAGTACGTTATGCTGAAAACCACGAATGGACACACGAGGACAAACAATATTGCGTAGTTATAGAAATAAAGAAGTGTCTTACTATTCTCCATGGTTGGCCCTCTTGCCTATTCTTTGAAGGTGAGCCTGCTTACTACACAACACAATCCATCAATCAGATTGATACATGAGTGTGTAGGTGTGGGTTATAGGGTGTCAGTCTTTCAATATGGGTGATTTAATATTGCCTGTTTTGTTTTTGTTCCGACATCACATCCTTACCTAAACAGCACCCTCACCTGAGAAGTAGAAATCAAAGGGAGAGAAACGGGGAATTGAATATCTGCAGTTGACATAGCTAAATAAATGGAAGAATACTCTTATTGCAATGTGAATGGCTCTTAAAAGAGCCTTTGGTTGTGCATAGTGTAGTCTATGGTGTTGCCAGGGAACAGCACCCTCTTCGAACAAGTAGGAGGTGAAGATCTCCCGCACACGGAAAGCCTCTCCTGCTGCGTTGTTGGACCCCATCCTTGAAACATCCTGCAGAGCAGCAGACTTCTCCTCTGGCACACGTCGGCAAGCTGCAGATCCCCTCCTGGTCCTCGTGTCTGTCCTAGTGTCCATCCTCATGAACTTGTGCAGGACACAGGTAGCCTTCACACGCCTGAATTCCACCAGGAGGCAGTCCCAGATGGCCCTGGTCACCCAACCTTGCAGTGCCCTACACGTTAACTGTAGGCAATTGTTTTGAAGGAATCTCCAGATACAAAGTATCTGTAGGGATATGGAAGATAATGTCATTATTAGACTTGTACATCACCAGGTCATTGTGGATTATTGAAGTATAACATCCCTTATAACAAATCATGATAACATTGGATTGATAAATGCATGTGACAGTAACAGGATCATATCAAGGAAGCATCACAAATGAATACATAAATACCACTTGAAGCTTGATGATGAGTTGATCATTTGAATCAGCTGTGCAGTGCTAATGCCAAAACAAAAATGTGCACCCCTTTAAGTTCCCAGGACCAGGACTGAGACTGACTGCTCTTCATTGGGACCTCTTCATCTGTAGACAGGCTTTCATAGCTCTCTTTATCTGAGGACAGAAAACCTCACAAGAAACAGACTTCATTATAGTCAAATTACACCGCACTGAATATTATGTTACTATTATCTCCGTCCTCACTTCTAGGGACAGGAACTACATAAAAGTACCTGCCTTATCCAGAATAGCCTACTCTCTCACTTTGACAGTTGGGGCTGCCATCCTTTCACCCTCCTCCATGTCTGTTATCTAGCTACCTACAAATGCATTTGGTGTTTTTTCTTTACAGTGATAAATACATCACGATAGCTAGCTAATATGATGTTATGTAGCTGGTGATATTTAATTCACTTAGCTAGCTATCTATACAGTATGTAAGGTTGGCTAGATAGCTAGCTAGCTCATTTAGCAGTTCATTTGAGTTAGCCTGCACTGTAGCTACTATAGTTAGTTAATAATATATATATATTTTTTTACATCTTCTAAATGTATTTACTTACTTGAATAGGTTCTTCCAGCTATGTGGGAGAACCAAAATCCCCCGGGGTGCCTTATTGCTATTATAAATTGGTTACCAGAATAATTAGAACAGTAAAAAGTATTGTCATGCCTGTGGTACATGGTCTGATATACCACAGCTTTCAGCCAAAACCAAATTCAGGGTTCAAACCAGGTTTATAATTGTAAAAAAAAAAATCCCCTTTGTATTTTACTGGGTGACTTCCCAGCAGTTACTTGAGTATCTTGAGTTACTTGAGTAATTTTCTATTAAGGTATCTATACTTTTACTCAAGTATGACAATTGGGTACTTTTTCCACCACTGCTCAACACACACACACACCCCTTCGGCTCTCCCCACCACTCTCTCAGCAATAGCCTGCCTCACTGCCTGACAGTCAGCAGCAGATCATAGTGAAATATATATTTTTATGAATGCCATGGCGGCCGCGGTGCAACTTAGTGGATTTTTAATCATCGCAAATTGAATTATAGCCAGTGTTGCCATGTTCACGGTTTTATAGCAAATTGGGAAAAAATGTATTGGGGGTTTTTGGTCTATTTCTAAGAAAAGTCAGCCAAAACTTAAAACCTCAACGTCAATATGGAGTCAACATACAAGTGTAAGTAAAAACAAATGTAAATAAGTTAGAAATTGTGCTACTAATGCACAAACATGCCTCATAAAAGTAATGATGTTTTTGTTAGGTTTGCTTTTGGAAATTGGAGAAATATAACATGTTCCTTCTTCAGCAGTAGCTAGGCAGGCTAACCTTAGTTAGCTAATTCATTTGCTAGCTATCATACAGTAGGCATATATTAATAATTATATAGTTAATATAAGTAGACATGCAATCATAATTGACTATAGCACATATAAAGCACCCACAAGCTACCAGTGGCTGAAAACACAATCATCGCGGGATGAAAAAAAAAAAAATCCTTCCTCCCTTGCCCTGCAAGTGTATACTCGTCAAGATGTCATATGTCATTAGAAGTGTCCACTTAAATTGAGGGCTGAGGGGATAGGGTGTGTATTTTAAGTGTTTGGAATGTAGCCACTGTCTCGCTGTCATAGCGCATAACTAATTGTTAGTACCGCCTCTTCTGAATTACAAGGAGGTTTATTGGACCTTCCTTAGAATATATAGGTTCTATTTACTGATTGACTGGGTCAGCGACTTTGTCTCGGGCCTAACAACACCCGTGCCAATATATCCACCCAACACCGGCTCCTCAGGCATTATGACTTAAATCAACTATCCCTTACATATACTGTCAGTCAGGAAGTCGTTTACAGCGATACCAGCTTCCCACACATGCACATACATATACTGTCAGTCAGGAAGTTGTTTACAGCGATACCAGCTTCCCACACATGCACATACATATACTGTCAGTCAGGAAGTTATTTACAGCGATACCAGCTTCCCACACATGCACATACTGTCAGTCAGGAAGTTGTTTACAGCGATACCAGCTTCCCACACATGCACATACATATACTGTCAGTCAGGAAGTTGTTTACAGCGATACCAGCTTCCCACACATGCACATACATATACAGTCAGTCAGGAAGTCGTTTACAGCGATACCAGAAATGTGAGATTAAGAGTGAAGATGACAAAACATGACAGTCAATTGTGGGAACCACAGAGGCTTCAGTCCTGCTAAAACTATAATTGTAGCAATAGTGTAGTGATCGAGAACAGATGATGCCTAAGATACGATTCAGAGGCCGCCAAATATATTGGCACCCTTGCACTTTTCATAAATAACAGCCTTTAAAATAACTTGAAATTGAAAATATACTTTTGATCACCACACATTGCAGAACCAATGTTATTTTTGCAAACATGAGTTTACAATTTGAATTTAGAAAATAAAGACAAATGACATGGACAAAATTACTGGCACCCCGGAGCTAGGACTTGGTTTCACAGCCTTTGCAAAGATAACTGCAGACAAACACTTCCTGTAGCTTGCTGCACCTTTCAACTGACAATTTTGCCCCCTTTTCGGAAGCAAACTGCTCTAAATCTTGAATATTTGAGGGGTGCCCTCCACCAACTGATGTTTTGAGATCTCGCCATAGGTTTTGAATGTGATTTAGATCTGGAATCTTCACTGGTCACTCCAGAACCGTACAGCATCTCATGATCAAAAACACTATTCCTGGCTGCTTTTTGATTTGTGTTAGGCTTTTTGATCGTTGTCCTGCTCGAAGACCCACAACCTTCAATGGAGACCCAGTTTTTAGACACTGTGTTGAACATTGGACTTAAAAAAAACACCTGATGATCGTTCAAGGCCCCCAGTGCCAGAGGCAGCAAAGTAACCCCACACACAGCCTTATCAAAGCTCCACCGTCTTTGATTACAGCAAAGTAACCCCACAGCCTTATCAAAGCTCCACCGTATTTGATTACAAGAGTGTTTAATTGAAAATCAGGCTACCTGATGTGACATTTGATGCAGAAAATCGCTAATCAAAATAAACATTCTACCACAATGGCCATGTTAATTTGCAAAGACTATTTAGTTCTGAGTTCGGAAATATAACTTTTGTATGTGAAAACTATTTCAAAGCTGCAGACGTTCAGTTTTTCCGAACTCACCGAACACTCTGAAGCAGAAGAGGGAGGATTACGCTCCTGTTGCTGGCACATGCGCAGATCGAATACACACGGCTGCAACGCCGAAGCTGTTTACATTCATTTATTATTCTAAAAGATTGCTCAGAAATTGTCATAGGCTTACATTAATTATGACCTTACGCCGACTAAGATAAGCAGAGTAAGGTGTTTATGTGAATAATCTGCCATAATCAGTTTAATATCAAATTATTAGTGTCCATGTAAACATTTAACATTACATTTAAGTCATTTAGCGGACGCTCTTATCCAGAGCGACTTACAAATTGGTGAATTCACCTTCTGACATCCAGTGGAACAGCCACTTTACAATAGTGCATCTAAATCATTAAGGGGGGGGGGGTGAGAAGGATTACTTATCCTATCCTAGGTATTCCTTGAAGAGGTGGGGTTTCAGGTGTCTCTGGAAGGTGGTGATTGACTCCGCTGTCCTGGCGTCGTGAGGGAGTTTGTTCCACCATTGGGGGCCAGAGCAGCGAACAGTTTTGACTGGGCTGAGCGGGAACTGTACTTCCTCAGTGGTAGGGAGGCGAGCAGGCCAGAGGTGGATGAACGCAGTGCCCTTGCTTGGGTGTAGGGCCTGATCAGAGCCTGGAGGTACTGCGGTGCCGTTCCCCTCACAGCTCCGTAGGCAAGCACCATGGTCTTGTAGCGGATGCGAGCTTCAACTGGAAGCCAGTGGAGAGAGCGGAGGAGCGGGGTGACGTGAGAGAACTTGGGTTGAACACCAGACGGGCTGCGGCGTTCTGGATGAGTTGTAGGGGTTTAATGGCACAGGCAGGGAGCCCAGCCAACAGCGAGTTGCAGTAATCCAGACGGGAGATGACAAGTGCCTGGATTAGG
Organism: Oncorhynchus masou masou; assembly: GCF_036934945.1. NCBI lineage: Eukaryota > Metazoa > Chordata > Actinopteri > Salmoniformes > Salmonidae > Oncorhynchus > Oncorhynchus masou. The sequence goes on from NC_088217.1 coordinate 55,037,366, forward strand.
ACCTGCGCCGCTTCCTGTGTGAGGCAGGGTCGTACTCTGCGGATGTTGTAGAGCATGAACCTACAGGAACGGGCCACCGCCATGATGTTGGTTGAGAACGACAGGGTGTTGTCCAGGATCACGCCAAGGTTCTTAGCGCTCTGGGAGGAGGACACAATGGAGTTGTCAACCGTGATGGCGAGATCATGGAACGGGCAGTCCTTCCCCGGGAGGAAGAGCAGCTCCGTCTTGCCGAGGTTCAGCTTGAGGTGGTGATCCGTCATCCACACTGATATGTCTGCCAGACATGCAGAGATGCGATTCGCCACCTGGTCATCAGAAGGGGGAAAGGAGAAGATTAATTGTGTGTCGTCTGCATAGCAATGATAGGAGAGACCATGTGAGGTTATGACAGAGCCAAGTGACTTGGTGTATAGCGAGAATAGGAGAGGGCCTAGAACAGAGCCCTGGGGGACACCAGTGGTGAGAGCGCGTGGCGAGGAGACAGATTCTCGCCACGCCACCTGGTAGGAGCGGCCTGTCAGGTAGGACGCAATCCAAGCGTGGGCCGCGCCGGAGATGCCCAACTCGGAGAGGGTGGAGAGGAGGATCTGATGGTTCACAGTATCGAAGGCAGCCGATAGGTCTAGAAGGATGAGAGCAGAGGAGAGAGAGTTAGCTTTAGCAGTGCGGAGCGCCTCCGTGATACAGAGAAGAGCAGTCTCAGTTGAATGACTAGTCTTGAAACCTGACTGATTTGGATCAAGAAGGTCATTCTGAGAGAGATAGCGGGAGAGCTGGCCAAGGACGGCACGTTCAAGAGTTTTGGAGAGAAAAGAAAGAAGGGATACTGGTCTGTAGTTGTTGACATCGGAGGGATCGAGTGTAGGTTTTTTCAGAAGGGGTGCAACTCTCGCTCTCTTGAAGACGGAAGGGACGTAGCCAGCGGTCAGGGATGAGTTGATGAGCGAGGTGAGGTAAGGGAGAAGGTCTCCGGAAATGGTCTGGAGAAGAGAGGAGGGGATAGGGTCAAGCGGGCAGGTTGTTGGGCGGCCGGCCGTCACAAGAAGCGAGATTTCATCTGGAGAGAGAGGGAGAAAGAGGTCAGAGCACAGGGTAGGGCAGTGTGAGCAGAACCAGCGGTGTCGTTTGACTTAGCAAACGAGGATCGGATGTCGTCGACCTTCTTTTCAAAATGGTTGACGAAGTCATCTGCAGAGAGGGAGGGGGGGGAGGGGGAGGATTCAGGAGGGAGGAGAAGGTGGCAAAGAGCTTCCTAGGGTTAGAGGCAGATGCTTGGAATTTAGAGTGGTAAAAAGTGGCTTTAGCAGCAGAGACAGAGGAGGAAAATGTAGAGAGGAGGGAGTGAAAGGATGCCAGGTCCGCAGGGAGGCGAGTTTTCCTCCATTTCCGCTCGGCTGCCCGGAGCTCTGTTCTGTGAGCTCGCAATGAGTCATCGAGCCACGGAGCGGGAGGGGAGGACCGAGCCGGCCTGGAGGATAGGGGACATAGAGAGTCAAAGGATGCAGAAAGGGAAGAGAGGAGGGTTGAGGAGGCAGAATCAGGAGATAGGTTGGAGAAGGTATGAGCAGTGGGAAGAGATGATAGGATGGAAGAGGAGAGTGTAGCGGGGGAGAGAGAGCGAAGGTTGGGACGGCGCGATACCATCCGAGTAGGGGCAGTGTGGGAAGTGTTGGATGAGAGCGAGAGGGAAAAGGATACAAGGTAGTGGTCGGAGACTTGGAGGGGAGTTGCAATGAGGTTAGTGGAAGAACAGCATCTAGTAAAGATGAGGTCGAGCGTATTGCCTGCCTTGTGAGTAGGGGGGGAAGGTGAGAGGGTGAGGTCAAAAGAGGAGAGGAGTGGAAAGAAGGAGGCAGAGAGGAATGAGTCAAGGTAGATGTGGGGAGGTTAAAGTCGCCCAGGACTGTGAGAGGTGAGCCGTCCTCAGGAAAGGAGCTTATCAAGGCATCAAGCTCATTGATGAACTCTCCGAGGGAACCTGGAGGGCGATAAATGATAAGGATGTTAAGCTTGAAAGGGCTGGTAACTGTGACAGCATGGAATTCAAAGGAGGCGATAGACAGATGGGTAAGGGGAGAGAGAGAGAATGACCACTTGGGAGAGATGAGGATCCCGGTGCCACCACCCCGCTGACCAGAAGCTCTCGGGGTGTGCGAGAACACGTGGGCGGACGAAGAGAGAGCAGTAGGAGTAGCAGTGTTATCTGTGGTGATCCATGTTTCCGTCAGTGCCAAGAAGTCGAGGGACTGGAGGGAGGCATAGGCTGAGATGAACTCTGCCTTGTTGGCCGCAGATCGGCAGTTCCAGAGGCTACCGGAGACCTGGAACTCCACGTGGGTCGTGCGCGCTGGGACCACCAGATTAGGGTGGCCGCGGCCACGCGGTGTGGAGCGTTTGTATGGTCTGTGCAGAGAGGAGAGAACAGGGATAGATAGACACATAGTTGACAGGCTACAGAAGAGGCTACGCTAATGCAAAGGAGATTGGAATGACAAGTGGACTACACGTCTCGAATGTTCAGAAAGTTAAGCTTACGTAGCAAGAATCTTATTGACTAAAATGATTGAAATGCTACAGTACTGCTGGAGTAGGCTAGCTGGCAGTGGCTGCGTTGTTGACTTTGTAGGCTAGCTGGTAGTGGCTGCGATGTTGACACTACACTAATCAAGTCGTTCCGTCGAGTGTAATAGTTTCTACAGTGCTGCTATTCGGGGGCTAGCTGGCTAGCTAGCAGGTTGATTGCGTTACGTTACCTTAAAAGAACGACAATAGCTGGCTAGCTAACCTAGAAAATCGCTCTAGGCTACACAATTGTCTTAGATACAAAGACGGCTATGTAACTAGCTAGCTACGATCAAACAAATCAAACCGTTGTACTGTAATAGTTTCTACAGTGCTGCTATTCGGGGGCTAGCTGGCTAGCTACGTTAAAAGAACGACAATAGCTGGCCAGCTAACCTAGAAAATCGCTCTAGACTACACAATTGTCTTAGAAACAAAGACGGCTATGATGGCTGCAATAATAATTTGTTGGCAGTCATCTTGGCCTAAGGCTCTGCAACCAAGTACTAGCTCCGAATAATAAAGAAGGAAAATATTTTTTTTAAATAAAATATATTTACCCAAAAATATATATGGGGGATTGGAAATGATGCAGACAACTACATTGATAGAAGCCACAATTTATCTTCAATATTCAAGCTGATCTACCCCCTCTAAAAAATGTCAAATTCTATTAGTTTACAGATATTGGGCTCCCGAGTGGCGCAGCGGTCTAAAGCACTGCATCTCAGTGCAAGAGTTGTCACTGCAATCCCTGGTTTGAATCCAGGCTGTATCACATCTGGCCGTGATTGGGAGTCCCATAGGGTGGCACAAAATTGTCCCAGCGTCGTCCGGGTTAGGGTTTGGCCAGGGTAGGCCGTCAATGTAAATAAGAATTTGTTCTTAACTGGCTTGCCTAGTTAAATAAAGGTTAAATAAAATTTAAAAAGCGTATTATTTATCTCTGTCTGTGACTTGTTACATTTACATACAGTGAGTCTACAGAAGCTTTTAGCCCAGACCTTTCCATGTAACACATCACCAACAGGTTGTGCACATGAGGAGACGCTCCCACCGTCCGATCACCGCGGGGTCAAACAAACCATTCTATTCACCACAAGCCAGAGAAGGGCAATGGGGTCTCTCTCACTTAACGTTCTCTCTCTCTCTAGCCAAACCTAATGTAGCAGGCTTAAAAATAAATGCCTGAAACTAGATCCCCTTACATTCTGGTCTTGATGAGAAGAAAAATAACTGTCAGTGAGGTTCTGTTCTCCACTGTTCATCCGATCCAGTAAATGTGGAGGAGTTAAGATGGAGTGTCGTCTTGTTAACGTCCAAAAGCGGTAGCTCTCTTTCTATTTCCCTTGAAAACCGGAACATCAACTTGTTGGGGACTCGGCAGCGCAGAGGCTAGTCAGGCCTGAGCTACTGCTACGCCTCAACAACCTTCAGAACAATCTGATCCTTCTCAACCATCTCATAATCAGCCTTCCAACACCGACATTTCAGTTTGCAGATCTATAAAGGTTTATACACAGCATATACACAATGGGTTTGAAAATGAAACACATCTGCAAAACACATGAAAACACGCAATTATGGGCATATTAAACTTTGTCTGAATAGAAAATGATGTCCATACTTGCTCTCTCCTTAAAATGATATAGGCTATCTCTTAAAGTAACTTTCCAATGTTTTGCAAATTTATGTGAAATATGAACTATAATTCATTACAATATGAGTGAATTAGTTTCCCTTCCAAATTCATTTGTTTTAAAGAAGTATGTTAAAAAGCAGCTTTTCTGTGTTGGAATGGTTTGGCACAACCCAACAACGGAATGGTGTGGACCTATACCGGTCATAACAAAATACTAATGTGAGTAAACTGCTGATTGGCCAGTTTATCTGCCAAGGTTTTGTTTTTGAAGTGTTTTTTTTTTCTACAATTCACAAATAATTATTTGATAATGAGTTTACAGAATATGAACTTTTAAAAGCGAGAATTTCACTGGACAGTTACTTTAAGCTCTCTCTTTTCAAAACACTGTCTGTAATCAGTGCAATTTCTTAACTAGGCAAGTTAGTTAAGAACAAATTCTTATTTACAATGACATGCTACCGGGGAACAGTGGGTTAACTGCCTTGTTCAGAACGGGGACGTGATCCCAACGCTCTAACCACCTCGAACCAACATCTTTCCAAAAAGTGGATTCAGAGCTTATTTTGGCATTGTGTTTGTATTGGCTCTGAGACTGAACAAGCACTCCAACATATACCTTGCGTCATGTCATTGTAGTTGGTGAACAGTGGACCTAGAACTGCATTTAGCCTCCTGAACCCAATAAAAAGACAAAACAACACTTTCGCCATCTTGCTCTACATTCCAACCAACATTGCCATATTTGGCTTGAGTCTCTCTGACCTCAACACATACCACTTGCTCTTTCATAAACTGTAAATAGGGAAGTTGTGGTTAGGAAGCGCCATACTTCCGCTATTCCTTGTCTGGCCAGATGGGTCATAGCCAGTGATGTAGTGATAAGAAAATAGGTGGGTAAACTCCAACTGACGGTCGCAGTGAAAACAGAAACACTCCCTATACTTTCAATGCAAATAGATGGGTAAACTCCACTACACCACTGGTCATAGCCTGAGTAATACCATGCTATATGATGGCAGCAACATTTTATATTCACATTTAGCCAGGCCTCTAAACACAATACATACACACTACTTGTGACTCTTCTCCTTACAAAGAATTCGGTGGATGCTCTATAACTGCACCATGGTATTGTTTTTGGAATGTGTTTTCCTGTGTGAGTAAGAGCGTAAAGTGTGCCTACAAACAGTGTGAATAAGGTGGAGTCAAGGACAAGCTCAGTAAATATCAATATGTTCTGTAAGATTGTATACAGCCTTGGGAGGCTGTGGGAGAGGATGACTTAGATGAAAAATAGATGAAAAATAGCTGGTAAGTATTATAAAAGGTGCTGGCCACACACACGCACACAACAGTGGTGTTCTCCCTTACCTCACCTCGCTCATCAACTCATCCCTGACCGCTGGCTACGTCCCTTCCGTCTTCAAGAGAGCGAGAGTTGCACCCCTTCTGAAAAAACCTACACTCGATCCCTCCGATGTCAACAACTACAGACCAGTATCCCTTCTTTCTTTTCTCTCCAAAACTCTTGAACGTGCCGTCCTTGGCCAGCTCTCCCGCTATCTCTCTCAGAATGACCTTCTTGATCCAAATCAGTCAGGTTTCAAGACTAGTCATTCAACTGAGACTGCTCTTCTCTGTATCACGGAGGCGCTCCGCACTGCTAAAGCTAACTCTCTCTCCTCTGCTCTCATCCTTCTAGACCTATCGGCTGCCTTCGATACTGTGAACCATCAGATCCTCCTCTCCACCCTCTCCGAGTTGGTCATCTCCGGCGCGGCCCACGCTTGGATTGCGTCCTACCTGACAGGTCGCTCCTACCAGGTGGCGTGGCGAGAATCTGTCTCCTCGCCACGCGCTCTCACCACCGGTGTCCCCCAGGGCTCTGTTCTAGGCCCTCTCCTATTCTCGCTATACACCAAGTCACTTGGCTCTGTCATAACCTCACATGGTCTCTCCTATCATTGCTATGCAGACGACACACAATTAATCTTCTCCTTTCCCCCTTCTGATGACCAGGTGGCGAATCGCATCTCTGCATGTCTGGCAGACATATCAGTGTGGATGACGGATCACCACCTCAAGCTGAACCTCGGCAAGACGGAGCTGCTCGTCCTCCCGGGGAAGGACTGCCCGTTCCATGATCTCGCCATCACGGTTGACAACTCCATTGTGTCCTCCTCCCAGAGCGCTAAGAACCTTGGCGTGATCCTGGACAACACCCTGTCGTTCTCAACCAACATCATGGCGGTGGCCCGTTCCTGTAGGTTCATGCTCTACAACATCCGCAGAGTACGACCCTGCCTCACACAGGAAGCGGCGCAGGTCCTAATCCAGGCACTTGTCATCTCCCGTCTGGATTACTGCAACTCGCTGTTGGCTGGGCTCCCTGCCTGTGCCATTAAACCCCTACAACTCATCCAGAACGCCGCAGCCCGTCTGGTGTGCAACCTTCCCAAGTTCTCTCACGTCACCCCGCTCCTCCGCTCTCTCCACTGGCTTCCAGTTGAAGCTCGCATCCGCTACAAGACCATGGTGCTTGCCTACGGAGCTGTGAGGGGAACGGCACCGCAGTACCTCCAGGCTCTGATCAGGCCCTACACCCAAGCAAGGGCACTGCGTTCATCCACCTCTGGCCTGCTCGCCTCCCTATCATTGAGGAAGTACAGTTCCCGCTCAGCCCAGTCAAAACTGTTCGCTGCTCTGGCCCCCCAATGGTGGAACAAACTCCCTCACGACGCCAGGACAGCGGAGTCAATCACCACCTTCCGGAGACACCTGAAACCCCACCTCTTCAAGGAATACCTAGGATAGGATAAGTTATCCTTCTCACCCCCCCCCCTTAATGATTTAGATGCACTATTGTAAAGTGGCTGCTCCACTGGATGTCAGAAGGTGAATTCACCAATTTGTAAGTCGCTCTGGATAAGAGCGTCTGCTAAATGACTTAAATGTAATGTAATGTCGGTGCCATTTAAGAGCGAGGACGATTCTTTTTTTTATGAGCATGGCCTTATTTCTATTGCAGCATTTTGGATGACTGTCATTCATATTCCATTCACCATGCTCAATGGAACATTGGTAGGTTTAGGCAACTACATAATCCTCAATTTTCCTTTTACCTATCAACCTAGCCTATGAATGAACGTTTACAACGTCGAGAGAAATTTGAGCATTCAAGGTGACAGACATGAACATATTCAATACCGCCTTGCACACTCTTGTCTGCATTTAGCTGATCTAGGGTGTAATCATTAGTCAAACTGTTCCAAACAAGTGTTTCTATTGGACAAATTCAGGTATGTTTATCCCCATTTCTTTCTGTTTGCTTCTGTTTAAGAAATGTTTTTCAACAGAACTGACGGAATGAATACACCCGATCACACGCAAACAGAGCACTTTTATAGCAGCCACATACAAACAGCATGATCCCTTTGTGGAACGGCTGTTGGAAGGAGAGGACCAAAGCTCAGCGTGGTACGTGTTCATACTTGATTTGAACTGAACACTGAAATAACAAAAATAACAAAGAGAATGAACAAAAACCGAAACAGTCCTGTCAGGTGCAGAAAGACACAAAACAGAAAACAACTACCCACAAGACACAGGTGGGAAAAGGCTTCCTAAGTATGGTTCTCAATCAGAGACACCGATAGACAGCTGCCTCTGATTGAGAACCACACCCGGCCAAACACACAGAAATAGAAAACATAGAACACAAAAACATAGAATGCCCACCACAACTCACGCCCTGACCAAACCAAAATAGAGACATAAAAAGGATCTCTAAGGTCAGGGCGTGACACTTTGATTGTTGCATAATTCCTTCAAGCATCTACGCACTCTCCTCCTCTCACCTTTTCTCTCAGCTTGTGGACTTCAGTGCACAACACATCAGCTGTCTGTGACCAGGCAAAAATAATCTTTCCAAACCAAACCTTCATATCATAACCGCTAACCTCTACACACAGCCTACATCGTTGCCACCATATTAGCTAACGTCATAATCAACATAGCTACTACATCTAATGTGTTAGTAAACCCCCTACAATCATGCAGTGCAGTTTAGCAGTTACACTGCCGGGCCCCGTGACAATAAATGTATAAAACCAAAAGCTTAGCTTGACGTGGAAGAGTTCCAGTGTTGGATAGCCATAGCCAGCTAGGTGACATAGCACCCCTCTCTGTTCGAGTCTGGTGTTTGAGTAGGCTAAACTAGCTAGCTGAGTTTGCTAGCTAAGTATGTGAACATGAAAAAAATATAAAATATTGCTAGTAATTTCTCTTTCTTGAGTCTCCTTCAATTTTTCAGAAATTAATTTAATAACTATTGTCTTTCTCTCTCTTTGTGTCAACTATTCCCCACATTTTATGCACTGCAGTGCTAGCTAGCTGTAATTTATGCTTTCAGTAATAGATTAATTCTCTGATTCTTTGATTGGGTGGACAACATGTCAGTTCATGCTGCAAGAGCTCTGATAAGTTGGAGAACTTCCTCCGGAAGTTGTCATAATTACTGTGTATGATGGCGCCGACAGAGATGGTCACCTCGCTTCGTGTTCTTAGGAAACTATTCAGTATTTTGTTTTTTATGTATTATTTCTTACATTGTTACCACAGGAAATCTTAAGTCTTATTACATACAGCCGGGAAGAACTATTGGACATAAGAGCAACGTCAATTTCCCAACATTACAACCAGGAATACGACTTTCCCGAAGCGGCTCCTCTGTTCGGATCACCACCCAGGACAATGGGTCTGATCCCAGCTGCCAATCCAAAACAACAGCGCCACAGAAGGAGCGACCTTCTGGTCAGGCTCCGTAGATGTGCACATTGCTCTCGTCACAACAAGGTAGATGAAATTTGAGCAAGGGTTGCCTTCCAGAGAGACTGGAACATGCTCTGTTTCACAGAAACATGGCTCTCTCAGGTTATGTTGTCAGAATTGGTTCAACCAACAGGTTCTCCATGCATTGCACCAACAGAGATAAACACCTCTCTGGGAAGAGTGTACAATTGATATATTTTACCTTTATTTAACTAAGCAAGTCAGTTAAGAACAAATTCATATTTTCAATGACTGCCTAGGAACAGTGTTGTTCAGGGGCAGAACAACATATTTTTACCTTGTCAGCTCAGGGATTCGATCTTGCAACCTTTCGGTTACTAGTCCAACGTTCTAACCACTAGTCTACCTGCCGCCCCATGATTAACGACTCATGGTGTAATCATAACAACATATAGGAACTCGTGTCCTTCTGCTCACCCAACCTAGAATTCCTTACAATCAAATGTCAGCCGTTTTACCTACCAAGAGAATTCTCGTCAGTTATAGTCACAGCTGTATACATTCCCCCTCAAGCGAACACCAAGACAGCCCTCAAGGAACATCACTGGACTCTATGTAAACTGGAAACTATAGGTCCGGAGGCTGCATTTATTGTAGCTGGGGATTTTAACACCTTGTATTTGGATTAGTGTACTAAACGCGCAAACAAAAAGGAGGTATTTGGACATAAATGATGGACTTTATCGAACAAAACGAACATTTACTGTGGAACTGGGATTCCTGGGAGTGCATTCCGATGAAGATCATCAAAGGTAACATGGCGGGTATCTGTATGGCTTGTTTTGGTGCCTGAGCCCTGTACTCAGATTATTGCATGGTGTGCTGTCGCTGTAAAGCTTTATTGAAATCTGACACAGTGGTTGCATTAAGGAGAAGTATATCTTTAATTCTATGTAACGATTGTCGTCGGAAGGAGATCAAGTTGCAGCATGGTAAGTGTTCATGATACTTTAATTACTCAGAACACCAAACAAAAACAACAAAAGAATAACAAACGTCACGTTCTGCAGGCTTCACAGAGCTAACAAAAAACAAGATCCCACAAACACCAAAAGGAGAATGACAACTTATATGTGATCCCCAATCAGAGACAACGATAAACAGCTGCCTCTGATTGGGAACCACACTCGGCAAAAAACAAAGAAATAGAAAATATAGAAATAAAGAAACTAGAATGCCCACCCTAGTCACACCTTGGTCTAACCGAAATAGAGAATTAAAGCCTCTCTATGGCCAGGGCGTGACATTCTATGCATAACACTTGTACCTTGTACCATCAACATTTATGATGACTATTTCTGTAAATTTATGTGGCTCTCTGCAAAATCACTGGATGTTTTGGAAGCAAAACATTACTGAACATAACGCGCCAATGTAAACTGAGATTTTTGGATATAAATATGAACTTTATCGAACAAAACACACATGTATTGTGTAACATGAAGTCCTTTGAGTGCCATCTGATGAAGATCATCAAAGGTTAGTGATTCATTTTATCTCTATTTCTGCTTTTTGTGACTCCTCTCTTTGGCTGGAAAATGGCAGTATTTTTTGTGACTAGGCGCTGACCTAACATAATTGCATGGTATGCTTTCACCATAAAGCCTTTTTGAAATCGGACACTGTAGTGAGATTAACAAGAAGTTTATCTTTAAAATAGTGTATAATACTTGTTTGAGGAATTTAATTATGAGATTTCTGTTGTTTGAATTTGGCGCTCTGCACTTTCACTGGCTGTTGTCAAATCGATCCTGTTAACTGGATTTGATCCCTAAGTTTTAACAAGGTTACCTAAATTATATCAACATATTGATTGCTAATACTCTTCACCACTGCTACTCTATCTTCCGTGATACATACAAAGCCCTCCCCCGCCCTCCCTTCGGAAAATCCGACCACGACTCCATCTTGCTTGTCCCTTCTTAAAGGTAGAAACTGAAACAGGAGCTGCTGGCCCAGACGGCATCCCTAGCCGCTATAAGGGCACAAGGTGAGACCCAGATCGGACACAGGAGGCAGATGGTTAGAGCCCAAGATGTTTATTAACAATCCAAAAGGGGTAGGCAAGACATTGGTCGTGGACAGGCAAAAGGTCAAAACCAGTTCAGACTTCCAGAGGTACAGAATAGCAGGCAGACTCGAGGTCAGGTCAAGCAGAATGGTCAGGCAGGTGGGAATGGTGTCCAGAAAACAGGCAAAGGTCAAAACCAGGAGGACTAGTAGAAGAGAATAGAAAAGCAGGAACACGGGCAAAAACACGCTGGTTGGCTTGAACATACAAGACAAACTGGCACAGAGAGACAGGAAACACAGGGATAAATACACCAGGGAAAATAAGTGACACCTGGAGGGGGTGGAGACAATCACAAGGACAGGTGAAACAGATCAGGATGTGACAACCGCATCCACAGATCATGCGCAGACCAGCTGGCTGGTGTGTTTACGGACATAATCAATCGCTCCCAATCCCAGTCTGTTGTCCCCACATGCTTCAAGATGGCTTCCATTGTTCCTGTACCCAAGAAGGCAAAGATAACTGAACTAAATTACTATCGCCCCATAGCACATTCTGTCATCACGAAGTGCTTTGAGAGGCTAATATCACCGCCACCTTACCGGCTACCCTAGACCTACTTCAGTTTGCATACCGCCCCAACAGATCCACAGTTGATGCAATCGCCATCACACTGTACACTGCCATACCCCATCTGGACAAATATAATACCTATGTAAGAATGCTGTTCATTGACTACAGCTCAGCATTCAACACCATAGTACCCTCCAAGCTCATCATCAAGCTGGAGGCCCTGGGTCTCAACCACGCCCTGTGCAACTGGGTCCTGGACTTTCTGATGGGCCGACCCCCAGATGGTGAAGAAGAACAACATCTCCACTTCGCTGACCCTCAACACTGGGGCCCCACAAGGGTGTGTGCTCGGCCCTCTCCTGCACTCCCTGTTCACCCACGACTGCGTGGCCATACACGCTTCCAACTCAATCATCAAGTTTGCAGACGACACAACAGTAGTGGGCCTGATCACCAACAACGACGAGACAGCCTACAGGGAGGAGGTGAGGGCACTCGGAGTGTGATGTCAGGAAAACAACCTCTCACTCAACATCAACAAAACAAAGGTAATGATTGTGGATTTCAAGAAACAGCAGAGGGACCACCCCACTATACACATCGAAGGGACAGCAGTGGAGAATGTGGAATGTTTTAAGTTCCTCGGCGAACACATCACAGACAAACTGAAATGGTCCACCCACACTGTGTGGTGAAGAAGGCGCAACAGCACCTCTTCAAACACAGGAGGCTGAAGAAATTTGTCTTGTCACCTAAAACTCTGACAAACTTTTTCAGATACACAATCAAGCGCATGCTGTCAGGCTGTATCACCGCCTGGTGGTGCGGTCTGCACAAAGCATCACCGGTGCAAACTACCTGCCCTCCATGACACCTACATCACCTGGTGTCACAGGAAAGCCAAAAAGATTATCAAGTACAACAACCACCCGAGCCACTGCCTGTTCACACCACTATCATCCAGAAGGCGAGGTCAGTACAGGTGCATCAAAGCTGGAACCGAGAGATTGAAAACAGCTTCTATCTCAAGGCCATCAGACTGCTAAACAGCAATCACTAACTCAGAGAGGCTGCTGCCTACATAGAGACCCAATCACTGGACACTTTAATAAATGGATTACTAGTCACTTTAAACAATGCCACTTTAAATAATGTCACTTTAATAATGTTTACATATCTTACATTACTCATATCACATGTGTATACTGTATTTTATACCATCTACTGCACCTTGCCTATGCTGCTCAACCATCGCTCATCCATGTACTTATATGTACATATTCTCATTCACCCCTTTAGATTTGTGTGTATTAGGTAGTTGTTGGGGATTTGTTTGATTACTTGTTAGATGTTACAGCACTGCTGGAACTCGAAGGTCAAGCATTTCGCTCCACTCGCTTTACTTTCTGCTAACCATGCGTATGTGACCAATACAATTTGATTTGGTTTGATTTGAGTCTCTGGAAAGGGATGAGAACAACGAGCCTCCAAAGTTTTGTATTGAAGTCAATGTAGCTAGAGGAGGACGGAAACTAACTGTCCTCCGTCTACAGCATGGTGCTACCCTACAGAGTGCTGTTGAAGCTACTGTAAACCTTCATTACAAAATAGTGTGTTTTTATCTAAAAAGGATACCTTTTTAATGCTTCACAATTGTTTTTTAAATTAAATTCACTGCGGTGGAGTGTCCTTCCCGTCCTCCTCTGAGGAGCCTCCACTGACATACACAAGCGTCAACAGAGTGTGTGTGTATGCCTGCTTGTGTGTGTGCGTGTACAGTCGTGGCCAAAATATTCAGTTTCAAAGTCTACTGTCTCAGTTTGTATGATGGCAATTTGCATATACTCCAGAATGTTATGAAGAGTGATCAGATGAGTTGCAAAGTCCCTCTTTGCCATGCAAATGAACTGAATCCCCCAAAAACATTTCCACTGCATTTCAGCCCTGCCACAAAAGGACCAGCTGACATCATGTCAGTGATTCTCTGAGTGTGAGTTTTGACGAGGACAAGGCTGGCGATCACTCTGTCATGCTGATTGAGTTCGAAAACCAGACTGGAAGCTTCAAAAGGAGGGTGGTGCTTGGAATCATTGTTCTTCCTCTGTCAATCATGGTTACCTGCAAGGAAACACATGCTGTCATCCTTGCTTTGCACCTAAATCAACCATTTATCGGATCATCAAGAACTTCAACGAGAGCGGTTCAATTGTTGTGAAGAAGGCTTCAGGGCGCCCAAGAAAATCCAGCAAGCGCCAGGATCGTCTCCTAAAGTTGATTCAGCTGCGGGATCTGGGCACCACCAGTACAGAGCTTGCTCAGGAATGGCAGCAGGCAGGTGTGAGTGCATCTGCACACACAGTGAGGTGAAGACTTTTGGAGGATGGCCTGGTGTCAAGAAGGGCACCAAAGAAGCCACTTCTCTCCAGGAAAACAGCAGGGACAGACTGATATTCTGCAAAAGGTAGAGGGATTGGACTGCTGAGGACTGGAGTAAAGTCATTTTCTCTGATGAATCCCCTTTCCGATTGGAAAAAAGCTTGTCCGGAGAAGGTGAGCGCTACCATCAGTCTTGTGTCATGCCAACAGTAAAGCATCCTGAGACCATTCATGTGTGGGATTGCTTCTCAGCCAAGGGAGTGGGCTCACTCACAATTTTGCCTAAGAACACAACCATGAATAAAGAATGGTACCAACACATCCTCCGAGAGCAACTTCTCCCAACCATCCAGGAACAGTTTGGTGACGAACAATGCATTTTCCAGCATGATGGAGCACCTTGCCATAAGGCAAAAGTGATAACTAAGTGGCTTGGGGAACAAAACATTGATATTTTGGGTCCATGGCCAGGAAACTCCCCAGACCTTAATCCCATTGAGAACTTGTGGTCAATCCTCAAGAGGCAGGTGGACAAACAAAACCCCACAAATTCTGACAAACTCCAAGCATTGATTATGCAAGAATTGGCTGCCATCAGTCAGGATGAGGCCCAGAAGTTAATTGACAGCATGCCGGTGCGGATTGCAGAGGTCTTGAAAAAGAAGAATCAACACTGCAAAGATTGACTCTTCGCGTCAACTTCATGTAATTGTCAATAAAAGCCTTTGACACTTATGAAATGCTTGTAATTATACTTCGGTATTCCATAGTAACATCTGACAAAAAATACCTGAAGACAGTGTAGCAGCAGACTTTGAAAAAAATTCATATTTGTATCATTCTCAAAACTTTTGGCCACGACTGTATGTGCGCGTGCTTGCATGTGGGTCACTGACTGAGACAGTCACATCTGGAACCTGTCAATGCTTCTGCTGAAGCATCCAGTTTAAAATCTCCCCAATTCTGATTCCAACAGAATAATTTCTTCTAACCTTTCCCAGGCGCGACACAAACACACACACACACACACACACACACACACACACACACACACACACACACACACACACACACACACACACACACACACACACACACACACACACACACACACACACACACAGTGCTAGCTTGGTTTTGTTGCTGTCTGTATATCATCTATTTACCTCCACTCCTATCTCTTTGTTCCTCTGTCAGGAGAGAAGAAATCCTTTGTTGGTCTGGAAGCCTTCTTTCCTGGAACCGTCAATCAACCTATAAACTGGCTTTGTCCACCTCCATGGGGGTGGACAAAGCCATGGAAACCACCAAAAGGTTTGAAAATGAATGCACATGAGAAGCATATATTTGATTTACATACATGGGCATCCTTATGTCACAGGCTACATTTACAGGACAATGACGTTATTGTGTATTCTTTGCGCTTTGTGTCATTATATTGCACCCATTCTTGCATAAAAAATATGGATTTCACAATCACACCAAATGGCCTTTTACACTTCGATGACCTTGACAATGGCATCCAGTAAATAAAGCATAGGCTAGGCCTTGATTGCGTTCAACATTTCTCCGTCTCTCACCTGCTCACATAAACTTTTTCTGCAGTGTGCTAAATCAGGGTCAGACAGAGTGATTCTTGGTAGTTAAACAAATCTACTTTGAAACACCTCACACATATGGTTATGGGCTTAAAAATAAAGAAGACACCTATACCATGTCAGATATAGAGTTTGTTTAATTTTGAGTTTGCATCCCAATATTACACATTACACACATCACAGATTGAAATGTAATTAAACTGTTTGACATAGAAACACCGGATTTTCGTCATTCATCAAAAACCCATGATTATTTAGCCTATGAAGTTATGAAAAATATGAATAACTTTCCACTTATGACGCCAATGAGGGAGCGTTTGGTCATTGACTGCAGGTAAGGGCTACACAATATCTATTTAATAAACAAATAACAGCTTTTTTCTGTTTTTCATGAGAATGCGCATGTCACATTCATGCTCACTGGCCAAAGCTGGGATAGATTGGCGATACCATGTGTCCTCGCTCTCTCTCGCTCTCTCTCTCATTTCATTTTCAATTTAAGGGCTTTATTGGCATGGGAAACATATGTTAACCTTGCAAAGCAAGTGAAGTAGATAATAAACAAAAATGAAATAAACAATACAAATTAACATTACACTCACAAAAGTTCCAAAAGAATAAAGACATGTCAAATGTCATACTATGTGCAAGTAGTACAAAAGGCACTACAGAAGGTAGTTAAAATACAAAAGGGAAAAGAAATAAACATTAAAAATGGGTTGTATTTACAATGGTTTTTGTTCTTCACTGGTTGTCCTTTTCTTGTGGAAACAGGTCACATGCCTTGCTGCTGTTATGTCACACTGTGGTATTTCACTCAATAGATATGGGAGATAGATTTAAAAATTGGGGTTGTTTTCAAGTTCTTTGTGGATCTGTGTAATCTGAGGGAAATGTGTGCCGCTAATATGGTCATACATTTGGCAGGCGGTCAGGAAGTGCAACTCAGTTTCCACCTAATTTTGTGGACAAGGTGCACTCTCTCTCTTTCTCTCTCTCTCTCTGCATAGATGTCCGCTGGCGCATGTGACTTACCAGAAAGTACAGAGAACGGGGAAAAGACAATTCCCTCGCCGCAATTACTAGAGATTGTATTGGAGCTGATCGTACGGTCAGTCAGCATCCTGTGTCTGAGTTCGGGACAGTTGCCGCTGTAGCCTTTAAAAAACACACTGCTCTGCGTTTGTGAGCAAACTTTGGTTTTGGCAAAGAAGATTTTTTGGAGAGTGGGACACCAGACTTTCACTAAAACCACAATATGCATGATGTGTCCAAACCAGGGTCCACATTCTGCCCAGTAATGCAGGCTCAAAAATGACTTTTCAACCAATATATCTAGATGCATAACTTCCTATGGATCGAACAACAGAACACCATGCGCAGGCTTAAAGAAGAGTTCCAATGCCTCTCCGAATTCCACAAGGGAATATGAGGACTTCTCCACTCTGTCTTTCTGAGATACTAGCAGCACCAGACAACAGGACCGACCAGGCTAACGGCACGATGCCCGTCGAAGCCATCTACATCGTGATGGAGGTGATCATCGCAGTGACTTCGGTGATCGGAAACGTGATGGTTATCTGGGCGGTGCGGATCAACCGTTCGATGCGAGACACCACCTTCTGTTTCATTGTGTCTCTGGCTCTGGCGGATATTACGGTGGGGGCTCTGGTCATCCCGCTGGCCATCACCATCAACATCGGTTTCGAGATGCACTTCTACAGCTGCCTGCTGGTCACGTGCATCATGCTGGTGCTCACGCAGAGTTCCATCCTCGCGTTGCTGGCCATCGCTATCGACCGTTACCTGAGGGTGAAAATACCCATGAGGTAATAATAAGAGAGAGAGAAAGGGGAAATATTGTGCATTGCTGAGTTTTCTTTGGTCTCTGTTTGCATGCTTTCTTTGCCAAGGTCAGTAGGTCAAACATTTGCCTCGTTTGTGTGTTGGCAGTGGGATTTGAGATATTGTGCTGTACAGGCAATTTTTTGCAGATTGCCTGAATAGGCTACTCAGCCTATTTTACAGTAAGCTCCAAATCTATTTGGACAGTAACTTTTTGTCTTTCTTATTTTTTGCTCTGTACTCCAGAACTATGTATTTGAAATGGTACAATGACTAGTAGGTTAAAGTGCAGACTGTCAGCTTTCATTTTAGGGTATATAGAAATGAATTGTAAATAATGTTTTGCATCATTTTGGAGTCACTTTAATTGTAAATAAGAATAGAATATGTTTCTAAACACTTCTACAATAATGTGGACACTGCTATGATTATGTATAATCCTGAATGTGACAAAAACTAAATACACAATACATTATTTACCATTAATTTCTATTGGTTACAAAATAATCTGATACACAACCAAAACAAACAGCAAATGCAGAGTCACAAGCTTGATGTAGTCATTGCGTGCTAATACTTAACTTTTTACTACTTTAATACACATTTAAGTAAAATTTTCCTAGTACTTTTGGTTCCCTAAAATGGGGTGACTATGTACAAGAGCTGTAATTTCTAAACGGTTCACCTGATACGGATAAAAATAGACTCAAATTAAAGCTTTAACTTTAACCTCATAGTCATTGTATCATTTTTAAATCCAAAGTGCTGGAGTAGAGAGCCAAAACAATAAAACATTTGTCATTATCCCAATACTTTTGGAGCTCACTGTAGCTGCAACTACACAGCCCATTGGCAGTTTTGCCAGACAGGCACAGGCCTTTTTATCAGTTCGATTTGCTCACCTCCTGCGTCCTCTCTCCTCCGTCCTCTCTCATTCTCCTCCTTTTGAAAAAGGTCCAAGTTAATCGGGTCGGCAAGGAGAGTGTACATATTATTGGAAATGCGCAGGCTTGAAATAAGACGGTGCTTCTGCACTCGCCCAAAATAAATGTGTAAAGTGTTCAAAACAAATGAAGTTCGTTGTGCAAGACATTTTATTAGATAAAACAATAAGTAGCATATTGTTTTTAAACGTGTGCATGTTTTTCTCCTCTGGCTAAACAAAAGCTTATTCAAAGGGGGTGTGACAGATTTCAAAACTCTTCCGTGGTAGGATACACATGAATATCTTTGACGAAAGGAGGAGGGGGCTATCGAGGAGGGGAGGACACTCTTCCGTATGTATGCCTACTAACGAATTGACACTCCTCGACCACTCAGTTCCGGGTTGCGGAGGAGAGAGGATGGATGACAGTCATTTTCCCAAATGAGAATCACCCATAATAGGCTCTTAGACAGAGCTACATGTCAACATGATGTTGCTTCCAGCTGGAGAAGCATGAACTGTATTTTATATCACATTGTACATAAAATGTAGAATGAATTCATCTACAACGGATAGACTGCAGACAGACTGTGTATACATAGCCAGTATCAGTTGGGGTCAAGTCTATAGTCAAGATGAGATGTGTGTACCTGCTCTATTTGAATTCCATACCAGCTGTGAGGAATGCTCTCCTAGTAACCCTCTTCATCTGTTGACCGACTGGGTAGTGATGTGTAGAGAAAATCATTATATATTTCACTTACAATGAGCTGCTACATATGGACTTAGGTAGATATGCTTTCTGCACTCCACACCCAGTTCAAATATGTTAACATGAATAAGGACATTTCAATATTTCAAGTTAGAGCCCAAGTTAAGATGGCACCGAAGAGGATGGCTGACGTTTTACATGCTCCTAACCTACTGTGCCATTTTGTATTTTTTTTGCGTTGTTTGTATTTATTTTTTTAACGTATTCTGTACATAATGTTGCTGCTACCGTCTCTTATGACCGGAAATAACTTCTGGACATCAGAACAGCGATTACTCACCTTGAACTGGAAGAAGCTTTTTCTGACGAGAAGGATATACTGCTTTCCAAACTCCCACCCATTCTACTGACTAGCATGCAATCATTGGAAAATAAAATTGAGGACCTATGATTACGATTATCCTACCAACGGGACATTAAAAACTGTAGTATCTTATGTTTCACTGAGTCGTGGCTGAACGACGACACGGATAACATAGAGCTGGCCGGATTTTCCATGCACCGGCAGAACAGAGAAGCTACGTCTGGTAAGACGAGGGTTGGGGGGGGTGTGTCTATTTGTCAATAGCAGCTGGTGCGCGATGTCTAATATTAAAAAAGTCTCAAGGTATTGCTACCAAGAGAGTTCTCATCTATATTATTCGAAGCCGTCTATTTACCACCACAGACCAATGCTGGCATTAAGACCTTAATAAAACCAAATAAAACCAAGGCCATAAGCAAACAAAACAATGCTCATCCAGAAGTGGCGTGGGACTTTAATGCAGGCAAACTTAAATCAGTTTTACCACATTTTTTACCAGCATGTCACATGTGCAACCAGAGGGAAAAAAATGTAGACCACCTTCACTCCACACACAGAGATGCATACAAAGCTCTCCCCCGCCCTCCATTTGGAAAATCTGACCATAATTTTATCCTCCTGATTCCTGCTTACAAGCAAAAACTAAAGCAGGAAGTACCAGTGACTCACTCAATACGGAAGTGGTAAGATCAAATCACATTTCATTAGTCACATGCTCCTCAAAACAACAGGTGTAGACCTTACAGTGAAATGTTTACTTACAAGCTTCTAACCAACAATGCAGTTTAAAAAAAATATGAATAAGAAATAAAAGTAACAAGTAATTAAAGAGCAGCAGTAAAATAACAATAGCGAGACTATATACATGGGTTAATGTGAATGGGGACCGGTTAGTTGAGGTAATATGTACATGTAGGTAGAGTTATTAAAGTGACTATGCATAGGTGATAACAACAGAGAGTAGCAGCGGTGTAAAAGAGGGGGAGCAATGCAAATAGTAATGCAAGTAGTCTGGGTGGCCATTTGATTAGATGATCAGGAGTTTTATGGATTGGGGGTAGAAGCTATTTAGAAGCCTCTTGGACCTAGACTTGGTGCTCTGGTATCGCTTACCGTGTGGTAGCAGAGAGAACAGTCTATGACAAGGGTGGCTGGAGACTTTAACAATTTTTAGGGCCTTCCGCTGACACTGCCTGGTATAGAGGTCCTGGATGGCAGGAAGCTTGGCCCCAGTGATGTACTGGGCTGTACACACTACCCTCTGTAGTGCCTTGCGGTCTGAGGCTGGGCAGTTGCCACACCATGCAGTGATGAAACCGGTCAGGATGCTCTCGATGGTGCAGCTCGAGAGCCTTTTGAGGACATGAGGACCCATGCCAAATATTTTCAGTCTCCTGAGGGGAAATAGGTTTTGTCGTGCCCTCTTCACGACTGTCTTGGTGTGCTTGGACCATGTTAGTTTGTTGGTGATGTGGACACCCTGTAACTGATGTGTATGCTGCACTACTGATAGGAATTTTATGAATAATGACTAAACAATATCTACATTTAAATAGAACTATAACTAATTAAACTCTACCCTGTTTTATTATAGATATAAAGTTAGTTCATATGGAAGAGATTATGTAGCATGAACAAGGAGTAATTAAACATAATAAACACCATTCCAACTAGGTTGGGGAGGAATGTGTTCGGTGTTTGAAGTAAGCAAAGAGGGTCATTAACCTATGTTTGAACCCACTCAGCTATAACTCTGTGGCGATTAAATAAGACAGCGAGAGCCTCTCCTAGGATTTCCGTTATCTGGAACTGTCTGCTAAATAGTGATAGATAATGCTGAGACTTCAGAAGTTAATCCTGATATAGTGTGAGTCAGGAGTGTGCGCTAGTGGGTTGGAATAAACTTTTGAACCTGCTTTGTCTTGGTAGAGAGGAGGAGATTCATTCTATAACCAATGACGTCATATTTTGTACATAAACTGTTGTTCGTGGTTCTATGGCAGCGCGCTCCGAGAATAAATACTATTATCTAATGTTGATAAGACTGGTCACTGTCTATTTTATACAAATAAGAATCTTACAAATTCTTAGAAACAGACAGTGATTTTAATTAATGAACACATATAGGAATTATGAAATTCCATTGAAAGCTACAGGACTGTTTTGCTAGCACAGACTGGATTATGTTCCAGGATTCATCCAATGACATTGAGGAGTACACCACCTCAGTCATCAGCTTCATCAATAAGTGCATTAAAGACGTCGTCCCCACAGTGACAGTACGTACAAATCCAAACCAGAAGCCATGGATTACAGGCAAAATCTGCATTGAGCTAAAGCTGCCACTTTCAAGGAGCGGCTCACTAATCCGGACCCTTGTAAAAAATCCTGCTATATGCCCTCAAACGAACCATCAAACAATCAAAGCGTCAATACAGGATTAAGATTGAATCCTACTACACCGTCTCTGACGCTCATCAGATGTGGCAGGGCTTGAAAACTATTAAGGACTTCAAAGGGAAACCCAGAGCTGCCCAGTGATGCGAGCCTACCAGAAAAGCTAAATGCCTTTTATACTCGCTTCGAGGCAAGGACTGAAGCATCACTGTGTTGTGTCAGGATTTGGCCAGGGTTGTTCCGGGTTTTGGTCACTAGATGCCCCCATTGTGCTTTTTGACCTTATGTTTTTTCCCTTGTTCCCCATTATTATTTGCACCTGTGCCTCGTTTTCCCTGATTGTATTTAAACCCTTAGTTTCCCTCAGTTCTGTGCTCTGTGTTTGTATGTTAGCACCCAGCCCTAGTGTTCTGTGTATTCTTGTCGTTTCCGGTGGATGCTCTTGTGGAATTCTGTTTTTGTTTTTGAGTATCTCTTGAGGCTTTTTTGTGCTATTCCTACCACCTTTTGGATTTGCCATTTTTGTATTGAAGGACTTCTCCTTTTTTACTTTATTAAATACACCGTCTTAAGTACTGCTGTGTCTGCCTCATCTTCTGGGTTCTGCTGACTATTTGTGGCTCAGTTGGTTAAGTGACTGTTTCTCACTCCGGAGACCCAGGTTCGTAACCGGGTCCTGACATGTTGTTTGTATGCTGTTCTTTGTATGACATTTTAATATTTGATAATTAACCAATCATATCAGGCCAATCTTGGCCATGATTACAGTCACCTGTGTCTTTTGACACTACATAAACGAGTCATCCCGCAGTGTTTGTGATTATACCCTGATGAAGACAGCTTGGCTGTTGAAACGTTGGTAATTACATTTTTGCATCTGAGCTCCTAGAGTGTGCGGCTCTCTTTTATTTTCAAGTTTTCTACTCCGCTAGCCAGCACCTCACCTAAATAGGTGTGCGTTTCTTTTTCTTCTAGATCGAGTCTGTAATACCAACATGTTTCATGCAGACCACCATAGTCCCTGTTCCCAAGGAAGCGAAGGTAACCTGCCTAAATGACTGCCGCCCATAGTACTCACATCGGTAGCCATGAAGTGCTTTGAAAGGCTCACATCAACAGCATCCTCACAGATACCCGAGACCCACTCCAATTCACGTACTGCCCCAACAGATCCACAGATGACGCAATCTCAATTGCACTCCACACTGCCCTTTGCTACCTACACAAAAGGAACATCTATGTGAGAATGCTATTCATTGACTACAGCTCAGCATTCAGCACCATAGTGACCACGAAGCTCATCACTAAGCTAAGGACCCTGGGACTAAACACCTCCCTCTGCATCTGGATCCTGGACTTCCTGATGGGCCGTCCTCAGGTGGTAAGGGTAGGCAACAACACGTTTGCCACGCTGATTCTCAACACGGGGGCCCCTCGGGGGTGTGTACTTAGTCCCCTCCTGTACTTCCTGTTCACCCACGACTGCGTGGCCAAACACGACTCCCAACACCATCATTAAGTTTGCTGACGACACAACAGTGGTAGGCCTGATCACCAACAACAATGAGACAGCCTATAGGGAGGAGGTCAGAGACCTGGCCATGTGGTGTCATGACAACAATCTCTCTCTCAATGTGAGCATGACAAAGGAGCTGATCATGTACTACAGGAAAAGGCGGGCCGAACAGGCACCCATTAACATCGGCAGGGCTGTAGTGGAACGGGTCGAGATTTTCAAGTTCCTTGGTGTCCACATCACCAACAAACTGTCATGGTCCAAACACACCAAGACAATCGTGAAGAGGACACGGCAAATCCATCCCCCCCAGGAGACTCCAGTCACCCAAGTCATAGACTGTTTTCTCTGCTACCACACGGCAAGCGGTACCGGAGCTCCAAGTCTAGGACCAAAAGGCTCATTAACAGCATATACCCCAAGCCATAAGACTACTGAACAATTAATCAAATG
This sequence comes from Oncorhynchus masou masou, assembly GCF_036934945.1. Lineage (NCBI taxonomy): Eukaryota > Metazoa > Chordata > Actinopteri > Salmoniformes > Salmonidae > Oncorhynchus > Oncorhynchus masou. The sequence goes on from NC_088217.1 coordinate 55,061,200, forward strand.
GCCATCGGACTATTTATATTGACCCCCCCTCCTCCATTTGTACACTGCTGCTATTCACTGTTTATTATATATGGATAGTCACTTTACCCCTACCTACATGTACAAATTACCTCAACTAACCTGTACCCCCGCACACTGACTCGGTACCGGTACCCGCTGTATATAGCCTCGTTATTGTTATTTTATTGTGTTACTCTTTACTATTTTTTACTTTATTTGTTAAATATTTTCTTAACTCTTCTTGAACTGCACTGTTGGTTAAGAGCTTGTAAGTAAGCATTTCACAGTAAGGTCTACAATTGTTGACCTTACCGTGACAAATGTGACAAATAAAGTTTGATTTGAACAGTCCCCCATTTTTAACAGTAACTCCATACAGTGCCTTGCGAAAGTATTCGGCCCCCTTGAACTTTGCGACCTTTTGCCACATTTCAGGCTTCAAACATAAAGATATAAAACTGTATTTTTTGTGAAGAATCAACAACAAGTGGGACACAATCATGAAGTGGAACGACATTTATTGGATATTTCAAACTTTTTTAATAAATCAAAAACGGAAAAATTGGGCGTGCAAAATTATTCAGCCCCTTTACTTTCAGTGCAGCAAACTCTCTCCAGAAGTTCAGTGAGGATCTCTGAATGATCCAATGTTGACCTAAATGACTAATGATGATAAATACAATCCACCTGTGTGTAATCAAGTCTCCGTATAAATGCACCTGCACTGTGATAGTCTCAGAGGTCCGTTAAAAGCGCAGAGAGCATCATGAAGAACAAGGAACACACCAGGCAGGTCCGAGATACTGTTGTGAAGAAGTTTAAAGCCGGATTTGGATACAAAAAGAGTTCCCAAGCTTTAAACATCCCAAGGAGCACTGTGCAAGCGATAATATTGAAATGGAAGGAGTATCAGACCACTGCAAATCTACCAAGACCTGGCCGTCCCTCTAAACTTTCAGCTCATACAAGGAGAAGACTGATCAGAGATGCAGCCAAGAGGCCCTTGATCACTCTGGATGAACTGCAGAGATCTACAGCTGAGGTGGGAGACTCTGTCCATAGGACAACATTCAGTCGTATATTGCACAAATCTGGCCTTTATGGAAGAGTGGCAAGAAGAAAGCCATTTCTTAAAGATATCCATAAAAAGTGTTGTTTAAAGTTTGCCACAAGCCACCTGGGAGACACACCAAACATGTGGAAGAAGGTGCTCTGGTCAGATGAAACCAAAATTGAACTTTTTGGCAACAATGCAAAACATTATGTTTGGCGTAAAAGCAACACAGTTCATCACCCTGACCACACCATCCCCACTGTCAAACATGGTGGTGGCAGCATCATGGTTTGGGCCTGCTTTTCTTCAGCAGGGACAGGGAAGGTGGTTAAAATTGATGGGAAGATGGATGGAGCCAAATACAGGACCATTCTGGAAGAAAACCTGATGGAGTCTGCAAAAGACCTGAGACTGGGACGGAGATTTGTCTTCCAACAAGACAATGATCCAAAACATAAAGCAAAATCTACAATGGAATGGTTAAAAAATAAACATATCCAGGTGTTAGAATGGCCAAGTCAAAGTCCAGACCTGAATCCAATCGAGAATCTGTGGAAAGAACTGAAAACTGCTGTTCACAAATGCTCTCCATCCAACCTCACTGAGCTCGAGCTGTTTTGCAAGGAGGAATGGGAAAAAATTTCAGTCTCTCGATGTGCAAAACTGATAGAGACATACGCCAAGCGACTTACAGCTGTAATCGCAGCAAAAGGTGGCGCTACAAAGTATTAAATTAAGGGGGCTGAATAATTTTGCACGCCCAATTTTTCAGTTTTTGATTTGTTAAAAAAGTTTGAAATATCCAATAAATGTCGTTCCACTTCATGACTGTGTCCCACTTGTTGTTGATTCTTCACAAAAAAATACAGTTTTATATCTTTATGTTTGAAGCCTGAAATGTGGCAAAAGGTCGCAAAGTTCAAGGGGGCCGAATATTTTCGCGAGGCACTGTACATATAAACTTGGAAATTAATTATAAATGAACACAAATAAAACAATAACATTTACAGTTGATTTGTATATTTACACCTCCGAGACTTACATCCTTTGATCTATAGTTACCATATGCACACGCTTATTTCCATCTCTTGTCAGACAACTGATAATGACATTTCAGCTGGAGCTTTTGACTTTCTCCATTTCTTGCTTCGGGTTCCTAAGAGAGTGGTAGCACACGACTTCAAAAGCAAAGGAAACGCAAAACACAGCAAGTATTAATAATGCGTTAAGCTACGCATAATTATATATGCAAAGAAAAAACAACGTTGGATAACATATCGATTCTATACCTTTGGGATTCTTTTCTGCCTTAAAAAAACACCTCATGCTTTCATCCAGTCTTCCCCCGTTAGACACAGGTTACAAAAGGTGTTCCCAACCCAGATAATCACTATCCTCCCCATCTCCTTCTTCCTCCATGGCCACCTGAAATACAATCTTACAAAACTCAGTCACATGTTTCTTAATCACACTTTGCAGGGGATGTGATGCTATTATTACAGCGAACTTCCCTTTCAGTGAGGTGGCCTCCTGTAGCTAGTCTTCCAGGAGCTGTACCTTCTTTGATTAACTTCTCACTAAAAGTTGCCAACAGTGTCTGAAATGTTAACACTATCTCTGCTCCACCATGATCTGAGTATGTGTGACATTCAACGTATCTTCATAGTAGTCTCTATGTTTATTTATTTGATTTATTTCACCTTTATTTAACCAGGTAGGCTAGTTGAGAACAAGTTTTCATTTACAACTGCGACCTGGCCAAGATAAAGCATAGCAGTGTGAACAGACAACAACACAGAGTTACACATGGAGTAAACAATAAACAAGTCAACACAGTAGAAAGAAAAAAATAGTCTATATACATTGTGTGCAAAAGGCATGAGGTGGTAGGTAAATAATTACAATTTTGCAGATTAACACTGGAGTGATAAATGATCAGATGGTCATGTGCAGGTAGAGATACTGATATGCAAAAGAGCAGAAAAGTAAATAAATATAAACAGTATGGAGATGAGGTAGGTAAATTGGGTGGGCTATTTACCGATGGACTATGTACAGCTGCAGCGATTGGTTTGATGTTTGAAGTTGGTGAGGGAGATAAAAGTCTCCAACTTCAGCGATTTTTTGCAATTCGTTCCAGTCACAGGCAGCAGAGAACTGGAAGGAAAGGCGGCCAAATGAGGTGTTGGCTTTAGGGATGATCAGTGAGATACGCCTTCTGGAGCGCGTGCTACGGGTGGGTGTTGCCATTGTGACCAGTGAACTGAGATAAGGCGGAGCTTTACCTAGCATGGACTTGTAGATGGGTCCTGTGTGGCTCAGTCGGTAGAGCATGGCGCTTGCAACGCCAAGCGTCGTGGGTTCGATTCCCGGTAGGGCCACCAATATGTAAAAGTAGTGGCCCCAGCCGACTTGTAAGTCGCTTTGGACAAAAGCGTCTGCTAAATGGGGTATATTATTATTATATATTATATGACCTGGAGCCAGTGGGTCTGGCGACGAATATGTGGCGAGGGCCAGCCGACTAGAGCATACAGGTCGCAGTGGTGGGTGGTATAAGGTGCTTTAGTAACAAAATGGATGGCACTGTGATAAACTGCATCCAGTTTGCTGAGTAGAGTATTGGAAGCTATTTTTTAGATGACATCGCCAAAGTCGAGGCTCGGTATGATAGTCAGTTATACTAGGGTAAGTTTGATGGCGTGATTGAAGGAGGCTTTGTTGCGGAAGATAAAGCTGTCTCTAGATTTGATTTTAGATTGGAGATTTTTGATATGAGTCTGGAAGGAGAGTTTACAGTCTAGCCAGACACTTAGGTACTTAGAGATGTCTACATATTCTAGGTCGGAACCATCCAGGGTGGTGATGCTAGTCGGACGTGCGGGTGCAGGCAGCGAACGGTTGAAAAGCATGCATTTGGTTTTACTAGCGTTTAAGAGCAGTTGGAGGCCACGGAAGGAGTGTTGTATGGCATTGAAGCTTGTTTGGAGGTTAGATAGCACAGTGTCCAAGGAAGGGCCAGAAGTATACAGAATGGTGTTGTCTGCGTAGAGGTGGATCAGGGAATCGCCCGCAGCAAGAGAAACATCATTGATATATACAGAGAAAAGAGTCGGCCCAAGAATTGAACCCTGTGGCACCCCCATAGAGACTGCCAGAGGACCGGACAACATGCCCTCCGATTTGACACACTGAACTCTGTCTGCAAAGTAGTTGGTGAACCAGGCAAGGCAGTCATTAGAAAAACCGAGGCTACTGAGTCTGCCGATAAGAATATGGTGATTGACAGAGTTGAAATCCTTGGCCAGGTCGATGAAGACGGCTGCACAGTACTGTCTTTTATCGATGGCGGTTATGATATCATTTAGTACCTTGAGCGTGGCTGAGGTGCACCCATGACCGGCTCGGAAACCAGATTGCACAGCGGAGAAGGTACGGTGGGATTCGAGATGGTCAGTGATCTGTTTGTTGACTTGGCTTTCGAAGACCTTAGATAGGCAGGGCAGGATGCAACAGTTTGTAACAGTTTGGGTCCAGGGTGTCTCCCCCTTTGAAGAGGAGGATGACTGCGGCAGCTTTCCAATCCTTGGGGATCTCAGACGATATGAAAGAGAGGTTGAACAGGCTGGTAATAGGGGTTGCAACAATTCCGGCAGATCATTTTACAAAGAGAGGGTCCAGATTGTCTAGCCCATCAGATTTGTAGGGGTCCAGATTTTGCAACTCTTTCAGAACATCAGCTATCTGGATTTGGGTGAAGGAGAAATGGGGGAGGCTTGGGCGAGTTGCTGTGGGGGGTGCAGGGCTGTTGATCGGGGTAGGGGTAGCCAGGTGGAAAGCATGGCCAGCTGTAGAAAAATGCTTATTGAAATTCTCAATTATAGTGGTGACAGTATTTCCTAGCCTCAGTGCAGTGGGCAGCTGGGAGGAGGTGCTCTTATTCTCCATGGGCTTTACAGTATCCCAGAATTTTTTGAGTTTATGCTACAGGATGAAAAATAATTCTGCTTGAAAAAGCTAGCCTTAGCTTTCCTAACTGCCTGTGTATATTGGTTCCTAACTTCCCTGAAAAGTTGCATATCACGGGGGCTATTCGATGCTAATGCAGAACGCCATAGGATGTTTTTGTGCTGGACAAGGGCAGTCAGGTCTGGAGAGAACCAAGGACTTTATCTGTTCCTGGTTCTACATTTTTTTGAATGGGGCATGCTTATTTAAAATTTGTTGAGGATAGGGGGCAGTATTTTCACTTTGGATGAATTGCATGCCCATAGTGAACTGCATCCTACTCTGTCCTAGATTGCTAATGTATGCATATTATTATTACTATTGGATAGAAAACACTCTGAAGTTTCTAAAACTGTTTGAATTATGTCTGTGAGTATAACAGAACTCATAGGGCAGGCAATCTTCCAAACAAGAAGTGAAATTCTGAATGTGGGTCAACTTTTACGTCATCACCCCTTCCTTTCCCAACAAGATATGGATCTGGTAGCACTTCCTACGCCTTCCACTAGATGTCCTCATTCAGTAGAAAGTGGAATGGAGCTTTTGGTGTGAACTTTGACCGAATGCCATTTTCCTGTGGCGCATTTCTCTGTGGGTGCCACCGTCGTTTCCATTTGGCTGCAGCTGAAAATGTATGATCCGGTTGGAACGTTATTGAATATATATATGAAAATAACATCCTGAAGATTGATTCTCTACTTAGTTTGACCAGTTTATTTGACCTGGAATAGATATGTTTGATGTTTTTGTGCGAGTTGTCCTGGACCAGCATCAGTTTTTGGGTACGTGAGCTGAAAGTGGTAGCAAATGCAGCTAATTGGACACTAGTATTGGACATTATGGAACAAAACAACGATTTATTGTGGAACTAGGACTCCTTGCACTATATTCTGATGAAAGATCATCAAAGGTAGGGGAATATTTATGATGTAATTTCGTATTTCTGTTGACTCCAACATGGCGGAGAAATACTTTTACGTCTGAGCGCTGTCTCAGATTATTGCATGGTAGGCTTTTTCCGTAACGTTTAAAAAAAATCTGACACAGCGGTTGCATTAAGAACCAGTGTATCTTTAATTATATGTAGAACATGTATCTTTAGTCAAAGTTTATGAGTATTGATGAGTATTTCTGTTATCTGGCGTAGCTTTCTATAATTCCTCCGGATATTTTGGAGGCATTTCTGAACATGGCGTCAATGTAAACCGAGATTTGTGGATATGTTGTGTTTTTGCTGTAAAACATTTTAAAAATCGAACATGATGGGTAGATGAACAAGATGTTTATCTTTCATTTGAGGTACTGGACTTGGTAATGTGTGAAAGTTAAATATTTCTAAAGAATATTTTTGAATTCCCTGCGCCACCTTTTCAGCTGAATGGGGGGGGGGTGGAGTTCCCCTTGGGGAAGCATGCTTATCTAAGATGGTGAGGAAGTTACTTTAAAAGAATAACCAGGCATCCTCTACTGACGGGACGAGGTCAATATCCTTCCAGGATACCCGGGCCAGGTCGATTAGAAAGGCCTGCTCTCTGAAGTGTTTTAGGGAGCGTTTGACAGTGATGAGGGGTGGTTGTTTGACCGCAGACCCATTACAGATGCAGGCAATGAGGCAGTGATTGCTGAGATCTTGGTTGAAAACAGCAGAGGATTATTTGGAGGGCAAGTTGGTTAGGATGTTATTTATGAGGGTGCCCATGTTTACAGATTTGGGGTTGTACCTGGTGGGTTCATTGATAATTGTGTGAGATTGAGGGCATCAAGCTTAGATTGTGTTAAGCATGTCCCAGTTTTGGTGACCTAGCAGCACGAGCTCTGTAGATAAATGGGGGGCAATCAATTCAAATATGGTGTCCAGGGCACAGCTGGGGGCAGAGGGTGGTCTATAGCAAGCTGAAACGGTGAGAGACTTGTTTCTGGAAAGGTGGATTTTTAGAAGTAGAAGCTGGAATTGTTTGGGTACAGACCTGGATAGTAAGACAGAACTCTGCAGGCTCTCTCTGCAGTAGATTGCAACACCGCCTCCTTTGGCTGTTCTATCTTGTCGGAAGATGTTGTAGTTAGGGATGGAAATCCTAAGCCAAGATTCAGACACGGCTAGGACATCCGGGTTGGCAGAGTGTGCTAAAGCAGTGAATAAAACAAACTTAGGGAGGAGGCTTCTAATGTTAACATGCATGCATACATATCGTGCACAATTAGCTGTCCTTCCTCTACTATGAGAAATCTCCTGTATCACTATACACAGAGGAGGGGTATCGTTCCCTTGAGACTCTATTACCTACTTCATGAGCCACACAGATCAATTGCTCTCCCAATTGCCTGTAACATTAAAGCCTTGGTTTCTGGGACTCCATAGAATCTACTGATGTCGGTCCTGCCAAACTCTGCAACTAAAACCCTTATGCAAACATTCTGTCTTTAACACAGGCCCTGTATGTACCTTGCCTCCGGCCACAAATACAGTACCAGTCAAAAGTTTGGACACACCTACTCATTCAAGGGTTTTTCTTTATTTTTACTATTTTCTACATTGTAGAATAATAGTGAAGACATCAAAACTATGAAATAACACATATGGAATCATGTAATAACCAAAAAAGTACTAAACAAATCAAAACCCTTTGCCTTGAAAAAGATTTGTAGTGTAGGACACACATTTCTTCTATTGATTCAAAGTCAAGAAAGTATCAGGTTTCAGGTTATACCCAAGTGCAGACTGTGTAGAATTAACAATGTTTATTGTAACAGGGGCACGCAAACAACAGCTCAAGGAAGGCAGGGGTCGATAATCCAGAGTGGTGGGGCCAAGGTACAGGACAGCAGGCAGGCTCAGGGGCAGGCAGAGTAGTCAGGCAGGCGAGCTCGGAGTCGGGACTGGCAGGCGTCAAAACCAGGAGGGTGAGAAAAGAGAGACTGGAAAAAGCAGGAGCTGAGACACAAAATGCTGGTAGACTTGAACAAACAAGACGAACTGGCACAGACAGACAGAAAACACAGGTATATATACCCAGGGGATAAGTGGGGAAGATGGGCGACACCTGGAGTGGGGTGGAGACAAGCGCAAGGACAGGTGAAATAGATCAGGGCGTGACACAAAGAAAGCACCTGGAAGCATATCAACAGGAAAAACAGAAAAGTATGCACTAAAACTCCAGCAATTGTTGCTCAATACTCACACGCACACACACCAACCCAGTATACTCTAACTCCTCATTCTTGTCTTATCCCCCATCTCCATAGCTACAAACATGTGGTGACACGGCGGCGTGCAGGCACGGCAGTGGTGGTGTGTTGGATGGTTGCCATAGTGGTTGGCCTGACGCCCATGCTGGGCTGGAACAACTGGCAGTGTCTCCATGACAACGTCTCTCAGGTGATGTGTACGTTTGAGAAAGTCATCAGCATGGACTACATGGTCTACTTCAACTTCTTCGGCTGGGTGCTGCCGCCACTCGTCCTCATGCTGCTAATCTATGCTGAGATATTCTACAAGATACACCACCAGCTCAACAAGAAGGTAGCTCACTGTCTGTAGAGAAGTACCTGTCTTGAGAATCAGATGACTAGAACAGGGTAACCCTACCTTCTTTACCATGAGCTATGTGCATTGTCTCTATTATATGTGCAATAATTATCTATGCTGAGGTATTATATGATCCAACGCCAGCTCGGTAAGAACATTAGCCTGATTTAGTCTTACCAATGTCTTGCTAAGGTTAGCTTGAGCTAGTCTTCCCAATGTCTTGCCAAGGTTGGCTTGAGCTAGTCTTTCCAATGTCTTGCCAAGGTTAGCTTGAGCTAGACTTCCCAATGTCTTGCCAAGGTTGGCTTGAGCTAGTCTTTCCAATGTCTTGCCAAGGTTGGCTTGAGCTAGTCTTTCCAATGTCTTGTCAAGGTTAGCTTGAGCTAGTCTTGCCAAAGTTAGCTTGATCTTGCCAACTCCTATGGTCATTCTCACATGGCCTGACAATGATCCCAGGAGTTGGCAAGACCGCACAAACAGTTCTGGGACCTGGTTACATGAAGGTCACTGACTAGACTAGAGTCAGGTGAATGAAGCGGGTACATTTGATGAGCACAGCAGGGAGGTGGAAGGAGATAAAGGGGTGTTGAAATTCGCAGTACTTTGGCATAACAGGTTATTCCCCTCAGGGATGAAAGCTTAGACAGGCATAATGAGCAGAGATGTTGATTTGTTTCTAAATCAGGTGTCAACTCACTCCACCCAGGACACAATGCTGTGCAAATCAAACACACTTGGAATAGAATAACCAAAAAATGTAACGTCAGTTAAAACCTGTTGAAACTCCCCATCCCGGATCCGGGATCGTGACTAAAGCCTCAGGCTCATTAGCATAACGCAACGTTAACGATTTCTGAAAATCGCAAATAAAATGAAAATAATGCGCCTGCTCTCAAGCTTAGCCTTTTCTTAACAACACTGTCATCTCAGATTTTCAAAATATGCTTTTGAACCATAGCAATTGACTAATTGCTAAGCTAGCTTAGCATTTTGAGTAGCATTTAGCACGCAACATTTTCACAAAAACCAGATAACCAAATAAATAAAATCATTTACCTTTGAAGAGCTTCGGATGTTTTCAATGAGGAGACTCTCAGTTACATACCAAATGCGCAGTTTTTCCTAAAAGCGTCTGTGTGTAGGAGAAATCGTTCCGTTTTGTACATCACATTTGGCTACCGAAACGAACCGAAAATTCAGTCACCTACAACGTCAAACTTTTTCCGAATTAACTCCATAATATCGACCGAAACATAGCAAACGTTGTTTGGAATCAATCCTCAAGGTGTTTTTTCACATATCTCTTCATTGATATATCGTTCGTGGAAGCCTGTATTCTCCTCTGAATTCTGTGAAAAAATACTTGCAGCTGACTTTTGCGCACCAATTTCGGCACAGGACACCGGGCGGACACCTGGTAAATGTGGTCTCTTATGGTCAATCTTCCAATGATATGCCTACAAATACGTCACAATGCTGCAGACACCTTGGGGAAACGACAGAAAGGGCAGACTTACTCCTCTCGCATTCACAGCCATATAAGGAGACAATGGAAAACAGAGCCTCAAAATCCTGCTCATTTCCTGGATGCCGTCTCATCTTGGTTTTGCCTGAAGCTCACGTTCTAGGGCACGCACAGAAAATATCTTTGCAGTTCTGGACACGTCAGAGTGTTTTCTTTCGAAAGCTACCAATTATATGCATAGTCGAGCATCTTTTTGTGACAAAATATATTGTTTAAAACGGGAACGTTTTTCATCCAAAAATGAAATTGCGCCCCTAGAGTTTCAACAGGTTAAAACATCAGTTAACTTGTAAGTATGCATTACAGAAAGTCTAAATCCTCTTCTCCATCCCTCCTACCCCAGGTGACGGAGAGCCACATAGACCGCAGCCATTACTACAGTAAGGAGCTGAAACTAGCCAAGTCATTGGCTCTGGTCCTCTTCCTGTTTGCCATCAGCTGGCTTCCTCTAAACATCCTCAACTGCATCACGCTGTTTAGCCCAAACGGTGATAAGCCCACGCTTCTCATCTACATCGCCATCCTACTCACACACGGCAACTCCGCTGTGAACCCCATTGTCTACGCATTCCAGATCAAGAAGTTCCAGAATGCGTTCCGGAAGATCTGGAAGCAATATGTGCTGTGTAGGGACCCGGTAGGCAAGCTGCCCCAGAGAGGGAGTCAGGGGTGCCAGAGCAGATTGGAGAGGATGTTGAGGGCGAACGATGATAACAATTATGTCTGATCTGGTGATGAAGGTCATAGGGGGGCACGGGTCTGTCGTATCCCGCAATGTGTATGTTGTTTGGTGTGGCGTTCTTTTATGCTTTTTAAATTTGTACACTTTGTTTGTTAACCATCTGTCAATGATGGCTTTCAGTGGTGGGGTGTTGGACTGATCGTGTTGATCATGTACATAGTCGGTACTAAATTGACTGTTATGGAAACGCTGCCGGCAGCGGAATCCAATACAGCAGAGAGTTTCTACTACAATGCAACTCAAACACGAAAGTAATGGATATCCCAAGGGCCAAACTAATCCCTGATTGTCTGCGAGTGGATTACAAACCCAAATGTAAATGTGGAAAACGCAGGGGAATCAGACAGAGAAGAATGACAGGATAGTAGACAGTATAAATAAATAAAAAACATCCCTTACCTACCACCTTGCTGATCAACACCCAGTCACTGAAGGGGAAAGCGGATGAGCTGTCAGCGAATCTGCGCCTCCAACATAAATACTTGGAGGCCTGTTTGCTGGCGTTTACTGAGACTTGGCTGGATGAGTCCCAGACAGGGAAGTGGAGCCAGCTGGCGTCACACTGGCCAGATCGTGATCTGACCGTCACAGGGACTAGTGGTGTAAATGGATCCCGGTAAGAGAGAGACTCTGTACCCGCGATATTGAACTGCTTTGTGTCACTGCGACCATACTATCTGCCCTGTGAGTTCCCCCAATTGTTTGTTACCGTTGTGTACATTCAACCGAAAGATAATATAGCAAAGGCATCAGATATTATTTATAATCTGTCACAGAAACTGGGTTCCATCTCCCCCGACGCACCCACATTTATTTTAAGGGATTTTAACAACAGCACTTTGCACAAGGTCCTGCACACGTACCACCAGTATGTGAAATGTCACACTAGGAAAAACAAGACTCTTGACCTGTGCTATGGGACAATACCAAATGCTTTCTCTGCCACCCCCGGACCTCCCCTGGGGACATCTGACCACAATGTTGTCTACCTCCAGCCAACCTACTGTTAGCTCTTGGAGAGGGAGAAACCTACAATTACAACTGTCCAGATCTGGAACGACAACAGTATCACTCCTCTATAAGGGTGTTTTGACTGTACTATGTGGGAGGTATTTGAAGACAGCAGCTCTGATCTTAACAAACTCACAGATGTTGTTTCAGACCGTGTCAACTTCTGTGTTGAGTCAGTTGTGCCTATAAAAACCAGTAATATAGTCCCTAACAATAAGCCTTGGGTATCAAAACATCTAAAATCACTACATGATAGGAAGAAGGCAGTTTATGCTGAGGGCGATAGACAGGCTTTAAGAGATGTACAACGTGAGATCAAAAGACAGATAGCGGGGGACGAGGAGGCATACAAGCAAAGGGTGGAGTGGACCCTCTCCTCAAGAAACTCAAGGGTGGCCTGGCAAAAGATTAAATACATGGCTCGTGCCACCCACAGAGGCAGGGGAAAAACCAATGCTGACCTTGGGAGACATGAGGGCCAGAACAAGGCTAATGAACTGAATGTTTTCTTCTCAAGATTTGAATCAGACGACTTAGGAAGCAAACAAACAAATGGAAGCATCATTACAAGTGTTTGAGAGGGTTGTTGTTAAACAGGCTGATGTTTTGAAGTTGTTCAGTGGATGTAATGCACAAAAAAGCCCAGGCCTGGACAAAATAAGTGGACATTGAAGCACTGTGATGAACAAATAGTTGGTGTTTTTACAGACATTTTCCAATCCTCGCTCGACCGGCAACTGTGGTGGAATATTGACTCAGAAATATAACACATTTTCTAGAACTTGTGAATTCAAATGAGACTTTAATACAAGGTAGCAAAGCCGAGCCCTTCCACGTAAAGACTCTTTTACAAACGTAACAGAGCCGAGCCCCTCCATAGAAAATACTAAATTCTCATATTACAGAGTCCTGCCTTTATAGGATTCTGTCTTTGCATAACGTATAAAGTCCCCTCCCTCTATATGAAAATAGCTTCCCTTGACCTTTCTTTATCATCATTTTTCCATCTCAGTTCTTGCTTGTTAACACCCACATCTGACAGCTGTATAGGTTATAATGGTAGCAGGGCCCTGGTCCTATACTGGTCCTATATGTTCCATTTCCTTATATGGCCATTCTGTCTTAGCTCTCCAACATGAACAGCTTAGATGCTGCTAATAATGGAAATGTAATCGATAGTCATGGGTTTTGCTCCAACACAACACGTGCCAGTATTGTGGAAAAACTCAATAATTATACCCATTCCTAAAGCATCTTAGCCCTCTTTGCTGCATGACCCTGTCGCCTTGACATACTTAGGAATTAAATGCTTTGAGAAAATTGTGAAAGGTCATATTCTCAGCACCACCCGTTTCAGTTTGCCTATCAGCCCAGCAGAGGAGTTGATGATGCCATTCTCACTCTCCTCAACATGATCTACAGACATCAAGAGGGCGCCAAATCCCATGTCAGTGTTCTGTTTGTTGACTTTTCTTCTGCCTTCAACACAATCCAGCCTTATATTCTGGCACAGAGACTCATAAGTGACTTCTCCTGAGATGGGGGGCTGGTTTTGTGGCTGTTGGACTTCTTGAGCCAGATGTCACAGCGGGTCAAGTTGGGTCCCCGAGTGTCGGACATATGCACCACCAACACAGGCTCCCCACAGGGATGGGTTTTGACCCCACTCCTGTACATTTTGTACACCAATAGTTGTACTAGTTCCCATCCTGACAGACACCTAGTTAAGTTCGCTGATGACACTGCCTTGATCAGCCTGTTACATGATGATGAGGAACAACATGGCCCCGTCCTAAATGACTGTGTGGAGTGGTGTGATGAATCACACTTGGTCCTCAACACCAACAAGACCAAAGATATGTGCATAGATAGAGGAATACAAATACCTGGGTGTCCTCTTGGACAATAAGCTTCAGTGGAGTAAATGTACAGACCTGATCTACTAAAAGAGTCAACAGAGACTGTACTTTCTAAAAAAGCTGGGATCTTTTAATGTTGAGAGTATTTCAACTTTTTGTATTGTTTGTTGGTTTGGCAATGCCCGTGTCAGCCAGAGAAAGATCCCGAGAAGGATTATCACCACAGCAAGCAAGGTACTTAGAGTCAAACAGACAGGCCCTCAGCAAGGCTCATAAAATTATTTTAGACCCAAGCCACCCCCTGTACCCGGACTTTGAACTACTCCCCTCTGGGTGCAGGTCTAGGGCACCCCCTGGCATGAAAACCAAACTAGACAATAATTTGTGCCAGGTGTGATATCCCTCCTAAACAGTTCAGGCTGATGTTCCTATCGACCCAGTAAGGCCAGCAGGCTAGCTAGTCTTTTTTTATTTGGATGTGACTGTTATGAATATTGTGCTGTCAATGAGTGGTATTGTCATGTACATGTTTAAACACCGCGTTAAACATGTACATGATACTGCAGCAACATTTCCCCATGGGGACAATAAAGTAAATAAGTAAGTAAGTGAAGATGTCTGGAATACTGGATTATAAGAGCAGAAGGATGAACATGACAATGGTTTCTTTGTTGATTCGCCTGCTGGTTAGAGAATTATGATTGGATAAAGAGGTGGAGGTGGTGGGAGGGATCCTAACAATGCAGTGATTGAACTGAAGGAGGGTATGGAGAAGGGACCCTATCCCTAACCCTTGGCAGAATCGAGGGGGACCCTAACCTCAGTTTGACCCCACACAGTGAGGAAGTTCTGTCAAGGAATGTTCCTAAATTAGGGTTGAAATGTTACCTCACACAGGCTGAACTAACTATCCACAGGTGACTGGGTTCCCATACCGTAACCGTGGGTGATTTAATCTCTCTACATTCTAGAATGCTGCAGAATGGCGTCACTCCTAATACATCACTAAGGTCCATCGACTGACAAGACAGGTTGTACTGTCTGACCTGATGTATGACAACAGAACAGAACAGACCAATGGAGAGGTCAGGTCAGAATGGTGATTTAGGATTCCAAATTAGAAGGAAGGCAGAACTACTAACAATGACTTCAACCATCTCCCATCGGCTTAGGGAACGATGATGTGTAACGGGTGAAGGGGGTATCTGGCATGTACCGATAGGAACCTGCTGAACTATTAGTAGCACACTATGGCTGTGTCTGAAATGACACCCTATATAGAGCACAACTTTTTGGGGGGGACCAGAGCCCGTAAATCACTTAACTTGAAATGGTTCAAACACGCACAGTCATGAAGAAGGTGCAACAGGAGGTTGAAAAAGTTTGGCATGGGACCTCAAATCCTCAAAACGTTTGACAGCTGTCCCATTGATAGCATTTTGACTAGCTGCCTCATTGCCTGGCATGGCAATAGCACCGCCCTCGATTGCATGGCGCTACAGAGGGTGGTGTCATACATTATTCAAAATGTATGACAAATCCAATAAGGATTGATCTAAGGGAAAATACTCTGACATTGTGGTTTTAAATACTACATTTTGTTTATAAACAAATGCTCTCGAAACAACTCAGTCTCTGGATCCGATTTTGGAGATGAGGGAGAAGGATAAAGTGAGTGAGAAGGTGAGGGATGAAAGAAGAAAAGGGTGAGGCTGTTGAGGGTGGGGGTGGGGGTGATGAAGGAGGTGAGTGGAGAGGAGGCAGGCGAGAGGTGAGAGGGGACATGTAATTGGACAGAAACCAATGGTGTAAAGTACTTAAGTAAAAGTACTTTAAAGTACTACATAAGTAGTTTTGGGGGTTATCTGTACTTTACTATTTATATTTTTGACTACTTTTACTTCACTACATTCCTAAAGAAACTACTGTACTTTTTACTCCATACATTTTCCCTGACACCCAAAAGTATTCGTTACATTTTGAATGCTTAGCAGGACAGGAAAGTGGTCTAATTCACACACTTATCAAGACAACATCCCTGGTCATCCCTACTGGCTCTGATCTGCCAGACTCACTAAACACATGCTTTGTTTGTGTTTAGTGAGTATTGGAGTGTGTCCCGGGACGTAATTTTAAAAAACAAAACAAGAAAACGTTGCATTCTGGTTTGCTTAATATAAAGAATGTGAAATGATTTAAACTTTTACTGTTGATACTTAAGTATATTTAAAACCAAATACTTTTAAACTTTACCTCAATTAGGATTTTACTGGGTGACTTTCACTTTGACTCGAGTCATTTTCAATTAAGGTATCTTTACTTTTACTCAAGTATGACAATTGGATACTTTTTCCACCACTGACAGAAACAACCACACAAAGTGTATAACTATCAATTAGTTCAACTGTGGTCAGATAAACATTAAATGTATTATTATTACTATTATTAAGTAGTATCATGATAGTCACCTACACATCCTTCACAGACAACCACAACACATATAGTGTTGTGGAATCCTGACTTTCATTCTCCTCCAATGATCCGTTAATTGTGCTCTTCAGGGCTGCAAAGGGTGTAGATTGAGTCAATTATTATTATTTTTTTTTAGAATAAGGCTGTAATGTAACAAAAAGTCAAGCTGTCTGAATTATTTCCGAATGCACTGTATAGGCCTACATTTGTGCGCAGGCCAGTTAGTCTAGTGCTACTTCTATATGCGAAATCAGGTGCGCATCCTTACTCAACACTGACAGAAGCATTTCAAACAGAAGACGATGACTACATTGACAAAACTTGCAAAAGGATTGAAATAAACAAGAACTTGTTTCTTACAAGTATAGCATAGGTTGTGAGTTTTTCAAAACACATGTTCACTCTGACAATGAGAAAGGTAAATGACTGTAATAAAATATATTGACTGCAACCAAACCAACATTGCAGATGAGAAATTATGGGAATTAACGGTAAATGTAGGCTACAGCGAGTTATATACAGTGGGGCAAAGAAGTATTTAGTCAGCCACCAACTGTGCAAATTCTCCTACTTAAAAAGATGAGAGATGCCTGTAATTTTCATCATAGGTACACTTCAACTATGACAGAGAAAATGAGAAAAAAAATCCAGAAAAGCATTGGATTTTTAATGAATTTATTTGCAAATTATGATGGAAAATAAGTATTTGGTCAATAACAAAAGTTTATCTCAATACTTTGTTATATACCCTTTGTTGGCAGTGACAGAGGTCAAACGTTTTCCGTAAGTCTTCACAAGGTTTTCACACACTGTTGCTGGTATTTTGGCCCATTCCTCCATGCAGATCTCCTCTAGAGCAGTGATGTTTTGGGGCTGTTGCTGGGCAACACGGACTTTCAACTCCCTCCAAAGATGTTCTATGGGGTTGAGATCTGGAGACTGGCTAGGCCACTCCAGGACCTTGAAATGCTTCTTACGAAACCACTCCTTCGTTGCCCGGGCGGTGTGTTTGGGATCATTGTCATGCTGAAAGACAAAGCCACATTTCATCTTCAATGCCCTTGCTGATGGTAGGCTTTGTTACTTTGGTCCCAGCTCTCTGCAGGTCATTCACTAGTTCCCCCCGTGTGGTTCTGGGATTTTTGCTCACCGTTCTTGTGATCAATTTGACCCCACGGGGTGAGATCTTGCGTGGAGCCCCAGATCGAGGGAGATTATCAGTGGTCTTGTATGTCTTCCATTTCCTAATTAATTGCTCTCACAGTTGATTTCTTCAAACCAAGCTGCTTACCTATTGCAGATTCATTCTTCCCAGCCTGGTGCAGGTCTACAATTTTGTTTCTGGTGTCCTTTGACAGCTCTTTGGTCTTGGCCATAGGAGTTTGGAGTGTGACTGTTTGAGGTTGTGGTCAGGTGTCTTTTATACTGATAACAAGTTCAAACAGGTGCCATTAATACAGGTAACGAGTGGAGGACAGAGGAGCCTCTTAAAGAAGTTACAGGTCTGTGAGAGCCAGAAATCTTGCTTGCTTGTAGGTGACCAAATACTTATTTTCCACGATAATTTGCAAATAAATTCATTAAAAATCCTACAATGTGATTTTCTGGAATTTGTTTTCTCATTTTGTCAGTCATAGTTGAAGTGTACCTATGATGAAAATTACAGGCCTCTCTCATCTTTTTAAGTGGGAGAACTTGCACAATTGGTGGCTGACTAAATACTTTTTTGCCCCACTGTACTGTATGTAATGGGGAATTGCTGATAGAAACAGCAAACAATGCACACAATAAAGCTAAGAATTGTAAAAAATGTGCAAATATTGTACAATCCAGATGAGCATAGCTCTTAGACTTTCCCAGCTGCCCCGGTCAACTGTAAGGGCTTGAATACTTATGCAAATGAGATTTCTGTATTTCATGTTAAATAAAAGTGCAAATATTTCTAAAAACATGTTTTCACTTTGTCATTATGGGGCATTGTGTGTAGATGGTTGAGATTTTTTTTTATTTTTTACATCTAACCATTTTGATTTCAGGCTGTAACACAACAAAACGTGGAATAAGTCAAGGGGTATGAATACATTCTGAAGGCACTGTAGTAGGGTAATCTCTATGAACACTAAAAACATTATCATTAGCGCTTTCCATCTGCAAATGTGTTTTGAACTATTATATTTGACTGCAGTGTTATTTCAATCCAGTTGTTATTTCCCACTGACTGGCAGCAGCATAGAAAAGCTGACGCCTCTCTTCTGGACCCCCTTCTTTCAACAACACTCCCTCTCTTCCCTCTCACACACAATCTACCCTATGAATATATTTAGGTCAAAGGTCCCAGCAGCTCCTCAGGTTTCTGGACACTTGACAGCATTTTTTACCACAGTCAGTTGACAGTTTTTTTTGTTCATCTGTGGGACTACATGCTGAGGAAAGTGTTTGTCTTGCACCTGTGATAAGATGCTATGTATAACTTCTCTACAGTATCTTTTCACAGTACAAGGAGTATAGACTCAAGCCTCATCTTGGTGTGAACTGTGGTGACCCCTGCCACTAAACAGCCAACTCACCTTTGGTTTAGGACAAGAACCGTTCAAGCAGATTTTTTTTGCTTCGGCCGAAGTATGTGAAAATATGTGAAAATATTTAGTCGCCAACGTATTCTTGGCTTTTTGTTGTGTATACAACTAAGGATGTATTTTTTAAAAACAGTAGTTGCTACAAACACCCTACTCAGTGTACATCTTCTGACATGTAGGTACATTTTGTGAAGATGTGTGTTTGTGTGAGGATGCATGCTTCTCTCACTGTTGCCACAAAACATGACAAAAATAAATTTGCAACGGAAGACAACAGCGTGATGCCTGGTCACCAATACACATCCTAATATAAAACATATTGCTGAGTATGGTCAATCCTTCTGTGACCCTATTGTCATCAAATGGTGTGTAATGACATCATTAGGAGTGAGTACTTTCTAGTGAAAATAAGTAAGACGCTGTTCTCTAGTGGTCAGAAGTTAGAACTACATCACAACATTCCCTCTCGATGAGAAGCAACCAGATCACGTTGAGCTCATGTGATGATGTAGGAGGCAACCCATCTGCCTAGGGAGACGAGATCACGTTTGGTAGACTCATACCAGCCAGGTAGAGTGCCAAGCCGTCCGGCCTACATCTGGCAAAAGACGAAGCTGTAAAGGCATGTTGTTTGACATCAGTTGCTTGAACTCACTGATTGAAATGTCTTTCATGGAATTGAACAAGCCGTTTGAGTCGTTCAGGCTGAACCAAATACAGAAGACTGAGATTACAAATATCGGTAATCATTAACACACCAAAACACTGAGACACAGTCCAGCTGTTTCACAATGCATCTATTTAAAAAAAACAAAAAACATAAAGACACAATTACACACAACTAGGCACAAACATACCATTGAAAACAAAGTTACACATTAAAACTTTAGCTAGCACTTATAATAAATTAGTAAATAGTTTATTCATAATTTATTAATCATTAAGCTACTGCATTTCATTAGATGTTTAACTATTTACTTATCATTAGTTAAGTATTTTTGTGGTGCCTCATCTAAAGTGTGGGCTATTTATACTTTATAAATTAATAGCTTGTTAAAGTGAGTCTTAAAGGGCTAGGCTACATATTGAACTTCAATCTTCTCCGGCCAATGGCACAACATATTGATTTATTGATAAATTCGAATCGCCGTCATAATCATTGGCCTGTCAACACCATAAATCCAAATCCACATCTCCATCTATGGAGTAGGAATGGGCTGATTTAGCAAGCTAGCTACTGCAGGACATCAACACAAGTGGACAAGAAATGAAAATGTGTTTAGGATGTGATTTAATTGGTGTGAAGCCAAATCCAAACTGGCCTCCCTTGGGAGGCATTTTGCTGCACCAGGACAACCCACGGCTGAGTTCAGCTTAAGATTGATTGGCAAATTATTTTATTAAAAAAAATATACAGGGAGCATCAGATACATGGGCTACACAATTTGAGAAAGAGGGGTTAGAGAGAATAAAGTAGACGGCACGGGTCAAAGTAATTGATTTATGACCCTGTGTCATCATGACGTACACATGTCCAAATATGGGCCTCCGGCCAGGCCATCCTGTTCCTGTGGTCACGTGTTAGAGGGTGTGTGTTATTTTATATCTATATTGCATCCTTTGAAGAAGTAATGGTGATTGATGTCTAGGGGCCTGGTTGAACTGGGGGGGTTGAGTGTTTGAACTTTTGGAACGTGTATGTCCCCCACCCCCAGTTTTATTGCCCTTGTGGTTGTTATCTGATGAAGCAGGAATGTCCTGGGGGTATTGGCTGTGGCATATGCATTATAAATATCCTGATCAAGGCCTGCGATTTTTAAACTAAAGGCCCGAATATTAAACATGAAAAATATGTCTCCTCGGCCAATTCTCGGGGTGCTCTGCAGCTCATGTCATGAATCCAATGACAAAAGCCTGGAGGATGTTTTGCGTGACGCTCCAGAATGTTTTAAAGGATTTTTATGTACAAGTGAGGGACATATGTCTTACATATTCCAACCTGAGGAATCTACGGTTAAGATATTCACAGACAGCGGGTCCAAACCCCTTTATCGGGCAGAACCCGAGAGTTTTTCTCCAGCGTTAAGGATGAGAGAATGGCTTAAAATAAGACTCGCGCTGTGTCAAATTGAACAGGCCCTGAGTGCTTCAAGTCTACCCGGATATGCGTTGGAAGAACAGGTCTGCGGACTAAATGATCTGATGGCCCTAAGAGTCGCTTCAATGGCGTATACCCCTGAACGTGTATGGCCCCCCAGTTGTATTGCCCTTAGGGTTGTTATCTGATGAAGCAGGAATGTCCTGGGGTATTGGCTGTGGCATACGCATTATAAATGTCCAGTACAAGGCGTGCGAACCCAGAACAGTAAACACAATTTTTAAACATGGATTTTGCGATCAGTGGCAAAGCTGTGATGACTGGTAACAACTGAAGCAGGACGGCGGCTGAAACATAGAGAAAGGGCAAAGTATACTGCCGCAATATACGATGCTCCAAAAAAAGTGGTTTCTAAGTGTGTATAGAACCCAGATACCGCCCGCAACTGCGCTGAAAGATGAAGTGCTGAAGTCTAATGGACAGCACTGGGGGTACTAGGGGTATCTGTTTGATTTCTTGGCCTGTAGAGTGAAACTCTATAAGGTAGCCGAAGGAGAAGAATATACCGACCAGACATTAGGAGTGGACTATGGGGTTGAAGACTGGACGGTTTTCCGCCAGGTTTTGTGTCCCGAACTGAGGCGTATCACCAAGGGGTACAGCTTGTTCACAGGCTACGAGACCCGTTGGGAAGGTACCCCTGACTCCTCAGGAAGAGTATTTCCCTGTGGCTGGTTAAAATACAGAGTAAGAATGGACTTCCCTGTGGCTGCGTGGAGTTCTATATCAGCACCGAGGAAATCCGCAACCAAAACATCCGGGAGGGCGGTTTGGTCGGTGATTTTAGGTTGCGCATGCTTATCCCTTTTAAAAGTTGGGATTTAATAGAATTGAAAATGTTGGAGTTGTTGGACGCTCTGTTTGTACAGAGCCAACAGCGCCAGAGCATTGTTCGGCTAAAGAAGTGCATAATATATACGAATCGTGAGGATTACGATTCAAAGGAGCCCCAAGAATGTACATCGACAGAAGGGTCAACCCACGGAGAAAACTAAGTACGCGGCTGCGTTAACCACGCCCAGATACCCCGAGGGCTGGTTCAACAATAAAAGGAGGGTCCTTAAAACCTACAGTTCTTCACTTACGCATTAACAATGGATATTCCTACCGCATACCAGAACTCCGAAACGTCATGGGGGCCCGACACTAAGGACTGTATGCTTCGCCGCCCAACATTCTACTCCCCCCTGGCAAGACCCGCGACACCCCCTACAGGTACACAGCCCGAGGACGTGTTTGATGGTGTGGTCAGTACTATTTTTGTGGACACCGTCAAGGCCTCTGTAGCCACGCTTTTAGACATGGTGATTGGAGAATATATACGAGAAAAATGCATCGGTTGTGAGATTAATCACCCCAGCCAGCGCAGGCATCCATGCCTATACGACCCCCCAAGATACTACTTCTTCAACAATTTTGAGGCGCTGGTGAAAAGACCGGCAGGTTTATACCATCGCTGGTCAGAGCCCTGGAGTCTATGGGTCTATCCCCAGAGTTTACGGGGTAACCGAGGCATTCCTACATAAACTGAAGGAGGTGATCTACATCCACGAGAAACTCAAAGAAATCCGACACACCCTGGTGGACGATAACAAATACAGGGAGGCTGTGGTGGCTGATGTGATGACTTTCTGGATCAATAAACCCCAAGAGACCGAGTGACATTTTTGTTATTTAGATGTAAAGCAATGGGTAACTATGTGTATACGATGTTAGAGAGAATAAATACATTTTTTCTTTTGAGAGAACTTACAAATGTTATGCATCAAATTATTGAAAATAAAGTGACCAATGTATCGTTCTACACAACCCACAATTCCGGGACTAATGTAGAGCGTGTGTTGAAAATGGAACATGTACATGAATCATGTACGACATGCGGGCGAGTGTCTACAAAGGCACAAATGGTAACCCGGCTTGATGGGGATTCTGAAGAACTAGAAACAACCTTGTCTAAGATTTTACTTTATTTGTTTGAAACACCATTTAATTGTAACATGTATCATATTTGTTGTTTATATACTTTTATAGCGGATGTGTGTTTTGTAAAAATTCAGCGAAACAAACCTGTTAATCTAAACCAAATATACAGGGTTTTGCATGATGCGATCATTGAGAAAACGGGGACATGTATCCTGCAACGAATTCTGAATTGTCTGTATACGTAATACATAATGTTTTCTTGAAAATAAAAATCCCCAAAATGAAAATGAAATGTTGTCGTTATTTGAAAGTGGCTCATTAACGTTATTGTACCCCAGAGAGGCAAGAAGGATGGCAGAGCAGATGTTGAAAAACATTTATTATAATCCCTCTAATACTGGGTTTTGTGGAGGCAAGGAACGTTTACAGCGAGCTTTAGCCGAAGAAACAGGTAGCCGGTTAAGTGATGCTAAAGTGAATGAATGGCTATCAGAGCAGGATGCGCACACTACATAAACCTGTAAGAAAACAATTTCCAAGAAATAGAGTTTTTTCTACCCAACCATTGTCCCAATTTCAGGCTGATCTATGTGACATGCAGGCCCTTGCAGATAAAAATGATGGAAATCACTACATGCTAACGGTTATAGATATTTTCTCTAAAATAGCTTTTGTCAGGGTCTTAAAAAATAAGAGTGGTGCAGAGGTGACCCGGGCCTTTGACTCTATCTTGAAGGAAGGAGGAGCCCCCAAGAAAGTGCAGACTGATGGCGGAAAATAATTTTTTAATAATACTTTTCAGAAACTCATGAAGAAGCACAATATAGTACATTTAGCTACAGGCTCGGATTTGAAAGCTTCAGTTGTTGAACGCTTTAACAGAACTCTGAAGGAGCGGATGTGGTGCTATTTTACAGCTCACAACACGCATAGATATATCGATATAGTTCAAGATTTAGTAATTGGGTATAACAATAGTTATCATAAGAGTATACGGATGAAACCCTCCGAGGTCTCTTCTGAAAACTCCTTTCAAGTCTTTAAAAATCTGTATGGTTTGCTCCCCCTTCGCCGTAAGAAAAAAATAAATTTTAAATTCATTGTGGGGGACTTGGTTCGTATATCCAAGTTGAGGGGTGTTTTCGACAAAAAAAATACGTGCAAGGATACAGTGATGAGTTATTCACGGTTACAGAATGTCTGCCGCGCATACCCCCGGTCTAAAATATTATGACGGGGAACTTATAGAGGGATATTTTTATGAGAAGGAATTACAGAGGGTACAGTTGGGTAAAGACAAAGTGTTTCACGTGGAGGAGATTCTAGATCAAAAGAGAGAAAAGGGTCAAAAATGGGTTCTGGTCCGCTGGAAAAACTGGCCACAAAAGTTCAACAGTTGGGTATTAGAGCAGGATGTGGTGGAGGCATCGGGGGTTAATTTAAACCCCCATGCATGATAAAATACATCATCATTCGTGTGTACACCGGAGTGCATAATGGAACACTGCGGCTTCTACCTGACTCTCCCCAGTAATGCGTCCGCACATATATATTGTAATAATCAGAGTTCGAATTATGCAACCAATTTTCCAAAGCCTGTATAGTTATCAGAGGCCTGGGAAGTAGGTCTCAGCGAGATTACATACCCCCATAGCTGGTATAATATCAAAGATAAGGACCGTGATTTTTATTGCAAAAAGTTATCGGAACCTGCGAAACTTATTAAGGTTAAAAAAAGGGTTCTATAGAACCGTCGACAGGATCGTCTCCGAGTTGAATGAACGCCTATCGCAGAACAGTATGGAAATATTCCTGATGTACAACCCTATACATAAACGTGTAAAAAATCTCAGGAGATGCTGACGGGGGGATAAAGACCGGCGGTAATTTAGCCTACATGTTGGGGATGGGTCCCAATAAATGGACGTATGTGAAAGATAAATTAGTCCCATTCGGATATACATGCAGGATTATACAACATATTTGTGTATACCGACATCATATCCTATCAAAGGGTCGGAGACAACTGTGTGCCACTCCTGAGAACGGTACATATAGACGGAAAGGATGGGGACATAGTCACTGTCACCTACGACAAGCCACACTACGTACCTGTAAGCAAGAAATATATTGAAAACATTCTTGTTGAGCTTAAAACGGATCAGAACGAAAACATCGAATTTATTTATGGTAAAACGATTGTAAAAATCCACTTTAGACCCACCAAAACCTCTCTACATATATAATATTAGTATTATATATTTTATATACATAATACATCTAAATTACAAAGGGTTATGGAACACCGACATCTCGACCCTAACCGGTATGTCTCATACTATGTTGATCAAGTGGGTAATGGGTTACCCGGCTATTATGGTTCCCCCACCATATATGGTTCGGGGATAGGAGGTATATTTCGTAACCTCTTTAGGATGGTTTTACTGTTTATGAAGAGAGGCCTCAGCATAGCCAAACCGCATTTAAAATCAGCAGCAAAAAATACAGTAAGTGAGGTTGTAGCCAATGCTTTGACCAGAAGGGCGTCACCAGATGTCGAGCGTCAAGAAGGCTCAGGGTTGATGATGTTGTCTCAAAGACCAAAAAAGAGACCTCCGGGTATAAGGCGCAGGCTTGCGCCTAAAAAACGGAGGTTAACTGTTAAAAGAAACTCAGTTAGTCAAATACGGGGTAAAGTGAGGAGGTCTGGACCAAAAACGGTAAAAAGAATACTCTGAAGTATTTTCTAAAAGAACAAGCACCATGGCTCTTTTACACCGCATGTCCTCTGAAGCTATAAAGACAGAGCTCGATCTTTTCACGGCCCCCTTAACACAACATTCAGTAGAGAGGTCCAGTTATGTGGAGATAGCCCCACTCTCTGCCATTACAGACAACGGTCCCATAGAGTTTTTCATACCAGGCCACGGTGACAACTATCTGGACCTCAACAACACCTTGGTGCATTTGCGTCTAAAAGCGACCAAAAGAGATGGTACTGATATTGCAAACGATGTCAAAGTGAGTCTCATTAATTACCCAGTGTCCACCATCTTCTCCCAAGTGGATGTGACTTTGGGGGAACGTCTAATCTGTCAAAGCAGTGCCACATACCCATACCGGGCCATCATGGAGTGTTTACTCAACTATTCTGAAGACACTCTCAAGACCCAATTCAGCGCAGGGCTGTTTAGCAAGGATACTGCAGGAGGCTCTATGGAATCGACAGACCCATCCACCGGTGCAAACAAAGGACTAGAGGAACGCGCTCGCTACTGTGCAGAATATCCAGAGTTTCATCTGCTAGGCCCTGTACACTCTGACATTTTCTTTCAAGAACGTTTACTCTTAAATGCGGTTGATTTAAGACTAAAATTAACCCAGGCCAAGGATGAGTTTTGCCTAATGTCTGCACAGGACGGGGACTTTAGTTTAAAAGTGTTGGGGGCCACGCTTTTTATTAAAAAAGTGTCTGTATCTCCGGCAGTTCGTCTGGGTCACTCACAGGCTTTGATGAAAGGAAATGCCCTTTAACCTCTCCAAAGAATTGCCATGAAAACCTTTAGCATACCTGTGGGCAGCAGAATCTGCAGTCAAGAAAACCTATTTCTAGGCCCTTTACCGCGATACGTGGTTATAGGTTTGGTTGATCACGCCTCCAATACGGGCAGCTTAAATAAAAACCCATTTAATTTTCAACACTTCAATGCAGAGTATGTAGCTCTGTGTCAGGACTGACGTCAGGTCCCTGCTAAGGCTTTCCAACCGCAATTTAATAACAACATATCTGTGCGAGAATTTTACAATCTATTCCTGGCTACCGGGAGGCATCTAAAAGATCTCTCTTTACCTATTGACAGAAATGATTTTGCAGAGGGTTACACAATGTATGCTTTCAATTTATCCCCTGATGATGACACCTCAGGAAATCTTTTGGTGGTGTCCCAAGGTAACCTCAGGCTGGAAATGCGTTTCCGTACACCTTTAGCCTGTACCGTTAGCATGATTGTTTATGCATGCTCTGATTCAATCTTGGAGGTGAATAGCCGAAGACAGGTTTTAGTAGATTATTATTAAGGATCGTTGAGCAAAGACATGAATACCCAAGAGTTGGAAGGGCTCATGAGCCGACTGATTGGAAAACAATTTTGCGGAGTGTTGGCTTGTGATGAATTACCTATGGAGAAATGGATGGTGCGGCCTGCCATGTTTATTGTCAATACCCATCCTAAACACATGCCGGGTGAACATTGGCTAGCTGTGACATTAGAAGAGGAAGGAGGAAGAAAAATCTCAACTTTTTTTGATTCCTATGGCTTTCCCCCCGGTTTTTCACATTTCCCCAAATCTATTAAAGAATTTTTGACCAAAAACTGCTCAAAGATATACTACAACATCAAACAAGTGCAAGATAACCTTTCCACTACATGCGGTCAACACTGTGTATTCTACCTATGCCAAAGAGCCCGGGGAGTTTCTTTTGAAGATGTTATGTCTCTTTATAAGGATGATTTAAGAAGTAATGATAACGTTGTAGCTTGTTTTGTTAGAAAATATCAAAAGTGTTCAAATGTGTATCCTTTAAGAATGTGTGATCAAGGCGTATGCTCACGCCAAATGTTTCAAGAATGCCACAAATGTTAAATTGCTTATTTTTTGAAATAAAATTGATTGAATTTAATCATAGTCATTCAAAAGTCATTCAAAAGTCTAACCACCCAGAGAGATCGGGATTAGGGAAAGGTCCGGAGGCGTTCAGGGGGGTAAATAGGTTATCATCATTCATTTCATAAGGATGCGGGGGTTTTGGGGCATCTTTAGGGGTGCTGTATCTCGTTGAAGGTTTGTGTTTTATAGAGAGAATCTGTTGACGAAGCTTATAGTTGGGTACACCCGAGAGGGGAATGTTGAGGATGGCCAGGGCCTTAAGAAACTGAAGCCACCAGGTCTTCTGTCATCAGCAACCTTGTGGGCAGATGTGGTACTTTTAAGCAAGTCAAGCATATGTGAATCCTTGACAACAGAGCCCTGAAGGATAAACTCTCCTTTGTCGTTCCAAGTAGCTGCCCCATTTGAGTCTTTTATCTCATTCATAATGTAGCTAACATTTTTCCTGTTACGTGCCGGAACATGGGCTAACAAGTCATGCATAACTTTATCTTCAACAGCTTTAAGCTTTAAGACACACTGTAGCTTGTAGCATAAGTCAGTAGCCAAAGGGCAATTTGG
The DNA here is from genome assembly GCF_036934945.1 of Oncorhynchus masou masou. Lineage (NCBI taxonomy): Eukaryota > Metazoa > Chordata > Actinopteri > Salmoniformes > Salmonidae > Oncorhynchus > Oncorhynchus masou. The sequence continues at coordinate 55,089,283 of NC_088217.1, forward strand.
TCCCGTCAGGCAAAAGCAGTCTCTTGTCATAGACTACCCTGAATATTTTAGCAAGTGGGGCCTTCCTCAGATGGAAGCCCTTTTTATCCCTAACAATCTGTTTGTAGGAGCTCAAAATCTCCAAGTCACTATTCCTGTCATTTAGGAACCCCTCGACCAAGCGTGTGATTGATTCCAAGTTTACACGCTGGGGCATTTTTGTAGTTTTGAGTCACGCCTTTGGCTTTCAACACCATGTGATTCTTTTTAGTCCTAAAAGCATAGCTTTTGGGACCACAGGAGGACCATTCTGTGATATGGTCACCCTCTGCGAGTTCACTCGTTAAGCCACCCAGATAGTTGCTGAGTGGGGGGCTCCAATCCCCTGGTTTGCTTACATAGACCACAGAGTCTGTGTCGTGGTAAAGAACCCGCCTCTGAAGCTGCTCCATGAGCTTGTACAGTTCAAGTCGGCCATAGGCCGTGGTAAATGCTGCAAGAAACACATTACCCGGGGATAGAACCCACTTCTTGTTACGTCGCCATTGCACCAAGGCAATGTCTTGACTCAAGAATGAAAAATGTGAAATTTCGTATTGGTCCGAAAAAACAAATTCCAAAAATTCTTCGGGGTCTTTAATAATACATTGTTGTTAGCATATTACATCTCTGCGATAATTTGCCCCAAAGCAAATTTAAGTACAATTTCGACACATTTCGTTTGGTTTTGTTGACCTCTATTCTGTCAGGGTCAAGAAGTATGCCTTCTCTGTCGTGATAGTCTTGAATGTACCTGTCTTTGCTCTCTTGATCTGTGACCGATGCAGGATAGCCTGAAGCCATTTGCTTGCATCTCAAGAAGGTCTTGATGTACTCTTTAAAAAGAGTGTCTGATTTCTTGGAAAAGTTCCACACTTCAAAGATTTTGGCCACCCGATACCATCTGAGTGATCACATGGGGTTTGTTGTTTGTTTTCACTGCAGGTGCGAGAAAGGGGAAAGAAAAGTTTTCCTTGAGGGCCCCTGTAAGGCAACACTGGTATAAACAAACCCTAGGAGGGTAGACAGTTGCTTTGATCAGACCAAAATAGTTTTGAGGTAAGTCAAAATCACAATGAATAATTTCCGGATGCCCCATAGGATAGCATGAGGAACTCATTACATGAGGATAAAGGGATGTAAAATCTACATATCCTATTGTCTCGTCGGGTTGCGCTACATACCGCAATGTCAAAGCATTGGTACGGCCGCCATACAAGGCCTGTCGGGGTTCCAGGGGTTCTGGGGTGTCATAGCTGTAAAGGAAGGCTTGAACATGAGGATCAGACTTTTTGAGGGCGGTCCATTCGTACTCCCACAAAACCTCCACTTTTAGGCTGTAAGTAGCCTGTAAAGAATCCAATTTGTCTTGAAACTCTTGGTACATTTCCCCAAAAGCATTTTGGGTTAGGACACACATGGTCTGGGGCACAAAGCAAGATTTACAACCATGGAAGAAACAACCGTTGTACTCATACATGGTCTCAACCCCGTCAATCTGGGTGTAGCCATCTACATGGTAAGAGCCAAACCCCTTCTCCCCCCGATTCAAAGCATGTTGAATAAAAATGTCTTTATCCTGGGCCATATACTCCAACCATTGAATGGACCCACTAGAGTATGACTTGAATTGGCGTCGGTAGTTGTCATGCGAGGGGATAGCTATAGAGGCTGTAGGCAGATAGTGTGTACGATAGGTTTTCATGCATGCCGATGCAATAGTTGTACAACTCCAGGGGTCAATGCCTGCATCTTTGATTACCTCTTCTCTGAATCTGAGGCATCCTTCACGAAGTATAACCACATCATTGTCACAGTATGATTCCATCTCTTTATGGAAATCAAAGGTGAGCCTTACTGTCTCGTACCACGTCATGAATCTCTCACGCTCTTTGGGAGACATTTGATCACACCCGTACATTTCTGGGCTGGGATATGATCCGACATAATGTAGATTCTCCTCAGATGTGAAGAAGTGGGGGAAGCAGCCTTTCACAGAGTTTTCAAAACCCAAGGCTTCTGGCATTTGAGCCAATCGCATGGGTAAGAAGCTTAAACTGTCAATGTATCTCTGGTTGAAGGCTGGGTCTACAAAACAGGATTTTACTACCTTGAGCTATGACCCTGGGTGCCACGCCTTGCTGTATCAATGGGTTCAGAAGCAGGTAAGAGTCGTAGGCTCTAGCATTGTGGGCTATAAACATGAAGTGTCTGTACTGTGGCTTTCTAAAATGTTTTTGAAAGAGTAGTGCACAATTGGATCCTTCTGCAGACCACTTTTCCCCCTTGAATGTCGTGGTAGATACAGAAATAGGCAAATGATCCCCCGATTGCTGATTTGTCTCAAAATCATAGAACACATATTTCTGTGAATGTTCATCTTCAGCCAATGTTCAAGAAGTGCCACTTGTGTGGCACTTCTTGAACCACTTCAGCGTCTCTGCTTTTCAAAGGCCCTTTACAGATTGGACAATGTATGATTCCACACACATACGGTTTAGGGCTATCTATTTTAAGGTTGTAATTGCAATGACATTTTGGGCATTTCTTGTTAATGTCACAAATACTTAGAGATTTACATTCCTTAGGGTGCCATGTTTCAATTTTGTGTTTTTCGTAACAGTAGGTCGAACGACATGTGCGGTGGCAATCCTCACAGGGTGTCAAGTTTAAGGGTTGCATTGGGCAATCTGCATCCTGACATACTGAACAGTTATAACGGACGAGTGCCCCCCCTTTCGGGTGTAGCCGGTATGGCAGGATGGACACATATGGTGCCCCTATGAACGCCGTGATGTTGGTAACGGCATAGTAATGTTCGTTTTGCACATACAAGTACAGAATCTGAGGATGTGGTTGGGGGGTGTTTTGGAACTTCAAGAGAGCTGCATTAGCTCTACTGTGGTACAAAACCACAATCTTGATATTCAGAAAGTTTTCAAATTTGACTATGTCAGAGAAAGCCACAGCATCCTGTATACCGAGACCCACGGCCGTTTGGATCTCTCTAGCCTTTTGCAATGCCGTCAGATCAGTACATCCAGGGTTAAGTAAATGCGCTAGGCCTATTGCGAAACATAGCTTATTTTCGGGATTGTGAACGTTTATGAGGTAGGCCCTTTTATTGCTTATGATTTCTGACTGCATTAGGCTATCAAGCTTCCTTCTCTGCCCACCACCACCCTGGGGTTGACGTATTATTTGCACTACAAGCTCGAGGGTCCGATCTGCTATGACGGCTAAATTTGACTGAACAAGGCGTTCTAGCAGCGCGGTAAATTGTTCAAGATCTGCTTCGCCATTGGGTAAAATAAGAGATACTGTGTTATGCATCTCCACAAATCTCCAACTGTAAGACATCACGTGGTTCGCTATAATCTCTTGCCGTCTCTAACAGATCGTTCAGAGTGTCCATTATCATTACGTAAAACATCGCATAGTCAAGATTCTGATTCACCCATAGGAAATTGAAAAACTGTCGAATCTCTGTACTGTTGAATTTATTCCGGTACACAACCCGGACACGTCTATCAATACCATCTCTCTCCAGATTTATTAGACAATTTTCCAATTCCTCAAAAACATATTGTGGCGTTTCAGACTCTACGGACCTGGGCGTTACTGGTTGGTATATCGCTGTTGGGCTGGCAGGGGCCGAAAATGTCTGACTCTCGTTCCTCCGATTAATTAAGGTTATGAGGGCTTCGGGAATCTGTGATAACAGGTTTTCATCGGGTGTCCCTGACTCGTTCATACGATTAATCATTTCTAGGAGTTCGGCTGGAATCTGGGATAATATGCTTTCATCGGGCGTCCCTGACTCTTTCATACGTTTAATAACTAGGAGTTCTAGGAGTTCTGGCGGTATCTGTGCTATGAGGCTTTCAACTGTCTCACCTTGTTCCTGTAGTTCTGCCATTTGGATAATTAAGGATGTGCGTTTTTGGGTATTTCTGGAATGATAGGTGTTACATGTAGGATTTTAGCGTCTGTATTTGCGTTTTTTAATCGGTTTGCTGTTTTGTTCTATGCCAGAACAACATATCGTCTCTGTACTGTCTCTCAATTAAAACCCCCAGTCGTTTGTATAGCAAAACGTTCCTCGATTTCAAAGCCCTGGAAAATAATGTGAAAAACCTTTCTTGTTCTATTGCAGATACTGATGCCATAGAATTGACGGGGTTGATAAGGTTGGCCGCATCACAGAATAACTGGTCGTCAACATCTGAAATGTCATTAAAAACCGGTCTATCCTCCGCTTTTGGTTGTTTCATCGGTGCGCCGGAATCCCCCAGCTCTAGATGTATGTGTCCGTCTGTGCCGTTTTTCGCCGGGGAGGAGTCTGAATGAAAATAATACATACAAAATAGGTTATTAAATATAAAAATATGTTAGATATATAAAATGTCAAATACATTTAAGGTATAATACTATATATTAACAATACATAGTTAAAATACCTCGGCTTTTGTGGCGCTGGCTGTTCTGACGAATCGCAGAAAACGGGTGTGTGTGACTTTTTTCATCTAGTGTTCCCGATTCTGCAGGGCCGGTCTCCTGGCAGTCTGAAAAAACATTATTTGTCCTTGTTTTAACATATTCTATCAAAAGAGGTATAACTAATAAAAAGACGTATAACTAATAACAAAATGTATAATGGTCTCATACCGTGTCCATGGAGCGCCGCTCGTGAAGCCGCAAGTTCCCTGCCCAGTAGTACTTTTCTGGAGGGGTGGATTCTGAGAAATGTACGAGAGCCCGGGTTGTGCGCTGCTTGTTGGGGTCTGGAATATGTTGTGAGGGGGTGGAGGTTCCCGGGATTCGTGGTGAGTTTGAAAAAACGTTCGTACAGAACGGAAGAATTGCATCCAAGTCACCCGATGTGTCAGATGTCCATAACGAATCCTTTATCATTCTTGGCTGTATGTCGGCTGTAAATACATAAAATAGCTTTTAAAATAGTACACACTATTTTTGTTTTATATATATAAATATTCTTGGGTATGTGTTTAATTATAAGGATTTACAGCGAAAAAATTATGATGGGGATTGACTGCCGGGTTTTTGAGACTGAGAATCCCCCTCCCTCATGTTGTTCCAGATCCGTTAAACCTCGTAAAAGCTGCGTAAAATGTTTGGGATCCTAACAAACGTTAGACAATATTACCAGTTATACGCTTTATATACACTTTTTAACTTATATTGGCATTTGGACTGAAATACACAAATAACACGGGTTTAATATTACAATAATATCCCGATAATATTCAAACAAATCTTAAAATATATTTTTCACTTACTCACCTCCAGAAATATCCATTAGGAGAGATTCACTTATTCAGAATATATTTTTTAATCTGTCCGGGCAGCTAAATATTCGGGCCTGTGGGTTTGCGCTAAAGCTGTGCTAACAGTGTTAAAATAGATGCTCCACGTTATGTCCCTAACTTGCGAAAGTACGGAACGAGTTTAAAGGGAGATATCCTGTATGCAACCCCCCTGTATGTTTGGTTTAGAGAACAAAGGCGGTGAATTCAAAGAGACATTCTGTCTACAACCGGGTTGGTGGGGTACTGGGCGCTGATTAGATATCAGTAGTTAACCCCGGGCGGTCGGCAGATATCTGGACATGCCGTATGCCTGATAGTGCAAACTTTGGTTTCAAACGATTCTCTACAGATAGAACGCTTGGGCCCCTGTTGAACACACACACACCTGCTGCTCCGTCACACGCAGACTCATGCACGCCCCCTGATTTTTCGTGTCTTTTTCCTTCGCGACAGAGCTGGGTGATGATGTGAAATACATTTTCCCATAGTTAAGGGGTGAAATACAGTTTTTAAATTCCCTTTATTGAATTCCAAAATATTTCGTACAACCTGTTAGAATTAATTAATAACTTTGAATAATATTTAAACATGCATCACAAGTGTTTTATGTAAAAAACCTTGAAGGCCTGCAGTTGTACATTATTACAAACTTTAATAACCCGTAATGTTCATAAATCAAATCAAATCAAATTTTATTTGTCACATACACATGGTTAGCAGATGTTAATGCGAGTGTAGCGAAATGCTTGTGCTTCTAGTTCCGACAATGCAGTAATAACCAACAAGTAATCTAACTAACAATTCCTAATCTACTGTCTTATACACAGTGTAAGGGGATAAAGAATATGTACATAAGGATATATGAATGAGTGATGATACAGAGCAGCATAGGCAAGATACAGTAGATGGTATCGAGTACAGTATATACATGTGAGATGAGTATGTAAACAAAGTGGCATAGTTAAAGTGGCTAGTGATACATGTATTACATAAGGATGCAGTCGATGATATAGAGTACAGTATATAGGTATGCATATGAGATGAATAATGTAGGGTAAGTAACATTATATAAGGTAGCATTGTTTAAAGTGGCTAGTGATATATTTACAACATTTCCCATCAATTCCCATTATTAAAGTGGCTGGAGTTGAGTCAGTGTCAGTGTGTAGGCAGCAGCCACTCAATGTTAGTGGTGGCTGTTTAACAGTCTGATGGCCTTGAGATAGAAGCTGTTTTTCAGTCTCTCGGTCCCAGCTTTGATGCACCTGTACTGACCTCGCCTTCTGGATGATAGCGGGGTGAACAGGCAGTGGCTCGGGTGGTAGATGTCCTTGATGATCTTTATGGCCTTCCTGTAACATCGGGTGGTGTAGGTGTTCTGGAGGGCAGGTAGTTTGCCCCCGATGATGCGTTGTGCAGACCTCACTACCCTCTGGAGAGCCTTACGGTTGAGGGCGGAGCAGTTGCCGTACCAGGCGGTGATACAGCCCGCCAGGATGCTCTCGATTGTGCCTCTGTAGAAGTTTGTGAGTGCTTTTGGTGACAAGCCAAATTTCTTCAGCCTCTTGAGGTTGAAGAGGCGCTACTGCGCCTTCTTCACGATGCTGTCTGTGTGAGTGGACCAATTCAGTTTGTCTGTGATGTGTATGCCGAGGAACTTAAAACTTGCTACTCTCTCCACTACTGTTCCATCGATGTGGATAGGGGGGTGTTTCCTCTGCTGTTTCCTGAAGTCCACAATCATCTCCTTAGTTTTGTTGACGTTGAGTGTGAGGTTATTTTCCTGACACCACACTCCGAGGGCCCTCACCTCCTCCCTGTAGGCCGTCTCGTCGTTGTTGGTAATCAAGCCTACCACTGTTGTGTCGTCCGCAAACTTGATGATTGAGTTGGAGGCGTGCGTGGCCACGCAGTCGTGGGTGAACAGGGAGTACAGGAGAGGGCTCAGAATGCACCCTTGTGGGGCCCCAGTGTTGAGGATCAGCGGGGGGAGATGTTGTTACCTACCCTCACCACCTGGGGCGGCCCGTCAGGAAGTCCAGTACCCAGTTGCACAGGGCGGGGTCGAGACCCAGGGTCTCGAGCTTGATGACGACCTTGGAGGGTATTATGGTGTTGAATGCCGAGCTGTAGTCGATGAACAGCATTCTCACATAGGTATTCCTCTTGTCCAGATGGGTTAGGGCAGTGTGCAGTGTGGTTGAGATTGCATCGTCTGTGGACCTATTTGAGCGGTAAGCAAATTGGAGTGGGTCTAGGGAGTCAGGTAGGGTGGAGGTGATATGGTCCTTGACTAGTCTCTCAAAGCACTTCATGATGACGGAAGTGAGTGCTATGGGGCGGTAGTCATTTAGCTCAGTTACCTTAGCTTTCTTGGGAACAGGAACGATGGTGGCCCTCTTGAAGCATGTGGGAACAGCAGACTGGTATAGGGATTGATTGAATATGTCTGTAAACACACCAGCCAGCTGGTCTGCGCATGCTCTGAGGGCGCGGCTGGGGATGCCGTCTGGGCCTGCAGCCTTGCGAGGGTTAACACGTTTAAATGTTTTACTCACCTCGGCTGCAGTGAAGGAGAGACCGCATTTTTCCGTTGCAGGCAGTGTCAGTGGCACTGTATTGTCCTCAAAGCGGGCAAAAAAGTTATTTAGTCTGCCTGGGAGCAAGACATCCTGGTCCGTGACTGGGCTGGATTTCTTCCTGTAGTCCGTGATTGACTGTAGACCCTGCCACATGCCTCTTGTGTCTGAGCCGTTGAATTGGGATTCTACTTTGTCTCTGTACTGACGCTTAGCTTGTTTGATAGCCTTACGGAGGGAATAGCTGCATTGTTTGTATTCAGTCATGTTACCAGACACCTTGCCCTGATTGAAAGCAGTGGTTCGCGCTTTCAGTTTCACACGAATGCTGCCATCAATCCAAGGTTTCTGGTTAGGGAATGTTTTAATCGTTGCTATGGGAACGACATCTTCAACGCACGTTCTAATGAACTCGCACACCGAATCAGCGTATTCGTCAATGTTGTTATTTGACGCAATACGAAACATGTCCCAGTCCACGTGATGGAAGCAGTCTTGGAGTGTGGAGTCAGCTTGGTCGGACCAGCGTTGGACAGACCTCAGCGTGGGAGCTTCTTTTTTTTAGCTTTTGTCTGTAGGCAGGTATCAGCAAAATGGAGTTGTGGTCAGCTTTTCCGAAAGGGGGGCGGGGCAGGGCCTTATATGCGTCGCGGAAGTTAGAGTAACAGTGATCCAAGGTTTTTTCGCCACTGGTTGCGCAATCGATATGCTGATAAAATTTAGGGAGTCTTGTTTTCAGATTAGCCTTGTTAAAATCCCCAACAACGATGAATGCAGCCTTTTTCATACCATTGTATGAAAAACTATAAAATAATACATGTTTTTTCAGATATTACATTTTGTCTGCGACAGACCCTGGCGTGAGAGAAAAGACCGCTTCCCCTTTCGTTAAATGTTTTTTTTTTTACTATTTCTTACAGATAAAGGGTCCGGTTAGCCCTGACCGTTTTCCGTTTCCAGTTCACCATCGCAAAGTCGTTTGCCCGCTCCATCGAAGCTCCAGACGTTTTCACTCCAGGGAAAGATCCGCCTTCGCCCTTGTGGGTCCTGGGTATGTCTCAACGATAACCTCGGCCATCGCCGTAATTGTTCACTATTTTCAAAAAGACTGTCCAGCTTATTCATCAGTGTTCGGAAAATATGGTAATCGCGCCATTTAAAACTGAACATTATTTGAAAAAAATTTACATCCTTGCATGCTTTGGAAAATATATATGAACTAACAGTTTGTCGCATTTGCACTATCAAATTGTTCACATGCTAAAATTGTCACTCTGGAGTCCGGGGTATACACCATTGAAGCGACTCTTAGGGCCATCAGATCATTTCGTCCGCACACCTGTTCTTCTAACACATATCCGGGTAGACTTGAAGCACTCAGGGCCTGTTCAATTTGACAGAGCGCGAGTCTTATTTTAAGCCATTCTCTCATCCTTAGCGCTGGAGAAAAACTCTCGGGTTCTGCCCGATAAAGGGGTTTGGACCCGCTGTCTGTGATTATCTTTACCGTAGATTCCTCAGGTTGGATAAAATATAATAAAAATATATAAAAAATATATTGGTCAAATATTTGGGAAAGCCTGGCTTCCCTTGGCATCCATGAAGACAAGCCGCAGGTTGCCTGCAAGTTACCGTTGGATTTCTCTATTAATGGGAAATTACGCAGCGCTCCTAGCTAAAATAACGCCTCTTGCGGTGAAAAAAAGGCTAATTGCAGACCAGCTGATCTGACGCTGTTACAGTGTCAAGCCGGAAGTTGGAACTACACCATTTATAATTTGACTGGAAATGTAGCCTGTGTCTATTTAGATAACATGTTTATTTGCAGACAATTACTTAGCCAAATTATGCCCACGTCGAGGCTACTCTTCAGCGTCAATACATTTACTGAAGACAATTTACAGTGCCTTCAGAAAGTATTCATAACGCATGATTTATTCCACATTTGGTTGTGTTACAGCCCGAATTCAAAATGGAATACTACAAAAATAATTCCTGACCCGTCTACACACAATGTCAGGGTTTACCAGAATTGGACCCAGAAGCAGACCAGGACAAGGTGAGTATAAAGATGGTGAGTATTTATTAATCAATGAGAACGTGGAGGTAGATAGTTCCGGGTGGAGGAGCGGGCAGCGGAGGTGGGTTGATGGGAGTGGATAGGCAGATCCAATGGATAACAACACACTGGCGACGAGCAGACAAGGATGGGGTATGGGTTCCGGGTTGAATGGCTGTAGACAAAACAAACGGCGGTAAATTAAAGGCAAGCAAGACGTACAAAACAATAAAACAAAACTCTATAAACTGGAGGCTGGTTCGTGGGCACAACATACTGTTCATGGCTAACGATCCGGCAGGGAATGGATGTCAGGTCAGAGCTTTTGAAGGGGAGAGGTGACGATCAGGACAGGTGTGCAGATTACTGACGGGATACAGGTGCGGGTGAACATCGATCTCCCAACAAGCTAATTCGCCCGGCAACCAGACAGGGTGCGTTCCAGGACACCGGAAACACACTCCAGGACAGAAACACAGGCAAACACAGACTCAGGAAGCGGGATTCGTGACACACAATACCCCATAATGACGAAGTGGAAACATGTTTGTAGAATGTTTTGCAAATTTATTGAAAATTAAAGAAATATCTAATTTACATAAGTATTCACAGCCCTTTGCTTAAATACTCAGGTGCATCCAATTTCCTTTGATCACCCTTGAGATGTCACTACAACTTGGAGTCCACCTGTGGCCAAGTCACATTGTACAAATGATTGGAGACAGGAACACTAAATATATATATATATATATATTTTTTTTAATACTCCACCCAAAAATACAACATGCCATGAAAAGGCATGGGAACGAAGCCCAAAACAAACAAGTATACAAAAACATAGGGATGAAACCCAAACAGAGGTTAAACCTCTAATAAATACATATGGATGAGACCCATAATAACAAGAGCACAACAATACACAGGACGAGACCCGTAATAACATCTACACAATACACGAAAGCCGAAACAAAGCACAGGTACTCACAAGACCAACGGACATGGGAACAATAACTAACCAAGACAATGGTGAAAGGAAAGCACATATGCAATTACTAATCAGGGGGGAATGGGAACCAGGTGTGCGTAATGAGACAGTTCAGTAATGCCTAGAGGTCGTTGACGTAGACCTCCGGTACTGGTGCACGGAATGACACGCTTGCACTAGCAGCGGATGACACCGGCCTCGAGGACGACCACAGGGACGCGGTGCGGGTCGGTCAGGGCTAGTTGCAGCTGCTGAAGCTGCGTCGGGCGGGCCAGTTGCAGCTGTGGAACTGCAGCTGCGTTGGACGGGTCAGTTGGAGCTGCGTCGGAAGGGCCAGTTGCAGTGGCCAAAGTTGCAGCGGCATCGGATGGGCCAGTTGCAGCTGCTGAAGTTGAGGCGGCGGCGGAGGGAGCAGTTGCAGGGGCATTGGACGGAAGCTCAAAATTAAACTTATACAAAAACACAGGGATGAAAGCCAAACAAAGAGCAAAGTTAAAACTCTAATAAATACATGGGACGAGACTTGTGATAACAAGTGCACAACAATATACAGGACGAGACCCATAATAACTACACAATATACGCAGCACTAACGCCAAAGCACAATACCAACGGACATGGGAACAATAACTGACCAAGACAATGGTGGAAGGAGAGCACATATATACAATTACTAATCAGGGGGGAATGGGAACCAGGTGTGAGTAATGAGACAGATCAGCAACGCCTAGAGGCCGGTGACGTAGACCTCTGGTACTGGTGCAAGGAATGAGCAACAGTACTGGGGGATCCGTGACAGGACATGATTTAGAAAGAAACACACTTGTCTATATAATGTCCCACAGTTGACAGTGCATGTCAGAAACTATACCATGAAGTCCAAGAAACTGTCCATAGATCTCCGTGATAGAATTGTGATGAGGCATATATCTGAGAAACGGTATACTACTATTTTTAGAGTGTTGAAAGTTTCCAAGAGCACAGTGTTCTCCATCACTGGGAAATTAAAAAAATCTGAAACTACCCAGACTCTGGCTAGAGCTGGCCGTCCGACCAAACCGAGCAACCATGCAAGAAGGAACTTGGTCAGGGAGGTGACCAAGAACCCAATGACCACTCTGACAGAAGTACAGAGTTCCTTGGCTGAGATGTGAAAACCTCCCAGAAGGACAATAGTCTCTACATCACTTCACCAATCAGGGCTTTATGGAAGAGTGGCCAGAAGGAAGCCACTCATGAGAAAAAGGCATATGACAGCACTCCTGGAGTTTGCAAAAAGTGAAAGACGTGAAAGACTCTGAGAACATAAGGCAAAAGATGTTGTGTTCTGATGAGACAAATACAGTATTTCAACAAGACCAGGCGATAACAGGCAACACTGATAACTCGAGCTTGGTTCCCAAGTTTCTAAACCATACAAGGCCTATTTTGTATAGTGTTGCCATAATAATTAAATTGAGGAAGTGCGATCATAATCATTAGGATATTTTAGTGATCCGCAGTAGATGTCCCAAATGCTCCACAGCCTTCAGATGATGTGAGCCAAACAGCGCACTTACGCTTGATATGCGTTTTTAGGCTATGGATCAGAAAGTGAACTTGTCATTTCCAAACGTTTAGCTCAGTTGTATGCTGCTTTGGGATCAATTAACAGCAAGGGTTGAATTAAATAGGCCCAATATTTTTTCATGACGTATTTGGCGATGTTCAACTCATTCGCACAAAACGTATAAATGAAAGCATTCACTGTGAAAATGGATACATGTAGGCCCTTCATATATAGGCTATGCACAGCACTTGGTTCAATTTATCGAATCAGTTATTGGGTTTTATGCACAAACCGCAAAAACCTGTCAAACTCTCTCCAAACATCAGTGGCGACCCATCATTCAGGGCAGGTGGGGCAACACCTGTTTAGCTTTAAAAAAAATGTAAACAAATTTTGTTGCCTGTTTTTGCATGTTATTTCCGCATTAATATGTGTCATATATCAGTTTGCAAACAATGTAAAACAAAATCTTTGAGTTAATAACGCAGCATATAAACATGGTCTGTTTTTGCTTTCCTGAGTAAGGCAGCTCAAAATTCCAGGTGTATACAGAGCGTAGGGGTTGGTAATGCTCTCTAGTTGCGGCATAATTGTCTCAGTGTTCTGTCACTCATGGGGACACTATATCACCGCAAAATCTACAGGGAGAGCTTGAAAATTCAAGACCCTTGGGTGCTGCTACAGATTTTCCTGATAAGTGCCCATCCAAGAAAGCTCAAGATCATTGGACACAGATAAAATGATGTCAAATCATGTTATGTCTACCGTAGCATTGATTGGGCGTATCATGTCAACATCATACAGTACTTTCAAAATCTTAGCTAGCAAGCTAGACAAGCTGTCGTCATCTTGAATTAAATCGACTACTGGCAAATACTTTTCAATCCTTGTCATATGAAGACAAATTCTAGATAAAACGTATCGGTGCTCATCAGCCGTTGGACATGAATACACACAAATTGGAAATTTAAACAATGAGCGGTTTAGAAGGAATCAGTGGTGCTGTTCAGTGGAGAGGGTTTGTGGTCCAAAGTTACATACAGACTCAAATCTTTTGCCACTTTAATAATTAATAATTTGATGTAATAAATGTACCACTTTAAACAATGCCACTTTATATAATGTTTACATACCCTACATTACTCATCTCATATGTATATACTGTACTCTATACCATCTACTGCATCTTGCCTATGCTGTTTGGCCATCGCTCATCCATATATTTATATGTACATATTCTTATTCATCCCTTTACACTTGTGTGTATAAGGTAGTTGTGAAATTGTTAGATTACTTGTTAGATATTACTGCACTGTCGGAACTAGAAGCACAAGCGTTTCGCTATACTCGCATTAACATCTGCTAACCATGTGTATGTGACCAATGAATTTTGATTTGAAATACAACTGGTAAACTTTCTCTACCTTGTTCTCTGCATTTCTCCCTTTGTTGTTGGTTCATCACACCAAATGGTTTAATCAGCAAACATTATTGTAAAATGGTGTTAACAGTGTTGAACATTGGGAAATAGTGTAAATACAAGTCACATCCAGGTTAATTCTTTGTATTGATAAATGCAAAGTTTCCACGCGGGAAGGCTATTAGCTAAATCAGTCATAGAATTTGTTCAAGTCCCCTTGGTTTGTAGCACAAAAGTAAAAGCTAAAGGCACTGCCATCTACTTGAACTTGTAACGGCTTTCTTCTGTTGAAGGAGGAGCAGACCAAAATGCAGCGTGGTATTTTTGAGACATGTTTAATAAAGAATGAAAGTAGACTAGACGTGAAATAACTGAACATGAACAATACAAAAACAACAAATGGAACGTGAAAACCTAAACAGTCCTATCTGGTGAAGACACAGAGACAGGAACAATCACCCACGAAAACACTCACAGACTATGTCTACCTAAATATGGTTCCCAATCAGAGACAACGATAATCACCTGACTCTGATTGAGAACCGCCTCAGGCAGCCATAGACTATGCTATACACCCCACACAACCCCAAGACGAAACACACCACAAATAAACCCATGTCACACCCTGGCCTGACCCAATAAATTAAGATAAACATAATAAATATAGACCAGGGTGTGACAGAACTGGATTGGTGTAACAGTACATGCTTACCAAAGAAGATATTGCATGTGGTAGGCCTATGCATTCACAGTGCACTAAACACACTTTAATTGAATGTACTAAAGCAATCAACACATCTACGCACTGTGAATTGCAATGATATTAGGCCTACACTCCTATAATCAAATCACATTTTAATTGTCACATTCTTCACAAACAACAGGTGTAGATTAACAGGGAAATACTTACTTACGGGCCCTTCCCAAAAATGCAAAGATTATTTTTCTACTATTTCTAAGAAAAATTATCTAAAACTGAGAAAAATAATAACACGAGGAACAAACAGAAAAATAATAACACAAGGAATAAATACACAATGAATAACGATAACTTGGCTATATATACCAGGTACAAGTACTGAGTTGATGTGCAGGGTTACAAGGTAGTTGAGATAGGTATGCACATTTAGGTAGGGATAAAGTGACTAGGCAACAGGATAAATAATAAACAGTAACAGCAGCATACAGTATGTGATGAAACAAAAGACATTAGTGCAAAAAAAGGGTCAATGCGGATATTCAGGGTAGCTATTGGTTAACTATTTAACTAATCATTTAGCAGTTTTATATCTTGGGGGTAGAAGCTGTTCAGGGTCCTGTTCGTTCCAAACTTGCCGTGCGGCAGCAGAGAAGACAGTCCATGACTTGAGTGGCTGGTGTTTTGGACAACTTCCTCTGACACCGCCTGGTATAGAGGTCCTGGATGGCAGGTAGCTCAGCCCAAGTGATGTACTGGGCCATACACACTACCATCTGTAGCACCTTGCAGTCGGATGCCAAACAGTTGCCATGCCAAGCGGTGATGCAGTCAGTCAAGATGCCAAGATGCTCTCAATAGTGCAACTGTAGAACTTTTTGAGGATCTGAGGGCCCATGCCCGAATCTTTACAGCCTCCTGAGAGGGAAGAGGCATTGTCGTGCCCTCTTCACGACTGTGTTGATGTGTGTGGACCATGATATTGGACCATGAAATTCCGGTTCCGGGTTGGAGCGAGCGGTCGCATCTACACTTCGGTCCGCAGGTAGTATAACTTTTCATTACATTTCATTATAGTACAACGGTTTGATTTGTCTAATCTTAGCAATTTCTTCTTAGCTAGCTACATAGCCGTCTTTGTATCAAAGATAATTGCATAATTATCGTATTTCGTCGTCCTAACGTATCTGCCCAGCAGCTAGCTAAGCAGCTGGCTAACATCCACTGTCCACCAGCACTGTAGAAACTATTACACTCAACTGAACGACTCGATTAGCGTAGTGTCAGCTAGCTACATAGTTGTCTTCGCTGTCTTCGTATCCAAGATGATTGTGTAGTTTAGAGTGAGTAGACTTAGAGTGATTATCTTAATTTACCGAGGTTAGCTAGCCAGCTATTTGTCGTCCTTAACGTAGGAGATGCTGCTAGCTAGCTAGCCAACAGCTAGCCAACCTCTACTGAATTGAACTTCAACTACCCGGTCAACATTCCGCGTCGCTCCACAGGTAGTATCACATTTTCATTTCACTTCATTACAGTACAACGGTTTGATTTGTTGATCGTAGCTAGCCAGCTACATAGCCGTCTTTGTATCTAAGATGATTGTGTAGTCTAGAGCGATTTTCTAGGTTAGCTGGCCAGCTATTGTCGTTCTTTTAACGTAGCTAGCCAGCTAGCCCCCGAATAGCAGCACTGTAGAAACTATTACAGTACAACGGTTTGATTTGTTTGATCGTAGCTAGCCAGCTACATAGCCGTCTTTGTATCTAAGACAATTGTGTAGCCTAGAGCGATTTTCTAGGTTAGCTAGCCAGCTATTGTCGTTCTTTTAAGGTAACGTAACGCAATCAACCTGCTAGCTAGCCAGCTAGCCCCCGAATAGCAGCACTGTAGAAACTATTACACTCGACGGAACGACTTGATTAGTGTAGTGTCAACATCGCAGCCACTACCAGCTAGCCTACAAAGTCAACAACGCAGCCACTGCCAGCTAGCCTACTCCAGCAGTACTGTAGCATTTCAATCATTTTAGTCAATAAGATTCTTGCTACGTAAGCTTAACTTTCTGAACATTCGAGACGTGTAGTCCACTTGTCATTCCAATCTCCTTTGCATTAGCGTAGCCTCTTCTGTAGCCTGTCAACTATGTGTCTATCTATCCCTGTTCTCTCCTCTCTGCACAGACCATACAAACGCTCCACACCGCGTGGCCGCGGCCACCCTAATCTGGTGGTCCCAGCGCGCACGACCCACGTGGAGTTCCAGGTCTCCGGTAGCCTCTGGAACTGCCGATCTGCGGCCAACAAGGCAGAGTTCATCTCAGCCTATGCCTCCCTCCAGTCCCTCGACTTCTTGGCACTGACGGAAACATGGATCACCACAGATAACACTGCTACTCCTACTGCTCTCTCTTCGTCCGCCCACGTGTTCTCGCACACCCCGAGAGCTTCTGGTCAGCGGGGTGGTGGCACCGGGATCCTCATCTCTCCCAAGTGGTCATTCTCTCTCTCTCCCCTTACCCATCTGTCTATCGCCTCCTTTGAATTCCATGCTGTCACAGTTACCAGCCCTTTCAAGCTTAACATCCTTATCATTTATCGCCCTCCAGGTTCCCTCGGAGAGTTCATCAATGAGCTTGATGCCTTGATAAGCTCCTTTCCTGAGGACGGCTCACCTCTCACAGTCCTGGGCGACTTTAACCTCCCCACGTCTACCTTTGACTCATTCCTCTCTGCCTCCTTCTTTCCACTCCTCTCCTCTTTTGACCTCACCCTCTCACCTTCCCCCCTACTCACAAGGCAGGCAATACGCTCGACCTCATCTTTACTAGATGCTGTTCTTCCACTAACCTCATTGCAACTCCCTCCAAGTCTCCGACCACTACCTTGTATCCTTTTCCCTCTCGCTCTCATCCAACGCTTCCCACACTGCCCCTACTCGGATGGTATCGCGCCGTCCCAACCTTCGCTCTCTCTCCCCCGCTACTCTCTCCTCTTCCATCCTATCATCTCTTCCCTCTGCTCATACCTTCTCCAACCTATCTCCTGATTCTGCCTCCTCAACCCTCCTCTCTTCCCTTTCTGCATCCTTTGACTCTCTATGTCCCCTATCCTCCAGGCCGGCTCGGTCCTCCCCTCCCGCTCCGTGGCTCGATGACTCATTGCGAGCTCACAGAACAGAGCTCCGGGCAGCCGAGCGGAAATGGAGGAAAACTCGCCTCCCTGCGGACCTGGCATCCTTTCACTCCCTCCTCTCTACATTTTCCTCCTCTGTCTCTGCTGCTAAAGCCACTTTCTACCACTCTAAATTCCAAGCATCTGCCTCTAACCCTAGGAAGCTCTTTGCCACCTTCTCCTCCCTCCTGAATCCTCCTCCCCCTCCCCCTCCTCCCTCTCTGCAGATGACTTCGTCAACCATTTTGAAAAGAAGGTCGACGACATCCGATCCTCGTTTGCTAAGTCAAACGACACCGCTGGTTCTGCTCACACTGCCCTACCCTGTGCTCTGACCTCTTTCTCCCCTCTCTCTCCAGATGAAATCTCGCTTCTTGTGACGGCCGGCCGCCCAACAACCTGCCCGCTTGACCCTATCCCCTCCTCTCTTCTCCAGACCATTTCCGGAGACCTTCTCCCTTACCTCACCTCGCTCATCAACTCATCCCTGACCGCTGGCTACGTCCCTTCCGTCTTCAAGAGAGCGAGAGTTGCACCCCTTCTGAAAAAACCTACACTCGATCCCTCCGATGTCAACAACTACAGACCAGTATCCCTTCTTTCTTTTCTCTCCAAAACTCTTGAACGTGCCGTCCTTGGCCAGCTCTCCCGCTATCTCTCTCAGAATGACCTTCTTGATCCAAATCAGTCAGGTTTCAAGACTAGTCATTCAACTGAGACTGCTCTTCTCTGTATCACGGAGGCGCTCCGCACTGCTAAAGCTAACTCTCTCTCCTCTGCTCTCATCCTTCTAGACCTATCGGCTGCCTTCGATACTGTGAACCATCAGATCCTCCTCTCCACCCTCTCCGAGTTGGGCATCTCCGGCGCGGCCCACGCTTGGATTGCGTCCTACCTGACAGGTCGCTCCTACCAGGTGGCGTGGCGAGAATCTGTCTCCTCGCCACGCGCTCTCACCACCGGTGTCCCCCAGGGCTCTGTTCTAGGCCCTCTCCTATTCTCGCTATACACCAAGTCACTTGGCTCTGTCATAACCTCACATGGTCTCTCCTATCATTGCTATGCAGACGACACACAATTAATCTTCTCCTTTCCCCCTTCTGATGACCAGGTGGCGAATCGCATCTCTGCATGTCTGGCAGACATATCAGTGTGGATGACGGATCACCACCTCAAGCTGAACCTCGGCAAGACGGAGCTGCTCTTCCTCCCGGGGAAGGACTGCCCGTTCCATGATCTCGCCATCACGGTTGACAACTCCATTGTGTCCTCCTCCCAGAGCGCTAAGAACCTTGGCGTGATCCTGGACAACACCCTGTCGTTCTCAACCAACATCATGGCGGTGGCCCGTTCCTGTAGGTTCATGCTCTACAACATCCGCAGAGTACGACCCTGCCTCACACAGGAAGCGGTGCAGGTCCTAATCCAGGCACTTGTCATCTCCCGTCTGGATTACTGCAACTCGCTGTTGGCTGGGCTCCCTGCCTGTGCCATTAAACCCCTACAACTCATCCAGAACGCCGCAGCCCGTCTGGTGTTCAACCTTCCCAAGTTCTCTCACGTCACCCCGCTCCTCCGCTCTCTCCACTGGCTTCCAGTTGAAGCTCGCATCCGCTACAAGACCATGGTGCTTGCCTACGGAGCTGTGAGGGGAACGGCACCGCAGTACCTCCAGGCTCTGATCAGGCCCTACACCCAAGCAAGGGCACTGCGTTCATCCACCTCTGGCCTGCTCGCCTCCCTACCACTGAGGAAGTACAGTTCCCGCTCAGCCCAGTCAAAACTGTTCGCTGCTCTGGCCCCCCAATGGTGGAACAAACTCCCTCACGACGCCAGGACAGCGGAGTCAATCACCACCTTCCGGAGACACCTGAAACCCCACCTCTTCAAGGAATACCTAGGATAGGATAAGTAATCCTTCTCACCCCCCCCTTAATGATTTAGATGCACTATTGTAAAGTGGCTGTTCCACTGGATGTCAGAAGGTGAATTCACCAATTTGTAAGTCGCTCTGGATAAGAGCGTCTGCTAAATGACTTAAATGTAATGTAAATGTAATGATAGTTCCATAGTGATGTGGACACCGAAAAACTTGAAGCTCCCGACCTGTTCCACAACAGCCCCGTCGATGTGGATGGGGGCGTGCTCGGACCTACATTTCCTGTAATACATGATCAGCTCCTTCAACTTGCTGATGTTGACGGAGAGGTTGTTGTCCTGGCACTTCACTGCCAGGACTCTGGCATCATCCCTGTAGGCTGTCACATCGTCTTTGGTGATTTGGTCTACCACCATCGTGTCGTCTGCAAACTTAATGATGTTGTTGGAGTCGTGTGTGCCCATGCAGTCGTGGGTGAACAGGGAGTATAGGAGGGGACTAAGCATGCACCCCTGAGGGGCCCCTGTGTTGAGGATCTGCGTGGTGGATGTGTTGTTGCCTACCCTCTCTACGGCACGTCAGGAAGTCCAAGATCTAGTTGCAGAGGGAGGTGTTTAATTCAAGGGTCCTCAGCTTAGTGATGAGCTTTGCGGGCACATTGGTGTTGAACGCTGAGCTGTAGTCAATGAACAGCATTCTCACATAGGTGTTCCCTTTGTCCAGGTGGGAAGGGCAGTGTGGAGTGCAATAGAGATTTCATCATCTCTGGATCTGTTGGGGTGGTACAGGAATTGGTTGAAAAGTGAAGACACTTGCCAGCTGGTCACTGCATGCGCTGACTAGGTGTCCTGGTAATCAGTCTGACCCTGCGGCCTTGTAAATGTTAACCGGTTTACATTTACATTTACATTTAAGTCATTTAGCAGACGCTTGGTTTTACTCACATCGGCTACGGAGAGCATGATCACACAGTCGTCTGGAACAGCTGGTGCTCTCATGCATAGTTCAGTGCTGCTAGTATCACAGCGTGCATAGAACGTATTTAGCTTGTCTGGTAGGCTCGCGTCACTGGACAGCTCACGGCTAGGTTTCCCTTTGTAATCCGTGATAGTTTGCAAGCCCTGCCACATCCGACGAGCATCAGAGATGGTGTAGTAAGATTCAATCTTGGTCCAGTATTGACACTTTGCCTGTTTGATGGTTCGTCAGAGGGTGTAGCGGGGATTTCTTGTAATCTTCCGGATTAGTGTCCTGCTCATTGAAAGTAGCAGCTCTCGTCTTTTGCTCAATGGAGATGTTGCCTGTAATCCATGGCTTCTAGTTGGGATATGTACGTACGTACTCAATCCCATCAGATTGATCCTGGAACATATTCCAGTCTGTGCTAGCGAAACAGTCCAATTGCTTATTACTGAAAGGTCGCTGGTTTTGAATCCCTGAGCCAACTGGGTGAAAAATCTGTCTATGTGCCCTTGAGCAAGGCACTTAACCCTAATTACTCCTGTAAATCGCTTTGGATAAGAGTGTCTGCTAAATGATTGTGTAAAATGTAAAATTATTCCCTACACTTCCTTGTGTTGTCACATAAACTGAAATTAGGTGAACTATTCTAATTTTAGCAACCAGGTGGCGGAGCGATTTCTGCATATTGCACATGAATTTCTTGTTATTTTTTTCTTGTTATTATGTGTGTATTGTTATTGTATTGATAAATATCGCTGCATTGTTGGAAATACAAGCACAAGAATTTTGCTGCACCTGTGATAACATCTGAAAAACTGTGTACACAACCAATACACTTTTATTTGATTTTACTTTACCTATGATCGGGGTATAATCACTAGTCTAAAACGAGAGTTTCTATTTTACAAATTCGGGTAGGTCACTCCCCGTTTCGCTTGCTTCCGTTTAAGAAACGTTTGCAACAGAATGGGCTTAATGAAAACGACCCAGGTATGGTGTTGTGCACACTGCTACCACTAGGTGGCACCACTACACTGGTGTTGGGTTGAACACGTTGGCTCTTGACAGTGCAGCATCCATCCAACCTGCATGAAGTTCAGGAAAAGGTAGTAATCGATTAAATGCATGGCAAACTCCTATTATCAATAAAGTGGGCCTAGATTTGGCCTGGGCCACATCTGCATGATGATAGATTTTTGGGGCAAGTGAACCAGGACTACTGTTTATTCAGTTAAAACGATTCGATATAATCATATATCAATATGATCCGTAAACATATTTGTTTTCTAAGAGGACATGTAGCAAAAAGTATAATTTTGTTTCATGTAGGCCTAGCAAAGGGGCACAGAGAGTAACGTTAAGTGGCCGTGGTCATGAGGGAACGTTTGTGAAGTTGTGCCTGTAATGGGACGCCGGTCTGTGCTATCTGGGATCGTTGGGACGTTCCCCCACCCAAGGAGGGCCTAGTAGTCACAAAAATAGTTGGGTGTGTTGGTTAAATTGTGATTTTAATGAATAGAGCGACCGTTTTTTTCCCTTCCTGTGAGCGTGAAGCGATAGGAAATAGCATGGACGGATGAGCGCTCAACTCCGTTCACATACTCTGGTACAGGTTAGGGTTATGGACGTCCCAAGAATTCCAGATTGCAATGACCAAGGGACGCCTGCGCTCTGACTACTACACTGAAAACATATCGCTCAACTCCAGCTTGAACCCCATCCCCCGGGCCCGTTTACAGCATGGAAAGGAAAGGTAAATCTGCTTAAAGAAGAAGGACGATAAATGAACAGTATCAGTGAATGCGATCCAACAAGCTGAGGCCGTTGATGTTGGACATGTGACTGTTATTGAAGGAATTGTCAAGGCCGTGGATTTTGTTGTTGTTTGGAACTAGACAATAGCCAACCACGCGTTGTAGCTAGCTAGGCACGAAATGCTAGCTATCGTGAGCTGTAAAGCTAGTTAGCGGTGGAGGTTTTCACAGCTGCACAATCCTGATATGATTTGATAAACATGATTAAAACTCTTGTGCAATTTAATAAAATAAAAACACACGTGTGGGGAACACCTGTATTTTTGTAGCTAACTTAACTAAGTCTGGCCATTTCAGATCTAACACCTGCCCGCTAGCTATCTTAGCGGCTAACGTTATCTGGCTAGGTAAGGTTAGTTCCATATTGCAACTTTGTGCGCATATACTTTCGCCCTCCTTATCACTATGGAACACTGTGGTGTTCACGTTATAACCAGCTACCAATGTTATAATTAACTAGCTAACGTTAGCTAACAGGTTTGGTATCAAACGAACGTTAATACGTACTGTTGTGAAAGGTCTGCCAAATGAAACGATGGTAACGTTATTTTTTGTCGTCTACCCCCGTGACAGTTCTTGCACTCCAGGCGAGGAAGAAAAGGACAAAGACGAAAAAACCCGGCAAAAAGTGAGTGCCCAGTCACTTTCTTTAATTAGTTAGTCATTTGGACTGTCGAGAGAGCGCTCCTCTGCATGGCCGAATGTACTTTATGGTCTTAGATCCTGGTTATCGGCTAGATAAGTCTGATTGGAATCTTTCTGTTGGTATTTGGGTTTTCATTATGCCACATAATCCTCATTTTGCTGTCGTCCATTCGGTGCGTTCCTTATCCTGGTTTGTGTGGTTGACTCATTCACTGAACTGACATGAGAAGTGAAAGTTGCCCTGATGCCATTGTTTTGTCCAGGGCTGCATCTCAATCGTGTCAATGGGGTTCCCTGCTCTCCTTTCACTACCTCAGGGTTTAATGGAGAAGGAACCCGTGATGTTACTACTCATAAATGAATGAACAAATACATGAAAGGACAGTTAACATTATTCCTGTTGACAGTGGTGCTCCTATGACAGTATGGTCAATTTTATGCTTTCACAGAGTACCCATGTGTGGTGGAGATTCGGGGAGATGATGCTCGAGCCAAAGCTCTGCCAATTATTGATGTGCTCAATTAGCCTTCTCTCCTCTGAGCACACAAACACTGACACACACACACACACACACACATGCTGCTCTCATGCTTTTGGGCTGTAAGTGTGATAGCATAGCAGTGCTCGTAGGGCCGAATACCTGTAGGGTTGTTGCATGTATACTGACTAACGGAGATGGATTGTGTCTGCCCTGCAGGAATCATTAGATATAGAGCATGGAGTATCACACCTCGGAAGATAATTTAGTGGTCCTAGATGTGGACGGGCAAGGTTATTTAAATACCCAAACGGGCGTTAGTATTTGATTACTTTTGGGTACAATTTTTTAGACAAAATCCTAATGAATTCAGGGCATTATTTTTATTTCTACTTTGCACATTCTTCCACTGCAAATCTACCATTCCAGTGTTTTACTTGCTATATTGTATTTACTTTGCCACCATGGCCTTTTTTTGCCTTTACCTCCCTTATCTCACCTCACTTGCTCACATCGTATATAGACTTGTTTATACTGTATTATTGACTGTATGTTTGTTTTACTCCATGTGTAACTCTGTGTCGTTGTATGTGTCGAACTGCTTTGCTTTATCTTGGCCAGGTCGCAATTGTAAATGAGAACTTGTTCTCAACTTGCCTACCTGGTTAAATAAAGGTGAAATAAATAAATAAAATGTAAAATGATACCTAGGCTAAATATAAGCCTTGCACAACCATAAGTCCCACTAATAATTTTATAAAAATAGTTTGAAGGTGCTACACACGATTTTACATTGTAATTTAAAAAAATGCTGATAATATACAGTGCATTCGGAAAGTATTCAGACCCTTTAACTTTTTCCACATTTTGTTACATTACAGCCTTATTCTGAAATTGATCAAATGTTTTCCCTCATCAATATACTGGACAATGAAAGAAAGTTGATTTGAAAACCAATATGGACGTCTTTATTAAAAAATGACATCCGGATGTGGTTGGATTTTGGCTAGGCTACTTTGAAGCAAGCTAAGACATGCCTCATAATACGTAGTAAAAAATTAAGGTTTCAAATTAAAAATATGTTTTCAAAATGCATAAAACCTTCAGCTCATTGCAAAGTGAAGCCTGCCTTCTGTTGCCTATGCATTTGAATGGTGAATGGGAAGCGCACTTCAATTACCAGTTGAGAAATAAAAATAGTTGCTCTTTTTAATCGTGGTCATCAAAACTGTTTTTAACACACAATTACATTTAGAATTGTTGCGCAATGATTAGGCAAATAAAAGTAGGTTTCACTCCAGCAGCAACGAAAGAGCTGTTTGAGGAGCTGTAGCATCAGCTCTCGTGCTGTCTGACAGATGTTCTGCTCAAAGGCAGGAAATGCTGTGTAAGATACAGAACGAATATACCCGTGTCAATTTAATTCCACAGAATTATGCAAATTAACCGAATAGACAGATAAGCATGACCGGTCAAATGAATTACATTGACTGCAGTGGTAGGCTTGATTACCAACAACGACGAGATGGTCTACAGGGAGGAGGTGAGGGCCCTCGGAGTGTGGTGTCAGGAAAATAACCTCACACTCAACGTCAAGAAAACAATGGAGATGATCGTGGACTTCAGGAAACAGCAGAGGGAGCACCCCCCCCCCCCTATCCACATCGATGGGACAGTAGTGGAGAAGGTGGAAAGTTTAAGTTCCTCGGCGTACACATCACAGATAAACTGAAATGGTCCACCCATACAGACAGCGCGGTGAAGAAGGTGCAACAGCTACTCTTCAACCTCAGGAGGCTGAAGAAATTTGGCTTGTCACCAGAAACACTCACAAACTTTTACAGATGCACAATCGAGAGCATCCTGTCAGGATGTATCACTGCCTGGTACGGCAACTGCTCCGCCCACAACCGCAAGGCTCTCCAGAGGGTAGTGAGGTCTGCACAACGCATCACCCTGGGCAAACTACCTGCCCTCCAGGACACCTACACCACCCAATGTCACAGGAAGGCCAAAAAGATCATCAAGGAGAACAACCACCTGAGCCACTTCCTGTTCACCCCATTATCATCCAGAAGGCAAGGTCAGTACAGGTGCATCAAAGCTGGGACCGAGAGACTGAAAAACAGCTTCTATCTCAAGTCCATCAGACCGTTAAACAGCCATCACTAACATTAAGTGGCTGCTGCCAACATACTGACTCAAATCTCAAGCCACTTTAATAATTAATAATTGGATGTAATAAATGTATCACTCGTCACTTTAGACAATGCCAATTTATATAATGTTTACATACCCTACATTACTCATCTCATATGTATATACTGTACTCTATACCATCTACTGCATCTTGCCTATGCCGTTCGGCCATCGCTCATCCATATATTTATATGTACATTTTCTTATTAATTCCTTTACACTTGTGTGTGTATAAGGTAGTTGTTGTGAAATTGTAAGATTACTTGTTAGATATTACTGCACTGTCGGAACTAGAAGCACAAGCTTTTTGCTACACTTGCATTAACATCTGTATGTGACCAATAAAATTTGATTAGACTGGTATTTCCATCAATGAATAGGCACATAAGCATTATTTCGCAATGGGATTTAATTTCTTCTCCTGGACAATTGGCTCGGCTGCAATTTTGTTTTATTGCCGTTTAAATGACCGGCTAAAGGAAACCCAGACACACATACACCGCCAGTCCTCCGACTCTGTCTCTGGTTGTCCTAAAATGGCCTAACAGTGCTAGTCTCAATCTACACAACACTGGGGAAGAGTTTTCCAGTTTTTGAATTCCGTTGCAGCGCTCTCGCGCACTTTCCTTCCATTCTCCTGTCTCAGTCTTGATCTCATCTCCTTCCTTCCCTCCCTCTTCTCTTTCCAGTCTTCATCCCTCCACACCCTCCCTTTCTTCCTCTCTCACTTCCTCTTTCTCTCTTGCCTCAGTAGCTCACTAGTATTAGTTGCGCAGTGTGTTCAGTTCTGGTGTGGTACAGAGGAGAGCTGGGGAGCGGTGTTGCGAGCGAGCCCCAGATCAGAGCACCGTTCCTGGGTTAGCCTGGCCGAGCCTTCCCCTGGGCTATGTGGCTTCTCGACTGGATTGTCTCTCTCAACACCGCCGTTGTCAAGCTGGCCACCGGCCTGAGGTGCAAGTGAGTGGCAGGTCAGATGCTGTGTGTGTGTGTAGGGCTCTACATTAAGGTTTGTCTGTTTGTCCGGGCAAGTAGAAAAAAAATATATTGGTCAGACAACCAGAATATAGATTTCAGTCGTCCTTATGAACATGTAAAAAAAATCTATCTATTACTCCGATCAGATTTGGATCAGGCAGTGCATGGTTGACATTGAGTAAATTGCCTATATTCCT
This sequence comes from Oncorhynchus masou masou, assembly GCF_036934945.1. Taxonomy (NCBI): domain Eukaryota; kingdom Metazoa; phylum Chordata; class Actinopteri; order Salmoniformes; family Salmonidae; genus Oncorhynchus; species Oncorhynchus masou. Next base: position 55,116,244 of record NC_088217.1, read on the forward strand.
AAATCCTACTTCAATTAATGTTATATTTACACAAAGAGAACAATGTAGACCGAGCTAAGAGTTTCACCAAAGCAGTGCAAAATATATATTTTTTTCTCTCTCAAATGTCAGATGATCGAGGCCAATAGACACTCGTGTCTTATTGTTAAAGAAGGCCAAATGTTCAATGTTCTCTCCACTTGATATGAATGTGACATCCCTATTAAGCCACTCCTTCAGTTTCATGCATGCTAGATTTCTTCTGCTGCGCTATTTCATGATCAAACAATGAATGAATCGAACGGTGTTCTCGGCTACCTCAAAGTTTTAAGTTGTTTTTGAATAACCCAAAAACATGGGAGTCCTTAGGTAATAATGAGAGCGATTTGAAGAAACAATTGCAGCATGTACAAATCCAATGATACATTTCAACAGACCTGAAATGTCATTAAAGCATGAAGACAAATTAAAGTTATGAAGAGTATTTTCTAAACTATTCCAATAGTGTTTATTGTCCTAAAGTTGCAGCTTTTAAATTGGAATTAAATATGAAAGTAGGAGTCTATGCTATTCTCATTCACAGATGTATTTTTAATTACATATTTTAGGCCACGGTGAGTGAAATGGCGCAAACAATCCTCAGATGGTCAAATCTAATGAGTCAAAAGAACTTGTGCTACAGCTGAGGAAAACTTATGAAAGAAATGATGCGTAGTTGGCCTAGGCCTATTGCCATATTATTCTAGCAATGTGCAACCTACCTACAACACATATTGTAGCCTAGGCCTAATAAGAGACGAGGATGAGGCACAAAAATAAAGCAAATCAGTTTATATTTATCCAGTTCTGAGGACAGCAGATTTGCTCTGCAGCCCATGATGATTTACATCCCATCACAGACACACAGCCAGCAAGGCTTGTTGACTGTCACTCACTCCATCTGTGCGCTTCGGCACACACAGATAGCCAGATAGGGTTAGGCTACAACACATCTCTTAGGAGCAACAGCTCCACCGGAGTGGAATGGACTATTTGAAAAGATTTGGCTCCGCTCAATATATTTTGTCAATGTCATGATTCCTCTCGTGTCTCTCTCTCTCTCTCACTCTCACTCTCACTCTTCCTCTCAAGCCAAATGCTAAGCAGTCTTCTTTAAAAAAATAAATAAAAAAAACAAGTCTGGAGGATGGCCGCTAGGGGGCGATAACATTGTCAATGAGCAAGCGCCCTTTTGGCCGAAAGTGTTAGACCACATGTGGCTTAAGCTTTTGGACAAGTAAAAAAATCTGTCTGGCCAAAAAAGTTAATGTCAATCCCTGATCTGTGTGTGTGCAGCACACCTGACTTATTGGTGGCTTGATCAATTATTATTTTTTACTACGCAGCAGATGTTGACTGACATCACTCCACTGGGCACCAGATTAGATGAGAATGACGAGTTTAGGAGGAAGGGGTGTGTGTGCATGGTGTATTACGTGTACCTGAGGTGTGTGCAGAATTGTGTGTGGCGCGTATGGAGACGTGTGAGTAGGGTTGCAAAATGTATTGAAGGTTCCTGGATTTCCAGAAAACCTGGTTGGAGGGTGTGCAATCCATGCCCAGGGGAAATGCTTGTTTAGGTTCCACCTCCGAAGGATGACGCAAGCTACTGACACAGGCTAGTATATTCACGAATTTAGGGTGGGAAAGAATGTCCTGGTGATATCCACGTTAGAGCCTTGCTACCCGAGTCCGACGGGCCCTGACATCATATGGGTTAGGGTCGGGTAGGGCCTGTTTTAAGACACGAGATATTATTTCACAGAAAATAATGTTGCTTGAGTTTTGTCGGAGTCTAGTGTGACAAAAAGTAGCTAACGGCAAACTGTTCTCATGTGTCTTCAATTGAGCAGAGCAGCCCAAGCAGAGCCGTTGCTATGGATACTCGGACTAAGCTGCCAAGAGCAGAGCTCATGCCGCGTGTGCTTCATGCAGGGAGCAAGTGACAGACAGAGAGGACCAGCTAATGGATTTACTAATGGAGTAAGTTATTTTGGGCCAGGCCTTCATTTTGGCAGACGCAATCAGACCTGGGTAATGTAGGGCCTGAATGTTGCGGCCTGGCCTCGGGCTTAACATGAATGCCAACAAATAGTAAAATGACAGCTGTTAGTGTATCTTGCTAACCTTATCTTGCTAGCTAATGTTATCTGTTGCAGATTTTTTTTTTAACTACACCGTTCTCAAAAGAGTAGCCAGCTGGCTAATAGTTCTGGAGCTAGGTTTGTCATTCACATAATAAGGAAAACGTTGCCACAGATGTAAAACGGTTTCTTTGACTTCGTTATCCACAAAGTTTTTGGCATCTTCCACCAGAGACATGCGCTTTTTCTACATTGTAATGGACATGGTGCAATCTTGGGTAGGTAGGCTACTGGCAGGCTGCAGTACAGCAAAGCCAATTCAGCCCTTGCTCATGGTTCTCACAGGGGCTACACCAATCAAAGCAGTAAAGCGTGTAGTGAAGTGGTCAAAACCATTCAACTTGGGTTGACGGGACGGGGGGGGGGACAACTTTACCAACATCATAGCATACGCATCACTGTATCGTATATGAAATAGGAGCGAGACAACTTTACCAACATCATAGCATACGCATCACTGTATCGTATATGAAATAGGAGTGATAGTGTAATCAATGTGTAATAACTACGTAAAATATTTATAAACGCGTTACATTATTTGGCATGCAGTCATTTCGGGTCCTGATTGGTCAACAAGCTTATTTGATTCGTCAGTAGTGATTTGACGTGTATCTTTTTTGACACGCAAAGCCGCAAACGACGTTCCATAGAAATCCTGGTTGAGAATGAAACGACTGAACAAATTAACAATGAAACAGCACAGCAAGTAAGTGAAAGAAATAGGTTTTGATTATGTTTTACTGGTAATGGGGACACGTAAATGCCAACAAAATTACCTTTTGGTGTGTGTGTAACCTTTTATTTAACCTTGCAAGTCGGCTCAGAACAAATTCTTATTTATAATGATGGCCTACCCCGGCCAAACCTGGCCAAACCTGGACTACGCTGGTCCAATTGTGTGCCGCCCTATAGGACTCCCAATCATGGCCGAATGTGATACAGCCTGGATTCGAACCAGGGACTGTAGTGATATGCAGTGCCTTGGACCACTGCGTCCGTGTGTGTGTGTTAACTATTTAACTGTACTGGAATGCTTAAAAGGCCGCAAAAAAATATTTTTATATCTGTATCGGGTTTTTTTTGTTGCAAGGAAAATAATGGATATCGGTATTGGCCAAAAATGTAATATCGGTGCATTGTGTGTGTGATATTTGTTTTTAACCTCCTCAAGTCAAGGTCCTCAAAATGTTGGCACCACTATGGGGGCCGCGGCCCCTAGGTTGGGAACCCCTGATCTAGTTTATTCCTTTCCTGCCAATCCTAACCATTGTTCCACAGATTTAGAAAGGGAAGGCCAGTCACTTCCAGTTGTATTATCCAGGGCAATGGACTGTATGTTACTGTAGTGTTTTTCTAAGGCACTATAATTCTCTGCTACATTTTCATCCTCGATCTCGCTCTGCCTGCATAGCCGTTGCTCCTGCTCTTTATGTAACCCATTTCTTCCTGCAGTGAGTATGTGTGTGTTGGACTGCGGAGAGCCCCCCCAGCAGTGAGACTGAGTTAGTTAGGACATGAGGAGAAGGGGTGGTAGGGGGTGGGGAAGGAGCACTGCAGACTGTATGTGTGTGTGTGCAGTTAATTTACAACAGTAGTTCTGTAACCTAACTGTTTTGTACCGACTGCCTCACTGATTGCCACTCTCCCTGACTGACTGATTGTCTCTCACTGACTAACTAGCTGATTGTGAGTGGACTAGGCAGATGTAGGAAATTAAGAAAAGGTCACCTCTTAGTCGAGCTGGCAAGTCACGTTCTGATGTTTTTCCTGCCTGAAGTTAAAGGTCCAATGTAGCTGTTTTTAAAATTAAGTACCATACTGTGATTGTTTTCAATTCAAGTTGTCGAAAGGAAACAAAAATGGCTTCTTAGCATAGTCATTTCTCAAGCAAGAAGTTTGCTGGGACTGTGGGAGTTGTCTGAGTGGGGAGGGGAAATCTGAAAACTTGCTGTTATTGGCAGAAAGGTTTGGAACTCTCTTATTGGTGTATTAACTAATTTACCACCTGGTGATGTCACCAGGCAGGCTACAACTCCATCCCATCAAAGCAGGCTGTTATTTCAAGCTGTCTTTTCAAAGAACTTACACTAAAAGGGCATTATCATTTTCATAATTTCACACTTATTCCAACTTCATAGTGTGGAAATACTTTTGGTCATGTAGATCAGAAATATATTTCACAGCGGTTTAGCTAGTACAATGATTCTCTACACTATACTTGTTGGTTTTGTAGCAAACTGAAATATTTGAATTTTAGCAATCAGGAAATGGCAGAGCTATTTCTGCATAGTGCATCTTTAAATGCACTATGCATTATTATGTGGGATGAATGCTGTAACACAGAATAAAACAATTAATACAAGTCCCATGATGGTAGTGACTGCCCATTACTGCTTATCACTTATTAACAATAATTTATTCACATTACTTAACTTAAGTAAAATATTTCAGTTGTGCATATTACATTTTGTTTGATTACTATTATTTCATTCCATGTCATCCTCTCATCTCTAGAGCTGCTGCCTAAATAACTATTTTAGTGGTTCTTCAATGTAAATAAGGCATACTGGTAGAGATACTTTTTGTCATGTAGTGTATGTGGACACCAGCTCGTCGAACATCTCATTCCAAAATCATGGGCATTAATATGTAGTTGGTCCCCCCTTTGCTGCTATAACAGCCACCACTCTTCTGTGAAGGCTTTCCACTAGATATTGTAACATTGCTGCGGGGACGCCTCGAGCGTTTGTGAGGTCGAGCACTGATGTTGGGCGATTAGGCCTGGCTCGCAGTCGGCGTTCCAGTTCATCCCAAAGGTGTTCGGTGGGTTGAGGTCAGGGCTCTGTGCAGGCCAGTCAAGTTCTTCCACACCAATCTCGACAAACCATTTCTATATGGACCTCGGTTTGTGCATGGGGGCATTGTCATGCTGAAACAGGAAAGGGCCTTCCCCAAACTGTTGCCACAAAGGTGGAAGCACAGAATCATCTAGAATATCAGTGTATGCTGTAACATTAAGATTTCCCTTCAGTGGAACTAAGGGAGCATGAAAAACAGGCCCAGACCATTATTCCTCCTCCACCAAACTTTACAGTTGGGGCTGAATTGGGTCAGGTAGCGTTCTCCTAGCATCCAACAAACCAAGATTTGTCCGTTGTACTGCCAGATGGTGAAGTGTGATTCACACCACTCCAGCTGACACTTGGCATTGCCCATGGTGATCTTAGGCTTGTGTACAGCTACTCAGCCATGTAAACCCATTTCATGAAGCTCCCGATGAACAACTATTGTGGTGACATTGCTTCCAGAGGCAGTGTGTATGTGTGGTTTTTATCATGACTTCTAAATACAGAGTTTTTACTGATCATTAAAGACTAAAGACATTCTGACTTACATGTAGACACACAAACAGGCCATTTTACGCAGTGTACACCGCACAGGGAGATGTAGACATGTAGTCACGTTTGTTGACCCCTACAAATTGTTGCATTATGTGCAAGGTTGGTGGAATGTTAGCATATTTCTGGTGGTTTAACTTGGAATGGCAGTCAGGTAGCTAAGCTAACACATCCACCCAGTATCTGTTGGAAAGCAGACTGAACCAAGTTTTACTCTAGGATTTTGCCTGTGCTGAGCTCTGTTCTGTTTATTTAAAAAATAATTTAAAAAACCTAGTACTTGCCGATGACAAGAATACCCATAACATGATGCAGCCACCACCATGCTTCAAAATATGAAGTGGTACTCCATGATGTGTTGGATTTTCTCCAAACATAACACTTTGTATTCATGACAAAAGTTTGCAGTATACTTTAGTGCCTTGTTGCAAAGAGGATGCACGTTTTGGAATATGTTTATTCTGTACAGTCTTTCTTTCACTCTGTCATTTATGTTAGTATTGTGGAGTAAGTCCAATGTTGATCCATCATCAGTCATCTCCTATCACAGACATTAACGGTTTTAAAATCACCACTGGTGAAATCCCTGAGCGGTTTCCTTCCTCTCCGGCAACTGAGTTAGGAAGGGCGCCTGTATCTTTGTTGTGACTGGGCTTTGTGATACACCATCCAAAGTTTAATTAATAACTGCACCATGCTCAAAGGGACAGTCGACGGTTACTTAAGAAAATTAAAAAAAAAACATCTACCAATAGGTGCCCTTCTTTGCGAACCATTGGAAGAACTCTCTGCTTGAAATTCACTGCTCGACTGGGGGACCTTTCAGATCATTGTATGTGTGGGGTACAGAGATGGGGTAGTTATTAAAAAATGGTGCTAAACACTTGCATACAGTAGGTCCGTGTAATTTATTATGAATGTTAAGCAGACTTTATTAACTTCAGGCTTGCCATAAGAAAAAGGTTGACTTATTTTAGCATTTTTTATTAATTTGTATACATTTCTAAAAACAATTCCACTTTGACATTAAGGGGTAATGTGTGTGTGTGTGTGTGTGTCAGAGACACAATCTCAATTTAATCAAAATGTGGCGCCTCCCGGGTGGCGCAGTGGTTAAGGGCATTGTACTGCAGCGCCAGCTGTGCCATCAGAGACTCTGGGTTCGCGCCCAGGCTCTGTCGTAACCAGCTGCGACCGGGAGGTCCATGGGGCAAAGCACAATTGGCCTAGCGTCGCCCTTGTTAGTGAAGGCTTGGCCGGTTGGGTTGTGTATCGGAGGACGCATAACTTTGAACCTTCGTCTATCCCGAGCCCGTACGGGAGTTGTAGCGATGAGACAAGATAGTAGCTACTAAAACAATTGGATACCACGAAATTGGGGAGAAAAAGGTGTAAAATTCACACACAAAAAAAAAGGGTTTCGGAAGGCACTTTATATCCATGACAATATATGAAAAGAGTAATTTGTTGATTGTATTTGACAGTGTGTTGTGCCCTTATAGCCATTCCTTTACGCATGAATCAATCGATTCTTTATGCTTCGGGTCCACAGTCCGCACACAGCTTCATACCTTTGTGCGATTGTAGTCTGTCACCGTCTCCGGATTCTTTTTTTGGTCACAGCCGATGGCAACAGTGGGATGCTGAGGATGCAAACTCTTATTTATTTGACATCTGTCCACCATGAGTGTTGCTTTAGCGCTCTCCATCACTAATGTGGAGTGTAGCTCCGCTTGTATCTTTTGTGCAGAATGCTGCAGCTTCCATCTCTGTTTGTTCACCATTCCAGAGCAGGGAACGGTGATATTTATGTGAAGAAGTTGTCCATGGTCACATTACTGCCTTTGGCCATGTAAAACTCCACGAGTCTCAAAACCAGTCCGAGTCACTCATCCGCTGGCCTGGTTTATTCTTTCACCACATATGGAAACGTATTGAGTGTTGGGCTTGAAGACTAAGTTAATCACATGAAGACCCTTCATAAGCAATGTCGATATCAAGCTAAAAATGCAATCAGATTCCAGCTCATCTAAACTCTACATCATTTGCAATGCTGTCAGTCCGTCCATTAGTTTGGTTCGGCTTTCCATTGTGAACTACACACATTGTAAACTGTGTCTGATTTGACTCTGATGGGAGATTATATACCATTTCCAGCCTTTTCATAATAAAATAATTAGACCGCCCACAAATAAATATTCTTAAAAATATAAAAAGCGTATTACATTTGATAAATTTGATTAGTAAAAATCTGCATTAAAGGCAAGCACCAATGTTTGATAAACCGTGCATAAACATTTGTAAAAGATGCATCACATAAAGAAATATTGGTGAAAATATTATATTAAAAAAGGCCCAGATAGGCAATGATATGTTTTGGGTTATTCTACAAAGGCATACTGCAACACATAGGCTTCGCCTATTTAAGTTTCTCTAAAGGACAGCCATTACAGCTGTGAATAATTTTAAGATTCTACCAACCTTGCACAACTCTTAGGGCAACATATCCCTTGTTTTTAGCAAAATTGCTCAAGCTCAGTAGATTTGTTTGGGAATCATGGATGGACAGCAATATTCAAACCGTGTCTCTGATTTTCAAGCAGATTTAAGTTAGTACTGAGACTGGACCATTCAGGAACACTCAACACCTCTTGGACAGTCATTCTGATGTCTTTGGCATTACTAATTTGTGTAATTGTTCCTCTGAATCCCAGGGTTAGCTTTTCCAAAGACTACGGCGTGACAAACTCCCCAGTCCCTTCCGGTGACAGGCGTACACATAACATTATGCTGCCACCACAATACTTAAAAAATACTCTGGGGTGTAAAGACCGTAGCCAGTTGAATATGGATTTACATTACTCTGTCTGTTGCTCAAGTCATTGCTAACAGCCATCTGAGTAAAATAAAAAATAAAAGCAAATGTATTACGGTCAAATATCATCTTTGTTTAGCCTAGATTCTTGGAGACTATGCTGTACATGTTTTGAGGTGACAGGACAGTGTTCAGTGTGTGCAGATGTACCCCTGGCTCCATAGTAACAGTAATAAGTGGGGAAACATTGTGAGGAACACGGTAATGTAGATTAATGGGCTGAGTAATTTATGAATAAACTCTCTGTCACTTTACATAAAGAGAGGGAGATGCACAGGCACATGGACACAGAGACAGACGACCACGCTGTGCAGCATTGCTAACAGTAGTGAACACAAAGAGAGTGAATAGGGTGAGAGATGGTACAGATGCAGATTGTGGTGCGTTGTAATGATAATGAGAGAAGGAAGCATCGTGAGGAAATGAGAAGAAAGACTAAATGAGAGGGGGAGGTTGTTTTGGTCTGAGGTAGAGGAGGTGTAAGCATTCATCACCTGCAATGCAGTGCTGGGCTGAGTCAGCCAATCATAGCTGAGCAGAGAGGGGAGGAGGTTGGGCCAGGCACTGACGACAACCAAGGAGAGTTCTCGGTCAGCGAGAGGGCGAGAGGGAATGAGCGGGGGAGAGAGGGGGGCAGTAACAGCAGTGTCTAGCTCCTTTGCCTGAGCCTGCAGCGAGACTGGGGCTCACAGATTTCTCCTCTTCATTCTTATCCTCCTCTCCTTCTCCGCACTGCTCTCTTTCTCTCCCGCTCTCTTCCTCGCTTTGTACTTTTCCCCTCTGTTTTCTGGACTCTTCATCTCCACGCTGATCCCATCCCCTCTTCACTCATCTCCTCATCCTGTCGTATTGTGGTGTATGGAGTGAGGATCTCTGGTCCTGCCTGCACCCATCCTCTCTACACCTCCCTCCATGGGCATCCGAGCATCCTGCAGGTAAGAGCAGGGGGAGAGGAGGTGCGTGTGTGTGTCAGGATCTCTGCACTTGCATGTCCTTGAAGTACCCCTGGTGTGTGTGTGTGTGTGTGTGTGTGTGTGTGTGAGAGAGAGAGCTGTAACAGCTGGACTTTGTCCTCTGCAGTGGTCTTGAGGATTGAGGAAGCAGAAAAGACACTTGAGTGATTTTAGGGAGAAGTCTGACCGAAAACACTGGTCTTTCTGCCTGTCTGTCTGGTGCTATAGCCTAACTGAGAATTCAACAGTGGTCAGGGAGGTCTGTGAGTCTTTTCTGATGTTTGACCCTGGTCAGATTAGGGTTAGATTAGCGAAGTAGTGACCGAACGAAAAGAGGGTTAATAGAGAAAGGAAGTGTGTGTTTGCATGTGTGTCAGGGCGTGACATTAACTTTTTTAGTCACGTGTCCTTTGGACAGGTAGGACAGATTTGATTTACTTGTCAAAGAAATCTAAAATGGTCTAACACCATTTTACACCATTGTATGATGCAAGGAACCACTTTACAAAATATAATGCATTACTATTTTTTTTACTATAGAAAATCTGAGAAAATGGAGGCTACACTCTGCCTATTAGCTTCTTTGCATACAACCAAGTACTTTTATAAAGACAAATGAATAGAATTGGCATAATAAAGCAATCCCCATAAAAATATTGCACTTCTGAATCTGTGGCGAAAGGTAAGGAGTTAGAGCAGTGTTTGTCAGACCATAAGTCCAAAATCGTCTAGCGTCCAAACGATTTGGCCTACAAACATTTTTGACCCCTCTATGGAAAAGCTATTCTCACTAACATTTATGTCTGTTGTTTTGCTCTAGGAAGTATATATGGAGACTGTTTAGTGACACAAATAAGGGGTTAAATACTTTTGTGTGTGTGGCCAACCCTTCAAATTAGTGGATTTGGCTATTTCAACAACACCGTTGCTGACCGGTGTATAAAGTCGAAGACACCGCCATGCAATCTCCATAGGAAAACATTGGCAGTAGAATGGCCATATAGAAGAGCTCCGGGAAGGGGACCGCTGAAGCGTGTAGGGCGTAAAAATCATCTGTCCTCTGCGACACTCACACGGCCTCTGGACGCAACGTCAGCACAAGAACTGTTCATCTGGAACTTCATGTAATGGGTTTCCTTGACCAAGCCGGCCCACACAAGCCTAAGATCACTATGCCAAGCATCGGCCGGAGTGGTGTAAAGCTCGCCGCCCTTGATCTCTGGAGCAGTGGAAACACCTTCTCTGGGGTGATGAATTACGCTTCACCATATGGCGGTCAGGTGGACAAATTTGGGTTTGGTGGATTCCAGGTAAGCACTACCGTTTTCGGCTAGGCCCCTTAACTCCTGTGAAGGGAAATCTTAATGCTAAAGCATATAATGATGTTCTAGATTATGTTCATGTGTTTTTAACTTTGTGCAACCCTTTGGGGAAGGCCCTTTCCTGTTTCAGCATGGCAATGCCCCTGTGCACAAAGCGAGGTCCATACAGAAATGGTTTGTCGAGATCGGTGTGGTAGAACTTGACTGGCCTGCACAGAGCCCTGACCTCAACTCCATCGAACACCTTTGGGATTCATTGAAACGCTGACGTCGAGCCAGGCCTAATCGCCCAACATCATTGCCCGACTTCACTAATGCTCTTGTGGTTGAATGCTGTAGGGACTTGCTTCCAATGTTCCAACATTTAGTGGAAGGCCTTCCCAGAAGAGTGGAGGCTGTTATAGCAGCAAAGGGGGGACCTACTCCGTATTAATGCCCATGATTATGGAATGTTTGACGAGCAGGTGTCCACATACTTTTGGTCATATAGGGTAAGTTTCCTGTATCTTTCTTATCTCTCAGATATAGGACAGACACTTCAGAACAAAGTTCCTTTTTTGGGGGGGGGGCGACGACAACTATCTGTTGTACCATGTAGTGAATCTGTTATTCAATGTGTTTGTATGGGCTAAAAGCAGTAAGGCCAAATACAATTTTTCATCAAATAAGATATATATATATATATATATATATATATATATATATATATATATATATATATATTTTGATACTTCAACTTTACAATTCCAAATCAAATAGCTAAAGGATCCTTGGTATGACCTTCTTAAAACAATTCCATATAGCTTACTAGAAACCCCTCCCCCCGGCTTTGACAGGGCTTTGAATGTAATGGGTTAAAGTCTGGCTACATTTTATAAATAATAAAAAATATATCCCATTTAGCAGACGCTTTTGTCCAAAGCGACTTACAAGTCGGCTGGGGCCACTACTTTTACATATGGGTGGTCCCAGCGGGAATCGAACCCACGACGCTTGGCGTTGCAAGCGCCATGCTCTACCGACTGAGCCACACAGGACCCCTCTGGTTCCTGCCTCATGTCAGCATCGGTTTGGACATTTAGCTGTAGCCAATATGCATATCACCTATAATTTGACATTTTTATATATGTACATGACAAATAGATTTTAATATTGTGCCAATGTTGGCCTCTTCTGATCGAAGTCATTGATATTGTGATTACATTTTATATATATATATTTCTTGTCCATTCAGACAGCTTAAATATATATTCTTGTCTGATATATATATATATATATATATATATATATATTGATTGATTGATTGATTGATTGATTGATTGATTGTCCGGGACAAGTAAAACATTTATATATATATATAAAAAAATATATATATATATATATATATGTTTTACTTGTCCCGGACAAGAGGACAAACACTAATGTCGAGCCGTGTGTGTTTTCGCGAGTGTGTTAAGTGGGGTGCGTGTGTGTGTCAGGAATGAATGCAACAGCAGCTGTGACGGTTGCTCATCAATGGAGACGGGATAATGTTGGTGACATCGTCTACACGTCCTTCCCTTTCATAATTGTCTGGCACCCTCTCTCGCTCCATCTCATTCTCCACCCCTCTCTCCCAACTAGGGTTGTGAACTTTTAAACGACATGGGGATCGTTAACGTTGAGACGATCCCGAACCAAATCTTTTTATTTTTTATTTTTTACAAAATTAGAATCTGTGTAGTTATCACACAACTACCACTAAAAGGAATGGATCATCATCATCGGAACATTTTCATTTTCAAAATGCCTAACGTAACAATGCTATAACTTTAGTAGGAGGAGATGTGCATCTTTGAAATGATTTGCCGTGGATATAAAGCTCTCCATTGGGAGAATGTCAGACGGTGAGACAGGGAAGTGACTGCGGCGACATTTGGTTTAAATGAGGTGGTTGCTAAATAAATGCAAACCTTGTAAGGTGGATTTTAATTGACAGTGACTATGTGAGAATGTTGCTTGTTTATTTCTGGTGTGTGTTTTGTTGTGTAGGATGATGGATCCCTGTAGCCTACAGCTGTTGTGGATGAGGAACTTGGCTCTTTCGCTATTAATCTTTCCTTGATTCCTTGTATCATCTTCACTTCACCTACTTTTCAAAACGCTATGAGAAGGTTATCAAGGACGGGTGAATTTGTAGTTGTCCCTGAGGTTCAGAATAGTGTTGTTATACTTGATCCCAGTCAGCTGACATTGAGTTTGTCAGCAGACAGGAGTTGGTTAGTTGGTGATACTGGTGGGTTTGAGGTGTGTGTGTGTGTGTGTGTGTGTGTGTGTGTGTGTGTGTGTGTGTGTGTGTGTGTGTGTGTGTGTGTGTGTGTGTGTGCGCGCGCGCGCGCGCTCGAAGAAGGAAATGGGGCGAGAGTAAGTCAATACTCATTTTCCTCACTAAGTTTTCCTCAGTAGACTTCCAGTGTTGAACAGAAAAACACCAGACAGTGTCTTAGTCAACAACAAAAAATGGGATGTGCTGCTCTGTTTTCACCCACTGATTACCCCATGGCGAACATCAGCCTCTCGAGCTGACTGGAGAACTTGCACACCCGCTGTGGCTTAGATATAGAATGAATTATAGTTCTATGGGCTGAGGTCCCATGTGTCTGAAGGCGTAAGTACACTACACGATTTTTGCCCAGTCTACAGACCCTACTCCAGAGAACTTCTCACATTTAACTATTCAGTCAAGCCAAATTGTATTGAACTTGTAACCATATATAGTAAATTCAGCTGGTGGCACAATCAGGTCAGAGTCATGCTATATTCTTCTAGGCAGGTTTGCACGTGTAGTGGGGAAATCATTAGGGTTTGTTCCCTTCCAAGACGATTCGATATGTCTAGGTACAGTGCATTCGGAAAGTATTCAGACCAATTGACTTTTTCATCATTTGTTACGTTACAGCCTTATTCTAAAATGGGATTCAATACATTTTTCCCCACATCAATCTACACACAATACTCCATAATGACAGAGAAAATGGATTTAAACTAAAATAAATCAAATCACATTTTATTTGTCACATGCGCCAACAAAATGCTCGCTTTACAACCCTTAACTTCTTGACGCACCCATCCCTTTAGTGGGATCATTTTCATCAACAAATTCAAATTAAATTACAAAAAATATTTAATTTTCATGAAATCACAAGTGCAATATAGCAAAACACAGTTTAGCTTGTTGTTAATCCACCTGGCTAGTCAGATTTCAAAAAAGCTTTTTGGCAAAAGCATACCAAGCGTTTATGTAAGGACATCTCTCTCAGACAAAACATTACAAACAGCTAGCAGCCAAGTAGATTGGTCACGAAAGACAGAAAAGCAATAAAATGAATTGCTTACCTTTGATGATCTTTGGATGTTTGCACTCACGAGACTCCCAGTTACACAATAAATGTTCCTTTTGGTCCATAAAGATTATTTTATATCCAAAATAACGCGCCAACCAAATGGAGGTATGTTCAGAAATCCACAGGATCGAGCAGTCACGACCAGGCAGACAAATTCCAAATAGGGTCCGTAAAGTTCGTAGAAACTTGTCAAACTTTTTCTATAATCAATCCTCAGGCTGTTTTTACAATATATAACCGATAATATTTCAACCGGAGCTTCTTCAATAGGAGGGAGAGAGAAAATGTCTGCTCCAAACTGTTGCGCATGCAAAACGCTGCTGGCACCCATCCATACAATGACACGATGTGATCCTTCTTGCTCATTTTTCAAAATAAAAGCCTGAAACTATGTCTAAAGACTGTTCACACCATGGGAAAGCCATAGGAAACAGAATCTGGTTGATACCTCTTTTAAATGGAGCGAAGGCAGGCAAAGGAGCAGGTTTTCGCCTGCAATATCAGTTCTGTTATACTCACAGACAATATTTTGACAGTTTCAGAAACTTTAGAGTGTTTTCTATCCTAATTTGACAATTATATGCATATTCTAGATTCTGGGCCTGAGAAATAGGCAGTTTCATTTGGGTAGCATTTTTCATCCAAACATCAAAATACTGCCCCCTACATTCAACCGGTTTTAAGTATTCAGACCCTGTGCTATGAGAATTGAGTTAAGGTGTATCTTGTTCCCATTGATCATCCTTGATGTTTTGTACAACTTTGAGTCCACCTGTGTTAAATTCAATTGATTTGGACATGATTTGGAAAAGCACACAGATGTCCACATCAGAGCAAAAACCAAGCCATGAGCTTGAAGGAATTGTCCATAGAGCTCCAAGAAAGGATTCGAGGCACAGATCTGGGGAAGTGTACAAAAAAATGTCTACAGCATTGAAGGTCCCCAAGAACACAGTGGCCTCCATCATTCTTAAATGGAATAAGTTTGGAACCACCAAGACTCTTCCTAGAGCTGGCGGCCCAGCCAAACTGCACAATCAAGGGGGAAGGGCATTGGTCAGGGAGGTGACCAAGAACTCGATGGTCACTCTGACAGACCTCCAGAGTTCTTCTGTGGAGATGGTTGTCCTTCCGGAAGGTTCTCCCATCTCTGTAGCACTCCACCAATCAGACCTTTATGCTAGAGTGGCCAGACAGAAGCCACTCCACAGTAAAAGGCACATGACAGCCCGCTTGGAGTTTTCTAAAAGGCACTTAAAGGACTCAGACCATGAGAAACAAGATTCTCTGCAAGATTGAACTCTTTGGCCTGAATGCCAAGCGTCACGTCTGCTGTGCAGCGTTGCTCCCTATCCAACCTGACAGAGCTAGAGAGGATCTGCAGAGAAGAATGGGAGAATCTCCCCAAATACAGGTGTGCCAAGCTTATAGCGTCATACCTAAGAAGAGTCTAGGCTTTAGTCGCTGCCAAAGGTGCTTCAACAAAGGACTGAGTAAAGGGTTTGAAGACTTATGTTAATGATATTTCAGTTGTATATTTTTTTCAACATTTGACAAATGGATGATAACCTGTTTTTGCTTTGTCATTGTGATATTGTGTATGGATTAATCCATTTTAGAGTAAGGCTGCAAAGTTATAAAATGTGGAAAAGTTACTTTTCACTGACAAACTCAACAATAATCTGTCTAAACTGCGTGCGCTGTCTTTCCTTCCTACTATAGGCAATGCGATTTAAAACAAGCCACAACCTTTTTTGCCTTCAAGAGGTGCCCATTGCATCCAGAATTGTAATAGCACCTCGCGTGTTCAAGATGATCAACCCTGCCTATTTTGTTGTATTCCATTACAAGATATTCCATTACAATTTAAGTTCCTAACACTTTTAAAAACAACTCCAAAACCCCGCTCCCTCGCCAATGAATTCTTGCTTTCTTGCCTGACAAAAGAACTACAGAGTTTTCCAATGTGAGCTGATTAGTTACGAAGCTGGGACAGTTTCCGCATGATTTGCATCGGTCGAAACATGACAAAACAAGCAACTTGTTAGCTGGCTATGTAAACAAATCCAACTCATCAAATTTATTTATAAAGCCCTTCTTATATCAGCTGATATCTCAAAGTGCTGTACAGAAACCCAGCCGAAAAATGTTTGGGCTGCCCGAGCGGAAATGCCGTCGTTACAGAGGCAAGCGATGGGGATAATGAGATTAATGCGAAGGGAAAACTGGCCACCTCTTCCTTCCATTCTACTGGCTAATGTACAGTCACTTGATAATACGATGAATGATCTCTGATCCGATTTGCTACCAACGGGGGGACTGCAATATTCTTTGCTTTTCAGAAACATGGCTCTCAGACAAGATACCCCCCACGGCTAAATAAATTACAGACAGTGTCACCAGCGAAGCACTAGCACACCACCACCTCCATGCTTCATGGTGGGAACCACACATGTGGAGATCATCCGTTCATCTACTCTGCGTCTCACAGAGACACAGCGCCTGGAACCAAAAATCTCAAATTTGGACTCATCAGACCAAAGGACAGATTTTCACCTGTCTAATGTCCATTGCTCGTGTTTCTTGGCCGAAGCAAGTCTCTTCTTATTATTGGTGTCCTTTAGCCGTGGTTTCTTTGCAGCAATTCGACCACAAAGGCCTGATTCACGCAGTCTCCTCTGAACAGTTGATGTTGATGTCTGTTACTTTAACTGTGAGACATTTATTTGGGCTGCAATTTCTGAGGCTGGTAACTAATGAACTTATTTATCTTCTGCAGCAGAGGTAACTCTGGGTCTTCCTTTCCTGTGGTGGTCCTCATGAGAGCCAGTTTCATCATAGCGCTTGATGGTTTTTGCGACTGCACTTGAAGAAATTTTCAAAGTTCTTGAAATTGACTGACCTTCATGTCTTAAAGTAATGATGGACTGTTGTTTATCTTTGCTTATCTGAGCGGTTCTTGCCATAATATAGACTTGGTCTTTTACCAAATAGGGCTATCTTCTGTATACCAACCCTACCTTGTCACAACACAACTGATTGGCTCAAACGCATTAAGAAGAAAATAAATTGTGCAAAGCTGTCATCAAGGCAAAGGGTGGCTTTGAAGAATCTCAAATATAAAATATTTTGATTTGTTTATCACTTTTTTGGTTACTACATGAATCCATGTGTGAATCCATGTAGAAAATAGCAAAACATTTAAGAAAAACCCTGGAATGTGTAGGTGTGTCCAAACTTTAGACTGTTACTGTATATGAGCCCTGGTCAAAAGATGTTTACTATAAATGGGTGCCATTTGGGATACAGACACAGATTCCTCTATCACTTTGGCTGATTTGATTGAATGTACAAAGGCATCACAGCTGTCGATGGGGTACTATTTAGAGGCCTGACCTCCCAGCTTCAGGGAGCACCAACAGGACATACTTTAATATATATGTCACGTTTTCCGACCTTAAAAGTAGAATGTCAAAATGGAACCACGTCCCATGACATCGGTTGTGTAGATCCAGCAGCTATACGCCTCAATCCCAAGTTAACGGAAAAGGCTCATCTAACCCTACCCTCTCTCTCTCTCTCTCCAGACCAGACCCTGCGCCGCGGGGAGGTGCGTCCAAGCAGAATGACTCTCCTATCCCAGACCAGGATGAGGAGATACTGGGCTCTGATGACGAGGAGCAGGAGGATCCCAACGACTACTGTAGAGGTATGATACACTGTGTACACACACACACACACTCTTGTACAGCGCTTGGGGGGAAACACAATTCAGTCTCATTCAAAATCCAATTTTTCCCTAACCTGTACTCTTAACCTAACCTTAACCCAAAAACCGAACCATAACCTAACCTAATTCTAACCTTAACCCCCTAAAAGTAGCATTTGACCTCGTGGCGACTAATAATCTATCAATCAAATTGATTGATGAAGCCCTTTTTACATCAGCCGACATCACAAATTACTTTACAAAAACCCAGCCTAAAACCCCAAACGGCAAGCAATGCAGATGTAGCAGCATGGTGGTGAGGAAAAACTCCCTACAAAGGCAGGGGCCGAGGAAGAAACCTAGAGAGGAACCAGGCTCTGAGGGGTGGCCAGTCCTCTTCTGGCTGTGCCGGCTGGAGATTATAACAGTACATGGACAAGATGTTCAAACATTTGTAGGTGACCAGCAGGGTCAAATAAGAATAATCACAGTGGTTGTAGAGGGTGCAACAGGTCAGCGCCTCCGGAGTAAAAGTCAGTTGGCTTTTCATAGCCAATCATTCAGTTAGAGACAGCAGGTGCAAAAGCGAGAGAGTCGAAAACAGCAGGTCTGGGACAAGGTAGCACGTCCGGTGAACAGGTCAGTGTTCCCAGTTGGTGAAATGTTTGCTTACTATTCTTGTGGGGACTTCTAGTTAAAGTTAAACACGTCCATACACAGTCACACACACCAACTACCATATGTTACTATTGCAGGAGGTTACCACCATGTGAAGATAGGAGACCTGTTCAATGGAAGATACCATGTGATCAGGAAGCTGGGCTGGGGACATTTCTCCACTGTATGGCTGGCCTGGGACATACAGTAAGTGCTGACGGTGTACAGTATCTATAATATCTGTCTAACATACACTGGAGCTTGGAATTCCCTGGATTTCTGCATAAATTTAGCATGAATTTTGATCCGAGCTTCATCTAAGTCACAATAGACATCTGCTTAAACAAATAACACACAAACAATTATACATTTGTCTGTCAGTGTTTGTCTATGGAGATTGCATGGCTGTGTGCTCGATTTTATATACGTGTCAGCAACGGGTGTGGCTGAAATAGCAGAATCTAGTAATTTGAAGGGGTGTCCACATACTTTTGTGTATATACAGTTGAAGTAGGAAGTTTACATTCACTTTAGCCAAATACATTTACCCTGACATTTAATCCTCGTAAAGATTCCCTTTAAGATAGTCTTTTAGGATCACCACTTTATTTTAAGATAGTGAAATGTCAGAATAATAGTAGAGAGTGATTTATTTCAGCTTTTATTTCTTTCATCAGATTCCTAGTGGGTCAGAAGTTTGCATACATACAATTAGTATTTGGTAGCATTGCCTTAAAATTGTTTAACTTCGGTCAAATGTTTCGGGTAGCCTTCCACAAGCTTCCCACAGTAAGTTGAGTGAATTTTGGCCCATTCCTCCTGACAGAGCTGGTGTAACTGAGTCAGGTTTGTAGGCCTCCTTGCTCGCACACGCTTTTTCAGTTCTGTCCACAACTTTTCTATTGGATTGAGGTCAGAGCTTTGTGATGGCCACTCAAATTCCTTGACTTTGTTGTCCTTAAGCTCTTTTGCCATAACTTTGAAAGTATGCTTGGGGTCATTGTCCATTTGGAAGACTAATTTGTGACCAAACTATAACTTCCTGACTGATGTCTTGAGATGTTGCTTCACTATATCCACACAATTTTCCTCCCGCATGATGTGTTGAAGGAATTCTAAATTCCTCTGTATTATTTCCCAATCAGAATTAAATACTCTGTCAATGCATTCAAAGGGTTTGTAAGACCCTATTATTTCATAAGAATTGACAGAGCCCCGGTCTTAAAAGTCAGGTAACAGCGTTTAATTCAAGAGAGTACTGGTACATACACATTTTTCCACAGGTTATAAACTGAAAATGACGTCAGCGTTTTCTAAATGTTCTCTCTCTTCATGACACTGGTAGAGAGGCCCTATAGTTCTCGAGCCTTCCCTCCTCGCCTGAAGCCATGGTCAGTCAGTGTAAATCAGCATTCAAGACAGTCTGGAGAAAGTCCGTCCCTACCATCTGGAGATAGTTCATTCATTTGTACAAAGGAACAGACCGTCATTGTTACTAAACTCTTGACCACATTCACTTCAGTACTGGGATCAGATAAGAAAATTCATACATATACATTAACATTTAGTATTTTAATTAGTACATATACAATAACATAAGTGTATTCTGATTAGTACACCCTGATTGAAATGTATACATAATTAGTCATTATAGATAATAAATTCCCTTAACATGATGCCATCTATTTTGTGAAATGCCCCCCGCCCCTTGCAGCAAAGCACCCCCACAACATGATGCTGCCACCCCCGTGCTTCACGGTTGGGATGGTGTTCTTCGGCTTGCAAGCCTCCCCCTTTTTCCTCCAAACATAACAATGGTCATTATTGCCAAACAGTTCTTTTTTTTATCAGACCAGAGGATATTTCTCCAAATAGCACGATCTTTGTCCCCATGTGCAGTTGCAAACCGTAGTCTGGCTTTTTTATAGTGTTTTTGGAGCAGTGGCTTCTTCCTTGCTGAGCGGCCTTTCAAGCCATGTCGATATGGGACTCGTTTTACGGTAGATATAGATAATTTTGTACCCGTTTCCTCCAGCATCTTCACAAGGTCCTTTGCTGTTGTTCTGGGATTGATCTGCACTTTTCGCACCAAAGTACCTTTATCTCTATGAGACACAACGCTTCTCCTTCCTGAGTGCACAAAGTAGATGTCCTAACCGACTTGCCAGAACAATAGTTTAACAAGAAATTTGTGGAGTGGTTGAAAAACTAGTTTTAATGACTCCAACCTAAGTGATTTTAAACTTCCGACTTCAACTAAATAGTGTACCAGGACGAGAGTTTTCAGCACCGCGGCCCAACATTTCAAGGAGATGGGAGTGATCCTACAGAACGGATTCTTTCCAGAAGTGAGTCCCAGGATGGTCAAATGTAGGAAGGAATTCTATCAGGTGAATAAAGAACGTACCTCCAAGAATATCCCCTTTGCACTGCTTCAACCTGCAACGATGAGAATCGTCCATGGTGGACAGAGAATTACTTGCTAAGGAGACACCAGTGATGTAAGCTCCCACTATCCATGTAAACGAGCTATTTGTTGTCACCAGAGCAGGGACATATTCCTGACATTTTCATTAATGTCCTGAGTGAACAATATGGCTAAGATGGTAAATCGTACATCATCAAAAGTTAATGGACTGAATGGACCTGTTAAACGAAAATGAGTGCTTATGTACTTGAAAAAGATAAAGACCCATGTTGCGTTTTTATACAAGAAAAACATCGAACAGGCAGACCATAAGACTTTAGCGCGAATGGGTGGGACAGGTCTTTGCCTCTTCATTTAACACAACGACACTGGCAGTAGCTGTGTTGATCAATAAGAATTTACCCTTCAATGTAACGAAAACAGTTATTGATCCACTGGGACATTATGTAGTGGTCCATGGAAGAATGTGTACTGCGTCTTGAACCGTGCTAAATATATATGCACCTAATTACATTTTTATTCATAATTTCAGGGAACACATTTAGTTAGGGTCGACTTAAATTGTCTGGATCCGATGCTGGCTCCTCAACTAAATTAACCTCATCGACTGAGTTGGCCAAATGTACTTTATCATTTGTGACAGACTTAAATTTGAAAGACACAACATCGTTTTAGAGAATTTGCCATTACATCCAACTGGCCTCACAACTGCAGACTAGAGGTTGACCGATTTATGATTTTTTTTTTAACCGATACCGGTTAATTAAAAAAAATATATTTTTTATTATTTATTTATTTATTTGATTGATGTATTATATATAGTATTTTTTAAATGTATTTATAATAATGACAATTACAACAATACTGAATGAACGCTTATTTTAACTTAATATATCAATTAAATCAATTTCGCCTCAAATATATAATGAAACATGTTAAATTTGGTTTAAATAATGCAAAATCAAAGTGTTGGAGAAGAAAGTAAAAGTGCAATATGTGCCATGGAAAAAAGCTAACTTTTTAAGTTTCTTGCTCAGAACATGAGAACAATGAAGACTGGTAGTTCCTTTTTAACATGAGTCTTCAATATTCCCAGGTAAGAAGTTTTAGGTTGAGGTTATTATTGGAATTATAGGACTATTTCTCTCTATACCATTTGTATTTCATATACCTTTGACTATTGGATGTTCTTATAGGCTCTTCAGTATTGCCAGTGTAACAGTATAGCTTCCGTCCCCCTCCTCGCCCCTACCTGGGCTCGAACCAGGAACACATTGACAACAGCCACCCTCGAAGCATTGCTACCCATCTCTCCACAAAAGCCGCGGCCCTTGCAGAGCAAGGAGAACAACTACTCCAAGTCTCAGAGTGAGTGACGTTTGAAACGCTATTAGCGCGCACCCCGCTAACGAGCTAGCCATTTCACATTCGTTACACCAGCCTAATCTCGGGAGTTGATAGGCTTGAAGTCATAAACAGCGCAATGCATTGCGAAGAGCTGCTGGCAAACGCACGAAAGTGCTGTTTGAATGAATGCTTACGAGCCTGCTGCTGCCTACCACCACTCAGTCAGACTGCTCTATCAAATATCAAATCATAGACTTAATTATAACATAATAACACACAGAAATACGAGCCTTGGGTCATTAATATGGTCAAATCCGGAAACTATCATTTCGAAAATAAAACTTTATTCTTTCAGTGAAATACGGAACCGTTCTGTATTTTATCTAATGGATGGCATCCATAAGTCTAAATATTCCTGTTACATTGCACAACCTTCAATGTTATGTCATAATTACGTAACATTCTGGCAAATTAGTTTGCAATGAGCCAGGTGGCCCAAACTGTTGCATATACCCTGACTCTGCGTGCAATTAACGCAAGAGAAGTGACACAATTTCCGTAGTTTAATATTGCCTGCTAACATTAATTTCTTTTAACTAAATATGCAGTTTTAAAAATATATACTTACGTGTATTGATTTTAAGAAAGGCATTGATATATATGGTTAGGTACATTCGTGCAACGATTATGCTTTTTCCGCAAATGCACTTTTTTTAATCATCCCCCGTTTGGTGAAGTTGGCTGTCTTTGTTAGGAAGAAATAGTCTTCACAGTTCGCAACGAGCCAGGCTGCACAAACTGCTGCTTATACTCTGTTGCACAGAACGCAAGAGAAGTCACAATTTCCCTAGTTAAAAGAAATTCATGTTAGCAGGCAATATTAACTAAATGTGCAGGTTTAAAAATATATAGTTGTGTATTGATTTTAAGAAAGGCGTTGATGTTATGGTTAGGTACACATTGGTGCAACGACAGTGCTTTTTTCACGAATGCGCTTGTTAAATCACCCGTTTGGCGAAGTAGGCTATGATTC